>NC_143129.1:159953004-160578004 GCF_059928025.1 Delphinapterus leucas | reverse complement strand
TCTGACTGAAGAAGGGGACTATAAGACTCCAAGGATGAGGCAGAGTTGGGAGTTGGGGGTGAGGTGGATGGAAGGGGTCGTCACCTGTTGGAATCCAAATTTATGGTTATTTTGTGGAAGAGATGTCCTCACATTTTGTAAACCATCCTGCCGTTCTTCCTGCTCCTTCCCTAGAGCCCCCATCTGCATCCTCTGGCCCTCAGCAATCCTGAATTGTCTGACCTTCTCCAGGCTGAACTATTTGTTCTTTTCACTTGATTTTCCAGGATAGTTTCAAGCCCCCTTTTCCTATCCTAACTTCCACTTCTGAACCCTCTCCAGTTTGTCACTATCCCTGAAACTCATCAGTATTCCTGGTATATTATAACCAGTGGGGCTTTCTTGGGGACTCAGTTTCCCCATCTGTAAAATAGGATGCCCCTACGGGCCCTCCAGACTCGCTTTCTGAGAGCCTCTCAGTCTGAGGAACCCCACTTCGGGTGCTGCAGCTGCCCCACCACCACAGGGATGGGTGCTTCGAGCTATTTCCCCTGTCTGGACGTGGGGAAGGTTGGTATGGAGTCAGCCATACACTACCATTCAGTCTCCTCAGGGCATCCTTGTGACTGAAGCAAAATAAACTGATAACATCCTTGGAAAGAGCTGAGCTCGGCCCCGGCCCACAGACCAATGATCAAGAGGTTGTGTTTATGGAGCTGCCCAAGAAGGCAGCCTTCTTACTTGCTTGCTTTCTTATCAACCAGGCCCAGATCTCAGGAAGGCTGACCTCAGCCTCCTTAGCTGCTCTGATTCGGTGAGCGAGTCGGAGACAGATCAAGGGATGCAATTACAACCACACTGATGATGACCTTCAGGCAGGAGGGAGAGCTGAGGCCCAGGAGCTGTTGGTGGACTCAGGGAGGTCCGGGCAGAGGGAGGCCTGGGCTGCGCAGTGGCTGTCCCCGTCCTTGGAACGTCCCAGAGGGTGAAGACGCTCAGCCCAGTTCTCTGGGCCTCTGAATTTCCTCGCCTAGTGTATTAGTCTGCTCGGGCTGCCATATCAAAATACCACACCCGGATGGCTTTACCAACAGAGATGTATTTATTTTCTCACGGTTCTGGAGGCTGGAAGCCCAAGATCAAGGTTTCAGCCAGTTTGGTTTCGCCTGAGGCCTCTCCTTAGCTGCAGATGTCTGTCTTCTCTCTGTGTCCTGTCATGGCCCTTACCCTGTGTGCCCACATCCCTGGTGGATCCCTGTGTGTCCAATCTCCTCTTCTTATAAGGACACTGGTCAGATTGGATTAGGACCCACCCTAATGCCTCATTTTAATTTAATCACCTCTTTAAAGGCCTTATCTCCAAATAGGGTCCCATTCTGAGTTACTAGGGGTGGGAGCTTCAACAGATGAGTTCTGTGGGAGGAGGAGGAGAAAGGCACAGTTCAGCCCAAAACACCCAGGGAATCAACAACAAAATCATTGTTGTTGATGTTGATGTAACTGGCCAACAGCCATGTAGCACTTACTTCATGCCGGGTGTGGGTCTAAGTGCTTTGCCCATTCTCATTAAGTCCTCGGGGAGCCGAGTAGGTCCTATGACGCAGATGTTACTATTGTCCCAACTTCACAGATGTGAAAACCAACGTATAGGGAGGTTCGGTAACCTGCCAACTAGTAAAGGGTAGAGCCAGGATTCAAATTCAGGCAGCTGGCTCCAGAGTCCACACCCTCAGCAACTGTATTCTGTGCCTGGCTACAAGGTCCTTAGAGGCTCACAGGAAGTGCAGGCGGTCTCTCCCAGCAGCAGGAAGCAAGCTGTCCCTGGCCTCCACCCCAGCAGCCTCCACAGTCGGGCCAACTCAGGCAACCTCCAGCGCAGGCCTGGTACCCAGCCATCTTCAGCCCAGAGAGCCCGGGCACCGCCCCCAGCACTCAGGAGGGTCTCCCACGTGGAGCATCACGGAGCACATCTGAGCCTAACAGCTGCCAACACTTACCCTCAGTGACGTTCTGACCCCATGCTAAGTGCTTTACAGACGTTATGTCATTCAACCCTTGCATCAGCTTGTGATCCAGAGCCCAGTATTAAGCTCATGCTCTCCCTTCTCCCAGCAAGATCTCCCAAACTGACCTCAGCTAAGCCCACGCAGGGTCACTTCTGGGCTACCATAACTAGCATGTTAACCAATTTACTCACTCATTCAAAAAATTATTTAACATACACACACTACTATAAATAAAATAGATAACCAAAAAGGACCTGCTGTATAGCACAGGGAACTCTACTCAGTATTCTGTAATAACCTATATGGGAGAAGAATCTGAAAAAGAATGAATATATGTATATGTGTAACTGAATCACTTTGCTCTACATCTGAAACTAACACAACATTGTATTGAATAAATCAACTACACCAATAAAATTTAAAGTAATAAAATAAAATTATGAGTGAGTGCCTCGTATGATCCAGTCGCTGCTCTGTGTGTCAGGTATGAGTGGGAAAGCGATAGAAAGGATTCCTGCCTTTGTGAAACTTATAATCTAGTAGGTGGACACTTTAGATATAGAGGTTGGGGAAGGCCTCACTGAGGAGGGGAACTAGTATCTGAAGGAGCCAGTAGTGAGGGGGAAGGTCAGGCAAGGCAGAGGAGACAGTAAGTGTAAAGGCACGTTCAGGGGACAAAATGAAGACCAGCTGGGCTGGAGTAGAGGGACCAGGGAGACTGGTAGGAGATAATATTGATGAGGTTTGCACCTGCGTCTACCTTCATATCATCATCCACGGTGAGGTGACAGTTCCTCCCAATGTCTAATCCAAATCCTCCCAACTGCCGTGTAAACCTCATCGCCTTGCTCTGTCTTCAGTGAAGCCCAAACTAAAACTGGAGAACACTCACAGCAATCCCTCTCTGACAAAGCATCATCCCACCCAAAAAAAAAAAAAGGACCCTCCCCTCTCCCCCCCCCCACATTTCCAGGTGGCATTTAAGAGGGTGAAAGGGGATGGGCTGGGAGCCTCTACCAGCTTGAGAAAATCCTTCTGATGTTTTCAGCTGCCGTCCTCCATAGGCTGTCAGAGTGTGACAAGGAGCGTTTCTCGCCAAAGGTTCCCTCGTGTTACTGCCTAAACTCACGCATAAATCCTTGCCTGAACCAAAAGCAAGGCCCTGCATTTAATATAAGAGAGGCAGAGAGGCTCGTAGAGAACCCTCCACCCCCTGCACTCTATTTTCCTCTCCCTTTCTTCCCAGCTCCCAGCTGCAAAAGATGGAAGAAACATTGCCACGAGTCAGGATGTCTGGATTCTCAAGTCTGCATACCCAACTACCAGCTGTGTCTCATGGCCAAGAGAGATGAATCCACAAACAAGTGCAATGCATGCTGTAGTCAATTAATGACTGAGGAGCCAGGGAAGACCGTGGTTAGAGGGGATGGGAAAGCTCCATTCATTTATTCATTCAACAGCTATTTACTGAACACATACTCTATGCCAAGTGCTAGGCTAGGCACTTGAATCGGTTAGGGTCTGGTTAAGAAAACAGAAACCATTTTAAGTGTTTCACACAGTGGGAATTTAATGCAGGGGATTAGTTACACAGGTGATATAAGAGTTGAGAGGTCAAATTTGCACCATCAAAAAATTTGCAACGGCAGGAAGCCTCTAGCACCCCTAGGAATGAAAGAACAGTGAGAGGAGATGGTTTTATGAGATCCCAGAAACCATATTTTCCCTACAGAGAGCTCGACCGCATGAAAGGCTGCACAGAAGAATCTGGAACCTCAGAGGGGTCACTGTCTGGCAGAAGATGTAGTTGCCGCCAGAGATGGCTGCTCCTGGCAAAGAAAAAGGTGAGAAATGCCCCCAGCTTCTCCCTTCCATCCTCCGGGTCTACTGCCAATGCCTCTGATTGGTCAAACCCAGCCAAAAGGCAGCTTGCCAGGAGCCTAGAAAACACAGCCTGCAGGAGTAAGCAATCCCCTACCCCCGATGATAAGAAGAGAAGGGGAAGAACAAAGGATGAACTTGAGGGCAAATAGTCAAATAAGTGGCACAGTTCTAAAACCTTCACAGAGAAGGGACATTTGATGTGGGTTTTAAAGCATGAATAGTATCTTTGCAAGCAGAAAAGAGAGAAAAGTAGAGGAAAAAACAAGTTCAAAGACAGAGAATGTGGCTTTTTCAGCTAACAGCAAAATATTCTGCCTGGCTGCCAGGAAGAGCATATGAGCAGAAGCAACAAGAGATTGGGCACCATCCTGAAGGGTCTTGAAGGCTGAGCTCAAGGGGTTGGATTTTATCCTGTAGGCAGTGGGGACCCCATTGGATCTCAATCATGAGCGACTCATTAGCAAAAAGGAGGGACCACAGGTTGGGAAAAGAGGCAGTGAGGAGCCTTTGCCGTGATGGCCCTGGTGAGTGATGATGAAGTCTGAACCAGGGCTGTCTCCACAGACACTGCAGGGAGAGGGCGGATTTAAGAGAATTTTAGGTTGTGGAGCCAACAGGACTTGGTGGCTGACTGGTTATGGAGGAGAGAGACAGGGGGAGAAAGAGAAACAAAATCTAATGTGTGTGGTAGTTTCTGGGTCTCTCTCCCTGCCTTCTTCCTCTTCCTCTTCTTCCTTCCACAGGGCCACCTGTGGCAGAGCCTCCACTTATCGCCTAATATCCAGTTTCTCTTTTTTCCATTGCATCAGAATCCCCAGTTTTTGGTGGGACAAAAGGCATCCCAGAATAAAGACTACATTTCCCAGCGTCCTCTGCAGTCAGATATGGTCATATGACTGAGTTCTAGCTAATGAGATCAGTGGAAGTGCCACGTGGTTGCTTTGGGGAGCCTCCCTTAAAGGTAGCTGGCGCGTGTCCTTTGACACCCTCTTTGTCTCCCTTCTTCATCCTGCTGCCTGGACAGTAGGTATGATGGATGGAGCTTTGGCCACTGTTATAGACCAGGGACCTAGAAATAGCCTGGGTCCCTGAGGACTTGATGGAGCAGACTTGGCACCAGCCTTGCATTGCCTGCATCAGGCTTGTAGAGAAACAAACATCGTCTTGTTGGGCCACTGTTACTTGGAGTTTGTCACAGCCAGACTTAACCCTAAATGTTACAATACTCCATCTCTCTAGAAATAATTTAAATATCTTACTTACTCCTCAACAATCCAATGATGTAGATAATATTTATGTACCCAATTTACAGATAAGGAGACTGAGGCTTGATGAGGTTGAGTCACTTGTCCAAGGCCACACAACGAGCAGGTGGTGCAGGTGAAATCTGTACCCTGGAAGGTTGACTCCAAATGCTCTGACTTCCCCAGAGTCTCCCCCTTTTCCTTTCCCAGATGTTTTTCATCTTGCCTCCTGCTTCTCTCCACCTGACACATGCTTCTAGCAATAACAATGGCCTCAATAATAAGGACCATAATAATAAAAGCACAGAGGTTTGTTCTTTTGTAGAAATGAACAACTTCCCATTATTTCTGCCAACAAATGAGTCTTAGTTGCACTGTGGTATCATTAGGCAGCATTTGGGAAAACATAGAAAGTCCCCAAAATGTCAAGAATATAATTTGTTCAACAAAACATCTGAAAGAGAAAGAAATCAGTAGATGCTTATTAAAAAAAAAAAAAAAAAGCCACTGGGCTGAGTTTTATAATCTGTCCTTTTAACTCCTCTTTTTGTAAAAGACGAATTACACCTTGGTGGCTTCTGGGCTTTGCCTCACTGAACAGTCAGTGAGCCGCCTATGACACTTCCAGCTGAAATGCTCCCTGCTGTCAGCTGGAGGGAGGGGGTTATTTCACTGAGAGAAAAAAAAGTGTTATTTGGGTTATTTCTCTACTTCTACTCTTGCCCCTCTACAGTCTAATCAGCAGAGAAAAGCCAGATGAGGCATTAAACGGCTAAGTCAGATCATGTGACTCTTCAGCTCAAAAACCAACAGTAGCTTCCCATCCTATTTAGAATAAAAAAGCAAATTTTCATCATGGCCTACCAGACCCTGCATGACTGGTCCTTACCCATCTCTCCGGCCTCATTGCCAAATCTCTGCTCTTCACTTATGATGTTGCTGCCACAATACACCAATATGTTCCTGCCTCAGGGCCTTTGCACTTGCTGCTCCTGCATTAGCACATTCCCCCACCACCCCCACCCCGCAGATACCCATGTGACCTCATTCAGCTCTCTACTAAGAGTTACCTCCTCAAAGAGGCTGTTGCTGCCCACCAGAAAAAGCATCCCTTATTGCTATTCACCTCCTTGTTCTGCCTTTTTCCATTGAATTGATCACTACCTGTCATTATAATATGAATGTATGTGTATTTCTTTATTGTCTTGTTCCCCAAGTAGAATGTAAGCTCCATGAGGGCAGGGACTTTATCTGGTTTCTTCAATGTCTAGCCTCCATGCCTAAAACAATACGTGACACATGGTGAGTTCTCAATAAATATTTGTTGGAGGAAGGGAAGGAGAGAAAGAGAAGGAAAGGAAGGCAAGAAGGAAGGAAGAGAGAGCAAAGAGGGAAGAAGGGAAGCAGGAATACAGGGATGCTGGGAGGGAGGGAGGGGAAGGCTGGCCAATATTTGCAGAGGAAGGCATCAGAGAAGATGGGAATAAATTATTCTTGCAAACCAACCAAAATAAAATTCATTAAGAGGGATTGGAGTTAGACATAGAAAGTATTTTTTTGACAGTGTGAGACGTAAGGTACTGGATCTAGATGGGGTGGTGGGTTAGGAGGAGATTTGCAATTAGGAATGTGGGTTCCCAGAGCGAGGGTCAGAGTGAGAGAGGCTGTCTGATTTTGACCCGGCCCGTGTAGGGAGGGCCCCGCCATAGCTGCATCCTTTTTTCCCTCTTCCTGCCTTTCTGTGGGAGCAAATGGAACAGAAGGGATCTGGGAGCTTGGGGAGGGAAGGGGGAAGAGGAGAGGTAGTTCTTTTCTCTTAACCTCCCCACAAAGTTACAGAATAAATCTCAAGTGTGAATCATCCCTCTTTACAATCAAGCAGTTATTTAAAATGGGAAAAGGAAAAGAGACACAGAGAAAGTATCGCCCGCCAGCTCTCTCCCAAATTCCCAGCAATCAGCCTCTGAGCTGTGTCTAATCTCACGATGAGCTGCTTTCCTGATTGAGGGAGCTAATTGCAGGGCTGACACAGCTTCCCAGGAAAGTACTTGTAGACAAAAATGCCAAGTGCTACCACCACCAACAAAAATACATCCACGCGCACCCGTAAAGGCTCAGGACCCAAAAGGCCTGTGCTGACGGAGACCATGCCTCACCCAGCAAAGGAAGAGGATGCTCTGAGGCCGGTCAAACCACCAGGAAATCCTCAGGGAGAAATTGGCAGAGGACAGAAACAGCAGGTCCACAGAAGTGGAGGGACAAATAGCCAATAAACCTAGGAAGAAAGGTTCAACCTCACTAGTAGTCAAAGAAATGCCAATTATAACAACCATTTTTGTGGGTCAAATTAGAACAGGTTTTGAAGAAAAAAAAAATGTGCATGTTAGCTTGGGTCTGTAGGGAAACAGAGACAAGACCCTGGGCAGATTTCTTTGCTGTGGAGGGTTCATCATCAAGACACCTAAGTGGAATGGGTCACAAGGGAACCATCTTTTCGGCCACTGTGGGCACAGAACCCAGTGGAAATAGAAAGAAATAGCTCAGCCTGCTCTGGGATGCAGCTAAGCTGCAGCCACTGCTCTCTGGTTGTCTATGCCCACCTGCATGGCACCCAGAGAGAGGACTCGATGGGCACTCCACCCAGAAAGGAGCCTCCACCCTGGACTCCCATACCCTAGGGGTCATGCTGAGATCTAGCTAAGGTCTAGCTATTTCCCCAGTCCCAAATCTAATCCACTGTGGCAGAAGTGCTCAGTTTCATTTCACCCAGCCAGACATCAGAGTCATAGCAACTTAGGCAAGAAAGGACAAGCTCTGGAGATGGTGTCCAAGGCAAGCAACTTGCAGATTCATAGCCTGCCTGACAAAATAATAATAATCATTTCTGGCAGAGTTGTGGTAAGATGCACTTTCCTCTGTGCTGTTGGTGAGAATGGAAATTGGTGCGATCTTTCTGGAGGACAGTTTGACCAAAACCTTCAAAATGTTCATTCCCTTTACCCTTCTTGGAATCAGGAGTGGGAAGAAATGCTTCAGCTACTCCCCCATACAAGTCATCCCCTGCCTGATCCCTTTAGGACTCCACACTGCCCCCCAAAGAAGGAGAAGCTGCCATCTGATTGATCAGAGTTGGGTGGGTGTGGACCAGTCCCATGTCCTTTGGCAGATGAGGTCATTGTGCATTAAAGTCAGCATCCCTGTGACGAGCTCTTGATGGTACTTCCTGCTTCTATCCTGGGGGATGGAATTAGTGGGCTCACCTAAAGATGCTGTTCTCAAGGCTTAAATCCAAGGAGAAGGGAAGTACTTGGCCTCACTCGAGACTCAAGCTTCAGCTATGCATCCTGTGATGGAGAATTTTGTGTGGCCATCTGACCGGATCATGAGGTGCCCAGAGATTTAGCTCAACATTACTTTGAATGTGTCTGTCACTGTGTTTTGGATGAAAATAGCATTTGAATTGGTGGACTCTGTAAAATGCTTTGCCCTCCCCGATGTGGGTGGACATCATCCAATTCACTGAGGGCCTGAATTAAAACAAAAGGTGAAGGGAGGAAGAATTCAGCACTTCCTGCCTGACTGCTTGAGCTAGGATGTCGACCTTTCCCTGCCCTCGGATCTCCTGTCTCTCAGGCCTTTGGACTCATACTGAATTACACCAACAGCTTTCCTGGGTCTTCAGCTTGCACATGGCAGATTGTAGAACTTCTCAGCATCCATAATTGCATGAGTCAATTCCTTATAATAAATCTCTTCCTATATATATATATCCTATCGGTTCTGTTTCCCTAGAGAACCCTGACTAATACACACCCCACTCCGCCTTGCACTAGAGTACTGAATTTGGGACTTCGGGTACTTTCATAGTTATGAACAAAATGGTACTTGATTCCAGTTTTGCTGTCGTTTCTGGTGTTATGCTTCTTTAAATCCTCAAATACAGGTGACAGCGACTAGGGAGGCTGGATTCTGGCATTTCTGAATTTCTGGCAGAAATACCTTCTGATGTCATAGAAATTCCACCCCAATTTCTTTTCTTTTTTTTTTTTAAATGAAAGGTAACCTACACACAGAAAAGCATATAAAGTGTATTTGTTTTCATTATACAGCTTGATAAATTTTTTACTTTTCTCTACACCCGTGTACCTCCACCAAGGTCAAGATAAGGAATAATTCTGGAACCGCATAAGCTTCCTTCATGCACTTTTGGAGTCTGTATCTCCCCACAGAAGTAACCACCATTCTGATTTTAATAAACATTGATTCATTTTGCCTGTTCTTGAACTTCATATAAACAAAATTATACAGAATTTTTTTTCTGGCTTTTCTCACTCAACTTAATACCTATGAGATTCATCCATATGTTTGCATGTACCAGAAGTTTATTCCTTTTTGTTGCTGTATAATATTCCATTGTGTGAAAGAACTACAATTTACTTATTCAGTTAACTATTGATGAGTATTTAGATTATTTCTAGTGTGTGGCTACGATGGAATGGAACTGCTATGAGTATTCTTGTATATATTTTTTATAGACACACACACTCATTTCTCTTGAGTACAGACCTAGAAGTAAAATTTCTGGGCCATAGTGTATGTCTGTGTTTATCTTCAGGAGAAACCATTTTCCAAAATAGTTGCACCATTTTCAACTGCACCAGCAATGTATGAGAGGTTCAGTTGCTCCTTATCTTTGCCAACACTTGATGCTGTTAGTCTTTTTAATTTTATCCATCTGGCGTATCACGTAATCTCATTGTGGTTTGAATGTGCATCTCTATGGTGGGTAACGATCTTGTACTGCTTTTCATGTGCTTATGGCTATCTGCACATCTTGTGAATTGTCTGGCTGTTTTTTCTAGCTCTAAATTTCTAAAGGAATCAATACTAAGGAAATAATCAGAGGAGCAGACAAAACTTCATCCATGAAGATGTATAGCACAGCATTGCTTATAATATCAAAACACCAGAAACAACCTAAATGCTTCACATAGAAAATTAGTTGAAAATTATGATATGCATGTATTCAAATTCAAAAGATGTCATTTTAAAAGATGCTTATAGGGCTTCCCTGGTGGCGCAGTGGTTGAGAGTCCGCCTGCTGATGCAGGGGACGCGGGTTCGTGCCCCGGTCCGGGAAGATCCCACATGCCGCGGAGCGGCTGGGCCCGTGAGCCATGGCCGCTGAGCCTGTGCGTCCGGAGTCTGTGCTCCACAGCGGGAGAGGCCACAACAGTGAGAGGCCCGCGTACTGCAAAAAAAAAAAAAAAAAAGATGCTTATAGCAAATGGTAATAAAAGGAGACAATGATTATAATGTAATGTTTTGATAGTGACTTTTTTTAATGTAAGCATTAGTGGAAAAAACTGGAAGGAAAAACACCAAAGTGTTACTGCTGGTTATTTCTCAAAGGTAAGACTATGGGTGATCACTATTTTCTCCCTCCTACTTTCTTTGTTTCCCAAATATTCTACTTTTATATATTACTTGTATAGTCAGAAACACAATAAAATCCTTTTTTTTAAACTGCTAAGACTATTAAGTCTGACTGAAATGGAATGTCACAAACAAACCATTGCCTCCACGAAAACTAGTCCTGTGACTTTCACCATCTTTGGGCAAAATTTTCAAAGCCCGAATGCCCTACAAACACTTTCTCAAGAGGAAATTGTTTGGTTTACTCCACACAATGTAAAGGTACCTTTGTGTCTATGTTCCAATTAGTTCTCTATCAAAGGATGGCTTGAGTTTGAATAGGCCTAAATGGGGCTCGGTAATGGGCATTTCAGAACAGGAAGAACCATCTGCAAAAGAACACATTTCTGAGTCTAAGGCAAAGGAGAGAAAGGCCACGAGCTCCTTGAGGGCCAGGAACTCTAAGCCTGTCCTGCTCACTGTTGTGTCCCCAAGGCCTGGCATCCGACCTGGGCTCCATAAGTATTTGTTAGATAAATGAGTGAATACATTTAACTACGAAGTACTTATTCCCCCTTACAAAAACACCGGACCTTGTATACACAAAGGAGTGTTTCCCTCACAAAAGTATCCCCTTGGGAGACTAAATCGTTCTTACACGGCACCCCCATGGCATAAAACATTAGAAATTAGTTTTGTAGAATTGCTTCCAGAGTCTATAATGTATTCCTCTGAATAGTCTCAGGATGGCCAATCACAAAGAGTCAAAGGAGAAGGGGGGCACGTTAGACGTAAAGCAGGAGGCTGGCTCCATCTCCTCCTCTTGGAAACAAACCATGGAACGCCACTATCTGTCAGGCACTCTGATTCTCCCTAAAGGGTTTGTCCCTAAAGCCAGCGGAGGCTCAGCTTCTCTCCTACCCATGGCCGTCACTCTCTTGGACACTGAAGAGACCCCGGACCAGGCAGGACCATTCAGAGAGCCTGGTCCAAACACGACGGACCTGTAGCCTCACCTCCTCCAGGCTTCTGCACAACCGGATTAATCCTCCTAAAGCTCGCTTCCATCCTGCCACTTGCCCACCTCCAGATCTTTGATAGCTTCAGAGCAGAGGCCAAGCCTCCCAGGCTGACCCTTCTGGGGTCATCCTCACCTCCCATCACTCCCTTGTGTGGACCTCCCCAGGGGAGGAGGGCGGCCTCCTGAGATTCTCTGCAGGTTCCCACCCATCCTATATGCTGGGCTGGGAGAAACAGCATGATGTTGGAAGGCATGGCAACCTAGGAGGGTGTTCATCTACAGCTCCATCACACTAGACTGAGTGCCGAGGATTTGGAACCATATTCTGATCAAGTCGTGAAGCTCGGGACCAGTTCTTCTCATCCCTGCCTACACATTAGAATCACCTGGGAAGCTGTGACAGAGTGGCCACCTGGCTACCAAGACTTATGACTCCCTCCTCGGGTGGCTAGGAAGTGGCCTCCCTGCCAAGGACTAAATTTTCCAATTTCCCTTGCATGTAGATGGGACCACTGACTGAGCTCTAGCCAATGGAATGTGGGTGGGAGTCGTGTGCATCATTTCTAGAGCTGGCCCATAAAAATCCTCCCAAGCAATCCTCCACTCTCTCGTTCCCCATCTGCTGACTAGATGTTGAAACCCAGATGACCTTGGACACCATGAACTGAGGATGCCAGAGCCTCCCTCACCTGGGTCCTAAATGACCACAGGGAAGAAAACCACCCCCAGGCAGAATGGACTTTACGTAAGCAAGAAATCCTTCTCCTGCATTAGGCCATTAAGATGTAAAGGTCTGGGCTTCCCTGGTGGTTCAGTGGTTAAGATCCACCTGCCAATGCAGGGGACATGGGTTCAATCCCTGGTCCGGGAAGATCCCACATGCTGCGGAGCTACTAAGCCTGTGCGCCACAACTACTGAGCCTGAGCTCTAGAGCCCGCGTGCCACAACTACTGAGCCCGAGCGCCACAACTACTGAAGCCCTCGTGCCTAGAGCCTGTGCTCCGCAACAGAGAAGCCACCGCAATGAGAAGCCCTCGCACCGCAACGAAAAGTAGCCCCTCTCTATGCAACTAGAGAAAGCCCGCACGCAGCAACAAAGGCTCAACGCAGCCAAAAATAAATAAATAAAATAAATTTTTTAAAAAGATGTAAAGTTTTGTCTGTTACAGATCTAAGGTTACCTTAATTAACATAGGACTATTTGGAAAATGGTGTGTTTGAGCCCCAACCCCAGATTCTGACTTCACTGGTCCAGGGTGGAGCCAGGCTCTGGTGTGTTTTAAAACTCCCCCAGGTGATTCTAATGTCAAGGTTGAGAAGCAGGCTTTAGGCTCGTAAGTATTCATAGATCTTCCTGCAGTTCACTCAGCACATCATGGAGCCCCACTGTGTGCCAGGCATTCTGCTTCTCGCTGAAAGTTTTGCCCCTAAAGCTGGCAGAGACTCAGCTTCTCTCCCACCCATGACCATGGCCCAGAATTCTGCTGTCTCAGACTTGAAGGCAAGTGGAGATCTTCCTCAGCCAGTGCCTGCCTGGGGGGCTGGCAGGCCTCTTTGTTTCCTAAAGGAGCCCTACCTCTCTCCCCTGCTACCTGCCCTAAAACCCTGCCTGCCCCCTGGACCAGAGCGTAGAGGACAGAGTATGGAGTTTCCAGCCGGAAAGAGGATGAAGAGATTCCTCCGGGCAGCCCATGGTGCTACGCCAAAACACACCAGTGCCTTCGTATAGTCACACCAAACACCAGCTGATCCCTCCTCTGGGACAGCCAGTCCTCAGGCTGGCAACTGGGACACAGAGATGGGTAGGATGCAGCCCCAACCTTGAAAGAGCCTGCCATCCAGTTGAAGACACAGACTCTGGTATTGGGATAGGGGTCATCCAAAGCCATCCTGAGTTCCCCTACCCTCGAGGCAGCTGGTGTGGTGAAAAGGGCACTGAACTCACTGGCTCCAATGCTGCCTCTAGCACTTTCCGCAGATGGCTTCAACACAGCATGGCGAGAGCTACACCAGAGGCTGCTCCGGGCCCTGTGGGATCCCAGATGGGGGAGGTGGCTGTTGGAGGAAAAGTAGGAGTTAGCCAGACAGACAAGAGGGACGAGTGATACAGGCTGAGTCACAGAGACAAGAGAGTGCGGGGAAGGTTTTAGAAAGAAGTTTGGTCTGGTTGGAGAGAAAGGAGCAAGGAAGATGGGGCAGGAAACAAAGCTGGGGAGGGGGGGTGATGGGCTGATTTGGAGAGAGCCTAAAATCCGAGGTTCAGGGCCTTGGACTGCGTCCTATAGGCCCTCAGGGGCCCTTAAAGGGCTCTGAGCAAAGCATGACATAGTCAGACTCATGGTTCACAAAGGGGCTCTGTGATGGGGGGTGTACCAATTGGAAGGAGAGAGTTCAGATGTAGGAGCCCAGTTGGGGAGTTATTAGTCATCCAGACAGAGGTGATGAGGACGGTGGCCATGCTGATGGACAAAAGGGGTCACCCTAAGAATCCCCAGGCTCCTTCCCCCTAGGAGGCAGCAGGGTAGCTTGGAGAGAGCACCAAATTTGAAGTCTACACTTGCTGTATCCTGGGTCTGAGACACTCTTCCTCCATCTCTTTATTCTTACCCTTTCACTCTGTTCGAACACCACCTCCTCTGAGAGGCTGTCCCAGACATCAAAGCGGATGCCTCAGTTTCTCCCCATCCCACCCCCTGTGACTTCCTTCATTTTAATTTCACGATCTGTGATTCTATTGTTTATTCATTATTCACATGTTTGTTGCAAGCTCCGTGAGGTGGCCCCTTTGTCCTGTTTACTTCGAATCCCTAACTCTGGGCACAGTGCCTGCACAGAGTAGGTGCTTTTGCTAGATCACATCATTGGCCTCAACTCCTTGCCTCTTCCTTTATTCATGCCCTCGCCATGAACTCTGCAGTGCCCTCTCACTGCGGGTGGGGTGTGCTGCCCCATCTCTTCATTTGAGTTTGGCCAGGCGACTTGCTTCAGCCAGTAGCATAAGGTCGAAGCGGGGGCGAGCTGGCTCCAAGTTCTCTCCTGGGCCTCAGGAGGACGTGTGTGTTTTTGCTTGTCTCTTACCTCTGCTACGGCCATGAAAAGGACATACCCGGGTCTCAGGAGAAGGAGGGGAGACACATGATGCGCTGCTGCCCCCAGCCAAGCTCAGGCCAGATCAGCTGACCCACAAACCTATAAACAAAAATGACTTATTTGAAGCCACTGAGTTTTGGTGGTGCTCTGTTATGTAGCATTTTTCTCTATCTGTAAAATAAAGGGGCTGGTTTCAGCACCTGCCTCCAAGGTCCCTGGTTCTCCTTTAAGCATGGCAGCTCCCAGCTTCCCAGTCCTGCTCCCTCCACCTTTCCTCCTTCTCACACACACCACCTCGCCTCAGCCCTCATAAATAACCAGGTAGCATCCACTTTCACAGGGCCAAGTTCATAGCTCCTGAGAGCCCCACGTTCGAGGCTGCCTCTTTGCTGCTGCTTCCTCTTCTCCATCAGCTTCACCAAGGCCGGGGGGCATGAGCCGCTAAAATCCCTCCCTGAGCTCTGATGTGCAAATCAGAGAGCCCCAGGAAGCCCCAGGAAGAGCCCTGTCCTTGCCAGGATGGCTGGCCCACAACCCAGGGGCCCGGGAAGAGTGGCTCGGCTGCATTTGCAATATGAGGGGCCATCTGAGCGGGGTACAAGACAGGAGGGAGGCAGGGTCTAAAGTCATGGAATCCTACACCTGAGAGACCATTTGGAACCAACCCACGCCACCACCACCCCACAGCATCTGGGGAAACAGAGGCAGGAGGAAGTAAACAGACTTGTCCAAGTCAACCATTCAGTGGCAGAGTCAGGATTGGATTTCCTGACTCCCAGCCCAGAGCTCCTTCCACTGCCCCCTGCTGGTCACAGGCAGGATAGATCACAAGGCAAAGGTTTGGAGGCTGGAATGGATTCCTTTATGGATTTTCTTTCCTTTTCTTCCTTCCTTCCTTTCTTTCTTTCTTTCTTTCTTCCTTTCTTCTCTCCCTCTCTCTCCCCCTCCCTCCCTCCCTCTCTCTCTCTTTCTTTCCTTTGTCACGCAGCATGCAGGATCTTTGTTCCCCAACCAGGGATTGAACCCACACCCCCTGCAGTGAAAACCCTGAGTCTTAACCACCAGCCCACCAGGGAAACACCATGTCCCACCCACCCCTAGTGGGGGCCACCTACCATAGGCCAGATCTGTGCTGGGGGAGGGGCATCTCTAGTAGGTGCCAGGTCCTGTACTGGGGAGCTTATGCCAGGATCTGTGCTGGGGGAGCAACCAGGCGCCAGGTCGTGTGTGGGTTGGCTGAATGCTTTACTATGTGCAGGTTCTGTGCCAGGTGCCGCCTACTGGATGGCAGATGGACCGAGAGCTGTGACTGCCTCTGCCTCCCCGCCAGTCACTCTGCTCTGTGTGCCTCTCTCTCCAGGTCACCCCGTGGTCTCTCTGTCTCTCTCTGACTCTCTCTGGGTATTTTGTCTTCATCCTATTGCTCTCAATGAGTTTCTGCCCTCTCTCCCTCTCTTGTTCTCTCACTTTCGTCTTTCCTCGGCCTCTTTATGTTTTCTCTTTTGTTCTATCTTTTCTCTGCCTCTGACCCTTTCTGTATCTTTCTGTCTGTGTGTCTGTCTGCCCGTCTCCTGTGTGCACGTCTCTGTCTCTGCCTCCCCCCGTCCTGTTTCTCCGGAGCCCCGCACCACCACCTCTGACTCCACCTGGGTCTCTGGCTAAATCCACCTTTCTCTCTTGCTCTTGCTTTTTATTTTCTTCTTTCTCTGTGTCTCTAGGTCTCTGTGACTCTAGCACTCTCTGTATCTCTGTCTCCTTTCCCAGCCGGTCTCCCTTCCCCACCCCCCTCCACACCCACCCCAAGGTTCTGTCCAACGCCTCCCCACTCCCCGGGTCCTGTTCTCTGCCAGCTACAATTACAAGTGCGTCTACTGAAGTGGTCCACCTTGACAGGTAACAAGAGGCTTTATGTTTGCAGTCACAGACTGGAAATACTGAATTCCTTTTCAGCAAAGAAAGACAAGCACCCTCTTGGTTTATAAATATTAATTATAGGTACCCGGTAATGAGAGAACAGGGCAGCTGTTGGCTGTGATCTCTGATTGTTTGACTAATCCTAGAGGCAGTTTAAACAAGACAGTTATTACCTGACGGGAAGAGGAATTAGGGTGCCGTTGTCCTTTCGTAAAGATCAGCTTAGGAGATCGGCGAGAGATCTGGACTTACTGAGGACGCTAGGAGAGTGACCTTGGGCAAAGCCTCTTCCTCTTTCTGGGCCTCAGTTTCCCCTCTTGTTCTAGGATGCCCTTCTAGCTCTGACCTGTATGATGTGGAGGTGCTACTTTGGGAGCGGATCAGGCAGACCATTTCAGAGCATCTGCCAAGCAGGAATCATGGACCAACAGAGGGAAGGCCCAGCTCAGGGGAGAGGAAGCTTGGGAGTCATGGGGGGAAAGCAGGAATCATGGACCAACAGAGGGAAGGCCCAGCTCAGGGGAGAGGAAGCTTGGGAGTCATGGGGGGATGGGGGGAGCATCTGCCTCCTCTGGATCTTTGGGGTGATTCCTTTGAGTCAAACTCCTCCCAGGGCTTGAGGCAAAATATTGAGCAAGGACTGAGGCGTGTCCCATATTGCAAGTCAGAATTTCCAGACTTACCACCGGCTGGCCCAGCCTTCCAGGTACCTCAGTTTTACTTCCTGCAAAATGGGAGTAAAGAAGGATAACTTTAAACAGCTCTTCCTGATGCCAGAATTACAAGTTTATCTAAATTGAATCTGAGAAGTCCCAGACTGGGCAGGCCTGCAAGAGGCCATTTCAACAAATGTCCTATTTCCAAGCCCACGTCTTGATTCCATAGTTACTGACATCGTTATGTGCAAAGCAGAGAAGTGATTCCTGATGCACAGGACAAAGGCTCGATGGTGGAAGCGGGGCACATAGGGAGCAGGGAGTATGCCTATAAGAGGTGCCTATAAGAGGTCCCTGCTCAAGGTCCCCACATTGAGTAAAAGTGGCTATTCCTTCTAGAATGTGTACTTTCTAAAACTCCCTCTCCTCTGGGGAGATCAGTACATTTATAAAACCTTAAGCCGTTTATCACCTCTGGGGAACACAGGTCAGCCTGCAGGAGAGCCGTCATGAAATAAGTGTTTCCCATTTGGCAGAAGAAGGACCCAAGCTAGGAGGCACCCTTGTCTCTTACCCAAGACCATGCAAGTAGAAAGTAATGGAGCTGGGAATCAAACCCTGGTCTGCGATCCCAAAACTCAGCTCCAGGTCATTACTGGGTTCCCAGCCCCATCAGCCTGCAACTCATCCAAGGGGCATGAGAGCCCGGCAGGCATCCTTGGAGGCTGGAACCGGCCTCTCCTCCTCTGGGATCCTACCCTCCCATCATCACAGCGGAGCCCAGGCTGGCCCATGGAAGGTGCTCACAAATGTTATTGATCGAATGTTCTTCAAGGTTCTGGTTGTGTTTCCGCCAGTCACTCCTTGCCTGGTAGTTAAAAGAGCGTGAACCTGAATTCAAATCCTGGCTCCACCATGTGTGTGTGAGACCTTGGGCAAATGACTTAACCTCTCTGTGCCTCAGTTTTCTAACCTGTAAAATGGGAACAATATTAGGACTTCACTGTCGTGTAGTAAGCGCTATATAAGCATTGGCTGTTATTATTAATAATCACCTCCTGTCATCTCTCCTTCCAGAGCCTCTGAAGTCAGTTTACCCAATCTCACATAAAGGCAAATGTGGAAGGAACATCAGACTGCTCTCCATTACTGTGTGGTGAGGGAGGTTGGGGACAGAGTCTGGCTCAACTCCAGTCCCTGTGAAGCCAGAGGCTGGGCGGGAGCCACCTCCACTGCCCTCAGCCTCCTGCAGACCTTGATCTGTGGAAAGGCCCTGCAGGCCCCATCCTGGTTGACCCTGAACAGAGCCGAGGGCTCTGCTTTGTCCTGGGCTCTATGCTTTGCAGCAAACTCCTGCCACAATCCTGCAGGACTGAGAGGGGTAGAGGCGACGACTCACTTAAAAAAAAAAACCAACATTCTGAGTGTCCCCAAGGCCCCCCTTGTAGGCTCAGGCCCAACTAAGTGCTTCTCTGGAACCATTTTAACTCCAAGTACAGACGCCACTAAGCGGGTCCTGAGGGAGCCGTGGGCTGGGCTTACACACGAATCAGAGCACAGCCGGTCCAGGTGGCAAGGCAGGCGGCTGTCAGCAGAAAGAAGCTGAGTGGTCTTCCAACTTGTCCCTGTGTTTTCTATTCTCACCTTCACCTTCCCAGCATCTTGACAATGCTGGCCCATCTTAATCTTTCATGGGGCCCAGACACACATCAGACCCTCTCTAACCCCCCGAGAGGAGTCAAGACTGGCTCAAGGGCTGAGGTGAGAGCCCATTTTCCGGCTGGGCTGCTCAAGGCTCCAGCCCCTTTACCCCAGGTCTTCTTGACAGTTCCCCGGACATTCGCAGCATCAGCAAAATCTGTGTATGCAGCTCCCTCACATCTGTGCTCCCCTCCCATCCTCCCTCCTTCCAGCACCCCCCACCCCCTCCTCCCCACTGTGCCATACATAGACAAGAACCACTTTTGCCTGCAACCAAAGCCCTCACAGCTCCCCCTAAAGATTTCCAAGAAAATCTTCCTACAGATTCAAAAGGAGGCCATGAGCTCAGAGCCAGTCATTCAAATGTTCCACCTGAATTCATCCTTCTTCGCATTCCATTAACCAACTCTGTCATCTGCGCCCAGTATCTTGACCCCTTTGAGCCTCAGTTTGCTCCTCTGTAAAATGGGGAGAATGATGGTACCTCACAGGGTACGGTACCTCCATGGTCACTCATCAGGAGAGTGAGGGGCAGTGAGAAAATGCACATACAGTGTTTAGTGGAGTGGCTGGCACATGGAGAAAGTGAGCCATCCTTGGTAGCTGTTACCATATATATTTTTATTTCACTGAGTACGTGCTATGTGCCAGGTCCTGGAGCCACACAGCTGAACTCAACAGGCATCCCTGTTCTTGAAGAGCTCACTCAGGCATGGACGAGAAAGAAAGAAACAGAAATGTTGATATGGTGGGATATGTTTGCATAATAGAAGAATGTACAAGTTACGGGAAAGCCTAAAAAAGGAAGATGTTGAGGGAGGGGATGTGGGCGTGCTTGGACGGACTCTTGAAGTCTGAGTAGGAGCTCACCAGGTAGCCCAAGGTAGAAAAGGCATTGCAGGCAGATAGAAGAGCGTATGCAAAGACTCAAAGGCAAGAAACATCATTTTAAGGCCAAAGCCTTAGAGAAGGAGAGGCCCGGAGACAAGACAGAACGGGGGATTAGGGGTCAGTTCTGGACTCACCCTGCCAGCTCTGAGTTCGCAGTAAAGGGAGACTTTTAAGCAAGAAAGTGACATGATCACACTCGTGTCTTAAGCTGCGCTCACGTTCAAGCTTGCAGGGTTTACATAACTTTTCCTTTTCTTCTCGAGCATTTATCCAGCCTAGAAATTCGAGAGCAAGCACTTTCCCTTATTTCTATTCAACCTGAAAGCGGCAGTCGAATCCAGCTCGCATCGTATTGAAATGCAGGTGGCCTGTGCAACAGTGTTGCTAAAATTACCAAAACTAACCACAGCCAGGGAAGGACCATTATCGGAAACAGATTTTATTACCATGGAAACCAACAGATAATGCCAAGTCCACTCATTTTTATTCTCTGAAAAGAGAGAGAGACAAGGGGAGAGAAAAAGAGAAACAGAGAAAGCAGCAGGAGAGAGAACGCTATTGAAAGGAAGCGAGAACCCGGAACAGACTAGAAGGGGACAGAGAAAGCAGGGGAATCTGCCTGAAGGTTTCATGCCACACGTGCCTCCTGACCGGCCATCCAGCTCGGGTCACACTGACGGAACTCATACTCCATGCTGCAAGCTGGCAGGAAGCAGCCAGAAAGGGCTCTGTGGTGTGACTTCCGCTCCTGGTCCAAAATGCAGAAAAAGCTGTAAATGCCCCCAGAAAGAGCTGGCCCGGGTGTATTTCAAGGCACTTCTGATGATCTCCGCTAAGAGCATCAGATTTGGGGTCAGAAGACCTGCTTAGAGTTCAGGCTCTGCCCGAAGTGGCTTGTGACCTTGGGCAAGGTCACAGAAGTTCTCGGAGCCTCAGTTGCTTCACATGTCCCAAGAGGGAGCTCCTGGGTTGGTTGTGAGGATCCGGTGTGCATGGCTGCCAAAACACTTTGTAACTGTAGAGCGCTGTGCGCGCAGAAGGCCCTGCAGGCCCCATGATTCCTACATGTCTCTCCTTTGTTCCTGATTTGAAGGGCTCTTTCACCCATCACGTAGTACCCTGGTCCATGCAGCCAGTGGGATCAACCCCCAGCCCCCATAGCTCCAAATGCTGAGGGATGGGAGGCAGGAGGCCCTGCTGAGAACTCTTGGGTGTCCAGGGAACAGTGTGGGTTTGTCAGCAGGACTGAGATGAAACATCCACCCCAGGAGAAAGGAAAAACCAAAGACAGAGGGAGAGGAGGTGGGCAGACAAATGAGGTACACCAGGACACCCTGGGGAGGGAGAGACCGTAAATATGCTAGGATCCTGGCGAAGCCGTGAGTAGGAGGTTTTAGCTGCCAAAATGGATAGTCAGGGAGAGGGCAGTTCAAAGGAAGCCACAGAATATATGAAAACACCCATAACCACACATGCACATACACAAACATCATCAAATCTTTGCTACTCAAAGTGTGCCTCACCTGGGAATTCGAGATACAGGCTCTTCCCCCGGACCTCCCGGTGATTCACTTCTATACGCAAGAGATGAAGAGGCTCTGGTCTAAGTCACTTCCCTTCTCTGAGTCTCAGTTTCTTCGCCTATAATAGGAATAATTATACCCTCCCAGCCACATGGGGCTGTTAGGAGGATTAGAGGGGAAAAAAAAAACACCGTATGAGTGTAAGATAGTGTTCTGTTGTTATGTAGTTATTACTATTATATATGGGGAGCCCAACCTCCCAGGGTAACAAGGCACTTTCATAACAAAATGACTTGATTAGACTGTTCTCTTAAAAACGTTGCTCCCCAGCTAACGTTTTTCCTATCCGCATGCCTCTTCCTGCAGCTGCATATTAAATCTTCATGCCATCAGCACTTGACTGAATTTGTAGAAACAAAATGGAAGAGGGAACTCAGGCATGAATTAGCAGTTTAAGACAGGAATGAGATTACGATAAAATCCCCGCTCTCTCCATCCATCAAAATGTAATAAGAATAGAAAACTAATGTGAAAATATCAACGTGACCTATTGCTTCGAGCCTGTCGTCGCCATCCTTTACGATCGAGCCTTGCAAGAGGCAAGCAACTCATTTCGCTGTAAGCGTCACGCTTTCCATAGGAGACGTAAACCGTGTCCGAGACAGGCAGACATTTGGGCAGATCCCTCTGGGGGAAACAGGAAGGGACCAAATGAGACGCGGTTCCCTGACTTTCCAAGTCGTGGAGAGCAAGAATGGATGGGGCTGACTCGAGCTGAAGGGTGCTTTGTTTTCTTTTTGACTGTCTGTGGATGGGGAAGCTCCAGCCCTGTCAAAGGATAGTGTCCTAGATGTCCAGGAAAGGACATTTCCAAAGTTCCAAGTGTCTCCAGGAGCCCCTGCTCAAGACCCAGCCTCACACCCTCGCTGCTGGCAACCTGGTCAGCTGCATGGGCACCCCAGGATACAGAGCAGGTTCCTGGAAGGACGTGGTTCTATCATTGGTCCCTATGCCAGCAGATGAGGGACAGATGTGCTCAGAGAATCAATAGGACTTGCACAAGGACACACACCAAGTAAGGGTTAGACTCCAGGTCTGCGGACTCCTTATCCAGCATTCCTTGCATGGCACCCCGTTGCACTGAGCTTGGGCTGGAGGTATGTGAAACAGGAGCAGAGGCTCCTGCCCTCAGGGAGCTCACAGCCTCGCTCCCATCCTGAGCGCTGTCCCTCCAGCCCCTTCCCCCTCCACTCTGCCCTGGTCACCCCGGCTTCCTACTGTTCCATAAAAGCACTGACTTTTTCCCAGTCAGAGACTTCGAACATGCTCTTCCTTCACCCAGACTGCTTTCCCCCTCCCTGTTCATTGAGACAACTCCCCATCCTTCAAGTCTCACCTGAAATATCAGTTTCTCAAGGAAACCCCCCCAGATATACCTTCACCCTACACCCTTTCCTCTGCTTCAGGGCCCTTGGTTCATTCACTGTCATATCAGTGCTATTCCCCTGTAGCATATTTCTCAATAGTAATTAAATCATCATTTGTTTTAATGTATTTAATAGTAATTAAATCAAAATTATTTAATATTCATCACTCTCAAGGCAGAGCAAACTATAAAGGGCTGGGACCACTCGGCTGTGTTTACTGTTGTGTTCCCCAGCACCCCGCATAGCACCTGGCATGTATCCATCCATTCATTCAAAAATTTTTTATTGAGCACCTAGTATGTGCCAGGCATTCACAGCATGCCAGCTCTCGTGGGGGCTTCACTCCAGTGGAGGAACACGTACAATAAACTAACTAATGAATGTCAGGCGGTGAGGAGTGCAAGAACTAAAACAGAGCAGGGCACTCGAAGCTTATATCTGATATGCTGGAATCCTCTTTGAGAAGGGGACACCCGAGCAGAGCCTGGAACGGGCCACACTAATACTTAAAGGAACAGCCTTCCATGCCGCAGGAGCGGTAACGGCAGATGCTCTGAGGCTGGTTTGTGCTTGGCACATTCCGGAGACAGGAGGGAGGGGGCTGTGGAGGAGGAGGTCAGGGAGGTGGAGAGCCCAGTGGGGAGGATTTGGATTCTACTCTGTGTGATGGCGGAAGCCTTGGAGGCTTATGGGCAGAGGAGTGACGTGATATGACTTCAGCTCTAAAAGGACAGTTCCAGGTGCTGTGCAGAGACCCACAGCAGGAGCCAAGGGCAGGAGACTCAGTAAGAGGCTGTTGCAACCATCCAGGTGAGAGATGGTGGTGGCTTGCACTGGAAGAGCAGCGGTGGGGGAGGGAGAAGAGCGTGGATTCCGGATGTAACCTGAAGACGGAGCCAACAGGGTTTGCTAATGGATGGAAAGTGAGGTATGAGAGAGAGAGAGAGGCGTCAAGGACGAAAGGTGCCTAGAATTTTGGCCTGAGCACCAGGAAGAATGCAGTTGCCGTGAACAAATAAATTGCCTCTTATGCTAAAGCCCATCTGAGTTGGAGTTTTATCACTTGAAAATTTTTTAAAACCTTGACTAATTCAGAGACTAACAGGTAGGCCAGAGGTAGCAGGGTAGGGAGTGGAGAGGAGGGGACAGATGGGAGAGACAAGGGAAGGTGCCTGCTTGGATGTAGCAGAGATGGGGTCTCAGGATGGAACTAGAACGACTCTGGGCTTTCCAGCCCAGGTGCTTGGGAGTACGGCAGCCTCACTAATGGGACGTACAGGTTCAGACCAGTGTTCGGCTTTTCCTCTTTAACATCTTAACTTTTAGGTACCAGCTGCTGGAGCTTTGGAGAGAGCCCAGGACTGGAGATAAAACATTTGTTGCATGTCTCCGATGAGCCAAGCACAGGGCCAGGCTCACTGTGTACAATTTTTCCAGCCGTGACAAAACGCTAATTGTATTAGTATGCTACTTGACAGATGAGGAAACAGAAGCTTGCAGAAGCTATGGGGCTTGCCCAAAAACATACAGCTAGAACGAAAGATTTGGGAACCACCCAGGAGAAACAAAGCCCTTTGCCTCTAGCTTTCATTATGAACCCCCGGGATGGAGGTCAAGAGACTTAGGGTCCAGCCCTGACTCTGCCACTTTCTCCCGTGTGACCTTGGGTGAGGTCGCATCCCACTTCGCGCTCGGCTTTCCCGTCCGGGAAACGCCAAGATTGGGCACAATGACGTCCCCAACTCATTACAACCCTCATCCCCCCAGCTCTGCTCGGGCTTCGAAGAACCAGGGTAGGCAGAAGCGATGTTTGCCACATAGGTTGAGCACCTGCTGTGCGCGGCACCTTCTCCTGGGACGAGACCAGAGGAAGGAGGGGCTGTGACCTTGCCACGGTCTGCGGTCTGATGAGGACTCCCAGAATGGTGGGGGCTGGGAGCGCAGGGCTGCAGCAAACAGCTCTGCAGGGAGACACCGGGGAACCCAGCCAAGCTCCCGCGCACGAAGGCTCACAGCATATGGTCTGCATTTCATACATCATTTACAAGGAGCCGCAGCCATTTTGCAAAGCCTCTTCCTGCTCCCAGAGCGTTTGGGCTTTGGTTTCTGCCTTTGCTGATCCAGCTTCTGCCCTTGACACTGTCCGCTTCCACCACTACCAGTCACCACAGACAGTATTTTCCTGTAAGTTTGGGAGATCCAGGTCAAAGTGAACTGAGTCGCTTCCCCGTGATGGACTCGATAATGTAAAGAGTGTGCGTGATCCAGGTCCTGGGAGATGGGCCTGGCGAAGGTAAAGCAGCATGTGAGGGATGCCAAGGATGTCTGGGAGGGCACCCTGAGCGGTGAGCAGCAGGGCATGGAGGGCACACGGAGTCATGCAAGTAACGCTCGCATGGGACCTGCTGAGCAATGCCGACGCTGCCAGAGTAAGGTCTCCGCTCGGAGCTACTGTGACGCAGCAATGTGGAAAAACGCCCACGACAGAGTCCACTGCCTCTCTTAAGTTACGTTTTAGCAAGCACATCGCTGTGACAGAACAGCTGGGGAGATGCGAGTAATACCAGGGAGCCCTGGAAACGCGGGCCATGTGCAGGTGGGGCAGGCCCGTGCCTGGTTCATGGTTCTCTCCAGAACTTGGAACATAGTATGTGCTCAGTGAATAGCTGCTAAGCAAATGAATGGATGACCTGAGTGAACAGCCTGCAGCCGTATGCACCAAGTGATGGGACCCACATGGCGGAAGGCTCCTCCCAGAACTGCTCCCAGGACCCGCCCAGGACTTCAGGGACCCCAGATACGATGTAAACGGGTCACCTTCCCCAAAGAGAGGAAAAAACCCATCTCTCATTCTTGCTCACTCTCTCTTCCCCTTTCAGTCTCTGGCTCTGCGGCTGGAAGAAAACAAGAAGGGTCCCCTCGCCCATGCTAGGACCTTCTCCCCAAGCCCGGAGCTTCCCAGCTCCGCCATCCTTCCAAAGCTGGACCAGCAGCTTACTGCCTAGGACAAGGGGAAGAGGGGAGCTCTGGGCTTCCACCCCACCTCTTAGGCTCAATTCCTACATGGCTACCGTGGCCACGGAGCCTGCTGGGCCAACGTCAGCCTCCAACCTGGCAGAACGCACACACATCCCCTCCCTGTCCTGGGGTGCCCATCCCCAGGCTGAACCCAAGGGGGATGAAGATGGCCCAGGGAATCCTAAGCAACAGAGCTGCTGGCCTGAAGGAACCTTGAGCCTCATGCAGATTCTCATTCTCTCCTAATTCTTTCATTCCACAGAGTTATGGAAGATCTGCCCTGTTCCAGGCACCTTGCCCAGCACTGGGGTGGGTCCCACAGCGGCCAAGCGAAAAGTTCCCTGTCCTTGTGGAGCTGACCCTCCAGTGGAAAAGAGGGTCAGTAAACCACTGGCCAACAAAGGAAAAAGACTATTTCAGGTGGTGATAAGCACAACAAAGGCAACACGAGGTGTGCTGGGTTTTCCGTTTCTTCCCTTGAAATCGATTCCGTTCTCAGACCCCCACGCCTGCTCTGTGCTCTGGGGTTCAAGCCCTGTGGACTGCATCCCAGGGCTCCCTTGCTGGCGGCTTCTAGGATTCAGACAACAAGGAACCGGGCAGGAAACGAGGGCACCAGAGGAGAGAGGTACAGTGTTTCTTCTCCTGCCCCCTCTCTGCCTTGCTGCCTGGGTCTGCAGGGCTGATCCTTCTGTGACAGAGCCTCCAGTGTCTCCAGGCTCTGACAGCACCCCTTCCTCCAGGGTCCCCAAGGTCCCTGGGTGCTAACAGCTTCCCTCATTTTCTGGTCACCAGATTCCCTTATACTTGTCGCATCTCTTCAGATTCCCAGCTGAACGGGACTTGCCCTTCCTGCTGGGCCCCTGACTGATACAGGCAGATGCGATAGAAGGTGCTGGGAGATAGGAGTGGTCAGGGAAGCGGCGGGTTCAGGCCCGGGCTGTTCAAGGAGAAGAACAACAGTCAATGTGGCTGGGATGTACTAGGTGAGGGGGAGACAGAGAGAAGGTGAAGTCAGGGGTGACATTCATAGTATTCAACAACGGGCTGGGCACAGGCATAATCCAGCCAGAAGAGACTCCCAGCTCTAAAGGGCTGTCACACCTGCTGGACAGGAGTCCTGGGTGATCAGACAGGTGGGCAGGGGTGGATCAGCCAGGATCCCAGCAGAACAACGATGCTGCACGTGCGCGGGCTCATGTGAGGACAGTTTAATAAAGGGACTGTTTAAACAGGTGTGTGCAGGGACATCACAAGGATGGTACGGATCTCTAGGACTGCCAGAATCCCCAGCAAGGGGGTGCAGGAGAGAGCAGTTGCCAGATGCAGACAGAGCTGTGTAGAGAGGAATGCAACACACCCAAGCTGCAGTGGCCCCACGGGGAGAGCACCCATGACATCAACACCCAGCCTCACTCTCTCCCTCCCCCCACCCTCCTGTTGGTGACACCCACTGGCCATGGCCACCCAGGAGCCAGAGAACATCCTGATGGATCACCCTCGTAGATCTAGAACAGTGTGGAGAAGACTGAAGCCTGGATCTTAGGAGGCAAATGGGAAATTTCCAGCTCTCTGATAGGTAAGACCTTGAAAGTCACAGTAAGAGGTTTGGATTTCAGGCTAAGCAGAGTGGAAGAATACTGGGAATGAGAGTCATAGAATCTCACTTGCACCCTTTTTCTCCATCCACGGGGAGGTGATGGAACGAGCTCTGCTCTTGACATCCTGGACCAAACACCTCCCAGAAGCACTTTGTGGTGGTGGCTGGGAGACAGGAGGAGGTTAAGGGAGTGTCCTGAGAACTAAGCCACCAGGGCAGGCCTGTGGTGACAAACAGCCCAAGAACCTCAGGGACCTCCAGCCTGCAGGGGACAAACCCACAAGCTCAGCATACAGGACCATCTCAAATATGATGGAATTTCACCAGCCCTAAGAAACCAGAAAATGTCCAAGGTTTCCCTTGAGGGGGACAGGGGAGGAGAGCCTGAGGAAGAGGGCAGAAGTCCCCCCCAGACCCACACTTGCCAGGCTGAGAAATGGGAGGCTGGTTTTGAAAGCCTGTCCACATGTTTCTTTCTCTAACCGTCACGAGGTTTCGGCAGGGATGCAGGAGACAGAAGAGGCTACCACCTTCCTGTACTCTGTCTATGAGACAGGGGGATGAACTATACACTGAATGACCCCCTTGGGTCCTAGGAGTGTTTGGAGTTTACAATCCCAAGATTCTACAGACCACCAGGAAGGATCTGGGGCTTAAATTTTCCATAGCCTGTACGTTGGGGTCAGGAAAATTCCTAGACTTGGACTCAGAAGCCCAGGGTTCAAGTCATCACCAGCATGTAACAGGTGCAGAGAAATGCTGATTTAAGGTAAGAGAGAGAAACTCGATGACTAGGATAATAGCCCGTGCGTTCTCATCCCACCCATATGTGAGCCAGGCATGGGCTCTGCCTATGTCCCTTTGGTCCTTTTTCACATTATCTCACCCAGAGTCTGAGCCAGATATTATGATGCTCATTTCACAGAAGAAGAAACTGAGGTTCAGAGAATCTAAGTCCCTCCCTGCCAGCCCTGCAGTTGGTCAGCAGAGGAGCCAGGAGGCAGGCCCAGGACTCTGATGGTATAAGCCTGGGCCTTCCACCACCATCCCTCCCATCTGTAGGGAGAAGGACACAGCCCCAAAGCCTGGGTTCCCTCTGAAGATGCTGAGTCTCTGGAGAGAGCTCAGCCCGGTGCTTCCATTCCCAGCCTCGCTAGGTGGAGGCTGGATCCTGCCTGATTCATTCTTTTAATCAGGGACAGAATGGTGGCAGCAGCTTCCTGAAGAAGTCTTCAGACTCTTATTAAAACTAAGTTATTGCTTTAATACCCACAGGGCGGAGGCAGCTGCAGCTGGGGGCCTGCGGGCTCTCAGCCGTCCCCGGGAGTCCTGATGAGCAGGGCATTGTCACACGGCACTGCGGCACTCCTGTCCCTTCACTCCACATTATATGCCTTTCTCTCTCCTAGTCCCAAGGCCACAGTGAGCGGGGAGCTGTCTTGGCAGGTGTCTCTCTCACAATTAGCCATGTGGACAAAACAAACACTGGGTTCTGGAGGCACTTCTAAAAAGTATGCCCATATGGGTTCTGGCTCCAGCCCCAGAGATGGGACCAAGCTAAGCTTGAAAAAAATATGACTCAGAGAGGTTACATAATTTGTCCAAGGTCACACAGCCAGCCAGAGGACGCACAGGGGCTTGAAACCACATCCACATACTCTTTCCATTCCATCACACAGCCTCAGTGTGTCTTGCATGGGTGCTGAAAAAGGCACCTGTTCCTGGGACAGGTGTAGCATCACCTGGACAGACATACCTAGCAATGTCACTGTGATTTGGGGCAAATTGCCTCATTTGTCTATTGCTCAAATTCTTCAGCTGTTGTATGGGCTGTCAGGTCATTATGGACCTTGAATGAGATAACAAATGTAAAATTGTTCTGTACACTGTAAAGTGCAGTGCACCTCGAGGATGTGTGAGCCTAGGGCTATGGGGAAAGGCAGACCTCAGCAGATGTTAGGGCAGGGGGTTGGGAGCAGCAGGGGAGAGCAGAGGGGAGGGGATGCTGGCTGGGAAAGGATGACAGAGTCCCAGCAGGTTCCAGGGAAGAGGCACACACAGAGACATGTGAGGCAAGAGCCGGAGCCAGGCTCAGGGAGACAGGAGGCATCCTGGCCGGACCACACAGGGCTGGGCTGTGGCGGGGGGGATCCTGAGGTGTTAACAGCAAGGAACCAGAAGACCACACTTCTCTGGAATAGAGCAAGAAATGGCCACACCTCCAGCCTCTGAGCCTCAGTCTTCCCTCTGCCCAGTCGAGAAAATATGTCTACTTTCCCGGGCTGTTGTGAGGATCAGCATGTATGTAAAGTGCCTGAATATAATAGGTGTTCAATAAATCATTTCCATTATGATAAGTATGGTGAGGATTTTGTAAAATGGTGAGGATTATGTAAAAATTACTTAAGATCTCTGAGTCTGTTTTCTAGTCTGTGGAATATAAGTAATCAGATCTACGTCACAGTGTCCTTGTCCTCTTTCCAACCCATGGAGTAGATATGGAACCTACAGAAGGACATGGTAGTCAGACAGGCTTTGGCTCCTTCCAAGAGCTCTCAGCTCCCCATGAAAGGTGGTGAGCTCCCCATCCTTGGAGACATCCAAGGAGACATGAGATGACCTTGTGTCAGTGAGGGAAGGTGATCAATTTCAGGCAAGGGGCTGGGCTCAAGGCCAACAGCCCTTCCAGCTTGGAGGATACACGATTCTACCACTCTGCAAGCTCTCATATAATCAGACTGCCCAGGCTGGCCCATGGTAAACACGACCTTACACTTGGAGTCAGAAGGCAGTGAGCTGAATCTCTTCTCAGCTTCTCGCTTTTTCTCAGAAGCTGCCTGTTCCTGACGAGCACCCAAGGTGCCGCTGGCTGGCTGCACACCTGCAGGTGCCCCTGCTCCCCGTCCCGGCAGCCCCAGGCCCAGACCCAGCAGGTGTGTTTGGAGAAGTACAACCCAAGTGTCACCCTGTACAAGTTCCCCAGCTCAATTACAGTCCCAGTTTTCTTTGCTGTTTAATCCCCAAATCAATATGTGTTCATACATATTTAATCGGGAGGCTGTTTTTATTAAAGTGGGGATAGTTCTACATCTTTCTCCCCACCACTTAGAAACCTTCTGCCAGTCACGAGGAAGATGAGTAGATTAATGGAGGAAAGGCTTAAGCACGGGCTGGGCCTGGTACCCCAGCCAAGCCAGAGAAACTGAGAGCACCGCTCCTGGGCCGTCCCTTCTGCATGGGGCTGGCGTCCTGCTGCTTCCCAGCTTCCTCTCCCCCAGGCCACCTGCAGCTCACCCCTCACCCTCAATTCCCACTGGAGGTCCCTGCCCAGGGATGCTCCCTGGGGTCCTTCCAGACCTGCCCTCCAGCTTCCCCCCGCTAAGGAGCCAGAAGAACAAGGGCCAGCTGCCTGCTGGATGTCAGAGAGTGGAGGTCACCCTCAGCCTTGCCTTCCAGAAGTAATAGATTTCTCCTTCCAACTCCGAGTCAAGGCTGAACAGAATAAATTATCGCCCTTTCACACTGTCACACTCGGCCCCAGCTGCCATCTGCTTCTTCACCAGAATCCCCACGTAGCCAGGCTGGAAGGAACGAGAGGAAGCGTGGACCTGGCAGTCACCGTGCTGGCCAAAGAAGGACAAAGGCAAGAACACTCTGGGGCCTGGAGCAGGAAAGAGGCGGCCCGGACAAGCTTCTCAGCCCTCTGTTCAAACAGGGCTGGAACAGTCATAAGCGGGTGGCAACATGTCAAGTCCCAGCTACACGACATCACATTTCATCCTGGTTGCATCTCTAAGAGACGGAGCCTATACTAGTTTTTTTTTTAAGTATAGTTGATTTACAGTGTTGTATTACAATGCACAGTGATTCGGATATATATATACACTCTTTTTCAGATTCTTTTCCATTATAGATTATCCCTCCCCCTCCTTTCCGCTTCGGTAACTGTAAGTTTGTTTTCTCTGTCTGTGAGCCCATTTTTGTTTTGAAATAAGTTCTTTCATATCATTCTTTTAGATTCTACATACAAGTGATGTCACGTGATATCTGTCTTTCTCAAGACAGAGCCTACTCTTATTGTGCACATTTTACAGAGCAGGAGACTGAGGACCTGTGGTCCCACAAAGAGGAACTAGCAGATACTGGATCGGGGACAGGACCCATGGCGGCCCCGTCTGTGCTCCTAGCTGTTTGGCGGCCCTGTCCCCCACTCCATTATGCAAGAGTCCTCTCCTGCTCCACACAAGCTGGGGGCCATTTAAGGTGACACCTAGAAACCAGACTATTTCAGGAGCACCAGTTACTGGCAGGAAATGGTCAGCCGCAGAGGATCCTGGGGACCTCGGGTGGGGTCAGTGCCTCAGCTCACAGCCATCACCTCCCTCTTCTACCCCTTTGGGGACTCATGCCTAACTTCCACCTGCTCTGTGCTCGGAGCTGGGCTGCACAGATGAGCCAAACCAGGCACGGTCCCTCCCTCATACGACGAACTGTGTTACAGGCGAGACCGACATCAAACAGTGACACCGTGGAGGTGTGTCTGCAGACACAGCCGAGGGTCCTGGTACAGCGTGCCTCTGCCTGGCGTCCTCTTTTCGTCCCTGAGCCCCCCCTGTTGGTCACCTAGCTTCCTGCAGCTCACCCTTCAGCCGAGGCACCGTGCTATGGGCTCTGGGACGGCCCTGTGCCTCCCCTTCCAAGAATTCACCCTGCTCTGCTCGCAACGACTGGATTGCAGAGACCAGGTCTGTCTTATTCACCATCGCATCTTAGGCGTCACTGCAGGAGAGAATAAAGTCGAGGGAGGAGGAAAGAAGGAAGGCAGGGAGGAAGGGAGAAAGGACAGGAGAGGGAAAGGAAGGGAGAGAAGGTGAAATCCGAGGAGAAAGAAAGAATAAGGGGAGAAATGGGGAGAAGGGGAAGAAACTTGGGCCACTTTTGAAAGACCAGATGCACCCCCAGAGGCCCTACGCTCTCCTCTCATCCTGGGCTGAAGTTTGACCTGGTTGCCAGGAACTGGCCAAGATGGTAACAGCAGGAGACCAGCTGCAGTAGGAAAGAGTTAGGTCTTCCATGTGTTTCCCAAGAGGACAACTGGGAATTAACCCCTTTGCAGAGGTCTGGGGTCCACGCCTCTCTTCCCAAAGCTGCCAGAGGCAGAGGGAGGGACACCATGACCTCCAACCATTGACTTTATATCTAATGACTCCGTGAACTTGACAAGAGACTGTGGCAGGACCACCGCAGGGTGCCCTTCCGGCCAAGGAGCCTATGGCCAGTGCTCAGGGACATGCAGAGCTTCTCCAGAAGCTTGTGTGTCTCCCAAAGGAAGCCTTTCCCACACAGGGTCCTCAGGACCACCAGCCAGAAGGGCCCCACGGACACCGCGCTGTCCTGGGCTGACACAACCAGCCGGCCCCCGCTAACCGCTTGGCAGTTCGTGTTTGACAACGGGATTAATTCCTGAACAAAACAGATAACGTAGGCAGTGCGATTCCTCATTTAGCTGTCAGATCGGGATAAAAAATGTGTGAGAGAGAAAAACCCAAGGGAAAAAAAATTGGATAATGATAAATTGTGACTGAACGCTCCAAAGAAACACAAGCCGTCTCTCCCATTGTGTTGTGCCCACTGTCACTTAATTTTGAAAATATTCGAAGTGCTCAGGGCCTTCTCCTTGGCACTTGCCAGCTTCGCCTGAGAAGAGCCTCATCCCCTTTGGTCCACGATCTCATTTCCTCTGCAAATACAGCAAACACAGCAATGCATCAGAGACCCAGGTGGGCACACGAGCCCAGACGCCCTCCTGCCTCTCCTACCTGCCCCGCCAGGCTCCCCCATCACACAGCCCCTCTTGCTGCCACTCCCCAGAGCAGAGGCCTTCGTTCTGCAGATTTTTACAGTATCATTACGATGCTGGCTCAGTAGGGAGACGGAGGAAAGAGAAAAAAAATGTTTTTGCTGTGATAAGTGTCAACTCTGCCAGTATCTTAAAAGGACTGTTGTTTGCAAAATGGATCATTATCCAAATGTACAGAAGCCGCACAGTGAAGCAAGTTCTCCCGGATCAGAAACTGTTTGGCTGTCCCCGGGGGGCAACAGAGGAAAAGCTCTTCTTTAGATGTTTCGTCACACCACACAAGGGTCAGGTGAAACATTAGCAGCCCTCAGAGACTCCTCGGGGCCTGACCAGCGCCCTCTCCCCCAGGAGAGCCTGGAACCTCATGCCTTGGCCAAGGAAGCTCGTCTCCCTGATAATCTCTAAGAACAGGAAGTGGCCTGCTGAGCAGAGATACTTTGGGTCTGAAGGCGGGGGTGGGACGTGGTGACTTGTAGAGAGTCAGGAACTTCTGGGTCCTGCGGATGTGTCTGTGGCCTCTTGGACACCAACAAGGTTCGATGACAGGTCCTTTCCTCTCTGAGTGCCTGTTTGCCCATCTGTGGTCTGGAGGATCTCAGGGGCTAAAAGGAGCGGGCTTCTGGGACAGGCACCACAGTGCAAGGATTGCCTGGGGTTTGGGTTAAGAAACACCCACCTGGGGTGGATCAGCCCAAAACCTCCTAGAAAAGAGCAAATCAGGAGATGGCTCATCCAGTGGGAGAGGAAAAATAGACATGCCATTGCCAAAGGAGATCCTAATGCTGCCCAGAAACGGAGAATGAGTCAGATAGCCTCACATCAACCCTACGAAGCAGGAACTGTCGCCCCCATTTTAGAGATGGAAAGTTGAGGTTGAGAGAGAGAGAATACCTTGCCCAGAAACATAGGCCCATGCTTGCCACTGTCTCACCACAATATCCAGTCTATCATCAAGCTCTGAGTCTCCGGACTCAGCCCACATCCCCCTATCCTAACCACCGCCTTAATCCAAGCCACCACCATCCTTCCTGGAACTGCTACAGGAGCCTCCTGGCTGGCCTCCCTGCCTCCAGTCTAGTCTCCCCACCATCAACCAGAGACTGACTTATAAAATGCGATATCGTACTAGCCCCACCTAAACGCATCAGTGGCTCCATGTTTCCCTCCAGGTGAAACCCAGCCTCCTTAACAAGGTACTCCAGGCTCTCTCCAGTCTCCACCCACTTCCATACACCTTCATCTCTTGCCATTTCATCTTCACACTCCAGCCTCAGCCATCAGAACCACTCTTAGTTTTCCCCAAGGGGCAAATTCTCTTTGCTTCTGGCCCTTTGCCCACGCTGTTCCCTCTGCCTGGTACACCCTCTCCCTTCCCTTTTATTTGGTTCTATCACCCTGAGGTGTCACCTCGTTTAGGAGGCTTCTGTGAGCCCCAGCTCACGCTAATTTCCCATGCCCCTCTATTCTCTCCTGCATCACATCTACTGAAATCACTAGCATGCTGTCGGGGACCCCAATGGCCCAGAACTTAGAGAAATTGAGGACTGTGTCTACCTTATTCATCATTGTACCCTGAGCACCCAGGACCATTCCTGGCACACAGTAGGCACACAAGAACTATTTGCTGGGCCAATGATTGATTTAATGAATAAATGAATGAGAGAATGAACGATGAGGCCAGAGGGAGCTCTCCTCCGTATATCCAAATGTACAAAAAGCCCAGGCAAGTCCATCAATAAGGCAAGCATTCGTTCCTCACAGCCTGTCCTTGGCTGGGAGTCGGGTGATGGATTTCCGGAGGTGATGCATGGGAGCGCGAGAAGGGTGTAGTGGATGCATGGAAGAATAGAATATAGATTTCTATAGATTAATCATTTGTCATTCCTGCCACTCGGCACACTCGTACACACACACTCCTTCCCTCCCCGGACCTCCCCGCTCCCATGAAGAAGCACAACTCATCCTGCCCTTGGACCTTGCAACAGGGGCACACACACTCACAACACACACACAGAACAACATAAACACATTCAGAGAGACACATCACGCAAGTTTGTCCATCACAAAACCCCTCAAACACACAAATTCAGGCACATACTCTGCACTGAATCTTAATTCACAGCTTCCCTGCCACCTAGGATACACACACACACACATGAGAAGTGCACACTTACTGTGACACACACACACTCCCCCAAGCTCCATACCCACCAGCCATGTAAGTGCTCTGAGTTCCCTGAAGCCCATAGGGTCATCCTGGGGCCTGGTCATCTGCATAAGCACTGAGGTTCAGGTTTCCCCACACTCCCTATGCTGGTCATCTGCATAAACACTGAGGTTCAGGTTTCCCCACACTCCCTATGCTGGTCATCTGCATAAACACTGAGGTTCAGGTTTCCCCACACTCCCTATGCTGGTCATCTGCATAAACGCTGAGGTTTTACACTGTGCTGTCAGTGAACATGGCTCTTGGCCCTCTTCCAATCTACCATCCTGACTTCCCGTTATTGGAAACTAAACCCCTTACGTGCCCCACCCTCCCCAAAGCCCAAAGACCCAGACACCCAGGTCTCCGCCTACTCCCAGTAGGAGCTACTTCTTCATTGCACTGGTCACAGCCCAATAGGAATGTCAGTTATTATATCCATTCACTTATTCACTCATTTGTTTACTAAGCAAACACATCACTGCTCGCTCTGCACTATGCCCAGAAGGATGGGCAGTACCTCTACCAAGGGCCTGGCCCATGGAGCTTGCCATCCACAGAGGCCCAGACACTCACAGAAGAACCAAGTCCAAGCGCAGGGAGGTAGCTCGGAGCAGGAGGAGGGTACTGCTGGCTGCAAGTCAGCAGGCAATGACCTCGGCCCAGGTCCAGGGTCCCCTTCAAGACTTACGAAGAAGAGCTTTCTTACAACAAAATGGCAAACAAGTTCTGCCCCCGCTCCCAAGCATGGTGGATCACAAACCCGCCATGCAGAGGGGGGCGATCTCCAACTATGAAGCAACCCCAGAGATGCAGCAGAAAGAATCAGCCCTTCCTGACCTTGTCTATTTTGTCCCTGCTTACACTCTGCGTACCAACTGACACACCAACTTCTTAACTTTCTGAAGGACTGGATGAGAAAAAAGAGCAGACACAGACCCACACAGAGGGCTCCACTGAGGCGCACAGAGATAGTTATTTCCTCCAGGGGATGCCTGTTCATTGCCAGGGGCTTTACAAGCATTAAAATGCAGGGACCCTGAGCTCCTCAGACCCTGCCTCTCCCAGAGAGGCTGAGCTGGGCTGGGCTGGGCTGGGCTGAAAGGGGCTTCTGGTGCCCCTTCTACTGGACTCAGTTTTCTGGAACCTCTATTTCCTCCCTGGAGAGCACTTTCATTCCAGCACCTCTGTGGATGCTGAGGCCCAGAAGGGGGGTACGTGGTACCACATTCCATTGCTTTTCATCTCAGTCACACTCAGGTTGTTTCAGCATCCTGCCTGCTGCCTCTCTCTCTTCCCATCTCCCTTTGAAGTCGTTAAATAAAGATGGCTGTAGATTACAGCCATTTCAGCTGCCTGGAGTGGAAACTTCTCAGGCTGCCTTCCCTTTTGGTATTAGCCTGTTGCTCTGTTCGGGGGGAGGGGAGCCTGAAGTCCCTGCTCCAGGTTGGCCAACACCAGGCCTTCTCCCTCCCACAAGTCATGCGCATTTGTGCAGGAATGACTTGGCATCTCTTTGTTGACCATCCTCCCAGGAAACTTTGCAATGACTTTACTGGCCCTGTGAGCACTGAGCTGGGCATCTGTGGAGATGCTGTCAAGGGCCCCAACATGGGCTCCCAAGAATGGCTTGGGGAGCCCTCTGTGGTGCTGAAGACAGGTTCCACACCTCCGTCCTCTGAGAGTTTAAAATCAGCCTCCTGAAATTATGGCCTGCTCAGCACTGCACTGTGGGAAGATGGCCAGCACCTCACCTCCCTTGCTAGTACAAATTTGACTTCCTTTGGGCAAATTTCCTCTCCCCCATCCTTACCAAGCTTCTGTCTTCCATCCTGCTCTCTCTATTGGCCCTGCCATCCTTCTCTGCAGCTCAAACCTTCCAGTGGTACCTCTGTCAGCGGCAGCAGAGTGAAGTTTTCAGAATGCAAGTCATGTCACCCCACTGCTGTAAACACACAGTGGCTTCCCTTTGCTCCTACAGCAAAAATTAAATTCCTTAATTTCTTGACGTACAAGGCCGCGCATGCACTGGTCCCAGGCCACCATCCCAGCCTCACCCCTACTGGCTTTTTGCTGTCCTGCTACCATCCCTTTGCCTTCCCTGGGGTGGGTCTTTGTCCAAACTTGCCCCTCCCCTTCTTTGTCTAACACATTCACCTTACAGAGCTCGGCTCCTGTGTTGCATTCTCTAGGAAGTCTTCTCTGGTCCAACCATCCAGGCTAGGTCCTCCTAGGATTGCTGTCTTAGAATTGTTCTTTCTTTCTAAGCACTTGCCTTGGTTTTAATTAATCACTCATTTCTGTGACTATTTGACTAGTATCTGCCCTTACATTCCCAATAGACTGTAAGTTCCATGAGAATAAAGACTTTGTGTGTTTTTATTCAGAGTCATCACCAAGACCTAACACAATGTCTTGACCGTTATGGGCTCTCAGTACACATTTATTGGATGGACGGATGGATGGATGGATGGATGGTTGAGAAGATGCTCATTTCTGCGTGTATGAGGGAGCTGAGAGCTTCCTTCCAGGCCATCCCAATTCTCAGATCATGCCATTTTATCAGACCAAATGGGAGCGTGGCTCCTGGGAAAAGAAATGAGAAACAGACCCTTCCTTGCAGCCCCACTTTGATTGCTCAGTGCCATACAATGTCAAGGGCAAGGGCCTGGGTGTGAAACTGGATTCCTGAGCAATACACCCTTTACGACATGAAACACAATGACTGCAGAAGCCCCAGAGCTAACAATCCCGGAACCTCACAGACCAGCCCACCTCCTGGTAGGACTCAACTTAAACAAGCCAGCTTCAGGTTTAGAACCAAGGCCAGAAAAATAGACTAGGAAAATTCTGGAAGTCACAGAGATGTTGTGGTGCTAAGAGGGACCAGAACCTAGAAATCCAGACCCTTGATTTCAAACCTGATATTCACCCTCTCAAAACATGACCCAGGCTGTCTTCTTTCACTCTCATTCCTGTCCCCAAGCCAGGCCCCGTTGACGGGCTTCATCCTGCAGAATCCAGCACTGAGGCCTTTGGTTAGTTCCTCCACCCCTTTGAGGGGTGGCAGTGACTGACAGCTCATCCCTCGGTCCCCACCCATCCCCAACACACACCCCACCCCATCAAGCCCCAGGTTTTGTTCTGAAGATACGACGCTCTTCGATGCTGCTAGAAATTACAACGCACTTTCCCTGGTTAGTCACCCCTGTCACTAAAACCAGGGAAAGAACCTGCTTCTTGTCTTCCAACCCTCTCCTCCCAATGCCTTTTCAAAGAGAAGGGGAAAACCACACAGCGACAAGAGCGACACCCCCTTGCCGCTCCAGGCATTTTAATGAATTCCAGCCTTCAGGGAGAAGGACGGCTGTGTTAACGGTGCCGGTGAAAAATGAGGGGAGGAACAGTGAAGCAAATTTCTTTTTATTGACTTTTAGTGAGCTATTTAATCCAAACAGCTCATTATCCGCAATATAAATATACTATATAATGGATTTTGCAATAAGAACAATTAGTTTTGCAATTAGCATGAGAATAAGCTCTCCCCCACTGCAGAGCAGGCAAGGCCCAGACAGTGGGAGCTGGCGGAAGCTGGGGGATGGGGGGAGAGGTGGGAGGGAGGGAAGAAAGCAGCTCTCCAGGTGGAGAGGGCAGGGCTGCCCCCAATCCCAACCCCACTGCCCAGTGGGGCCCCAGATGGGCAGGAACATTGTCAGTAGACAAGAGAGCAGAGCCACGTAGGTAGCTGTGAAAAGCACAAGCTTCCGGCAGATCTGCGCTCAAGGCTCAGCTCCATCACTTACCAGCTGTGCAACCTTGAGCAAGTCACTTAAGGTCTCTGAGACTCCGCTTCCTCATTTGAAAACACAGGCATCACTCTAATATCTCCTCATGGAGTTGTTAGGGGGACGACGGGAGGGGATGCGTCCGTCCCTGGCACAAGAGTACGTCCTCAGCGAACACTCCTGAGGGCGCTGAGCTGGGATTTCTTTGCATCTCCAGGGCTCACCTCCAGGAAGGAAGGAATGATGTCTGTCTAGCTCACCACTGCATCCAGCCGTACATAGTGGGCACTTGATAAATATTTGTTGAATAAATGTTGCTAAGTGAATGAAACCCAATGGCTGCTTGGCCCAGTGCCTGATACATAGTAGGCACTTAATAAATATTCCTTGAATAAATGTTGCCAAGTAAATGAAACTCAGTGGCTGCTTCCCTGCTGTCGGTAGCAGCAGCCTTGTCTCAGGGAACCTTGCAGACAAGCATACCTGCCGAGACCAGCCTGCGAAAAAGAGCACCTCTGCAGCCCCATTTCTTTTTTTTTTAATTGAAGTATAGTTGATTTACAATATTATGTTAGTTTCAGGTGTACAGCAAAATGATTCAGTTATACATATATATGTATATATCTGTATTCTCATTTTTCGATTCTATTCCATTATGGTTTATTACAAGATATTGAATAGAGTTCCTTGTGCTCTACAGTAAATCCCTGTTGTTTATCTATTTTATATGTGGTAGTGCACGTCTGCTAATCCCCTACTCCTAATATATTCAACACACACCCCCTTCCCCTTCGGTAACCATAAGTTTGTTTTCTATGTCTGTGAGTCTGTTTCTGTTTTGTAAATAAGTTCATTTGTATCATTTTTTTAGATTCCACGTGTAAGTGATATCACGTGATATTTGTCTTTCTCTTCTGACTTCACTTAGTAGGATAACGTCTAGGCCCATCCACGTTGCTGCAAAGGCCATTATTACATTCTTTTTATGGCTGAGTAACATTTCCTTCTGTGTGTGTATGTGTGTATATATATATATCACATCTGCTTTATCCATTCATCTGTTGATGGACACCTAGGTTGCATCCGTGTCTTGGCCATTGTAAATAGTGCTACTGTGAACATCGGGGTGCGTGCATCTTCTCTAATTAGAGCTTTTGTCTTTTCCGGATACATGCTCAGGAGTGGGACTGCTGGATCGCATGGTAGGTCTATTTTCAGTCTTTTAAGGAACCTGCATATTGTTTTCCAGGGTGGCTGCACCAGTTTACATTCCCAGCAGCCCCACTTCTTGACTCTCCCAACCTGCTCTCTCTGCTGCCCCTCAGCCAGCTCCTCAGCGTCAGGGCCTCCCACCATGCCCCCTCCTCTCGGTGGCCCCAGAGCTTTCCTGAACATCACTTAACTTCAGCCCTTGTCCCTCCAGCTGCCCGCAGCCCCTCACCCCTGCCCTGAACGGGAAAGGTGAGTACATTGGTGCGCTCACCAGATATAATGGGGAGGTGTGCCCATTATATCTCGCAGGCAAAGAGGTCAGGCTGGCTGTGGGGCTTTCCAAATGCCCCCAACGTGGTAGAGAGTTAAGGCATAGACTCTCAGCCAGACAGCCTATGTCTGTATCCAGGAGCTCCATTTTCTAGCTATGTGACACTGACCAGGCCCCTAACCTCATTTGCCTCATCTCTAAAATGGAAACAATAATAGGTTACTTATGGCTTAGAGTTTGGGGAGGATTAAACGACAAATCTGTGGGAGGCACTAGTGCCCGTCACACAGTACGATTTCAACAAGTGTTAACTACCATTGTCACCACCATCTCATTGTGGGCTATCAAGAGCACACAGACCACACTCTTGGGATCCAACTCAGCCACCATCTGGCCTCTCTCCAGGGAGCTTTGCTGAAAGTCCTTCACATCTTAGCTAGTCCTGACCAGGTCACAGGCTCACTTTCAATACTACACACATGTGATGTCCTTTAATCCTCACACCTCTACGAGGTAGGTTTAGGTGTTGTACAGGTGAGCAAACTGAGGCTCAGGGAGATAAGGAGACTTGTCCAGGTAAGCGGTGGAACCAGGGCTCAACCCCAAATCTGCCTAAGCTCCAACCTCTTCTCCAGGCACTGAATGTGATGCTGAAGACCTAAACGGAGGCAGGGAAGGAAGGGCCGTTTTATCCTCCTACTCGAGTCTCCAGATGTTCCAACCCGGACTGTGCTGGGTAACTGCCCCAGTGCCACAGGCGGGACCCCATGAGGGAAAGGGGGTGGTGCCCTGGAATCCTGAACCGCGGATTCCCCTAGAGTCAGCCCCAGGGACAGAGGGTCTGGGCAGAAGCAAAGAGCAGCCTCCTGTGCTCACCAGGGACTTCCTGACCTTGGGCTGCAGCTGAAGTGACCTTCAGGGCCCCACTACAGCTGGCTACCACGTTGGGGACATTTGGAAAGCCCCACAGCCAGCCTGACCTCTTTGCCTTCAAGATAGAATGGGGGGGCTGCCCTGGTGGCGCAGTGGTTGAGAGTCCGCCTGCCGATGCAGGGGACGCGGTTTCGTGCCCCGGTCCGGGAAGATCCCACATGCCGCGGAGCGGCTGGGCCCGTGAGCCATGGCCGCTGAGCCTGCGCATCCGGAGCCTGTGCTCCACAACGGGAGAGGCCACAACAGTGAGAGGCCCACGTACCGCAAAAATAAAAAAGCTATAATGGGAACACCTCCCCATGGCCTCTGCGTGCCAGTGTGCTCACCATTCCTGTTCAGGGCAGTGGTGAGGGGCTGCGGGGAGCTGGAGGGACAAGGGCTGAACTTAAGTGATGTTCAGGAAAGCTGTGGGTGGATGGTGAACGTCTGGCACACACAGCCTCCAGGCAGAAAACAGAAGTCTCCCTGGCATGTGAACACATGGGCGCGGAACACACAGCTCCTGCCCTGCTTGGAAAGGGGGACGGTGCTGGGACCCCCAAAGGCACAAGGCTACTGAAAGCTGATGGGAGGCTCTCCGGACATAATGGCCAAGAACGCTGACTTCAGGGCTCACAGCCCTGAGGCCAATTCCCAGTCTTGTTATTTACCTGCTCTGTGACCTTGGGCTAGTCAAGTGTTCTTTCTGAGCCTCAGTTTCCTCATCTGTAAAGTGGGACAATGATAATACCATACCTCCTAGGGCTGGAGCACGATAAGGTGTGGAAAGTGCCAAACACAGGTTCTAGCGCCCACCAGATGGACGCTGTTGCTCACTAGCTTTCTGCTTTAAATGCAAGGTTCTGGGAAAAGAAGTAAGACAGGGGCCTTGTGAGGCATCCTCTCCGGGTCTCAGTTTCCCCGCCTGTCCAAGCCGATGGGGCCTATGGTCTCAGCACCCTTCTCCTCTCCCTGCTCTTGCCCTCGCTCCTGCCTGCAGCCTCCCCTGTTAGCTGCCTGGTTCGGTGTCCCGGCTGGGCCCAGTAGCCCTTTGGCAGGAGAGCAGAACGGAGCGCTGTTAGTCACGGTGTAGAGCGGTACCATCCATCGGGGGAGGCCAGCGGGACACAGAGAGGTCATCTCCATTACAAACTTGCTGTGATTAAGCCATTACTTGCCGTAATGGGATCCTTTCAGTTGGAGGTGATGCCTGCCACAGCCGATAACGCTGCCGACGGCCACTTCGGCCTGGCAGTCTGCAATAACACAGGCTCTCTCCTCTGTGACATGCTCAAGTTCTCACACTCATCAAATAGTCCATTTTCCAGCACAACTGGGTACACTTCCCCGTGACAAATACCTGTTTGCTTTTAATCTGTTACAAGCCGAAGAGGCCCAAAGGAAGCACTCCATCACAGGAGGAATGTTTTCATAAGCGTGCTCGGGAGGGGCCCCCGAGGGAGGGGCCGAACAGCAGTGCGTGGCTGGGATGTCTGAGCACTTAGGGGGTGTTCTGCCAGTCCAGAGCTGAGTTTGGGAGGAGGGGATGTGCTGGGGTTGCTTGGTTCTGGGGTGAGTGGGGAGGGTCACACAGACGTGCAAGGCATACTTTTATGTGTCTGTGCTTGGGGAGGGTGTGGAGAGCGGTGCCCGGGGGGACTCAGCCCTTGGTGTGTGCATGGGTGTGACTGCAAATGCGTGCCCCCGAGTAAGGGCAGGAGGTGTATGATACCTGCAGTGTGTAAGGATGGATAAGTGCCCAGGGGTGTGTGTTCACATATGTGCATCGGACCTGGAGCTTCCACAGCGTGCAGCAGTAGCACTGCGTATGGGTGTGCCTGGGTGAGGACGCGTGTGTGTGCGTGCTTGAATTCCTGGGCACATGATAGGGAGCGTAGGTGTGTGTGAGCGTGCGTGCGTCCACCTGAAGAGGGTCGGGGCGCGGTCTAACAGCACGACCAGCTTGCCCGGGGCCTCCTGGGAAGACAAACAGGGGCCCTGAGCACACACCCTTAAGTCCTCAGATTTCAGGCCAAGATTGTTCCAACACCTGGAAGCTGGGGATTCACTCTGAGCCAGGTTTGGGGGACAGGGACGGACGGGGGTGCTTCAGAGACCAGAGGGGCCCTCCCCAAGCCTAGATTCTGGATGCAAAGTCAGGGCCTCAGGTGAGCTCTGTTCCAGATTGAAACCAGAGTCTGCAAGAGCTTGTGCATCTGCAGATGGCCTTGGGGCGGGAGGAGTAAGGAGGCTTGGAAGTCGGCGGCGCTGGAGCCACGCAGCAGCCCAGCAGCAGCCCAGACCCAGGGCTCAGAGGATCCACGGAGGAGGAGGGAGCTCGGATGGTGGAGAGGACGGCAGCTTCACGCCCAGGAGTTACTAAAAGGGACACTACAGCTTGGGGCTCCCCAGTTTTCTGATCCGAAGAATGTGCTGGAGGGCAACAATGGGAGGAAATGTGCCCTGGACATCAGCACATGCCCGGCCCCGGGCCAGCCACACCGTCAGTAGCATCCACACCACTACGCGCTCAGCCCTCGGCATGCAGAGACCCTCAGAGACAGGTTTACAATCAGAATCCCCCAGGACTTTCTAAAAATCTTTACTGAGGACCACCTCTGAACCCCCCAAGTGTGTTGTGTGCATTATTTATGATGACCACAGCAGGGTGATGATAAATAGCTACTGTGGGTCAGGCATGGGCATGTGCTTCACACACACAATTTCATTTATAAATAACAATTCCTAGTGATAACAGTGGCCCACTGAGTGCCTGATGGGAGCTTCCCACATGCCAGGCACGAGGCTTTGTGTCTACAGTAATCTTAAAACCTCGCTGAGGGGTGAGGGGCAGGGCAGGGCAGCTGAATGTCCCCGGTGCCACAAGTAACAAGCTGAGGACCCGACGCTGAACTCTGGCCGATCTTCAAGGAACGTCCTTGAGGAAAGTATTCCAGCAGGATCATCTCCTGTTCCTGCCTTCACCCTGGAACCTTACACAGCCGAGCAGAAGGTGAAGCTTAGGGCGCTGGTTCACGGACTGATGGAGACTGTGCTCATTAAACAATCAGATGGGTGGAAAGGACCCAAGTCCTCCACGTCAACAGAAAAAAGTAGGAAAATGCCAAGGAAAAGCTCCTGATCCTTATATTCTACACAATACAAACAGTAGCATTCCCAAAGCGTTTCACTTTCATATGCTTTTTTCCTGCCAAGGTCACACAGAGAGGGGATGTCAGAGCCAGGGTGAGGCTGAACCTCCTTCTACCACCCACTGTGCCAGACATCCCAGGCTGGGAATGAGCATGGACTTATTTTTCTCAGTTCTGAAGAGAACGTACTGGAAAATGTATGGTTGTGTCTTCTCGTGAATGTTTAGTCTGCTTTCTAAAGAGATGTGTGCAAAAAACGTGGTCAGGATAAGGTCCAGACGAGGCTGAGGGTGGAGAAGAGGTACGGGCGGGAGTGGAGACCTTTGACCTTGAGGATGTCCCTTGTGACCTTGAGGACTTGGGGGTAGAAACTCAAGTTCTGGATTGGTGGATGTGAGGACAGCAGAAGGCAGGAACTTCCTGCCAACAGTGGTACCACTGAGAAGGGAAGAAGGGGAGAACGCAGATATACTGACCACCAGCTGTGGGCCAGGCCCGGGGCGAAGCCCTTATACGGAAGATCCTATGGCATCACCCCACTCCACCACCCAGAGCGTAAAATGTCCATCGTAAATGAGGACATTGAGACTCAGGAAGTTGAAGTGATTTGCCCCAGATCGAACAACTCGGCAGCAGGGAAACAGGATATGCAGCCAGATCTGGTGGGTTCTTTCTCCCATATGTCAAACTTGGGGGTACTGTGTACCCCACTTCTGAGCCCTCTTGGCACAGCTGTGGGCCCTGAGCATCTTTACCCTCCCTGTCCTCAGCTTTCGGCTCCATTACGAGCGCCACTCATCACAGAACCTGGAATCTCCTTGCCCTGGGAGCCAGGGGTCAATGCTTCCATCTCTGCCCCATCCTCCTTCCCAAAACACTGACCGGGGACCCTCTCTCGGTTCTTTGAAGGAGCTGGTTGCTCCTCCCAGCCTCTCCCAGGTGCCCTCCTCCACAGTACATGCCCCAGATCAGCGCAGGAGAAACTTCTCTCGTCCTTCTTATCATCCCCAGGGGATTGCTGCTCTGTCCAGCACATTCCAGGGGAGGAAAAGGATCCAACACTGATCATCTGGGACTCCTGCCTGAGAAATGGCCCTTTCTCCAGACCACGACCCTCCCCCAATGGACATTTAGTTCACCTCTAGAGGAAGAAATGGACTGCCTGGTAAATGAATAAGTTAAATTCCTAGTTATCCTCCAGATCTCAGACTAAACATCACTTCCTCAGGGAAGCCCTCCCTGACTCATCCTCAGACTCTGATTGCACGGCACACCAGTCCTTCAGATAACACCAGTTTACAACCAAACCATAAATAGCGTGACACAGTGTTGGACATCTGTCCCCCCTACTGTGCCCCATGAAAGGGGAGCTGGGCCCGTGAGTCATGCCGCTGAGCCTGCGCGTCCGGAGCCTGTGCTCCGCAACAGAAGAGGCCATAGCGGACTCTACTGCCACCTGGTGGTGATAAGTACATATTGCAGGAAGAGTATTCTAAAAGGAAAAACGCAGCCAACGTGGACCCACCCACCCCCACCCCCACCCCCAGGCAGAACCACCCTTCACAAAGGGAAGGCACAGAATAGGGCAGAAGTGACTGGTTTAAAAGAGAAATTAAATTCAAACTGCAATTACTGAGTATTTGAGGCACCTGAGTTGGGCTAAGTCTGCCCCAACCCTATGCCCCAACCCTTGATTACCTTAACTATAATCAAGACAGACATAAATAATTCTAACGCAAGGCAGACTGAAGTCCAAGTCCAGAGCTATCACATCCATTGAGTGTGGGTGTTGCATCTCAGCTTGAACTAACCACAATACTCAGTAATATAGGCCAGGCATTGAGCAAAGTGGTTTCTCTTTTTTTTTTTTTCTCCAGCAAAACTTTACAACAATCTTTTGAAGTAAGTCCAATTAGCATCCCATTCTGCAGATGAGTCAACTGAGGCTCAAAGAAGTGAAGGTGAAGCCTCTTACCCAAACAGCTAGTGAATGGTAGAGAAAGGATTCAGATCAGGCTTAGATTTGACTGACTCCAGACTCCTCGCCATTTCTTTAGAGTCTCCTACCTGCTCTAGACCCAAAGTGGCCTCTTGAGATTCCAGGGCCCACCAGAAATCAGAATCTCCCCTCCTTATAACCTCAGCAGATCTCTGGAAGGACTAGATAAGCACAAAGAAAAGTGGTAGAAGTGTCTGGCTCATACCTTTGTTCTAGCCCACCTTCTTGTCCACCCCCTCCTCGGCCTCTATTCCACAAGACCCTCACCCTCTGGAGGTTCTCCCAGGTCTGCCTGCCCCAGGGGGAGAGAGGTTGCCTGTCCTGAGCCTCAAGCCCTGGCTCTGCGTCATCTCCATGCCAAGTCCACAGCCCATCTGGGCAGCTCAGAGCCTTGTTTGCTGATTCGCAAGTTCATAGTATGGGCCAGTGCTCCCCAGAGAGAAATACAAAACCATAATTGTCCCCGGATTGGCTTGTGTTCTTTGTGGAAAGAAACAATACACAGCCTTTGTGTTTTAAAAAAAAAAAAATTACTGAAACAAAAAATTTCCAGTTCACACTCTTTTGAATTGAGAGAAATAAGTAAACACTATTTCCCAAATCTATGTTCAGTGGGAAGCCTCCTTTTATTATATTTATGTAAAAACATGAGCCGAATATCATCCTACATCACTATAAAACACATTCAATAATAAAATGCAAACGCTATTTGCAAAGAATTACAGAGGATCAAGTTCTGGCCGATTGCAAGGAGTAGTTTAAAATTAAGAGTTTTAAGCTTCACGTATCCCAATTTTATTTTGTAATAATCTATGCCTTTAACTTACCCTGTTTATATTTGCTCCGAATAACGTAGCCAAAAATCCACTGCACGTTGATTGTGAAAAGGGTAACTCATTATCTGCTTTTGCCCAGAAATAACAGAGGAAGAAAAGAAGGTGTTTGCTTGCACTCCCACAATTCTTTGGAAATATTTGCTTTCAGACATTTTGTATTATTGTGCAGTGAGCATATTTCTGCATGGGAGCTTTGCAATTTTGAAAAGATACCAAGAGGAGCAGAAAAAGAAACTAAAGAAGTTTTGCTCATTCTTTAGCCCAGGTTAACGTGGAGCTTAATCTGCATACCCACCTGAGGGATTCTGGGACATTGCAGTGGCTCTCCTGGGAGTATTTACACGAAGGGCCTGCAAGGAGGATTTCGGGTGGTTGCTGGAGGGATCTTACACCCTATGCCATTAAAGGAATATGGAGAGCCAACCCGCAGCGCTAAAGAAGACGCTCTGGGGAGGATGGCAATTGGAGGAAAGACACCCTAAGCCAAAGGAGTGGATGAGTATATGGCTGACTGTGCCAGTGAACAGGTAAGAGTCTCTTTAGTGCTGTCAAGAGCCTTGGTCACCCAGTAGGGAAGGACAGGAGACCCTAGCAATGCCAGGGTGGAGTCCAGCTCCTGTGACTGCTGGCCAGTCCCTAGGAACGGACCCCAAATCCACCCAAATTTTTACATAAACCCTCTGGGATTTATAGACCACAGAGGCTTGGAGGTCTCCTCCCTCTAAACTGAGGGAGAGAGGAGGTGTACCCAGCAGGAGGATGGGCAAGGTCTAGGAACCAACACTGAAGCCTGGTCCATCCAGGGTCCTGACCACCACCCAGTCCCCATTTCCACTCCTCCATCTCTGCCTGCCCTTCTTTTTCTCCTTCCTTCATCCATCTTGCTCACTCTTCCTCTTCCCATTACCGCCAACAGTCACATTAAAATCTCTGACTTTTTGTAGCATATTTTGCTTTCTCCAGAGCACTTTTTGTACACAAATACTTCTTAAACTGGGGTGCATAGCCCTTGGGGGGCTCCCATCCATGGGCCAGAGAATTTTCAGAGCCACGTGACACACATGGCCCATCTTGCTGGCATCAAAATTACCCAGTGGTAAATAACTTAAAACACTGGCTTTGTGTTAAAAGAAACAACATGGGTATATTATGGAGCAGAATGCAAAATGCACATAAAATTTTTAGCTACAGTAAGACTTCAGATAAATTGTGAGCCTGTGGCAGGCTGCTTTAAGCTACACCCTCAAACCCCCAGGTACCTGTTTACTCTCTTTTGCCATTAGGTTTGGCTTTGTTGGAAAAGTTGGAGAAGCTCTGACTTACTTTATCCCATGAAATCCTCACAACAGCCCTTTCAAAGCAAGGCAGTTTTAGAGATGGAGGAACGGGGACCAGATATGCTGAGTAACTTGCCCCAAGTTACCCAGCAAGCAGGTGTCAGAGCCTAAACATCGTCCAGGTATTCTAACTCCAAGTCCGGTATTGACTCCACACCGGGGTACTGCCAGGCACATTCAACCACTGGGGCAACAGGCCCCGGAGACAGGTAGTGATGGGCCCACAGCTAGGGAGGATCCTCTGCAAATTTATAAAGTCCTCCCCCATAATCCATGGCTTCAAAATTCATAGGCAAGCAGGTGCTCCAAGCCTGCGGAGCTAAGACGCAGATGGCTGCAATTCTGACATCACCCAGATAAGCCACTGTCAACTCTGGACCGCCAGCCTCAGAAGCTGAGGGCAGGGAGATTGGGAATTCTTGGTTGTTGAGATCGGCAGTTCTTTCTGGTAAGACTCAAAAGGCAAGAAGTTGACACATGGGGACCCAGGTGGCCCTGCTCTCTTCCTCAGTGCTCAGTGCTGTCAGGGCAGATACTCGGCTCCCAAGCCACTGGGCCCAGCAGGACTGGAGTCAGCTGCCGAATGGTTGGCTGGAGAAGGATTTGAATCCAGGTCGGGCTGACTCCCAACCCCCAGCCCTTCCCACGCTGCCTGAGGTTATGAAAGGAGTCCCATCCTGGAGTCAGGATACCTGAGTTCTAGACCAGCTTCTCCAAAAGGAGCTGTATGACTTGGGCCAGTGCCTTCCGATTCTAGTAGAGCGGGAAACACTCTGGCACCCAGGGGTTCTAGAGCCAGAGCCACCTGGGTTCAAATCCCAGTTTTTCCACTCACTAGCTGTATGGTCTCAGGCAAGCTTTCACATGCCTGTGCGTCAGTCTCCACATCTGTAAATGGGGACACGATTGGTGCCCAGCTCACAGGATCGTCGTGAGGATTAAACGTCATCCACACAAGGCACTAGGAAGAGAGCCCGGTATGGAGCCATGCTCAATAAAGGTGAGATGTTACCGTATAAAAATGAGAGTGAAGGGGGTCAAGTGGCAGCCGCAAGGACCCACACCCTCGCAGCAGTGAGTCTGATTGGCAGGTGGGATGGGAGCCGCGGTGTCGGTCTTAAACAGCTACCTCTCCCATTGTCCCCCAGCAGCTCAAGCCCCGAGTCCCGTGGCTGGTATTCATTCAACAACTTTTTACTAAGTATCTGTTGCAGGAAGGGGGACCCCTTCCAGGGCCTGAGAGTGGGCTCTTGTCTAACACTCGGAAATGAATTGTCCGAGGAGGCATGTGCTGACAAAGCAGGAGACTTTATTGGGAGGGGGCACCCAGGTGGAGAGCAGGAAGGTAAGGGAGCCCAGGAGGACTGCTCTGCTACATGGCTTGCAGTCTCGGGTTTTATGGTGATGGGATTAGTTTCTGGGTTGTCTCTGGCCAATCATTCTGACTCAAGGTCCTTCCTGGTGGCGCACACGTCGCTCAGCCAAGATGGATTCCAGTGAGAAGGATTCTGGGAGAACATATGGACTGGCATCTCCTGTCTCCTTTTGACCTTTCCGGAATTCTTCTAGTTGGTGGTGACTTGTCAGTTCCGTGTTTCTTACCAGGACCTCCTGTTGTTACAATAACTCATGCAAATGGCTACTATCTTGCCTGGCCAGGGCAGGTGGTTTCAGTCAGTGTTTCCCCTAACATATCTACCCTGGGCCAGGCATGGCTAGTGTATGGGGGACACAAAGGAGAGCAAAACCAGACGCAAACCCTGTGTATCTAGAAGAGAGACAGTGAACAGACCCACAAGGAAATGACAGCCAGTGGTAAATACTACATGGGAAAATAAATCAGGGGGAGGGGATAGCAATGGGGAGGTGTTTTAGATGAGCTGTTTCGGGAAGCCCTCTCTGATAAACAAAGAAGTATTTATCATTTGTAAATAGTATTTAGCCGCCCTCAGCTTCTGAGCTCAGCCAAGTTCCCAGCTGGGGGAATCGTTGGCGTGGTGGTCACCCATGTGATCCCAGAGGCCCGCAAGGAAGACAGGGAGGGTTTGAGCATTGCAGAAGGGGACGCCCTGATATCAGTGGATTGTGACATTTTGGGGAAGGTGCTGGGGGTGATGGTCCACGAGTACACTCAGGTTGAAGGTAAAAAGCTGGGATTGGGAGGCTGGATCCAGAGTACCGACTGGAACACAGTACAAGGCCAATTGCAGGGTCCCATCTCTGAGGTGCGTCATCCGCAGGAATGCTTGAGACACGAGGGGGTCTCAGATCACACACCGACAGAGCCAGCTTCAACAGTGAGAAAGTCATCTTAAAGTCAGACTGCTCAGCTTTCCAAATTGTGAAATAATGGCCTGAATTTAAATTTTCCAAGATAAATTCAGTGGTTTTGTTTTTTACTGTTAATAGAGGTAGAACTATTCTGTGTTGTGTTAGAATTTACCTGTAAGTTATTTTAGTATCAAGTACACGAATGTTACTGTATATTTTACGTATGATAGGATTACAACTGCACACAATTCTAATCTAATTCTAATAAAAACACGCTAGAGCCTTAAAAATATTGATAACATTTACAATATTGTAATACTATAAACAATAATTATTAAGAAATAGAGAAGCAAGAAGATATAGGACTCTGAGAGAAGAACATTCCTGGCAGAGGAAACAGCACAAGCAAAGGCTCTGAGAATGGGACAAGCCAAGGACTTTGGCTTTTATTCTCAGTGTGAGAAGGTAGATTGCTTTTTTTTTTTTTTTTTTTACTTTTGGCTGCATTGGGTCTTCATTGCTGCGCGTGGGCTTTCTCTAGTTGCGGCGAGCAGGGACTACTCTTCATTGCGGTGCGCGGGCTTCTCATTGCGGTGGCTTCTCTTGTTGCAGAGCACGGGCTCTAGGTGCGTGGGCTTCAGTAGTTGTGGCACACGGGCTTCAGTAGTTGTGGCACGCGGGCTCTAGAGCGCAGGCTCTAGATTGCTCTTTAAAGCAGACAACATAACAGGTGTTTTTCATGCCTATCAAATTCAAAATGCTAATCCACGAGTCCAGGGGGTTGACCCACCTTGTCCAAGGTCACTCACCACCCAAAAGTCCCTTCCTATTGAGACAGAAAAAAATAAAAATAGACTACATAGTAGCCCAATGAATGTGAAAAGCCTTGTTTTCATCAACAGAAAGGGGGGAAAAATGAATCAACACAGCCTCCTCTTCACGCTGAACAGTCAGTCATAGTTAATGTACAGATCACAGAGGCAGGTAACTCATACATGCTTAGTAGCAAATGGAAAAATCAAAGCAAAATAAGTTAAAAAGGGATAGAGCAAAGAGAAGGCACCTCTTAAATCAGCCTTTTTGAACTGCTTCGGGGCACCCTGGAGGGTCCTGTGAAATACCACGCTCAAGCTTGCCAGTATTTCTGATGCAGGAGTGGCCCCGCCGAGGGCATGCACAGCTTATCCCGTGCCGCCCGGGAGTTCAGATCGCTGTCCAGAGATGTTGAGATGACGTGAAGCATGTGCCTCAGGCTGGCCGTTGTGCTAGATGCCTTACCTGCCTTGTCTCCTTTAATCCCCCCCCAAAATCCTGGGAGGTAGGCAGGATCTTCCCCATTTTACAGATAAGAACACTGAGTCCCAGAGAAGTTAAGCTAAAGGTATGAAGTTTACATTAATTTGAATCCTGGCCAATTCAGGAAATTTGTAAGATCTTAGTTAAGAGTGGAAAGGTTGGCCCAGAGATGGGAAATTGGAAATGACGAGGCCAAGCTTTGAAGAGAGAAAGGAGTAGAGAAGCAACGTTTGTTGAGGCACAAGGCAAGGCATCTTTCTCCTGTGTCTCATTCAGTCTGTGTGACCACTCTGCAGGACAAGGACTGTTAGTCCTACATTCCAAGATGAGGAAACTGAAACTCAGAGGGATTGATGGACCTGCCCAAGGTCGCTGGCTAGTAGCAGAGCCCAGATTCCAAGCCAGGTGTGCCTGGCTCCATAACCCACAGCTGCTTCTGCACCTGGTCACGGTGCCTAGCGTGATGGGACTAGCCTGTCCTGGGACTCACTGCACCTGGGATGTGGCCCCAACTTTTCCAGTGACTTGCTGTGTGACCTTGGGCCTGTCGCTCCCCTCTCTGGGTCTCAGTTTCCTCTTCCATAAAATGTGGAGGTGGGTGGGGTGATCTCCAAGGCCCCCTTGACAGTAAGCCTCTGAGTCTGTGACAATCTAAAAGCAAAACACAGAACAAGACTGATCCATTGCTAACTCCTCCTGCCCTAGGCAGCCCACGAGAGAGGGCAGCAAAATCCCCGCTGCCTTGTCTGTGTCCCAGTGTCACCCTGACCCCTCCCACTACCCTTGCTCTCTGAGCTGCCCACCCTGCACAGTCAGAGATCTGCCCTCATCCTTGCTACCTCCCTCTCCCTCTCCCCATACCCCACATCTACTCCAAACTAAATCCAGTCCCCTCTCTCTCATTAACTCCTCCTAGGATGGCCCCCATGGTCTCCACCCCCAGGACATGTGCTTGATCCCTCCCCATCTCTCCCACAGGCCATGCACAGCCCTATACTGGTCCCCTGACCCCAGTTTCTTCCATGACAGTGGCCAGGATCTTTGTTGAATCAGATCTTTTACATGCCCCCAATCCTGCAATGGCTCCCAAAAAGCCTATAGGATAAATTCTTTAGCGTGACATTTGACATTCACAACCCTTCAAGGTATGGCCCTAATCAGCCTTAATCAATTAATTTCCTTCCACCACCCCACACCTCCTCACTCCCACCTACACGTCAGTCACGGGTTCTGCTTTTCCACCTCACTGCCTGTATATGCTATTCATCCTTCCAGTTCGTATTTGCAGCCTTCCTCTCCTCTCCACTCCCCACCTGATTCAAATGCCTTCCTCCCAAACACCCCAGAGAGGTCACAATCCTTCCTTTCCCTCTGTTCCCAAGAATCTTTTTACAGCTATGGTTTATTTGATTCCATACCTCCAGTGCCTGGCACCGAGCCTGACATATGGAATGGATATAGATTCATGTTTGATGGATAAATGGAAGTTTGACATCTCATTCCTTCGTGGGCCAGGGATTTGTTTTCGTCTAGCCTATCAGGTTACCCAAGAAAGCTCTGTCCATCACCCAAAGCACTGCTGCCCACGTAAGCAAGGCCTCCCAATGTCCCCTTCGCCCACGCCCAGGAGTCCTGCCAGCTGGGTACCCAGATGCTCTCTCTCTCCCCCTCTCTCTCATTGCCCCCCTCCCCTGGTCAGTGAAGACACTGAGCCTCTCCCTCCTCTCCTTTTTCCACCCTGAATCCTAGGGTCCTCAGTCCAGGGGCAGGGTAGAGAGGGACAAGATGAAAGACGTGTAGTAGAAGCATGTGAGAAGTTGCCATAACTAGTTCCTTGAGACACACACATCCATTTTTTTTAAGAAAGACATACAACCCATAAGATCCAAATAAGTGATGATCCATCAAAAAATGAAAGCCCATACAGCACATAAAATGACAAGGCGGCTTCCCTGGTGGCGCAGTGGTTGAGAGTCCGCCTGCCGATGCAGGAGACACGGGTTCGTGCCCCTGTCTGGGAAGATCCCACATGCCGCGGAGCGGCTGGGCCCGTGAGCCATGGCCACTGAGCCTGCGCGTCCGGAGCCTGTGCTCCGCAACGGGAGAGGCCACAACAGTGAGAGGCCCGCGTGCCAAAAAAAAAAAAAAAAAAAAAATGACAAGGCAGATCTATAGATATTGCTGAGAGGTGATTATGGTCTACTGTAAAGTAAGAAGTTCAGATGAAATCCAGTTTGTTTAATCTGACTCCATCCAGGCAAAGATGGAACAAGTCTGAATGTCTACACACCAAAATGTCGTGGGGTCCATTTCTGGATGGTGGGGATTATGGGTTATTTTTACCTTTGTCTTCACACTTTTATACTGTCCGATCTTTTTAACAAAGAGCATGAAATTTTATGTTCAGAAAAATAATGCTATTTTCATATTGAAAGAAGAGGATGAGGTAGAGGGCAGAGAGGAGAGGAGAGAAGGAAAAGCTAAATAAGAAACAGATGAAGACAAAGATGACTGCCCCCCGAAGACCCTCTGAGCCTCTCCTGCCAACCCTCCTGGCATGCCCACTGCCTAGGAAAGACCACCTGATCGTGATGCCAGAATCTAGTCTCCGGCCTCCAGGCCACTCTCCAGGGAGCAGGTTCCTGTCATCTAACACTCAGCTCCGGATTACACCCTTGTGCCTTTTAGCTGAGGGATAAGAGAGCTCATCAAGACTGCTGGCTCAGACCATTCCCATTTGTTCATATTCCTCTGAATGAAACTCCAGGGCAGGAACCCAACCCCTTACCCCTGTGCCCATGAGGAGAGACTCACGTGGAAACACTGTACCAGTGATCAGCTTGGCACCATCTGAAGTCACATTCCTTTAAGGCACGCGACGAGAATCCACAATGGAGAGTTTGAATTGGTTAAAGCCTGGATGGGAATCTGCAGGACACTGGGCTTCCATACAGAGGCTGTTAAGTCCTGGCCCCTCTCCCTAATGTCAGGATTGCATTGACCTGGCTACTTAGCTTCACTGAGCCTCTGTTTCCACGCTTGTAAAGTGAGGTTAATAACAGCACAGGCAGACCTTGGAGATATTGAAGGTTCAGTTCCAGACCACCGCAATAAAGTGAACATTGCAATAAAGTGTCATATGAATTTTTTTGGTTACCTGGTGCATATAAAAGGTATGTTTACACTATACTTAGCCTATTAAGTGTGCAAAAGCATTATGTCTAAAAAAACGATGTACATAGCTTAATTTTAAAATACTTTATTGCTAAACAATACTAACCATCATCTGAGCCTGCAGTGAGTTGTAATCTTTTTGCAATAGTAACGTCAAAGATCACTGACTACAGATCACCATAACAAGTATAATAATAACGAAAAAAATTTTAATAGACTATTTTTAAAGCGGTTTTGGGTTCACAGCAAAGTTGAGCAGAGGGTACAGAGATTTCCCACATACCCCACGAGCTCGCACAGGCATCGCCTCCCCGACCAGAGTGGTACATTTGTTACAATTGAGGATCCTGCGTCGGCACATCGTTATCATCCACAGTTCATAGTTTATATCAGGGCTCTCACCCTTGGTGATGTACATTCAATAGGTTTGGACAAATTTATGATGACATCTCCACCATGATAGTGTCACACAGAGTAGCTTCACTGCCATATAATTTTTGTTTTAAAATTCAGTTAGCTAATATTTTATTTGAGATTTCTACATTATTTTTTTATTGAAGGATAGTTCATGAAATATTGCGGGAATTACCAAAATGCAACACAGGGACATGAAGTGAGCAAATGCTGCTGGAAAAATGGCACCAGCAGATTTGCTCGATACAGAGTTGCCACGAACCTTCCATTTGTAAAAAACGCAACACCTGCAAAGCGTAGTAAAACGAGTTCTGCCTGTCCAGATGTCACAGGACTAATGAGGGCTGAACCAGGTGACACATGTACAGCACTGAGTACAGTGCCTGGCACATAGTAGGCACTTAATAGATGGTAGCTTTTATTATTATTGACAGAGTTGTTGTAAACCTGCCGTGGGTGGGTCATAGACATGCCCAGGCCATTGACAGCCCCTCTAACAACAGGAGCCCAGTGTGCCCCATAAGTTACCATTAGGAGACTGGCAACGCCTGAGGGATTCTGACGGAGGGAAAATCAATTGGGGTTCATGCACAAGGGAAAGAACTACATTTGTCAGAGGAGGGCTGTTGCACAAGAGAAATATCAAGGGTTCCTTTTAGCTCATTCTCTTTCCTCCTCGAGAACATTTAGTCTTATTAAAAATACGAGGAGCATGGTTCCCACCTCCATCATGGCTAGTTGGGAAGCAGAAGACGCCCAGGCAAAGGAGAAGAAGGAAGCCATCTGTCTCTTGGGGCCGATGCCTCAGGGCATCTCTAAGGAGCAGGATAGAGAGAAGCCGTGTGTGTGGTCAGCAGCAGTCAGTTTCAGGGAACGCATATAGGTCTGGGTCCTAGGCATGGGGGAGGTTTTTGTGGTCCTGAATCATCTTTTAACACCAGCACCTCTCCTCTTCCTTCCTGAATCCCACCTGTCCCAACCAAGGCTCTTGACTCAAAGCCACACAGTATTTTCAGCCAGCATTGGCCAGTCCCATCTGTGGGTCTGGACCCATTTTTTTCATTCAGTCCACAAATATGTGTGGATGCCTACTGGGTGCTGGGAGAGACATGGAAATGAAACTGATATAGACCCTAAGGGGGCATGTCCTCTCATCAGTGAGATGTGGCAGGTGCACCAATACACCCAACAGTGTCAATGCATCATGTCACTCTTCTGCTGAAAAATCTTCAGGGGCTCCCAAGTGCCCGCATGATGGCGTCCAAATGCCTGAGCCCAGCATCTGAATCCTCACAATCAGCCATAACTGACCAGCTCCAGCCGCATCCCTCCTCCTCTTCCGTCATTCTATCTCCTCTATACCAGCCTGCTGAACACCAATTTCTTCATGCCTCTGGGTCTTTGCCCATGCTGTACTCTCCTCCACTGGACAAACTTCTACACTTCCTTCAATACCCTATTCAAATGCCCATTTCTCCACCTATCTTCTCAAGCAACCCCAGGAAATTTTGGTCTCTTTTACTTCTGTGTTTCCAGAACATTGGATGCAAATATGCATTTCAGCACTTACCATGCTATTATATATATTTACATATGTTCATCTTCCCCACTGATCTGTGAGCTCTTTGAAGGCAAGGCCCATGTCCTATTAATATCTTAATAATAGAACCTGGCACACAGTAGGGGTTTAATAAATATTTGCCTAATGAAATACATATAGACAACAAATATAAGTAAAAATGCTCAGCCTCCCTAATAGCAAAGGAAAAGCAAATGATAACAAAAATAAGATGCCTTTTTCACCCACTGGAGTAGCAAAAATTGTAAATGATTGATAATATTTGGTTCTGATAAATATGTAAAGGGCAAGGGCTGGAGAGAATGGGAATAGCTACAATCTTTTAGAAGAAATATGGCTCCATCTGTTAACAGTTAGAATGTGTATACCTGTTGACTCTTCACTAACTCTATTATGAATTTCTCCTATAGAAATAAAAGCACCAGCACATAAGGGATGTTTGTTATCTATTGTTGCATAACAAATTGCCCCAAAGCTTAGCAGCTTGAAAACATACACATGTATTATCTCACAGTTTCTATGGGTCAAGAATCCAGGCACTTCTTGGCTGGGTCCTCTGGCTCAGAGTCTCTGGTGAGACTGCAATCAAGGTGTCTGCCGGGGCTGCAGTCATCTGAAGGCTTGACTGTGGAAGGATCCGTTTCCAAGCTCACTTACATGGTTGTTGGCAGGGTTTGACTTCTCCAGGACTTTTGGATGGAGTTCTTCAGTTCCTCACTGGTGGTTGGCCAGAAGCCACCCTCACTTCCTTGCCAGGTGGCTCTCTCTATCAGCCCATGAGAAGAGCCAGAGAGAGAATACCGAGAAAGCAGAAGTTACAGTCTCTTGTAACTAATGCCAGAAGTGACATCGTATCAATGTTGCCATAGTCTATCCATTAGAAGCAAGTCACTAGGTCCAGCTCACACTCAAAGAGAGGAGAATGCACAAGGGCATGAATACAGGAGGTGAGGGTCATTGGGAGCCATGTCAGAAGCTGTCTATGCAGGGTGTGTGTGTGTGTGTGTGTGTGTGTGTGTGTGTGTGTAAGCATAAATCACAAAGAAAGCTATGAAAAGAACTCTCCAAACCCTTAACAAGGATTACTGGGGAGAGGGGCAGGATTGGAGAGGGAAGAAAATTGGAAGAAACAAATTCTTATTTTTTTTTTTTACAAATCCCTATTTTGTTTGACTTTTAAGATAAGTAGACATTTCTTTTATAACTTAAAAAATTAAAAAATTAATTAATTATTTGAGAGAATCAAAGCCAAAAGTGTCCTGGAAATTGAAAAAGGGAAAAATCCATTCTAGCTTGGAGAGAGAGGCAGAAAATCAGGGAAGGCTTCATGGAGGAGAGAATATTTGAAGTGAGCCTTGAAATACAAGCTGGGTCAGGATGTGCAGAAATGGCGGGAATGACAGGGGAAGGGAAGAATGCAACAGAAGGCAAATTAACTGTCCTAGAGACAAAGAGTGGTCAAGGTGACACAGAGAGACAGAGGCATGTGTCTACCCGGTTTTCTCCATCCCCAAGTCAGAGGGGCTACAGAAGGCTCTTCAGAGGATTCAGCTGCCACTTAACTGCCGGGATCTATGGCAGAAGGTTCTAGACTTTTGTACCTGCTCATACTGCTTCCAAACTCCAGTCACAAGCACCAGTCCCATTCTGAGAGGTCCGCTGACAAAGGTCCTTAGGAGCCTGAAGCTTGTCCTACTGATTCTCTCCAAAGGGACATGGCAGGGGAGGAGAAATGCCAACACCTCCTTCCTCTCTCCATGGCTGCACTTAAGGGAACCTCCATCCATCTCAGAGACAGAGTCCATGCTCTGTTTGTCATGTGGAGCAAACCCCTCCCTGGCCATTAACTTCATTAAATTTACCCAACCTACCACCTCCAGGGAGAACCAGCTTCATCAGAGTCAAAGGGCTGGGCTGGCCCTAGCTCAGTGGTCCCTGGGACAAAAGGGAAATAGAACCACAAGGCTGGATCCAGGAAAAGGGTTGTGGTTGATATGTAAATGTAAACCACAAGAAACATAATCCTTCAAAGACTTTCCCTATCACCTGCTCTGGAACAGTCCTCACGCTGGGCTTTGGGGGAGAGGAGAGGCTGAGACCCTGCTCCCTGGCCTGATGCAGCCTTTGGCCACATGGGGGCCAAGAAAACTATCAGGCAATCCAGCAGTATGGTGTGGTGGATAAGGGAGCTGGGGAATCAAGGACAGTTTCATAAAGAAAAGAGACCTGTGGACTGGGTTTTGAAGAGTGAGTAGGAGTTTGATGAGAAGAAAAGGAGGCCAAGCTCTTCAAGCAGAGGAAACCACACAGGCAAAGACATGGCATCTGGACCAGCAGTTCAGTGGAGCTGGAATAGGAAAGAAGAGAGGGGCAGGGGAGGGGCAGTGTTGTCAGGAGGTGAAAGAGGAAAGGGCCAGAGCCAGCCAGTGAGACACTTTATAAAGCAAAGCCTGACAAGGTTTCTTGACTGTAACCTAGGGGCTGTGACTCATTAAAGACAATTTTTAAGATGTGCAACCTTGGACTTCCCTGATGGCACAGTGGTTAAGAATCCGCTTGCCAAAAAAAAAAAAAAAGAATCCGCCTGCCAATGCAGGGGACACAGTTTTGAGCCCTGGTCCAGGATGATCCCACATGCCATGGAGCAACTAAACCCGTGAGCCACAACTACTGAGCCTGTGCTCTAGAGCCCGTGAGCCACAACTACTGAGCCCGTGTGCTACAACTACTGAAGTCCACGTGCCTAGAGCCCATGCTCTGCAACAAGAGAATCCACCATGATGAGAAGCCCATGCACCACAACGAAGAGTAGCCCCCGCTCGCCGCAACTAGAGAAAGCCCACGCGCAGTAGTGAAGACCCAATGCAGCCAAAAATAAATTAATTTGTTAATTAAATTTATAAAAAATAAAATAAAAAAGAAGTGTAACCTCTGGGGAGAGATATGGGAGTGGATGGAGAAGGGAAGACAAGACGGGAAAGAGACTTTTACTTATATCCTTCGGGGTTTTTATAGCAAGACTATTACTATTACTATTACATTTTTTAGAATTTTAAACTTTCTCTCTTGGCTAGGATGGCAAATAATTGACAATAGCTGTCATTTATTGAGGACTTCCTCTAAGGGCTTTCCACACGTTATCTTACTTAATCGTCACACTAACCCTCTGAAAAAAGTACTATTATCCCCATTTTTCAAGTGAGAACCTGAACGCCTGGGAGATCAGGCAACACTGAAGGTCACACACACAAATAGGCAAATGAGCCAGGATCGAACCCGGGTCTGCTGACACCAAGCCCGTGCTCCTAACACTCAGCCGCACAGCCTCCTGGTAGCGCATGGGACGGGGAGCAAGCACATCGCTTTTACAGGTGCGGTGAGGCCGAAGACAGAGCAGATGCTGAGGAGAGCAGAGCCAGATTCGAACCATCTGGGTAGGCTGGGGCTCGGCACACGGGGCCAGCGTGCCAGGACGGAACGTATCAGGCAAAGATGTAAAGTCCTGACCTTGGGAACAAGGCCCCTGCCCAAGCACGGTTGAGAAATGTGCATCGCACCTGGGACTCGCACACCCTGCTGCTCCCAGAGGCTGCTCCTGCCCGCCCAGCCCCAGGCCAGGAGAGTCGGTCTCGGAAGTCCTCACGCCATTGGAGGCGGAGGCAGCTGGTGGACTGGGGACAAGCTCTGGGCTGACTTCAGCCCATGGCCTCTCAGGACTGCTGGTCTTCCTGTCTCTTCTGTCTCCGTCGCCATCCCAGCTAGTGTCCCCTCTGGTGGCCCTGATGAAGCCGGGGCCCAGCCCTGAACCACCCAAACAAGAGACAAGGTTGAGACGAGGGAAGTGGAAGACACTGCTGTGTGACTTTAGGGATCGCCCTAGTGGTCAACAAGTGATTTTTAAGTTTGTTTAAGCTGCAGACCCTTCTCTTCAATTGAATCTTATCTAGAGCCCTGTATGTGAACTGGGTGACGTAGGAGTGTCTCTGGTTGAAACCAGGTGGGGGCTGGACTCCCCACTCACCTTCCAACACCCCCCAGGGTCCCCGAGAGGCCTGGAAGGGGTCAACTGAACACAGTGTGAAACCCAATGAGCTAGATCACTTCAAAAGGTCCCCAGTTCAGAAGTGCTCTGACCCTTTAATTCCTCGTGAATAATCATAGCACAAACTAACATATATCAAGCACTAACTATGCATCAGGCACTAAGCTAAGGGCTTTACACAAATTCTCTCATTTAATCCTCATCACAAACCTATGAAGTAGGTTCTACCACGTGGCAGAGGCTGCCAGCTGCCCACCAAACTCTATTCTCCCTTTCCTATAGATAGACTTAAAGCTAGACACATGGTTAGCATCCCTTTCAGTGAGGTAAGACCACGTGACCAAGTTTTGTCCAATAGGGTACGAGCAAGAGGCATGTGTCCCACGTCCAGGCCAGGGCAGTTAAGGGAGTGAGTGAACCCCCCCACACACTCTCTTGACCTCCCACCATCTAGCAGGGCCCGGGACAACCAGAGCAACTGTGGAAGCCTGGGGTTGGCATGGTGGGTCTGGGTCCCTGAATTTGCCCAGTGCGACAGCACCCTCTGCTGCTCTGGAGCCCCCACCCCACCTGGCCTGTTACCTGCGAGGGACATTTCTATGCTGCTTAAGCCATTGCACTGTAGATGTCTGTGTGACAGCAGTCTGGCCTTTCATACACCCACTTCTTGGAGGAGGAAGGTGAAAGAGATTAAATAACTTTCTAAGATCACCCAACTAGTGTCAGAATCTGGAGCCATTCAGTCTGATTCTAAAGTCTGCCCTCAAATCATGACACTTACCTCCCAGATGTTATGAAATTAATAATGACAAAACTTAGAGCAACCAAAATGTCTTTCAGTAGGTGAATGAATAAGTAAACTGTGGTACATCCATACAATGGAATATTATTCAGAGGATAATATGACCTATCAAGCCATGAGAAGATATGGAGGAGCCTTAAATGCATCTTACTAAGGGAAAGGAGCCCACCTGAAAAGGCTACCTACTGCAGAAGTCCAACCATGTGACATTCTGGAAAGCGCAGAACTATGGAGACAGTGGTTGCCAGGCATTCAGGGGGAGGGAGGGACAAATAAATGGAGCAGAGATTTTTAGGGCAGTGAAACTACTCTGTACGACACTGTAATGGTGACATTTGTCAAAACCCACAGAACACACAACACAAAGAGTGAACCCTAATGTAAACTAGAGACTTTAAATAATAATAAAGTATCAATATTGATTCATCAACTATAGCAAATGTACCCCACTAATACAAGATGAAAATAATAGGGAAAACTGGGGGAAGAACAGTATATGGGAACACTCTATACTTTCTGATCAATTTTTCTGTAAAACAAAACTTCCATAAAAAATAGTCTATCAGAGGAGATTGGTTCAAGATGGCGTAGTAGAAGGACGTGCTCTCACTCCCTCTTGCGAGAGCACTGGAATCACAACTGACTGCTGAACAATCATCGACAGGAAGACACTGGAACACACCAAAAAAGATACCCCACATCCAAAGACAAAGGAGAAGCCATAATGAGACGGTAGGAGGGGCGCAATCACAATAAAATCGAATCCCATAACCGCTGGGTGAGTGACTCACAAACTGGAGAATACTTATACCACAGAAGTCCACCCACTGGAGTGAAGGTTCTGAGCCCCACATCAGGCTTCCCAACCTGATGTCCAGCAATGGGAGGAGGCATTCCTAGAGAATCAGACTTTGAAGGCTAGTGGGATTTGATTGCAGGACTTCAACAGGACTGGGGGAAACAGAGACGCCACTCTTGGAGGGCACACACAAAGTAGTGTACACATCAGGACCCAGGGGGAAGGAGCAGTGACCCCATAGGAGACTGAACCAGACCTACCTGCTAGTGTTGGAGGGTCTCCTGCAGAGGCGGGGAGTGGCTGTGTCTCACCGTGAGGACAAGGACACTGGCAGCAGAAATTCTGGGAAGTACTCCTTGAAGTGAGCCCTCCCAGAGTCCGCTATTAGCCCCACCAAAGAGCCCAGGTAGGCTCCAGTGTTGGGTCACCTCAGGCCAAACAACTGACAGGGAGGGAACCCAGCCCCACCCATCAGCAGACAAGTGTGTTAAAATTTTACTGAGCTCTGCCCACCAGAGCAACAGCCAGCTCTACCCACCACCAGTCCCTCCCATCAGGAAACTTGCTCAAGCCTCTTAGATAGCCTCATCCACCAGAGGGCAGACAGCAGAAGCAAGAAGAACTACAATCCTGCAGCCTGTGGAACAAAAATCACATTCACATAAAGATAGACAAGATGAAAAGACAGAGGGCTATGTACCAGATGAAGGAACAAGATAAAACCCCAGAAAAATAACTAAATGAAGTGGAGATAGAAAACCTTCCAGAAAAAGAATTCAGAATAATGATAGTGAAGATGATCCAGGACCTCGGAAAAAGAATGGAGGCAAAGATCAAGAAGATGCAAGAAATGTTTAACAAATACCTAGAAGAATTAAAGAACAAACAAACAGAGATGAACAATACAATAACTGAAATGAAAAATACACTAGAAGGAATCAATAGCAGAATAACTGAGGCAGAAGAACAGATTAAGTGACCTGGAAGACAGAATGGTGGAATTCACTGCTGCTGAATAGAATAAAGAAAAAAGAATTAAAAAAAAATGAAGACAGCCTAAGAGACCTCTGGGACAACATTAAAGGGAACAACATTTGCATGATAGGGGTCGCAGAAGGAGAAGACAGAGAGAAAGGACCCGAGAAAATATTTGAAGAGATTATAGTTGAAAACTTCCCTAACATGGGAAAGGAAATAGCCACCCAAGTCCAGGAAGGAAATAGCCACCCAAGTCCAGGAAGCACAGAGAGTCCCATACAGGACAAACCCAAGGAGAAACATGCCAAGACACATAGTAATCAAATTGGCAAAAATAAAAGACAAAGAAAAATTATTGAAAGCAGCAAGGGAAAAATGACAAATAACATACAAGGGAACTCCCATAAGGTTAACACCTGATTTCTCAACAGAAACCCTACAAGCCAGAAGGGAGTGGCATGACATATTTAAAGTGATGAAAGGGAAGAACCTGCAACCAAGATTACTCTACCTAGCAAGGATCTCATTCAGATTCGATGGAGAAATCAAAAGCTTTACAGACAAGCAAAAGCTAAGAGAATTCAGCACCACCAAACCAGCTCTACAACAAATGCTAAAGGAACTTCTCTAAGTGGGGAACACAAGAGAAGAAAAGGACCTACAAAAACAAAAACAAAACAATTAAGAAAATGGTAACAGGAACATATATATCGATAATTACCTTAAACGTGAATGGATTAAATGCTCCAACCAAAAGACAAAGGCTCGCTGAATGGATACAAAAACAAGACCCATATATATGCTGTCTGCAAGAGACCCACTTCAGACCTTCAGACCTTCAGTCTGTAGGGACACATCCAGACTGAAAGTGAGGGGATGGAAAAAGATATTCCATGCAAATGGAAATCAAAAGAAATCAAAAGAAAAGCTGGAGGAGCAATACTCATATCAGATAAAATAGACTTTAAAATAAAGAATGTTACAAGAGGCAAGGAAGGACACTAGATAATGATCAAGGGATCAATCCAAGAAGAAGATATAACAATTATAAATATATATGCTCCCAACATAGGAGCACCTCAATACATAAGGCAACTGCTAACAGCTATAAAAGAGGAAATCGACAGTAACACAATAATAGTGGGGGACTTTAACACCTCACTTACACCAATGGACAGATTATCCAAACAGAAAATTACTAAGGAAACACAAGCTTTAAATGACACAATAGACCAGATAGATTTAATGGGTATTTATAGGACATGCCATCTAAAAACAGATTACACTTTCTTCTCAAGTGCACACGGAACATTCTCCAGGATAGATCACATCTTGGGTCACAAATCAAGCCTCAGTAAGTTTAAGAAAATTGAAATCATATCAAGCATCTTTTCTGACCACAATGCTATGAGATTAGAAATCAATTATAGGGAAAAAAAATGTAAAAAATGCAAACACGGGTTTCCCTGGTGGCGCAGTGATTGAGAGTCCGCCTGCCGATGCAGGGGACATGGGTTCGTGCCCCAGTCTGGGAAGATCCCACATGCCGCGGAGCGGCTGGGCCCATGAGCCATGGCTGCTGAGCCTGCGCGTCCAGAGCCTGTGTTCCACAATGGGAGAGGCCACAGCAGTGAGAGGCCCACGTACCGCAAAAAAAAAAAAAAAAAAAAAAAAAAAGAGACACAAACACATGGAGGCTAAACAATACGTTACTAAATAACCAAGAGATCACTGAAGAAATCAAAGAGGAAATCAAAAAATACCTAGAGACAATGAAAACATGATGATCCAAAGCCTATGGAATGCAGCAAAAGCAGTTCTAAGAGGGAAGTTTACAGCAATACAAGCCTACCTCAAGAAACAAGAAAAATCTCAAAAAAACAGTCTAACCTTACACCTAAAGGAACTAGAGAAAGAAGAACAAACAAAACCCAAAGTTAGTAGAAGGAAAGAAATCATAAAGATCAGAGCAGAAATAAATGAAATAGAAACAAAGAAAACAATAGCAAAGATCAATAAAACTAAAAGCTGGTTCTTTGAGAAGATAAACAAAATTGATAAACCATTAGCCAGGCTCATCAAGAAAAAGAGGGAGAGAACTCAAATCAATAAATTTAGAAATGAAAAAGGAGATGTTACAACAGACACGGCAGAAATACAAAGCATCCTAAGAGACTACTACAAGCAGCTCTATGCCAAAAAAATAGACAACCTGGAAGAAATGGACAAATTCTTAGAAAAGTATAACCTTCCAAGACTGAACCAGGAAGAAATAGAAAATATGAAAGTAATGAAATTGAAACTGTGATTAAAAATCTTCCAACAAACAAAAATCCAAGACCAGATGGCTTCACAGGTGGATTCTATCAAACATTTAGAGAAGAGCTAACTCCCATCCTTCTCAAACTCTTCCAAAAAATTGCAGAGGAAAGAACACTCCCAAACTCATTCTATGAGGCCACCATCACCCTGATACCAAAACCAAAGATACTACAAAAAAAGAACATTACAGGACTTCCCTGGTGGCGCAGTGCTTGAGAGTCTGGGGACACGGGTTCGTGCCCCGGTCCGGGAGGATCCCACATGCCGCGGAGCGGCTGGGCCCGTAAGCCATCGCTGCTGAGCCTGCGCGTCCGGAGCCTGTGCTCCGCAACGGGAGAGGCCACAACAGTGAGAGGCCCGCGTACCGAAAAAAAAAAAAGGAACATTACAGACCAATATAACACTGATGAATATAGATACAAAAATCCTCCACAAAATACTAGCAAACAGAATCCAACAACACATTGAAAGGATCATACACCATGATCAAGTGGGATTTATCCCAGGGATGCAAGGATTCTTCAGTATATGCAAATCAATCAATGTGATTCACCATATTAACAAATTGAAGAATAAAAACCATATGATCATCCCAATAGATGCAGAAAATGGTTTTGACAAAATTCAACGCCCATTTATGATAAAAACTTTCCAGAAAGTAGGCATAGAGGGAAACTATCTCGACATAATAAAGGCCATATATGACAAACCCACAGCAAACATCATTCTCAATGGTGAAAAACTGAAAGCATTTCCTCTAAGATCAGGAACAAGACAAGGATGTCCACTCTCACCACTATTATTCAACATAGTTTTGGAAGTTCTAGCCATGGAAATCAGAGAAGAAAAAGAAATAAAAGGAATACAAATTGGAAAAGAAGTAAAACTGTCACTGTTTGCAGATGACATGATACTATACATAGAGAATCCTAAAGATGCCACCAGAAAGCTACTAGAGCTAATCAATGAATTTGCTAAAGTTGAAGGATACAAAATTAATGCACAGAAATCTCTTGCATTCCTATACATTAATGATGAAAATTCTGAAAGAGAAATTAAGGAAACACTCCCATTTACTATTACAACAAAAAGAATAAAATACCTAGGAATAAACCTACCTAGGGAGACAAAAGACCTGTATGCAGAAAACTATAAGACACTGATTAAAGAAATTAAAGAAGGTACAAACAGATGGAGAGATATGCCATGTTCTTGGATTGGAAGAATCAATATTGTGAAAATGACTATACTACCCAAAGCAATGTACAGATTCAATGCAACCCCTATCAAACTACCAATGGCATTTTTCACAGAACTAGAACAAAAAATCTTAAAATTTGTATGGAGACACAAAAGACCCCGAATAGCCAAAGCAGTCTTGAGGGAAGAAAAACGGAGCTGGAAGAATCAGACTCCCTGACTTCAGACTGTACTACAGAGCTACAGTAATCAAGACAATATGGTACTGGCACAAAAACAGAGATATAGATCAATGGAACAGGATAGAAAGCCCAGAGATAAACCCACGCAGCTATGGGCAAGTAATCTATGACAAAGGAGGCAAGGATATACAATGGAGAAAAGACAGTCTCTTCAATAAGTGGTGCTGGGAAAACTGGACAGTTACATGTAAAAGAAGGAAATTAGAACACTCCCTAACACCATACACAAAAATAAACTCAAAATGGATTAGAGACCTAAATGTAAGACCGGATACTATAAAACTCTTAGAGGAAAACATAGGAAGAACACTCTGACATAAATCACAGCAAGATCTTTTTTTTGATCCACCTCCTAGAGTAATGGAAATAAAAACAAAAATAAACAAATGCGACCTAACGAAACTTAAAAGCTTTTGCAAAGCAAAGGAAACTACAAACAAGATGAAAAGACAACCCTCAGAATGGGAGAAAATATTTGCAAATGAATCAATGGACAAAGGATTAATCTCCAAAATATATAAACAGCTCATGCAGCTCAATATTAAAAAAAACAAACAACCCAGTCAAAAATGGGCAGAAGACCTAAATAGACATCTCTCCAAAGAAGACATACGGATGGCCAAGAAGCACATGAAAAGCTGCTGAACATCACTAATTATTAGAGAAATGCAAATCAAAACTACAATGAGGTATCACCTCACACCAGTTAGAATGGGCATCATCAGAAAATCTACAAACAACAAATGCTGGAGAGGGTGTGGAGAAAAGGGAGCCCTCCTGCACTGTTGGTGGGAATGTAAATTGATACAGCCACTATGGAGAACAGTATGGAGGTTCCTTAAAAAACTAAAAATAGAATTACCATATGATCCAGCAATCCCACTACTGGGCATATACCCAGAGAAAACCATAATTCAAAAAGACACATGCACCCCAATGTTCATTGCAGCACTACTTACAATAGCCAGGTCATGGAAGCAACCTAAATGCCCATCGACAGACAAATGGATAAAGAAGATGTGGTACATATATACAATGGAATATTACTCAGCCATAAAAAGGAACAAAATTGGGTCATGTGTAGAGATGTGGATGAGTCTAGAGACTGTCACACAGAGTGAAGTAAGTCAGAAAGAGAAAAACAAATATTGTATATTAATGCATATATGTGGAACCTAGAAAAATGGTACAGATGAACTGGTTTGCACGACAGAAATTGAGACACAGATGTAGAGAACAAACTTATGGACACCAAGGCAGGAAAGCAGGGGGGAGGGGGGGTGCGTGCTGTGATGAATTGGGAGATTGGGATTGACATATATACACTAATATGTATGAAATGGATAACTAATAAGAACATTTTGTTAAAAAAAAAATAAAATAAAATTCAAAAAAAATAGTCTATCAATTTAAATAGTATATATAGCTTCAGTAAAAACTCATGTATGAAAAAAATTAATAGTATTTTGCCATGCACCATACACTTTGATCAACATTCATTTAATCTTCCCAATAATCTATGATGTAGGTACTGTTGTTATCCCATTTTTCAGATAGGGAAGTCGAGGCCCAGAGAGGCCAAGCCAGGACAAAACTCCTATTTGTTTGACTTCCCATCACCCTCCCTCCCCAAGACCGGCTCCCTCCACCTTACATAGATGCTTGCCCTCACCAAGGTGGGTGCCTGCTCCCCAGCCCAGAAAAGCCTGCAGGTTACATGCACCAGCCCCCTCTCATGGGATCCAGGTTGATGAAGGCTCACAGCAGCCCCTTGAGGGAGCCTCCAAGGTCACCCAGCAAACCAGACCTCCAGACTCCCCGTGCAGTGCTCCTTCCTGTGTAGAGCACTCAACTCAGGATAGACCAGTCCCAGTGCCCCTGCACTCCCCAACACACACACACATGCACACACACACACATGCGTGCACACACATCCACCCTCCCACTCTGTCATTTGACCCTCAAACAGACAGACTGGATTTCCGGGTGACACAAGGCCCTTCAATGCTCACACAAGCTCACATTTCTCACCAAGAACTCAGGGTCATTTGAGGAATTTTTTTTCCTGGAGATAGATTGTCAAGATCTCCTTCAAAATGCAGAACCACACCTGCATATTAGCACAAGACATCACTTTGCCTGCTCTCTGTAACCCCTGGAGGGGGACTGGAGGAATGTATCAAATTCTTAATTTAAGAAAAATCCCCAGCGCCTGCATGTACTGAAAGAGCCATTTCATATGTTGGAGGTGTAAGAAAGGCAGTGCTGCCTGAAAAATACTGATCTGACTGCAGTTCCTGGGATGTTGGGCCTCCCCGTGAAAGAAATAGGAGCTGCTCCAGCTTTGGTGTTTAAAGGACATAAACACAGCCCAGGAACAGCGTGACGTCTGACTGTCAGGGCCATGGACTATCCATTACCTTAGGACAGGGAGAGTTGATTCAAACCCTACTGAGTTTGATGAAATATGCTGACTCCATTCCACGGTAAGTGGCGGGGACGGCACAGGGGCCCAGTGAGCAGCCTTGAAACCTGTCAAAGCCTGCAAGAATGAGAGGCCCCGGTGTACAGTCCCCTTCCTCTAGAAGGTCTCACCAAGGCTCTGGGATCAAACAGGCCCCACCTGGCTGTGTGATCCTGGACACGTTACCTAACATCTCTGAGCCTTCATTTCCTCCTCTGAAAAAGGTTGACACATAATTGTAGGATTCAATGAGATAAAGCAGGGAAAACATGTAGCACATGCAAACATTCAATAAACATTAATGATGGACTTCCCTGGTGGCGCAGTTGTTAAGAATCCACCTGCCAATGCAGGGGACACAGGTTCGATCCCTGGTCTGGGAAGATCCCACGTGCCGCGGAGCAACGAAGCCCATGCACCGCAACTACTGAGCCCACGCGCTGCAACTGCTGAAGCCCACGCGCCTAGAGCCCATGCTCCACAACAAGAGAAGCCACCACGATGAGAAGCCTGCGCACCGCAATGAAGAGTAGCCCCCATTCACCACAACTAGAGAAAGCCCGCACGCAGCAACAGACCCAGCGCAGCCCCCCAAAAAATAAACAAATAAAAATAAACATTAGTGATTTCGTGATGATGACGACGACTACTTGAGAGCTAGCTAGGTTCTTGCAAATTATCTCATCTAATCCTCTCGTGATCCAAATGGGAGAATTGAGGCCTGGAAAAGAAAGGGGACTTGCCCCAGATCACACAGCAAGTTGGGACATCTAGGACTAGACCCCATTTCCCTGTTTCTTAGACCAAGGCTTTCTCCACCACACACACTGGTCATGTTCTGTGGCTATCTCAGAAACATAGTGAAGTAAGTCAGAAAGATAAAGACAAATACCGTATGCTAACACATATATATGGAATTTAAGAAGAAAAAAAAAATGTCATGAAGAACCCAGGGGTAAGACAGGAATAAAGACACAGACGTACTGGAGAACGGACTTGATGATACGGGGAAGGGGAAGGGTGAGCTGTGACAGGGCGAGAGAGAGTCATGGACATATACACACTAACAAACGTAAGGTAGATAGCTAGTGGGAAGCAGCCACCTAGCACAGGGAGATCAGCTCTCACGCCTGGAGGGGTGGGATAGGGAGGGTGGGAGGGAGGGAGACTCAAGAGGGAAGAGATATGGGAAAATATGTATATGTATAACTGATTCACTTTGTTATAAAGCAGAAACTGACACACCATTGTAGAACAATTATACCCCAATAAAGATGTTAAAAAAAAAAAAAAAGAATATTCCAACAGCCATGTGGATTCTACAGCAGAGCCAGGCCTGGGACAAGGAAAGACCAGGATGTCCCATTCCACCAACAAAGGTGGAGCTCCCATTCAGCAGCCCTAAGGGCTGGGTCTGCCTTGGCTCCTCTGCGGATGGAAAGGGTTGACAGAAAGTGAGGAGTATGTTAGGGAGATGTCATACATCCCCATTCCTGGAGAAGCCAGCCAGAGGAGATCCGGGTGGGTCATCGGCCCTGCAACCCAACCCCACTCAGCAAACCAGACAGTCGCCACTTTCTTAAACACCATTCCAGAAGGCAGCCTTGTCTGCTCAGGCCTCCCAGGAGGCACCTCCCGTTTGCAGGACCAAGCTAGCCATTGCAGGTATTCTGCATAGATGCTGGGAGATCACAGCCACAGCCTGCCAGAAAGGCCCTGCCTGCAGGGTGCCATCACTCAAGGACTCCTTCATGTCCCCTTTTGCACCCTGGAGGGGTGCCAGCCTGATCTTTCTGAGTGGGCAGCTCGGTGATCAGCTCTACTGCCTGCCTATCTTGGGAGCACAGATGTGTCACGCTGTGAGTAGAAAGGGGTCAGGATGTGCCCTGGATGGGTTTTGTGGGATACGGAGAGAATGATTGGCCTTTGCTCCTTTACCGAAGGCATCCATCATTATCAGCGCCCCAGGCCTCCTACCGAGTGGGACCAGCCATATTCTGTAACGTGGGACCCCATCACCACCTGGCCACAGGTAACTATTGAGAAGGGAATCCCTGACCCAAAGGCAACCCACCCATTGGTTGGCCAGCCATCCTATGAGCTGGCCACAGTCAGACATATATAGGGGAATTTGAACTGAGAGATTAAAAAGGGTATTTAGCAGTGGGCAATGGAGCTCAAGGCTATGTGGATGCAGGAGGAGTGATGGGGAGGTAGGGCAGCTTAGACAGTCATGTGATCTCAGACAGCTGAAAAAGGAGAGTATTTACAGGGGTGATGGAGTATGGGTGCCGATGCAGGCAAAGATAGAAGAATCCCAGAGGGACCTCTGGAGAGCGCTGAGACAGGGACGCAGGCCAGATGCACAGATTAATGGGAGGCAATATTCATTAGTGTTCCTCTCCCTGGGATGTTGGGAAAGCTCCAAAAAGAGTCCAGAAAGAGAAACAATAGGCTGCAGTGGATAGTGCATTTCACAGAGCAATGAAAGCTAAGGACATTCACACAGGAGGTTGGCAATAATTCCTAGGAATGGAAATTCCCACCAGGCACTCAGATATAAGAGGAGCAGCTCCCTGAGATTAAGAATTGATGGAAACAAGGAAAGTTCTCTGGAGCCCTGGACCAGAGCTCACCCATGGGCTTAACGTTCCTCCTTACCTGTGGCAGCCACTTTCAAGCACCTGAATGGGTATTTTTTTTTCCCTACAGAAAGTAGCAGGGACCTGGAAGTTAAATTTCCAAAAAATGCATCAAAAGGCAGGAGAAACCTGCATCTTTATTGTATTTAGAACAAAGACTGGCAGAATGGTCTAGGTTGGCACAAAAGAGAACAGAGGCCTGGGCTTCCCTGGTGGCGCAGTGGTTGAGAGTCCGCCTGCTGATGCAGGGGACACGGGTTCATGCCCCGGTCCGGGAGGATCCCACATGCCGCGGAGCGGCTGCACCCGTGAGCCATGGCCGCTGAGCCTGCGTGTCCGGAGCCTGTGCTCCTCAACAGGAGAGGCCACAACAGTGAGAGCCTCGCATACCGCAAAAAAAAAAAAAAAAAATGAGAACAGAGGCCTTTTACAATGAAATGCTGCTGTGGGTGATCAGGCTGCACACAAGGCAAGAGGGACCCCCTGAATTCTTACTGCTAATGAGGTTATAGGGGAGGAGGGTGGGAAAGAAGTGGCACAACAGAAAAGATACCCGGCTTCACCTGAATCCAACCATCTCCCGTGCCATTTCTCCCCACCCAGAGTAGCTGCAAGCTTGACAAGGCAGCTGAGGCTAGAACCACGCCTTCTCTTTACATGAGTGGGTCTCAAGGTACAGCTGAGTGACGCACCTACTTGGAGAGGGCACAGGGATTGCATTATTGGAGCTTAGTGACCAGCAGGAGCAGTATAAGAAGTGTTGATCAGGGGGCTTCCTGGTGGCGCAGTGGTTGAGAATCTGCCTGCCAATGCAGGGGACATGGGTTTGAGCCCTGGTCTGGGAAGATCCCACATGCCACGGAGCACCTAGGCCCGTGAGCCACAACTACTGAGCCTGCGCGTCTGGAGCCTGTGCTCCGCAACAAGAGAGGCCACAACAGTGAGGGGCCCGCGCACCGTGATGAAGAGTGGCCCCCACTTGCCACAACTAGAGAAAGCCCTCGCACAGAAACAAAGACCCAACACAGCCAAAATGAATGAATTAATTAATAAACTCCTACCCCCAACATCTAAAAAAAAAAGAAGTGTTGATCAGTATGATTATCCCTGATTTTCATTGTCCATCTGCCACTCCAGCTGTGTTCGTGGGGAAATGATCTGGAGAGGCACAGAGAAGTCCAGATTGCAAGGGTTGCTGCACACGTGGCCTGCTAAGCATTGCAATGCCACTCCCCACAAGCACCGTCGGCCGCCCCGACACCATGAAGACATACCCCATTGTGTAATTAGATTCCCGTTCTCGACTACTGCCCACTGGCTCAACTTGTCTTCCCTCCTCCTGATTCAGGCCTTGGGTTCACTTGTCACTTGGCTATGAACTTTCTGACAAGCACCTTCTTAAGCCCCAGAAGGCCGACCTTCTCCCTTCCAGGAGCCACTATGACTCCTTCATGTTTTCCCGAGGTTTGTGCCTTTTCCATGTCACTGATTCTGCCCTTCTTGGCTAGAATTAGACCCAAGGTAGCAGTTCCCCCTGCCACTTCCTCTCCCCTCGGAGAAACTAAAGATTGGCAAGATCTCACTGGAGCCTCTTTGTCCGACCAAATACAATGGGCAGCAAGGGCCCAGGTGGCCCACCTTGGGGTCCACGTGAAGATTTACACCAGGTCACCTTCATCTTCCCCAAGAGGCTGTGACCCACCATCCAGCCACGGTCCATTGTCTTCTTCCCCTGCCTTCTAATGACAGTAATAATAAAGCCATCATTTCTCAAAGGAAAGGACGAGCCAGGCCCTGTGCTGTGTTTCACATAAATATCGCAGGAAATCCTCACAAATACCCTGGGGGTAGGAAATTTCCCTATTTGCCACATGAGGATATTGAGGCCTCATAGACCAAGCGTCACACAGCTAAAAAGTGACAGAACAAGGATTCTAACTCATACACATTTAACTCCAAAGACAGGGCTGATCACCCTGGGCTAGACATCCAGCAATGCCCTAAAATCCCCACAAAAGGGCTCGTGCATTTCTACGTGTTTGGAGCCTATATGGCCACTTCCTGCCCCTTCAGACCTTTGATTTAAGTCAGAGTAGACCCTTCCCGTGTCCTATCCCTAAATCTCAGTGCCTACATTCAGTGCCAGTAGGTGCCCTACAGATATCTGAAAACGGAGGAATGAATGAGTTAGCGAATCCTGAGTTTACATCCCAGGTTCACACGTGTATCTTGACCTCTCCAAGGCTAAGAGGACGGCACCAAACTCCTGCTGTAGATGCTTTTTCTCGGAGGTGTCTTGGCACCTTCTCTCTGGGCAGCCTAACTCCAGTGTCAAGCCAGCATTCTTCTGTAATTTTTCAGGTTTTCCTCCTTCAAATACTTGATTCAATGAACACTTAGTAAGACCCTACTGTTTGCCAGGCTCTAGCGAATCAAAGATAAATCACAAGCCACACTGTCCTCCCGGAGCTCAGTCCAGGCACCAGAGAGGAAGACATGGTGATAATAGCTCAGACCAAACTAAGATCAACACCTGGAGTGAAACTTAGAAATGCCAAGCTATCCCCCGAAAGCCATCAGGCCAGGATCTGGGCCATCACCTGGTCCTGAAATCAATCCCCTACCTTTATCATGAGACCCCAAACCAGGCACACGCCTGCCATAAACTTCTTTCTCTCATTAGTTCCAAGAAGAGGTGGAAAGATCACCAAGGCCCATGTTAACTCCTGTTAACTCCTGCCAAGATATTATGGGGCGAGTTCCCAGGAAAAGCTCAGAGGGTTAGGAGATTCTGAGCTTGGAATATAGTGCACAAAGAGCCAACCGATTCAGCAGGGCTGAGGCGACCTGAAAGCTAGCCAGGGGGGAATGGCTGAGGAGGACATGTGCTACTTAGCTATTGAGGCTGGCAAAAAGGAGATGCACAGATTGGGAAGCTATGTTTCTAAACTAAAATTCAGAGCATACAATCTCACCAAGTATGAGTATTTCAGTTACCTACTGCTGTGTTACAAAGCACCCCCAAATTTACGGGCTTAAAACCAGAAGGGGAGGAGGGAATGAGGAGTTATTGTGTAATAGGTAGAGTTCATTCTGGGATGATGAAAATGTTCTGGAATTGATTGTGATGATGGTTGCATGACAACAGGATTATATTTAATATCACTGAACTGTACACTTAAAGGTGGCTAAAATGGTCAATTTTATGCTATATTTATTTTACCACAATAAAAAAAGCAGTGGCCTATATGGGAAAAGAATCTTTAAAAGATTTGATATATGTATATGTATAACTGATTCGCTTTGTTGTACAGCAGAAAATAACACAACATTTTATATATTTTTAATATTTATTTATTTATTTTATTTTTGGCTGCGTCAGGTCTTAGCTGTGGCACATGGGATCTTAGTTGGGGGCATGCAGGATCCTCCGCTGTGGCGCACGGGCTCCTCATTGGCACACAGGTTTCTCTCTATTGTGCTTCACAGGCTCTCTACTGTGGCTCACGTGCTCAGTAGTTGAGGCATGTGGGCTAAGTTGCCCTGCGGCATGTGGGATCTTAGTTCCCTGACCAGGGATCAAACCCGAGTCCCCTGCATTGGAAGGCGGATTCTTTTTCTTTTTTTTTTTTTTTTTTTTGCGGTACGCGGGCCTCTCACTGCTGTGGCCTCTCCCGTTGCGGAGCACAGGCTCCGGACGTGCAGACTCAGCAGTCATGGCTCACGGGCCCAGCCGCTCCGCGGCATGCGGGATCCTCCCGGACCGGGGCACGAACCCGTGTCCCCTGCATCGGCAGGCAGACTCTCAACCACTGCGCCACCAGGGAAGCCCTGGAAGGTGGATTCTTAACCACTGGACCACCAGGGAAGTCCCCACAACATTTTAAATCAACTATACTCCAATAAAAAATTTTTTTAGAAGCAGTGAATTTGGGACTTCCCTGGTGGCGCAGTGGTTAAGAATCTGCCTGCCAAAGCAGGGGACACGGGTTTGAGCCCTGGTCCGGGAAGATCCCACATGCCGTGGAACAACTAAGTCCGTGCGCCACAACTACTGAGACCACGTGCCACAACTACTGAGCCCATGCACCATAACTACTGAAGCCCGCACACCTAGAGCCCATGCTCCACAACAAGAGAAGCCACTGCAATGAGAAGCCCATGCACTGCAACGAAGAGTAGCCTCTGCTCACCACAACTAGAGAAAGCCTGCGTGCAGCAACGAAGACCCAACACAGCCAAAAATGAATAAATTAATTATTTTTTTAAAAAAGCAGTGAATTTTATTTGGTATAAGTTAATAAAGTTGATAAATATTTTTAAATTTCTATTATTCAATCAGATTGCACTAAATTTTACTTAGTGTATTTTAGCTGACTTTGCAATGGAATATGATGGCAGATCAATCAACTAATGGAAAAATATTTTCTCTGTCCCCCCAAAAAACCCTACAACCGTTTATTCTTTTTCATGAATTTCAGTATTGACCAGCTCACCTCGGTTCTCTTCCACGTAGCCTCTCAGCCTCTGGTGGGTCCGGCTGGGTTTCTGCACAGCACAGCATGCTGAGAGAGGAGGGGGAGGGTGCAAGATTTCTGAAGCCTCGTTTTGAAGTCATATGACATCACCTCCACCAGGGTTCAGCCAAGCGAGCAGAGTCTCTATGAACGCTTTGAGATGAGGCATTTACTGTAGGAATCAGACCTCGCGCCATTATGGGAGGAGCTGAGGAAGTGATGGTCTGGAGGAAGAGTTGGAGGACCAGAGAAGGAGCTACTGTCCAGTCACTTGGAGAAGTTAAGTGTATCCAGCATCAAAGTGGGACCACACAGGGGGAGCCGGTGGAGAGTTCTGGGCAGAGCCAGTGCCTCCGAGTGGCTTCCAGCTCTGTGGGTCTGCAGCCAAGTACCTAGTGGTGGGCTTGAGCCACCGTTGGCCAACAGAGTTGACCAACAAAGAGAAGAACTGGACACAGAGAGAGGCAAGCCAGGACAAGCTGAAACCCACCAGGTACCTCTGCGTCTGCTGCTTCTTCTGACTATGACGATCTTCCAAGAGTAATGGCTGCTGTGTCCCTTCCATCTTCCAATCAGCTTCCACTTTGGCCAACTCCAGCCGTGGTCCGCACAGGGAAGGGCAGTCCCAGACTCACCAAGTCGACTCAGTACCAGTCACCAAAACCAGTGCACTTATGGAGAAAACTGGGCAAACGACTTGAAATGAGAGCTGTCCCCACCACTCTGGGAGGTATGCTCTCCAGACATGGTTGGGGGGGGCCTCGATCCTGCAGGCAGACTTGTTTTAAGTAGCTCCGAAAAAGAAGACCTAACAAAGACAGTGTGGGGCCTTTGATCCCAGCCCCTCAACTTACCAGCTCTGTGAGTTTGGACAAGTAGCCCGAGCTCTCTGAGCCTCAATTTCTCTATCTTCCAAACATAGGACACCAACCCCAGCTTCATGGAGCTATACCTATTGCAGTGTCTGACACCAGAGTTGGTACTCATTACATTCAATTTCTCTTTCTCCCAATTCCAATGAGTGGATATGCTTAACATAGAGATAGGCCAGGTGTTCTACTTAAAATTGTAAGTTCTAGGGAGGCAGATTTTGGATGAAGGCTAGCACCGTAACCATCCAATGCTGGCAGGGGGTCCCGTTAGGGTAGGGAGCTTCCCATCGCAAGAGGTGTGCAAGCCCATCGGGAAATCAGTTGGACTAGGTGAGTTCTAAGGACTCCTATAGCTCCAATCAATTATGGCTCTACAAAAAGCTCCATGAGTTTATGGAGAAGCATTTTTCCCATCAATATCAGAAATATTGCATGTTGATTATCAAGTGCCCACCTCCATTCACTGCTGATGGGATTTATAAGTTGGCACAAACATTCTGAATGGCAATTTGACACAACATATCAAGATCTTTTAAAATAGCCACACATTACTCAGCCATAAAAAGGAATGAAATTGAGTTATTTGTAGTGAGGTGGATGGACCTAGAGTCTGTCATACAGAGCGAAGTAAGTCAGAAAGAGAAAAACAAATACCGTATGCTAACACATATATATGGAATCTAAGAAAAATGGTACTGATGAACCTAGGGGCAGGTCAGGAATAAAGACGCAGATGTAGAGAACGGCCTTGAGGACACAGGTGGGGAAGGGTAAGCTGGGACGAAGTGAGAGAGTACCACTGACATATATACACTACCAAATGTAAAATGGATGGTTAGTGGGACGCTGCTGCATGGCACAGGGAGATCAGCTCGGTGCTTTGTGACCACCTAGAGGGGTGGGATAGGGAGGGTGGGAGGGAGGCTCAAGAGGGAGGGGATATGGGGATATATGTGTACATATAGCTGATTCACTTTGTTGTACAGCAGAAACTAACACAGCATTGTAAAGCAATTATACTCCAATAAAGATATAAAAATAAATAAATAAAAATAAAATAAATAGCCACACAATTTGACCCTGTGGGAATTCGTCCCAAGGAAGTAACCTGTCGTGTGCCCAGAGATATAAATACAAGAATGTGGCTTGTTATTTACAATATCAAAAAAAAAAAAAAAGTGTAAATAATGGAACAGTCCAACAGTAGAGGAATGAATAAATAAATTAGGGCACAGCCAAAAGATGGAAAACCATGTTTCCATTAATCTTGTCTTTAAAAAAAAAAAAATCACATGTCCAAATAAACATGAGGAATTTTCCCACAATTATCCTTTAGAAAAGAAAAACAAATCTCTTTAAATTCAAGTTCTTGGGACTTCCCTGGTGGCGCAGTGGTTAAGAATCCACCTGCCAATGCAGAGGACACGGGTTCAAGCCCTGGTCCGGGAAGATCCCACATGCCGCGGAGCAGCTAAGCCCGTGCACGACAACTACTGAGCCTGCACTCTAGAGCCCACGAGCCACAACTACTGGAGCCCGTGCTCCACAAGAGAAGCCACCACAATGAGAAGCCTGCGCACCACAACAAAGACTAGCCCCCGCTCACTGCAACTAGACAAAGCCCGTGTGCAGCAACGAAGACCCAATGCAGCCATAAATAAATAAATGATAAAAAAAAATCAAGTTCTTACTAAGAGTCTTGTATTAAATGCACTCTTTCTTAGTTACTTTATTTTAAACAACAAAGTACTGTTTGGGGAAATCACATTAGCCCTCCTTGACCTCAATCAATGTTACCTTGGCATGTTTAAAGAGGTCACCTACTGGAACTGGGAAAAAGGAGGCAAAGAAATTTAACAGGATTTAGTAATTGTCCTGGGGTTACGACCTCACAATTACGAGCGCTGGCTGTCATTGTAAACAAGCCTTTAAAGATCACTTTTAAAAGCAATACAGTAAGTGGTTATGTTTTAGAGATCACTAATACACACTCTGGGACAAATAAAAAGACTCTCTTAATATTATGCTAATAGGTACTTGTGGCTTCAAATACAATTTCCAAAGACAACACTGTACACAGATTTTAGAAGTCTTGGGTCTCAATCTCAAACAAGTTAGACAAAAATGGAAACAATGTACTGCGGACAGCTCTGCTGGGTAATTCACAAAGCAGCCCCAGGATGAGGAGAGCATAGGTATCAAAGATACCAGCAGAGTTGGTTTAAAATGTAAAAGTGGGAAAAAATAAACTTTCTAAATTTAACATGTTTCCTGTTGTATGTGGTTTTAAATATCTATGTGTAACTAAATTTATAAATTAAACATTGTGAGTAAGCATTTGATGATTTCCCTAACTGTTGGTATATTCAAAGTGGCCCCAAAACTTTTTATTGACTCTTGCTTTTGGGAAAATCGGGCCTTATGTTCTTGGTTACCATATATTTAGGCCCGTATGGTAGATAGTGATGAGGGAAAATATTTGTGAAATAATATTAAATAGAAAACATAAGTTAGGGCTTCCCTGGTGGCGCAGTGGTTAAGAATCCGCCTGCCAATGCAGTGGACACCGGTTCGAGCTCTGGTCCGGGAAGATCCCACATGCCACGGAGCAACTAAGCCCATGCACTACAACTACTGAGCCTGCACTCTAGAGCCCACGAGCCACAACTACTGAGCCCACCTGCCACAACTAATGAAGCCCGCGCGCCTAGAGCCCGTGCTCCGCAACAAGAGAAGCCACTGCAATGTGAAGCCCGCACACCGCAATGAAGACCCAACACAGCCAAAAATAAATAAATAAATAAATTTATTTTAAAAAAAAAGAAAACATAAGTTAAATATGTTATAGTGTGATTCTAACTTTGTTTAAACACACACACAACTGTGGACATAGAAAAAAAGATTAGAAAGAACTGTATATCTAGGTGGTGAGATTATGAAGTATATATGGGTTTTTAAGTTTTCTTTTTCTTTTCTTTTTTTTTTTTTGGCCATGCCAATAGTTCCCCAACCAGGGATTGAACCCGGCTCCACAGCCATAAAAGCACCGAGTCCTAACGACTGGACCTCCAGGGAATTCCCAAGTTTTCTTTTTCTTAAAGATATATTAATGTTTGACCAGGGGAAATCATTTTTTTAAAGGCTTTTATAAAATTGCCTTCTTTCTTAGGCTCTCCCTTGCGGCTACTAGAATATCTTTGGTCCCTTTTCATTCCTTACATTTTTGGGGGATCTACAGTATATGGAGGGGGTGGGGGGACTTTGATAGAGATATCTGCACTGACCGAGGAAGCTGTGCCTGACACAGTAATGAGGGAAGAAAAGCGTATTACTGAGCAATGGCGGTAATATGTATGTAGTAGGATTCCCCCTCAGAAAGGAGAGAGACGAGGAGAGAGAGAGAAAGGGAGGGGGGGGAGGGAGGGCGGGAACTATAAAGGGTGTGTGTATACCTATGGTATATACGTTTGCACAGGCATAGCCGTAGGTCTAGAAGGAAACCCATGAAACCGCCCCCCAGGGTGGAGCAATCCTCTATTCTGCATTGCTCATGTTCCTGTTTGTGCTGTGCATGTTTACAACAGGGTGGAAGTGGCTTTTTGCTGACTCTACTGAAATGGGGGAATGCTGATGGTGAGTCCCATCCACTTGCGTGGCTTTACTACTCTGCAAAAGAAAAAGAATGTTTCACCAGAATTCCCCTGGCTCCTCAAGCCTCTGGGGCACCAAGGAGTTTACAGTGCGGCCACAGGCAGCGTTTCTCTGGCTCGAACCCCGTCTGCTGCTGCAGGACTTCTAGTCTCTAAGAAGACCCAGAGACACGACTGAGCGTGAAGAGCTGTTTGTTTGCTGAGGGTTTCCTACGTGCCAGGCACTGTGCCAAGAGCTTTGCCAGCATGAGCTTAGTTCACCCTTTCCACGACCTTCTATCCATTTTACAGGTGGAGATACTGAGGCACTGAGAGGGTGACACAGCTGGTCAGTGACAGAGCTGAGACTGGACCCCAGGCAGCCTGGGTACCCCGTGGGTGACTCACGTGTGCCCACAAACACACCCTCTCAGCTGCCACATTAACATCTGTCATTTCCCCCACCTTGTGATCTGGTCCCATCAGTGACATCTGTCCCCAGGGCCTCTGCTGCCCACCGATCCGAAGGAACAAGCCACACACCTGCAGTGACAGCCGATAGCCACCATGGAAGACGCCAATGTGGGGACCAAGGACCCCGCTTCCCAAGGACCCCAGCCTTCCAGCACCCTTCATCACCACTGGGTGGGGCTGTGTGACCAGTGTGCCACTGAAATTGAATTGCTAAGAGAGCATCTCCAGCCACCTCCCTCCACCTAAGAGGTCTATAAGGAAAAGAACTTCATCAAGAAATTACAGAGGTCCAGCAGCTTCTCATTTAGCTGGTCTCTGGTCCCAACCCCAAAGCAAGCATACTGGGCTGGGATGCCCAGCAGAACTCTTTTTCCTAAACTGGCCTGAGCCACCACCCACCTTCCCTAACCATTGCTCCATCCTTTCTCCTGCAGGGGATGGAAGAGAAAGGAAAGAGCACACCCACAAACCCTAGATGTGGCTTCCTGGAGTCCTTAAGTTAGGCAGTAAGCATCCTTCTTCCTTTGGGGGTGGAGAAGGGGCACAGTTTCTTGGTCAGTTTCAATGCTGACCCATCCTTGGGGAGGAGTACAGCGGGCAGTCAGGGGAGAGGGGATCCCCACCTCAGCTGCCTCAGTGCTCCATTACTGCTGCAGGTGGTGGTCCTGCCACCCTCAAGCCATCAGTGGGACCACCTGGATCTTCAACACACCAAAGCCAGCCTGCATCCTCTGAAGTCCCCATGTTAGCTGGGCACAATTGCCCCCCGCCCCCCACCTTTTGGTGCCACACTGCCTGACACAGATGACACAAACTGGACCCCCAAAATACCTCCTTTTTTCTCCATGCAGACTGCCGCTCCCATCACTTTCCCAGGATTCAGACAGGAACCCAGGTGAGGACAGAATTGCCCCCTCCCTAAGACAAACCTGGTGGATCCACTGTCACCTCCCTAAGGATGCTTTCCCGCCCTGATTGTGTCCACAGACAGCATCCAGCCAGCCCTCCGCACCCTTCCACACCCCCCAGCCCTTGCCTGAATGAGCCTAATCCCAGGGTAGCTCAGGGCAGACACAGCCCTTCCCGCAGCTGCATCTTCACCTCTCTGCATCCCCACATTCAGCTGAAAGCTGAAAAGGCAACAGTTTTCCCCAAAACCGCCGTCAGACAGAGGTCCCATCCTTGGCCGATTTGCCCCTCAATCAGCAGAGGGCTGTAACTGACTTCTCAGTGACCTCAGAAGAGGTCAGAGAAAGATGTTACAAATGAACTTATTTAAAAAACAGAAATAAACTCGCAGATTTAGAGAATGAATTTATGATTATGAAGGGGGAAGGGGGGAGGGACGGATAAATTAGGAGTCTGGGATTAACAGATACACACTACTGTATATAAAATAGATAAACAACAAGGACCTACGATATAGCACAGGGAACTGTATTCAATACCCTGTCATAACCTATAATGGAAAAGAATCTAAAAAAGAATAGATATATATGTATAACTGAATCGCTTTGCTGTGCACCAGAAACTAACACAACATTGTAAATTAACTATACTTCAATAAAAAATAAATTAAAAAACAAATAAAGGATTTGGAGGGAAAAAAAGAAGAGGTCAGAAAAATATGCAGGAATGTGTTCTGCAGGGGCTGGGGCTTCCGGTCTGTGACCCCTTTGGAAATATGAGAAGGACCTAAGAGCCTCTGGAAACCAACATCCATTTCTCCTCTCAGATATTATCATCTCCTTGGTCTTCCTTTGATCTTGTTTTCAAGCCAGAGATGAGCATTTCCATGTTGACTCGGCTTGATTATAACTGACTCTGAACCTTTCTAGTGATTAAATTAGCCGTGAGGCGATGTTCTCCAGAGATTTGTACTGCAGGTTGAATAATACAAGGCATCCCTTGCAGAAGGCTAAGAGATCTGGGAGAAAAAAAATCAAAGAGCAGAAAACTTTTTTTTAAGAAAATAGTAATTTCCCCCATGCTGGCCACACAATAAGTACTTTGGTTAATTTTGATTGACATAAACAAACAGAAATCAAATGGGAAAATCTGGCAGTGACCTGGTGGGGGTGGAGCAGGATATTTGATGTTTCCAGTAAGTAGGGAAGTTCCGGTGACTTAACTTCCTCCCTCCCCACTGTAGGATAAGATGTTTGGGAGCTTCTGATGTTTCCCTGAATGAAGGAATGGGAGGAATTTTGAAATGAGAACAGCAGGGACTTCCCTGGTGGCGCAGTGGTTAAGAATCCGCTTGCCAATGCAGGGGACACGGGTTTGAGTCCTGGTCCGGGAAGATCCCACATGCCGCGGAGCAACTAATCCAGTGTGCCACAACTACTGAGCCTGCACTCTAGAGCCCACAAGCCACAACTACTGAGCCCACGTGCCTAGAGCCTGTGCTCCACAACAAGACAAGCCACCGCAATGAGAAGCCCGTGCACCACAACAAAGAGCAGCCCCCCACTGGCCACAACTAGAGAAAGCCTGCACACAAAGACAAAGACACAATGCAGCCAAAAATAAATAGATAGATCGATAGATAGATAGATAAAAGAAATGAGGACAACAGAGGGGTGGCATGAGATGGCCTCTGTTGTGCTGCTCAGCCCGATGGGCTGAGGTTCCACACCCTGGAGAGGGGTTAGGCCCAAAAGAGGAAGGAGCTATTTTCATGAGATCCAGGCTGGGCTGCTTTGATGCCCACATGGCCAAGTTTGACATGAAGGAGAGCAGGTCTTCTCTCCATCTCAGCTCCGGCTTCTTGTGACAGAGTTCAGGGGGAAATGAAGCAATGGTAGAGCAGAACCAGGCCAAGTGGCTCTCTCACCGAGGGCAACCGCAGCAGTGGCAGTGGCCACTGTCACCGCCAAATGGTGGGCAGGGGGCATCCCCAGGAAGGAGAGTTGAAGAAGAGGCATGGATCTCACGGCCTGGGCAACCCAGCATAACCAGGAAAGACCTGAGGGAGAAGGGGAACCTCACGCGATGCAGACAGAGTTTGCAGCTCTTATAGTCAAGGACCAATGTTATGGCAGCTGCCTTCCCACCCACAGGCTGGTACAGTCTGGATGGTTCGTGTTTCAGAACTTCCTACACAGAATTGGTCCAATATTTGGCATCTCTACCTGGGGTGGGGGGGTGGGGGAACCTTAACCTAAGAAGGTTCTGGAATCCTCCTATCCAACCTCTGTTACAGAAACTGAAGCCCAGAGAATTTGAGTTGCCCAAGGTTACACAGCTAGTTAGGGTTAGAGGAACAAGAACCAGGCTCCTTCATGCCCTCTTGCCAGGACTCTGTGTGTGTGCACACGCGCGTGGGGGGGTGGGGGGTTGGCGGGGAGAGAAAAGACAGAGATAGAGGCAGAGACAGATTGAGATTCCGGCCTACTGAGTCCATGCCAGTGTCTTGTGCCAGCGACTCTGTCCAGCGTACTGTCAGCACCTCTTGGAGCTGGAATCCCAGTGTCTGCCATCGCTCTCTGAGTTTGCACAGTCAGCATCCACACAGCCAATCATCTACCTGTGGTTTAATGAGCATCAGACAGTACAACCAGGGACCTGGAAGCCCAGAAAATTCCAAATCCAAGCCCACACTTTATAGTCAATTAGCATCGCAACCCCAAACCCTGGAGAGTCCAGAGGTTCAGGAACCATTGAGCCAGCAGCTGAGGCCTCTCCCCAAACATGGATCCCCAACCCTAGGAGGACAGCAGTCACAAAGAGTTCCAACATCAGAAATGTTTCCACCCCTGGGAAGTAGGCAGACAATGGGAAAACGGGACCTAATGTTAATCTAGAATGAGGGGAAGAATCCCAACATTTCTAGGCAGGACAAATCTTCCAGGAATAGACACCTCTGTACTTCCAGACCCTCTCCTCCAGAACCACTGCAGGTTGGTGAGTAAGACTTTATTAACTTGGAAAGAGCCCAGACAGAGAGGTTTAAGTAGGTTAGCTGTGCCCTATCTATTGGGTTCTCTGCCCAGCCCCCCTTTTCCAACAACCCCCCTCTTCTCCCTCCACATGGTTACAGCTGTGCCCCCAGCCTCCACCATTTGTATTGTTTCAAAGGACCACTGTGGCTCCGCCCCTAAGGAATGGGCATCTGCTCTAAGCTGGACCAATCAGAACCCCTTCCCTGAGGACTGGGGGATACTGGTGATGGGGATGGGTTGAGAAGAAGGAATAGACCAAGTCTCACAAGATCCTGAAGCTTAGAAACTGTGGGAGGGGGCCCTTTCCACACACCCCATGGACCAGAGAAGCAAAGAAATTCTGGCTTCAGAGAAAGAAGCATGAAACAGAAAGGAACAGAGGTAAACAACTGAAGAGTTCAGGGAAATCCGAAATCGACCCCCTGTAACATGCCGTCACTGGTCCTCTGGGGCTCACAGGCACTTTGGCTCTGTCTTCTGCTGAACTCTTTCTCTTCTGGATTAAACATCCTCAGGTCCCTCAACTGCACCTCACTGGATGTGATCTGGAATGCTTTCCCCATGCTAAACAGACCTGGGGTGTCTCTGTCCTCTGTGGAGCGGAGCATCTGGAAATCAAGTGCTCTGAGCAGCTGTGAGAAGAGGGTGGGAGCCAGCACCATCCTGCTCCTCTATTCACGCAGCCCAAGTCCATTTGCCTTGTGGCATCCACGCCACTTGGTTGGTCTGCACAAAGCCCGTGGTCCACTGAGACCCTGGTGTTTTCTTCGCAGCTGCATTTGTAAAGCCGCCTTTTACTCACTTTCCTTCGTTTCGCTGGAGTAGGTCTTTCAAGATCCTACCCTCTCATCATCTCCCTCTCCTCTGCTCTCATCCCTTCTTCCCTGCCTGCACTCTGCCTCCTATCTCACCCCACACTGAAGCCGGGAAGGCTGCCTAAGATACAGATCTGACCAGCTCGCACCCCTGGCTAAACCTTTCCATGGCTCCTCACCTGGAGGAGAGAGTCCAGACCCCTGGGCATAGCAGTGGATTCTCCCATGCTTTGCCCGACCCGTCTCTCCTACTGTCTCCTCCACACCTCAGACGACATCAGGCCACAGCCCCGCACCTGTTCTCATGGTGCCACTTTGGCACATGCTGCTCCTTCAGCCTCTAGTGCCTTTGTCACTACATCACGGCAGGCAGCCTTGGAGACAGACAGACTCTGAATGGGTTTGAATGTGAATTCTCTTTGCCAGTAGTCTATATAACCTTGAGGAACCCCATTCCGTCTCTGAGCTTCTGTTGCCTCAATTATAAGCTGGTAATAAAAACACCCACCTTGCAGGGCTGTGGAGAGAATTTGAAATAACCTAGGTGGAGCATCAAGAATAACGCTTATAGGTGCCTCTAATGTGCTTACTAGGACTATACACCTACATCCTGTATATCTAGAAAATTCCTATTTATATATCAAGACCCAATTCAAGTATCAGCACATCCATGTAGACTTTCCTGATTCCCCATCGAGTCCCGACAGAGCTCCTGCCTGTGACCTCCTAGCAGCTTAAACGCGCTCCTATTTGACTACACATCTCCCTACTTGATCACCATCTGTATCCAGGTCTGTCTCCCCACCCTCACATCTGAGCCTGGCCAGGGCAAGGACCAGGTCTGATTTCTCTCTCCACCCCCCAGTACAAAGCCTGGCCCACAGAAGAGATCCGTAGACGTTTATTTAATTGAATCACATTGAATTATTCAAATCTTATTGAATTCTGTCAACCAGCATATTCTCCATCCCTCCCAGCTTTTAGAAGTTGGACTTCCTCCTTCATCACTAACAATAAGAATACCTACGTCGTACTGATTGCCTCTTGCGTGCCAGGCACTTCTCATGATTAACTCCTTTAATGCTTAACAGCCAGTCTGTGAGGTAGGCATGGTTATCAGCCTTTTTTTCCCAATGGGGAAACTGAGGCTCAGAGAGTTGTGTCACGTGTCCAAAGTCAAACAGCCAGGAAGTGAAAGAGCCAGCTTTGAGCCCATGTGTTGTTTCCAGCACATTTGCCTTTTTTTTTTACCTTTTTATTTTTAAATAATTTTAGATTTACAGAAGAGTTGCAAAGATGGTGCAGAGAGTTTTCAGACGCGCTCCTCTAATCTATTCAATAAATATCTCACGTAAGTATCGCATATTTATCAAAGTCTAACAATAACAGTGGTACAATACGATAGGCATTATTCGGGTTTCCCCAGTGTTTCCACGAATGCCCTTTTGCTGTTCCAGGACCCAATCCAGCCTTCCACATTGCAATTAATCTCCTCTCTGTGACCATTTCTCGGTCTTTCCTTGTCTTTCATGACCCTGACACTTTGGGAGAGGAGCAGCCAGGTATTTTACGGAATGTTCCTAGGTTTGGGTCTGTCTTGTGTTTTCTCATGAACAGTCTGAAGCTGTGGATTTGGGGAAGCAGATGGCAGAGTGCCCATCTCCTTGCACGAGATCGGGGGTACGTGATATCCACACGACTTGTTACTGGTGAGGTTAACCTTGATCCCTTGGTTTCTCCTCTGCAGTTACTATTTTTCCGTGCTTGCTTTTAACCACACCCTAATGCCTCTCCATCAGCGTCATTGGTGCTGGGACAGAATTGTGCCTGGCCTGGCGGGATGTTCAGAGAGACAACAGAGCCCGGAATAAAAGGATTCTGGAGCTGCCCACAGCAGAGCCAAAGTGTCAGCTGCCCCGAGTGGCATCCAGAGCATCAGGAAAGGGCGTTCTCCCCACGGCTGGAATCATCAAGAAAGGCTTCCCAGGATGGCAGCACTCAGGAGGGATCTGTACAGGCATCAGGGAGAGATGCCATTCCAATCAGGGAACGGGCACCAGCATGATGTCCTCACAAGGGACAGGGCCTAAATAAGAAGTCAGTGGCTGGACTGAAATTACGAAAAGGTCATCATAGCCGTCCCCCTGTCTCCAGGGAGAAGGACTCTGAAACCCTCCCAATCCTTTGAAAACATGTCCACATTTATAGCCTAGAAACTCAGAGCAGTGGTTTCCAGACAGGGAAAAATCAAGCTGGTGGAGCGGCTCACGTTTATCCCCACCGCCTCCTGCCTCTGTGCTCCCACACAGCACTTTGACAACCCCCTGGCATTTATCACAGCCGCCTTTGCTTCTAGAAGCAAGCAAGCATGCAAGTCTGAGCCCCCCGCCCCCCGGCCTGCGCACGGGGGGCGCCTTGCACTTCCTTCTTTGCATCCCACCCCCTCCAGGCACTGACAGCACCCCCCGACCCCCAGGCCTAACACACAGGAGGGGCTTAGCCACTTCTTGCTCCCAGGAAGGTGGGCAGAAAGCAGATCCGCTTCTGCAAGAAGCTTTGAGAAGAATTCTCTGAAGACGTTCTGTGACTCCCACCACCTTCCAAAGCTCAAAAAATCATTCTAAAAACTGGTGACTGTGAAATTTCAATTATATTCACAAGGAGAGCTAGAGTGAACCACAAGAAGCACAGAGCAGAGGCTTTGCCTGGGAGAGGTTGGGGACCAGCCTGGAAGCCAGAGCCATCTGTTTCCGGGGGTCACCTGCGCATGGCAGCCTTCAATGTATAGCCCTTCAAAGAGGAAACAGTTCCAGGGACGGTAGAAGGCTATAAGGGTGGGTAAGTCAATGCCATGAACGAGCTACTAAAAATAATTTCATGCTCAGAGGCTGCATCCGTAGAACTAAAACGTCGTCTATTAGAGAATTGGGTTCAGAAGGACAAAGCAGATTTTGTGCAGAGGCTGGTCTTGAGAATGGAGAAAGGCCTGGACCTAGTCAGTGAAAGGATTGGAAGAGTGATCCAGATAACAGGAAGATACGTGTGAAGAATCTGAGACAAATGCTGTTTCTGAGGACCTGCAAGGATGGCCAGCGTGACTTTAAGAGAGAAAGCAAGTTGTAGCCAGACGAGGCTGGAGATGTCAGTGGTGGTCAAACCTGCAGAGTCTCGTGGGTCATGCAGAGTTTGGATTTTTACCCCAAGAACAACAAGAAGCCCTATTCCGTTCTTGCATCATGGGCCGCGAGCACACACTGGTCTAAGTCCCGGACACCATCACACACTCACACCCCGGAGAGACAGCTCAGCTACGTCCAGTAGGGACACTGCATTGCAAGAGATTCAAAGGAGCAAGAGAAGGCGGGGATGGTGTGGGTGTCCCCTGAGCCTTGGCCATGGGAACATAGCCTAGTAGAAATCTTGGCCAAGCTGCCACTTGGCGATCTGTGCTCACTTTCGGACCTGGCCTTCAGGGATCTCAGAGAACCAGCAGCTGGTAGAAAAGGCTTTCTGCAGCAGAATTACGTGATTTGTACTTTTTTTTTTTTTTTTTTTGTGCCTTGCCCTGCAGAAAACTGGGACCAGAGCTCATCTCTTTCCTGCTGTACTTCCCTTAAGGTCAAAAGACATGAACACCCACTCTGCTCTTCCTAGAGCGTACGCAGCCAAGTCTCCAGGGCCACCACCTGATGAGCACATATCTGGGTCCCTAGGTACACCTTCATCGGCGTTTCACTGCAACAAACCAGAGACTATTATTTCATCTCTGGACACGGAGGAGAGCCCCACAGCCCTCTGCTCCACTCTACACCACCACGGGCCCCTTTTTTCCTATTTCCCAGAAACTGTTGGAACCTCTCGCACCCATGCGTCCAGAAAGTAGATACAGCTGTCGCTGTTGCTGTCACCCTCACTGGAATGGATTCTGCGGGTCCCTGCTTCTTTACTCCCTAGTCCAAGTCCAGGATGGGTGTGTCTGATGGGTGCTGAGCCTATACCGTGACAGCAGGGGAAGCCAAGAAGGTGAGTTTTCAGATTCTCTCCTGTGGCTGTCTGGTTCCCGCCGAGACTCAAAAGCTGGAAGACTTCTCAGACAGAAGTAGGTGATTCCGATGTTAGCAGACCATCAAGGATGGGATACGCCCACTTCAGGTGGCTTCATACAAACCAGATCCTAGACCATTTCTAGCCTTGTGAAGGTTCTCTTAGTTATAAGCAGCAGCAAGGTGAAGACTAGGAGTGCTAAGGGTTGGATTATAAGGCATCGTGAGGTTCAGAGAAACAGAAGGGCAGGGGCCGCTACACAGGCAAATCCCTTAGACTCTATGACCCAAGACTCCATAAGACCCAGGATCCCCAAAATTCTTGCTAGCAACATAGAAAAGAGATCCTGTGGGTCCCACCTGGGCAGACCTCTGTGTTTAAGCCCAATGTTCACTCCCAGTGGAGGCAGAAGTTCAAAGCCAGAGGCAAAAATCCATGTGACGTGCTAATCTGTCTCCCCACAGGGTGGTCTGTCGTGGGGGAGCTGAAGTCGAAAGTTGCACAGACTTTGTCTCAAAGCATAAACTAAGGCTAAGAGGGACACCCCTGTCTCCTGTCTACCCCCAGCCTATGCCCTGGAAGTTCCTGGAAGTTCCTGCTCCTTTAGAGTCTCAGTCCCACCTTGAGGTAAGGGAAGCCACCGTATCTGCCCACCATGATGTCAACTTCATCCTCATCCTGGAGTCCTGGGTTCCTAAGCCCTTAGAGTCTGTCTGCACTCCAGCGCCCTTCAAAGATGGAAAAACCATCCAGCGAGTCCAAGTCACCTGTCTTCTGGAAAAGTCCTGCCCCTTATAAAATCCTTTCCTGAGTTTCCAAGCCCAGAGGACCCACTTGACAGCGGCGGGATACAGAGGGCGTTGTTCTCTCCGTGCCCGCCTGGGAGGGAGCAGGGTCTGCCAGCCAACCCTCCCTCTCTCTTTCCATGTCCTTACCTAAGACCAGGTAGAGGCTGGGAAGAAGGGTTACCCCCAGGGAAACAAGCTAAAATTAAACCACAACAAAAGCAGGATAACTAAAGCTCACACTCACACACACACACACACACACAGTGATTAATTTAGGACACGCCACACCAGCCATCTCTTCCCAGATATTAAATGAAATCTTTAGGGAAAAGGAGCAATCCATATCATATAATCACACACTTGAGACACCAACATCCTCCCTTCTCACCCCCTCCCTTTTAGTCTAGAGAAAAGAATAATAATAATAATAATAATAATTAAGCTGGTCTATTTATGGTTCTGCAAATCAGCAATTCTGAGCCACATATGCTAGGGTTGAGCTGAGCTCTGGAAAGACTCTGCAAAAGTCCCCAAGTCTGCATAAGTGTAGCAGGCAAGACGTAGGAGCTGCCAGCATGCCCCCTTCGGGAGAACACAAAGGCTATTTAAAACAGCTCATTGATGGGGTAAAGGAAAGGAATCCGGAGACTCAGAAGAGCATTTCACGTCTTGAAATCCAGCCAGCGGCCCAGGCTCATCACTCAGCATAAGCCATACAGATTTATTTATATTTTGCACGAAAGTGGGAAATTACTTAGCCGTAGGGATCAATTCTTCAATCCAATGTTTCTAACATGGCAATAAATTTATTTCACCATCTCCCTCTTTCTTTTTCCTCTTCTTGCAGCTTAAAGAAATAGGCCACCCTCTGAGGAGGTCCAGGGAGGGGGGACATGAAAAAAATGAAGGAACTAGGCACCAGACCAGGAAGACACTCACTGGGCAGCCTGGCTTTGTGGAGTGAGCACTGGAGTTGGAGTCAGGGGACTTGAAATCCAGACCCTGATTCTGTCACTTTTCTGTGGTGTCAGTAAACCTGGGTAAGGCAGAGCTCCTTTTCTCAATCGCTGAAGTGGGCAGAGCTATTCCAAGCCCACCAGGTTGATGTGAGAAGGAAATGAGAGCAGACATATTCAGGCTTTTGGTTTAGCTCCTGATACATCAACATGATTGACTGAAGATGAATTTTAATCAGATTTGATGGTATGACCCATAACATCTCCCTGCCCAAGTGGCATCGCCCGTGATGTTACAGAGACATCATAGCTTGAGCAAGGGAACATCCGGGCCATTTTCCAAGGCCAGAGACTACTGGGATGTCCCTCCCCCTACAGGGACAGGGTGAACCTGGGATGTTCGTGACAGCTGTGGCCTAATGCACTGGGAGGCCAGGGAAGCCTCCATCAGCTGGACAGGTGTGATGAATTGTCCCCCCACCCCCCGGCATGCACATCTCTTCACCGGGGACAGGCTGGAGCTGATGTATGGGCCATGTAAATGCAGCTGCTGGTTAATGCGAGGCTGCGATGGGCAAACATTAATGTGGGGATTGACTGGGAGGAAACAATGTCATAGGGATGAGGGCCGGAGAAGTGACAGGAAACTCTCCTGCTAGGAGATGCTTGAATTGGTAGCGGCGAGAACAGTTCACATAGAGGGAACAGCCCGGATGGAGACAACAAAACAAGCAGGTGCAGGGGTGCGGGACACGTGAGGGCATAGGAGAAAAGATCACCCTTCAAGGCTTGAGCCAAGCATCTCCCTTCCAGAAAAAAATCTTTCCTACCTCTGGTTGTGCTCCTGTGTTCCCAAAGTAGCCACTGATCACATTCCTGTAAGACTCCTTCACGGTGGCTTTCAAGACCCTCCAAATCCAACCCGACCACCTGCATTCTCCTAGACTTTCATTCCCCACACTCAGCCCCTACCAGCCACGTCCAGGCATTTCCTCCACTTGAAATGGCTCCCTTTTCACCCGTGAAAACTCTAAGTGTCCTACCAAGTCCAACTCAAATGTCCCCTTTTCTAGGACACTGTCAGAGGCCACCCTCCTGAATTGTTGTCATCCAGCATTTTGTCCTTTGGGGAGCTCTCTATGTACCTTGCCCTGTTGCACCAACATTTACTCAAAACCAAACATTTATCGAGGGTGGATAACCAAGCGTGGCCTATGTGTACAATGGAAGAGCACTCAGCAATAAAAAGGAACAAATTATCGTATTTACAACACCATGGATCCCCAAAATAGTATGACGAGTGAAAGAAACCAAGTGCAAGAGCACATACTGTTTGAGTCCCTTTATATAGGCCTAAAACGGGCAAAACTAATCTATGGAGATAGTAATCAGAACAGTGGTTGCCTTGGGTACAAGGGCACTGGTGGAAAGGGGCAGGCAGAATATAGGAATTTTCTGGGATGATGAAAAGGTCCTGGTTCTGTGCCTTCCAGCACAGTAGCCACGTGTGGCCAATAAGCACTTGAAATATGGCTCGGCTGAATTGAAATATGCCGTAAGTATAAAATATACCCTGGTTTTCAAAGACTTAGGATGAGCAAAAGAATATAAAATATCCCATTAATGAATTTTTATAACAATGACATATTGAAATGATAATATTTTGGATGTGTTGGGTTAAGTAAATACATTATTAAAATTAATTTCACCCGTTTCTTTTTACGTTTTTCATAAGGCTACCAGAAAATTTCAAATCACCTATGTGGCTCATGTTATATTTCTATGGGACGGCACAGCTGTAGATCTTTTTTTTTTGGCTGCATTTGGTCTTCATTGCTGCGCGTGGGCTTTCTCTAGTTGCAGCGAGCGGGGGCTACTCATCGTTGCGGCGCGCAGGCTCCTCATTGTGGTGGCTTCTCTTGCTGCAGAGCACAGGCTCCAGGTGCACAGGCTTCAGTAGTTGTGGCTCGCAGGCTCTAGAGCTCAGGCTCAGTAGTTGTGGCGCATGGGCTTAGTTGCTCCGCAGCATGTGGGATCTCCCCAGACCAGGGCTCGAACCCCTGTCCCCTGCATTGGCAGGCAGATTCTTAACCACTGTGCCACCAGGGAAGCCCACGGCTGTAGATCTTGATGAAGCTGTTGGCTACATGGGGGTACACATTTGCCAAAACTCATCACAATGTACCCATAGGATCTGTGCATTTCACTCTATGTAAAGTATACCTCAATTATAAAACAAATCTTAGTGAGTACCTACTACATGCTGCTGGACAGTATGAAGCGCTGGTAATACCACACTGGAGACAAAACAGACCTGGTCCCTGATCAATCTAGTCAAAGAAACTGACTTTAATCAAATAATTACTCTAAAGAATGATCTTACCCCTTTCCCAAGCTTAATACTGTTGAGGCAAGAACTGCATTTGGGCATCTTTACCTCCATAGCTACCCAGCCCGAAGAGGGGAGCATATTAGGTGTTCAGTAAATTCTGGTACACTCAGTTGAACTATTGAATTGGCTAAAAATCATTTTCTGAAACGGAAGGGTAAACTGAGCCTACGTAGGGAATGTTTCTGCCTTTGAGCCAGACCAGCTAACATACCAGAGCTTTTGTCTTTTTGTAAAAGTTCCAGAGACAGAAAGACCCAGAGTCTCTCCCCACTCTTGGCCTGCTCCTTTTGGATGTTATCCTAGTATAAGTCATGAAACCTTTTGGTAAGATACTGTGAGCCTCTTGGGTAAATACTGTGAGAAGCAGGGTGGTCAAGATTAATCAAAGGAAATAGATTTTCCTACCTAAGTTGGAGTGTGTATATAGGGACTGGCTTCTTCCCCCCTGGAGATTTTGGAGGTGAAGTATGTTAGGAAACATCCACACAGAACAGGTCTTCCCCACCACGGTGGGTGCACTCATGTAAGTTTTTCAGGAAAGGTTTGCAAATAGGCCCCAGGTGGTTTTCCTTCCGAGCTCCTCAGGTCTTGGTATTGGAGTTACTCCTTGCCTATGGGCTCAGAGCGCTCTCTCCACAATGCCTACATCCACACATCTGGGGACTAGAGGGGAGCCATTCAAGTGGTCCCTGTTTGCTGATGAGGTTTTAAAGAAGGCCACACTGTGACCTGGTAGAAGTCACTTAGATGTAGGCACCTGTTAGAGACCACTGAAGTGAAAATCCAACTTGTAACAGCTGCAGAAAGAGCTTCTTTATTAATTCATTTTAGCGCCATTATTGACTTGTGCTCTGAGCTGAGCCTACGCAGGGTCCAGGGGTCCAGGAGACTATAGAAGGGTCAGGCCAGGTCCCTGCCCTCAAGAATCCCACAGTCTAGTGGTGGGTGTATAATGAGCATAGTTACTGCTAAGGTAAGAAGTGGCCAAAGAGAGTATTTGGGGAGATTCACTCCAGCCTGGGGAAAACTAACAAAAGTTCCTGTGCACCTCCTCTTTGCCAAGCACTGTGCTGGGCTCAGGCACTATACACATGGCTTAGGATAGTCTGCTGCTTCCTCCACATATCTCACCCTTCTCACAGCAGCCAGAGAGATAGCTTAAAACAGTAAATCAGATCATGTCACTCTTCTAGTTAAAAACTTTCAATGACATCCAATTACACTTAGAATAAAGCTCAAATTTCTTGTCATTGTTGTATTAGTCAGCTACTACTGCATAACAAACCACCCCCAAAACACAGCAGGCTAAAATAACAGTAATGTGTTAGCACATGTCTGTCGGTCAGCTGGCTCAGATGATTTAGGTTGACTCTGTTGGACTAAAAGGTCAGCCTGGCTGTGTATCGCTCACGATGATGGCAGAGTGCAAGAGAGCAAGAGAAATACAGAAATCATATCAAGGCCTAGCTTGGAACTTCTGGACAAGTATCATTGGCCAAAGCAAGTCACATGGCCAAGCCCAAAGGCCAGGGGCAGGAAGGATAATCCACTCCCAATGACACCACAGTGTGGATGCAGGGAGAGGTTAAGAATTGGGGTCAATAATGCAATCTATGATCTGTGCTCCACCTACATCTCCAATTCACTTTGTACCATGTCATTTCCCTTCCATTGTTCCAAGCACTCTGGCCTTTTTTCACTCCCTCAAATGCAACAAGCTCTTTCCCATTCCGGGGCCTTTGCACGGTCCTTCCTCTGCCGAAAAGAGTCTTTTCCTCACTCTTTGCAGGAGAGTTTTCTCTCAGCCTTCTAAGCTCCCCTTACACGTCACTTCCTTAGAGACTTTGCACAACTCGCACTAAAGTAGAATCCACTGTTATCACTTATCATGGCACCCTTCATCACACCCATCACAATTTTTAGTTATTTTTGGTTTTTTAATTGTTCATTATCCACGTCCCCACTAGACTGTAAGCTGCACAAGGAAAGATCATGTGTCAGTTTTGTTCACCAAATCATATCCGCAATGCCTTCCACAGCGACTGGTCCAGAGTAGGTGCTCCACTCACATTTGAGTGAGTAAATGAGAGCATCACTGAGGTTGCATTTGAGCTGAGCCTTGAAGGAGGGTTGAATTTGAGAAGCAGATGGGAAAAGAAGCATTCCAGGCATAAGAAAGGGCCAACGTCACTGGTTCTCAAAGTGTGGTCCACAGATCAGCAGCGTCAGCACTACCTGGGAACTTGTTAGAAATGCATATCCTTGGGTCCCTAGGGGTGAGGCCCAGCCATCTGCATTTTAACAAACTCTTTAGATGATCCTGCTGCAGGCTAAAGTTTGAGAACCACTGGCCTAAGCCAGAGGTCGGCCAATTTTTTTTTTTTTCTGTAAAGGACAAGATAGTAACTATTTTAGGCTCTGAGAGCCATACAGTTGCTGTTGAAACTACTGCTCAGCTCTGCTACTGTGACCTGAGAACAACCACAGACAACGTCTAAATGAACTGGCGTGGCTGTATTCCAATAAAACCTTACAAAAGCAGGCAGGCAGATTTGGCTTTCAGGCTGTAGTTTGCTGGCTCCTGGCCTAAACAAGGGTATGTGTGTCACAATGTGCGTTACTTATGCTCACAATTCATACCTCTGACCAAAGGAATTAAAATTTCAGAGCTAAACAAATTTCTTTGATTAATATACAAACTTTTGTTCAACAGATTAATAAGTGCCTTCTCTGCACCAGGCATTCAGTGTACAAAAACGAAGATGACCTATTAGCACCTTCCAAAAAAAGAACGCAGATGAGCTGAGCATCTCTTGTGAGCCACCGCCTTAGGGTGGGTTGTCCCATTTCGTCCTCACAACAGCCTTACTCGGTGGCAGGTAGTATGGTCCCGATTTGAAAATTAAAGAAACTGAGGATGGGGGAGGCAAATCCACATGTCTTAGAACACACGTCCAGGAACCGGCAGAGCCAGGATTCAGACCCCAATCTGGCCAATTCCAAAGCCAGGGCTGTGTCTCCCAAGGGGAGGGTCCCACGGTCCATCCAGAGTGTTTGCACCTATTTTATTAAAGCTGCCTTAGTGCCTGACCAGCATTCTCCCCAGTCTTGCCACCAGCATCTGCTTCTTCTGCCTCAGGGAAAACCAGATGCCACTTGTCCCATCTGCCAGCAGAGCTGCAAAATAGATCCAAACAAAATTACCAGGATACATCACAACTTTCCAATGCGTTGTGCGCCTCTTCTCAAGATGCAACCTGGGGCTCCCCGGGAGATGGGGAGTGTTGCTGTTGTTTAATAACATGCAAAGTCACTTTTTAGGGAGAATGCACTTTTTTGGATGAACACTGATTGAATCCCATCTGTCTGACCAGAGAGTTAAATCAAGCCTTTCAGACAGGTGATTGAAATGATGCTAGAAGTCGATTGGGTTTTACTCAAACCTGCCCTTGTGAGAACGGAGCTAAGAGCTTCCCCGCTATCTCAAGAATCACCAAATTAAGGAGAAGCCGGAGCTGACAGGGAACCAGAGGGGCTGCTTCAGCCTCCGTCTTTAGCTGCAGCCGGTTCAGAATAGGCTGGTGTCTCCGGGGACCAGGAACCGGTGACGCCCACCTCTCCTGCCAGAGAGGTTTCTCCTTCCAGCCAATATAATGCCTTTTGTTGCAGGTTAGCTCTGCAGAAATAAATTCACGCATTTTCTGCAGTAACTGGGGCATGAAAGTGGCCATGGCTTTGGGGAAGAGACTGGGCTGTGAAAGTGCTGTCCCAGGTAGGTGCCCAGCCCCCAGGGAGGCTGCTTTCACAGGGAAAACCCAGAGCCATGGAAATGTCCCCTCCTGGCATCATTTCTGCCCAACAGTCATTAGTGTGCTCACTCCTCTCATCCCCTCCTGGCCCATCTGAGACCTGGTCCCAGAGAATCATCCCCTAGGAAAGCTTGGGCTCCCCCAGAAAGGGAAGAACATAGAACTTCCATACTGGGGGCATTCCAAATGATCCTTCTGGAGCAGTGGATTCCTGGGGATAGCCAACAGCCAACAGCATTTTCCCATAGGCCTCCTTACCAGAGCTATCACCTGTTTTATCTCCCTAAGTCCCCGCCTGACACACTATCTCTTTCCTCTCTCGTTGCCTAGCCCCTCCCCAGAGCCACTTCTCCCTCTTCTCCAGACAATGTCAAAACATTTTAGAGATTAAATAAAAATGGTATCCGCTTAGCTCAGCTGGAAGCCTCCTTGCCCTCCTTTTGCCCTCACAGCTCCCACGCCGAAAGCACTTTCCCTACCAGGTCTGGGGACACGTGCGCAAAGCCCCAGCGTGGTGGCCTGGCAGGCCCGGGGATGGAGTCCTCCGAAAGGAGCAGCCTTACCCTGAGAACCTCCACTGCTGTCACCGTAGAGAAGCTGAGGTGGGCGAGGAGCAAGCAGGGTGCAGGTTAGAAGGCAGCCAGCCTGGCCTCCCTGTGCTACCCACACTGCTCGGCCTGGACTGCGATATGGGTGCGGCCTGCAGCCAGTGCTCCCTCCAAAACTGGATTAACCAGAGCTGAGCCAGGTGTGGGGTCTGGCAGTCCCAAGGGCTGCAGAGAATCAGACTAGATTGGACCCACCTATCCAGAAGAGGGTGGGGCCTTATTCCTCTTTCTAACCCCGGTCGCTTCCCCTGTGCAAGCGAGAGGAAGAGAGGGACAGGCGGAAAGAGAGAGACCATCGGGAAGAAAATGAACGTCTTGGAAAGCGCCTTGAGCCAGAGCTCAGGCTGAACCGAGGGATGATGCAGATTCTTCTAGGCACTGGACAAAGGAACTGGCCTGAGCCCAGGGGACTGACAACCCTCGAAGGCTGAGCCAAGGCCAGACACTGACTGACTTCCAGGTGGGAGTGGGAGGCTAGGGTGCTGGTCAGAAAGCCCGGCTTCCAGCCCTCCAGTCAGCCAACTCATAGTGTCTCCTGGGCCTCAGTCTCCTCGTTGGTAAAATGGGTTGGATGAGACCATCTCCGAGGCACCTGCTCAGGTATCCTCTGTGATCGCCTCACCTGTAGAGAGCTGGCCTCTTGACAGGAACCCCTGCCTGGGCAAAATGTTCTGGGGGCGGTCAGAGGGCAAACCCTAGGAAGGGTGAACTAGGAAGTCCCCAGGGGGAAGATGGAGAGGAAGGTAGAGACAGCAGAACATGCACTGGGACCTGGTGGCCACAGTGAAGCTGTGGCTTGGGGGGTGGGGGAAGGGGGAGGGGAGAAAGAGAGAGCCGAGCATCATGTCCTCTTCCCCCGCTCCCATCTGAACACCAAGTCTAAAACCAGCCCTCCCGTGCCATTGTCATGTTACATCCTGACTTGTTTTCTTTTTATTTACTTATTTTGCAAACACTTATTGCAGAGCACATGCATCTGCCAGACACTATTCTAAGTGCTCTATGAATATTAATTCATTTAATCATCATAGCAACCCTATTAGATAAATGCTGTTAATCCCATTTTACAGATGAGAAAACTGAGGCACAGAAGGTCAAGGAACTTGCCCAAGATCCCCACAGCTAGTAAACAGCAGAACCAGGATTCAAACCTAGGCGCTTCCTAAGGTCAGGGCTTAGCTCTGTTTTATTCACAATCTAGCATGTAGTAGGCACTCAGTAAATTTGTTGAATCTACGTCTAGGACCCTGGATGGCTGACGTGGTCTCAAACCGCCAATAAAGAGACCTGCTGGGACCCGGCAGGTGCTGACACCCACTGCTGTGAGGAGTCACTCTCTGCCTGGCCCTTCTGCACCCTGCGCTGGGGTCTCCCTGGGCACTCGGCTTTGAAGGGACCTCCAGAGGACCCTAGAGTCAGGCTTGAACCCTCGCCGGGGTCTGTGGGAACAGGAGCCTGTGCCTTCCGTGGCTTTCCCTGCCCCCTCCCTCTCTGTGGTTGGAGACGGCAATTAATTATGCCATGTGATTAGATAAAGAATATTCATTTTTCGTTAATGATGGTAAACTCTTGCTCTGTGGCTGAGTTCCTGTATGTTTTAATTAAGCGAGGCTCCTGAAAGCCGCGTGGCTCCTTTGCGAGGGCTCCCTCTTATAATGAACAGTCACTTAGAATTTTAAGAAGTGAAGGATTCCTTCCCCAAGTTAATTACCTCAAAATTAGCTTAATCACAGCTCATTTAAACTTATCTAAACAACAGTGCAAGGAGTTCCAGGAAACAGAGGTTCTGACTTTGCTTGGTAGAGTCAAAAAAAAGTCCTAATAACATAAAAGTCCCCTCTGGTGGGAAGCAGTGACCCCTGACTCCACCAGCTGAGGCACGCTCAGAGCCAGAACGTTCTCAGCATTGGAGCGTTGAACCAGAAGTGGGGACATTTGGCCTCTTCCGCGGTCAACAGCCCCTCTGTGGCCGCCTGAGCTCCTGGGGGTGTGGGGTGCTGAGGACCCCTCTCCTGGCTGCCCCAGAGGGAGGACAAAGCCCCAGGCCTAGGGCCCTGACTGCTCTTCCCACCCCAAATACCCCATGCCTCCACATTCACGCCCAACCTTGGGGGGTGTGGTCAAGTCTGGCCCCTCCCTACTGGGCATGTATGGACCAGCATGTCTGTGCTGAGGAGGTGACCAGGTCCTGGAGAAGCACAGGCTCTGGGGGCCAGGAATTCCACCTGCAACTCTCCGCACACAACTCATGTCCAGCACAATGCCTGGCAGCCCGATGGGCACTCAGGAAGGAAGGAAGGAAGGACCAACCATGTGGCCCTAGGATGCAGAGCGAGCATCAATAGAGAAACTACCAGATCCTTGCTTCCTACAGGAACAGGGCTCTCTTCCAGGAAAGTCAGGCTGGGCTGTCCCCAGAGAACATTTACGGAGGCCTCACGGTGTGCCAGGCACTGGGCTAAGTCCTTTATATCAAGTATCTCATTTAATCCTGCAGCATAAGGACGGTTATTATCCTCATGTTACAGGTGGGAAAACCGGCACAAAGAGGTGACAGAACTTGCCCAAGGTCACTCTGGTAGTAAATAGCAGGATTTAAACCAGACAGTCGGGCTCCAGAGCCTCCCTAAGGAGGGGTAAGTTCCCTAGGCTGCGGGTATGCAAGCAAGCTGGAGGGCCACAGCCTGAGGATGCTCTGGAGGGGATCCCCATGCTGGAAAGAGAAGAAGGAAGACAGAGTGACTCATGGACCCCTGTTGTGTTGTAGGTTGGAAGGATTTGGGACATCAGGCATTTCCACCCGCCCTGCGGACACTGTTTAATCCTACTGGGTGGTTCGGCTGGGGACAGGAGCAAGCCCTGCAGATAAGCACCTGTCCGCAGGGACTGTGCAGGCCATCGGGAGGCTGCAGCCCTCCCTCCTTGTACAACAGCCAGGGACCTCCTGAGTGGAGGAGGCTGGGAAATTATTTATCTGCATCCTCTGCTCCACACAATTGGCTTTCCTTTGCCAACTCCCTGTTGGGGTGGGAATGGGAGAAAAGCCTGGAAGGGGCATCGAGCCATCATAAAACACTTCCTGAAATAAGCAGCCAGCCCCTCCCCGCTGTAGAGATAAATAACTCTGACAGCCCCTGGCTCCCTGTCCCTTCTGTTCAATCCCAGGTCACCCTGGCTCACCAAAGGACCCAGTAGCTCCTGGCAAGGGTCCAGAACCTCCCAGACATTACCTGTCCCCTCCTCCATCCCTCCCCCCACATGAGAGGTGGCACCACTGCGGAGACACCATGTAATTCTGGCTGTCACTGCCCTAATTACACCCCACAGTCCTCCCGCCAGCACCGTGCGCCCTGCACCGCCTGCATAATGGGGCTTTTTTTTTAAAGGCACTCTCTCCTTTTCACAGCCGCCTTTTGAAGGCGAACAATCTCACACAATGTGGCTTAATGACAGCACCACTCAGTGAATCCCAGCCCCCAGCCCTCAGTCCTCTTCCTTTCTCTCTCCCTCCCCCTCCCTCTCTTTCCCTCTCTCTCTCTCTCTTCTTTACTTGATAATGATCATAATTGTCATAATCACCCTGGAGGTAAGAGGAAAGCACCCAGAACATTTCAATCAATTACGAAGTCACCTAATAAAAGGTCAGGATGGTCTGTGTGAGAAGGAGGCTGCAGGGAGGAAGGCCTACACACAATCACACATGACTTGAGTACAGTCATGTATGTGCACACAGTACACACACCACATACCAGGCCCTGAAGGTTGACAGTCAGGAAGTCGTAGACGGGCACAATTTCCCCTTGATGCCTCAGAACAAAGAGCAAGGTCAGATCCCCCAGGAGAGACCCAAAGACCCCACCCACCCCAAGCCCTATGATGAGCGAAAAGCCCTTCTTTGTGGCCAAAACATAGTGCAAGGAGCCTCAGAGCAGAGCTCAAGAGGGCAGGTATCAGAGGCCAGTTCCTTGTAATTGGGTCCCGTTTTAGCTCCTCTCCAGCTCCCTGTTTAATCTCTCTAAGCCTTAGGCACACTCATCTGGAAAATGGAAACAAACTGACCCACCAGAAGGTTCTGGGGAGGACGAAATGTTCAGACCACATATCAAAACTGATCTCCGGGTTAATATCTATCCTAGTATATTAATTTATTTCCTTCACAGAATTTATGACAATCTGAAAACACATTGTGTGTGTATGTATGTATATATACATTGTATGTTTATGGGTGTGTGTGTGTGTGTGTGTGTGTGTGTGTGTGTGTATATATATATTCAATTGTTTAATGCACATCTTCTACACTGGCTGTCAGATCCTTGAGGGCAGCTTTATTCAGATTCACTGCAAGGTTTAAGAGTAAAAACTCCAGAGCTAAAGTTGCTGAATTCACATCCTGGCTCTACCACCTATTTGGCTGTGTGACCTCACGTAAATTATTCAACCTCTCTGTGGCTCACATCTTGACATCTGTAAAATGGGGATAATAGTACTTACCTTCAGGGTTGTTGTGAGAATTAAATAATATATTATACATAGACTGCTTAGAATGGTGCTGGCTATACTAAACACTACATTGTTTGGTTGTAACATCATCCCAAACACCTCAAACAGTGCCTGACATGGTACAGATGCTCAATAAATATTTGTTGAGTGGATAACACATGTCTAGTGCTCAGTACTGAGTCCATTTTTTATTTTATTTTATTTTTTGGCCACACTGCGCGGCATGGGGAATCTTAGTTCCCCGACCAGTGATCGAACCCATGCCCCCTTCATCGGGACCTCGAAATCTTAACCACTGGACTGCCAGGGAAGTCCCATGAGTTCAGTACGTGGTCAGCATTCAATAAGCTTCAGGTATTATTACCATCTTCATCACCATTATTATTACTACTGGGTACAGTTCTCACCCTCCCCAGTTCCTCAGGGACAGCTGTCCCCATTGCTCAGAGGAGGAGTTGAGGCCAGCGATGGCTTCCCAGGAAAGTCCTGCCAGATCGGGGCAGCCAGGACTCACCCCTGTCCTCCTGGCCTCTGAGCTTCCCGTACTTGGAAGCCAGGCAGAGCCGCTGGTTCTGGAGGTGTTTAATAAACAAACGTGCCACGGCTGCGCACGTGCCCCTCCCGCAGATACCCACCCCACGTCCCGCCAAAGCCTGGAGTCAGATCTGCTTTTGATGTGTAGGTGCCTCCTGGGCTCTGAGATGGAGAGGCTGAGCCATCTGCCACCAGCCCCGGGCTGTCAAGAGGGAGCCGAGCCAGCAAGAAGCGGGCGCAGGGTGTGAGGGCCTGTGCTCCTCCAAGCCAGGGCTGGCTGTCTCTCCAGCAGGGCAGAGGGGTGGATGGAAGGGCTTGGACCCCAGGCATCCACCACCACCCAACCACCTGTTGGGCCCAGCAGGCCTGGTGCCGCCTGCCCATCTCCGTGAAGCATGAGCTGTCAGCCCACTCGGCAAATAGCAGAGGCCAACCCAGCTTCAGGCAGAAGTGGGTGGGGCCCTGGCCGGTGCCTGGTACCAGGACCTATCAGGAAAGTTGTAATAGGTAGAGTAAGAGGCAGAACCCATAGATGCCCCCTAACCAAAACTAACAGATCAAAGCAAATAAGATCAAGGTGGGATTAAACCTTTAGATGCCCTAAAAAAATGAAGATTTTGGTACCATTCCCCTCTCCCACTATAAAATTCAAAATAAATTTTGATTTTTGGAAATGACACAAAATTTACAGGAATTACAAAGGCATGATGGTTTGGGTCATGGGCTTTGGAGCCAGGCTGCTTCGGTTTAAAGCCTGACTCTGGGCAAGTTATTTGAATTCTCTGTGCCTCAGTTTCCTCATCTTTGAAGTGGAGGTGATGACACCAGGATACTTTGTAAAATGGTTGTGAGGATTAAGGGGATGATATAAGCTAAACGAATAGAACAAAACCTATTTATGAAATAATAGTGAAAGCTTATTAAAGGTTACAACTATTCTTATGCTTTTTGAAATGAAAATATATGTTTTTAGGTTGCAAAATTCTGGATTGGTTCATTGACGCTGAAGGTTTTGCCCTTTGTGCCCCCGAACCCCCCACCCCCACTCGTGGCTGCCTGAAGCACATGCTCAGGTTTGCCCACGAAGAAATCACTGCCTGCCAGCACCACCATGACCCTCCGAGGCTGCAAAGACCTGGTGGATGGGGGAATCAGCAGGGCCCCTGGGGCCCGGGGCCAGTGTCCAGGCACTGAGACTGGGCAGGGAGGACAGGAACAAAGGCCTCCCTAGATAAGCTTCGGGGTCAAGCAGTCCCCACGACGGGGGTGCAGTGGGGGTCCATTTGCCAGAACAAAGCACAGGAACATCACGGCGGAGAAGAGGGCTCAAAGTGGCCCAAGGGTGCGAGGCTTCGATCCCTCCTGGCTGGGAGGGAGCAGGGTTTGTCCAGGCTCAGCTGAGGCGAGAAGCTGCAGTCCAGAGCAGGCAAAGGTTACTCTGTTCTCCTCCTTCCTCCTGGGTCCCCTTCAGAGCAGCCAATGGGACACAGGAGACTTAGCTCTATCTTGAAGTACTGGGAAAATCAGATTTTTTTTTTAACATCTTTATTGGAGTATAATTGCTTTACAATGGTGTGTTAGTTTCTGCTTTATAACAAAGTGAATCAGTTATACGTATACATATGTTCCCATGTCTCTTCCCTCTTGCGTCTCCCTCCCTCCCACCCTCCCTATCCTACCACTCTAGGTGGTCACAAAGCACCGAGCTGATCTCCCTGTGCTATGCGGCTGTTTCCCACTAGCTATCTATTTTACGTTTGGTAGGGTATATATGTCCATGCCACTCTCTCACCTTGTCTCAGCTTACCCTTCCCCTCCCCATATCCTCAAGTTCATTCTCTAGTAGGTCTGTGTCTTTATTCCCGTCTTGCCCCTAGGTTCTTCATGACCGTTGTTTTTTTTTTTTCTTAGATTCCATATATATGTGTTAGAATACGGTATTTGTTTTTCTCTTTCTGACTTACTTCACTCTGTATGACAGACTCTAGTTCCATCCACCTCACCACAAATAACTCAATTTCATTTCTTTTTATGGCTGAGTAATATTCCATTGTATATATGTGCCACATCTTCTTTATCCATTCATCTGTCGATGAACACTTAGGTTGCTTCCATGTCCTGGCTATTGTAAATAGAGCTGCAGTGAACATTTTGGTACAGGACTCTTTCTGAATTATGGTTTTCTCGGGGTATATACCCAGTGTGGGATTGCTGGGTCATATGGTAGTTCTATTTGTAGTTTTTTAAGGAACCTCCATACTGTTCTCCATAGTGGCTGTATCAATTTACATTCCCACCAACAGTGCAAGAGTGTTCCCTTTTCTCCCCACCCTCTCCAGCATTTATTGTTTCTAGATTTTTTGATGATGGCCATTCTGACCGGTGTGAGATGATATCTCATTGTAGTTTTGATTTGCATTTCTCTAATGACTAATGATGTTGAGCATTCTACAAAGCTACAGTAATCAAGACAGTATGGTACTGGCACAAAAACAGAAATATAGATCAATGGAACAAGATAGAAAGCCCAGAGATAAACCCATGCACATATGGTCACCTTATCTTTGATAAATGCGGCAAGAATATACAGTGGAGAAAAGACAGCCTCTTCAATAAGAGGTGCTGGGAAAACTGGATAGGTACATGTAAAAGTATGAAATTAGAACACTCCCTATCACCATACACAAAAATAAACTCAAAGTGGATTAAAGACCTAAACGTAAGGCCAGACACTAACAAACTCTTAGAGGAAAACATAGGCAGAACACTCTATGACATAAATCACAGCAAGATCCTTTTTGACCCACCTCCTAGAGAAATGGAAATAAAAATAAACAAATGGGACCTAATGAAACTTAAAAGCTTTCACACAGCAAAGGAAACCATAAACAAGACCAAAAGACAACCCTCAGAATGGGAGAAAATATTTGCAAATGAAGCAACTGACAAAGGATTAATCTCCAAAATTTACAAGCAGCTCATGCAGCTCAATAACAAAAAAAACAAACAACCCAATCCAAAAATGGGCAGAAGACCTAAATAGACATTTCTCCAAAGAAGATATACAGATTGCCAACAAACACATGAAAATCAGATTTTTATAGTCACTCTTGGATTGGTATAGTAATTAAGCACTCAAAAGGAGAGATATCTGCTGAGAATAGCTTCTGGATTGTCAGCCCAGCCAACTCCGTCTCTAGGAACTGCTCTTCGCCACCAGCCACTGGGCTACTGGGGGCTCCTGGCAGCCACGTGGGCTGCAACCATTATTCTGTGACCTCCACCCAACCAGTCACAAGCTGGTGTTGGCGGGTGGAGGGGGACTTCGCCTTGCCAGGGCCAACTGGAGTCATTCTTCAAGAACTTCTAGTTGGAACAGAGAGACTTTCAGCTCCTTCTGAAGTGTTGGCTTTGTTCCATGTAACCTCCAGACCTGCAGGGGCCAAGTTCTCTGCCATGTGGACCAGAGAGGCAAAAGAGGCTGGTCTGCAGAGAACAAAAAAAGACAGGGACAGGGATCTGCAGCAAGGAGCAGAGACAGAGAGAGATGCTGGTGGAGCTCTAGCTGACAGTTCTGGTCCTGTCCTGAGGACTCGCTGCATCCCTCCAGGAGACAATCAGCATCTTTAGAGCAGAGTTCCCATTATGACAGAGCAACTTTGAGCAGGGGTTTCTTTTCCTTCAAACAAGATGCTAACTGTTAGGTTTCCTACTGTCTCTGACACCATTAATCCTAAATTCCATCATTAGTTTACTAACAATGTACTTTCATCAGTTTCACACCCATCCCCACTTCAGAAACAAAATGTGAAGAAGCGGAGGGGAAAGTATTTCTTATGCAATCCAAATGAATTCCTCTGCCCCAAGTGTTCCGGTCCTGCCTTGGTTCCACATTCAAAGCAACACAGTCTGGCAGCCACAAGCAATTAAAAAAGAATTCCAATCTTTACATGAATCTCTCAAAGCACTGTAAAAGGGATCCAGTTCAAACCCTGTAGACACTTAAAAATCCCTTTCCTCTTTTCTCCTCCTTTCCCCAGAGCCTCACGTCCTCCAAACCTGAAACTTCTTACCCTTGCATTCCTGCTCTCTCAGGTCTCCTGTCTCTTCCCCCACTCTGCCTCTTTCTCAGCAATTTATTACTTAAATGTTTGAGGTTTGGGGCTTTTTTCTTCTCTCCTTTCCCCTTTACCTCCATTTTCCACAACAAAAGAGAATCTTGAAATGGACCCTGCAGCTAAAACCTCTGAGCAGCGGTCTGCAGGCTGTGGAGAGGCAGCAGGAGAGAGACCATGAGGTCAGAGGCTGTGGGGACCGGCAGGTGGAGGATGTAGGGGACAGCTGGCAAGGTGTTATCACCCTGTGGGGACCTGAGGGAGGGTTACAGAGCCTGAGGAGGGGGAACCACCAGCTTTGCCCAGCTTCAGAGAGGGTCAAGGGGAACAAGGGCAGAGAGAACCCAGAGACATGGGGGTGGAAGTGGCCACTTGAAGAGCAGTCAGGGGTGTTCCCAACAATCTCCTTGTCCCGCAGGCTCTGTCCTGAGCACACCAGCCTAAGGCAGGACTGGGAGACTGGCAGGGAGCCCCCAGCTACTCCACCCCAAACCAGGGCGGAAGCCCCAATCACAGACATGCCTTCTTTCCCTGAGGGCCCCAGCCCAGCGCCAGGATGCACGGATGCACGGAACAAATCTCCCCACGTGGCTCAGGGAAGAGAGGTGGGTCCTCTTTCCTGTGTCCCCAGGGCACATTGTGGGGCCTTGTTATGGCCCGTTACACAGTCTAGGAGAACGTGGGCCTTCGGAGAGCGAGAGATTTCTATGGGAGGTAAGGGGAAAGCATTCTGGAAAGACCCTCAGAGGTGACCTAGACCACCCATCCTTGAAAAGAATGAGGTGCCCATTGGACCCGGAGGGCAGGGACAGACTGAGGTTGCACGGATTACAGTGGGAGGAGGATGGGAGGGGTGCCTTGAGGGGCTGCTACACAATGCCAGGGGTCTGTGGCTGGGGAGGGACTTGTTCATTCTACAGTCACTGAAAGCCTCCAGGTGCCTGAGGCCCCAGGGACAGAGGCCCCCTCCTTCAAAGAATCCACAGCCCTAAAGCTGGACTGAATGGAGGCTCAGGGCACAAGGAAGGCAGAGCTGAGAGTCGACTTTGCCCATGGAAACGATTTTTACCTACCGAGTGCCCTCAGGTAAATTTCTTTACCTTCACTCCGGGTGTGCGCACGCGTGTTTGCTGCGCGTTTCCCCATCAGCTCGTACACTCTGCGTCAGCAACATCTCAGCATCCTTTGACTTCCTCTGTCCTAAGCCCCGCCCATCCCACAAGCACACAGTAGGTGCTCAGGGCAGATGTGAGGACACAGTACAGTGTATGTTTAGGTGTCTAACCTTTAGAACCAGCCAGACCGACATGCAAATCCTACCCCTCAATGTGCCATCTATTTTTTTTTTTTGCGGTACGCGGGCCTCTCACTGCTGTGGCCTCTCCCGCCGCGGAGCACAGGCTCCAGACGCGCAGGCTCAGCGGCCATGGCTCACGGGCCCAGATGCTCCGCGGCATGTGGGATCTTCCCGGACCGGGGCACGAACCTGTGTCCCCTGCATCGGCAGGCGGACTCTCAACCACTGCGCCACCAGGGAAGCCCCAATGTGCCATCTTGAATAGTTATATTTGTTACTGTGGTTTGGTGGTCCGATCCTCCTAGCCCCTTCCCCAAGGTGAAGGGGACCCTCTCCTGAGAGACTGATGAAAGGTCCTACAACCCTCCTTCCCCTGTTACAGGGAAGAACCCTGTGAGGACGTCTGATCTCCCCACTCCATGCCACCATCCTCCCTCCCTCGGGCCCTCCCAGGGTTCCCACACATAGGGTGAGCAGGGGACCGAAATCCAGCCCACGATCCATGACCACCCTGGGCCCCGCCCTGGCCCAGGGCTGCAATCCTCAGAAGAAAAGTTCTTTTCCTAATTTGCCCAAAGCCATCACAATGAGACCCCAGCCCAGGCCTGGGCCAGGACAGAGGGCGTCTACACGTGTCCTTACCCAAGACACAGAGACACATACAACACACATCCGGAAGAGCTCTAGCCTCTCAAGTGAACTGGAAGCTCATTATCTGGACACAGTCCCAGCCAACCCAGAGAAACCCCATCCAAAGGCACCCCCTCAGGGCTGGGCTGAGCTGCAAGACCCACAAAGTCACAAGCAAAAGCCATCACTTGGAGGTGGGTCTCCAGGAATCCAAGCTCCCCAGCATCAAGCAACACACCTCGCTGTGGTTGCCCCGGGCGTAGCTGCCTCTGCTCCAGACTACTGGCCTCCCAAGGGCACGGAGTGTGTGTCTTTCCTCTCCTGCCTCCCCGTGCCCCACACAAGCCCAACTCAGCACACGGTCAACGTGGCCAGAAGTGCAGGCCCTGGAGCCTACCGGTCAGGGTTCAAATACGAACTCTACCACTATTTGCTGTGACCCTCCCTGAGCCGTGGTTTTCTCACCTATTAAATATAGCTAATAATTGTACTCGTCTCTTAGGCTTGTTGCAAGGATTAAAAGAGATGAGGCCTCTCAAGGGCCTGACACAGGGTGTAGCACACAGTAAGTGCTCAGTATAGGTGAGGTATTATTATTATTATTATTATTACTACTCCTGCTATGACTATTATCACTGCAGTCCACACTGACTTCTGAACTTCTGATTTCACAAAATTATAGACTCTTGTACCTGGAAGGGCTTCACTTTCAAATAAGGAAACTGGTGCTCAGAGAGGTTAAGAGACTTGAGCGAGATCACACAGCTCGTAAGAAACTAAAGGCAAATTTCCCACATCAGTCTTATGTCCACGGCGACATCCCAGAATTCCTTCTCCCTGCCTGCTCACCCTGTCTTCAGATCATCCATAGTTTTTTTTTATTGCTTAATTCCTCATTGGTGGGTGTGCAGGAGCATGTATTTGTGTTTGGGTGTGCATGTGTGCAAATACACACAGGTTTCTGTGCACACTCAGGTGTGTGCGCTTGCACTTGTATGGGTGGTTGTGTTTCCATGTGTGTTTGTACAAGTATGTAGGTGAGTGTGAGCATGTGCCCTCGTACACGCGGATAAGTGTGGACGCCTGTGGGAAGGTTTTGCTGTGTGCACGTAGTATGTGTGTATAGCCCTTTGGGCGTGACTTTCCTCCCCGACATGATGGTAGGATCATCGAAGGCAGGGTTGTGTCGGTCACCTCTTGGTAACCTCACTGTGCTTGGCACAGTGCCTGGCACGCAACAAGCCTCGATAAACACAAGTGCGCTAGAAGGGGGTGTGTGTACCCCCTAGAAGAGTGGAGAGGGTTTTCGCCTCTTCAGCGATCTTTTCCACTGAACTCAGCAATTATGGGAAGGGCACTCCCCCCGGGGCCCCATCCAGCTGGGCCATCCCGCGCCTTCCCTTAATCAGGCAGTAAGTGCAAAACAGCTGGCTGCAACCCTCCCCAGGGGACTAGACGAAGTGGGTGCCCAGGGACATACCCCCAGCCTGAGGGTGGTTGCTTAAGCGGCAGTAAAGGAAACAAAAGATGAAATACATCAGCCATTGGCAGCCATAAAAAGAGCAAAATCGCTCAGCAGAAAGCCATGCGCTATCCATCATCCGGCCCTTCTCCACTTCAGCTGCCGAAGCAAGAGGGTTTTTTAATGCCCTTCAATTCATTTGCATTCGCACTGCCGCTCTTTTACGGTATGGGGGGGGGAGGGGGGGTTGCCAAGAAGATCCGAGTGGTTTTTTAAAGACGTTGATAAACCATTTCCTCCAGGGAATAAAAGTTTTGGGGGGAAAGGGAAAAGAAAGTTTTCAGAAATAATGCATTCCGTTTGCAGAGTGACGGGTAAGTGATTCTGCAGATGTACTGGCCCCATAAAACTGAGGGAGGAGTTTGGCCCAAATGTGTTCTGTGTTGGTGAGAAGAGCAATTCATTCGCTTTGCAGCTGAGTTGAGACCTGAGTTGTAGGCAGTCACTGAGAAGAGTTTCAAAGCAGCCTGCATCCTGTGTGTGACCAGGGCTTGTGACCCCCAAGACACATACACACTGTCAAGGTCTCTGAGCCTTCCAGGCTCCTCCAGGAAACCCCACTGGCTTTGAAAGTGTTGCAGTAAATGATTCCGCAGAGGGGGATTCTCCTTCCCTTTCAGTGCTCTGAGAACCTAAGCAAATAATCAGGTCCGACCAACACATTCCCTTACCAATCCAACACCATTCCTTACACTCTTGCAACACTTACCTAAGCACTACCACATGACCTAGTTTTGCAGCCAAACTCTGGCTTCATGACCTTGGGCAAGCCCTTTCTGCAGTCTGGGTTTCGATTTCTGCATCAAGCTAGTGAACATACTGGTCTAAATGTTTAGTCTGCTAAAGGAGTCAGGTATTATCATCCCCGTGTCATAGGCAACTGAGGCTCAGAGAAAGGAAGTTGCTTGTCCAGTAAGGTAAAAGTAAGCACTAGAACACACCTGGTTAAAGTAGGGACCAGAACATGGGCTTCCTGATCCACAGGTAATGGCTTTCTCCTTCCTCCCTTTCATTTATTGAATACGTGCCAAATGTCAGGCAGTTGTCCACTACCTCCCCGCCTTTTGGAACCTGGGGGCAGGAGAGAGGGAGAGAGATGGAATAATGCCAGTGCATCCTTGTCCTATTGCGAAGACTGCAGACCTCACCAAAAGACCTCCCAACCAAAAAAAGCCTTTAGTCCCTCACTCCTTCATCCCAAGTGAGAAGTTCCAGATTCTCTCAGTCTGATCTCTATACTCATTACAGATGTCCATACATGAAGGCATGGTAGACAGCTTCTAAATGTGTTGGTCGGACCAGCACCAGAGAGATTCCTTTGCCCCCAAAATAGCTGCCCTGACCCTATCGCCCTGTCCAACATTCCCACAGTTAGCCACACCTATGGGTCAAGGCACTGAAGGTACAGTGAAAACTCAAGTGGCATATCATTGGAGGAGTATAATAACTCACAACCCTCTGCCCATTGCCCAAAAGGGCTAGAGGGGATGCTTAAGGGACAAGGGTGTCTGAGATATGGAGAGGCTTACAGCACCTGTGATGGACAATTTGGGTATCCAGTACTGGTGGCACGGGAGAGACTGAAATGGGGGGATGGAGTAATGCCAAGACAAGGGGAGTCAGCATTCCAGCATAAGAAGTGGCTAATAATAATGGTCATTATTTATTGAGCTCTTACTATGTTCCATCATTGACCTGTTTTTTTTTGTTTTTTTTGCGATACGCGGGCCTCTCACTGCTGTGGCCTCTCCCGTCACGGAGCACAGGCTCCGGACGCGCAGGCTCATCGGCCATGGCTCACGGGCCCAGCCGCTTCGCGGCACGTGGGATCCTCCCGGACCGGGGCACGAACCCGTGTCCCCCGCATCGGCAGGCAGACTCCCAACCACTGCGCCACCAGGGAAGCCCCCATTGACCTGTTTAATCTTATTTGACCTTCACAACAACACGCTAGGAGGTCATTTCTAATCATCCCCCTTTTACAAAAAATGAAACTGAGACTCAGAGAGGTTAAGTAACATGCCGAAGTCACACAGCTGGCAAGTTACAGTAGAGCCAGGATTCAAGTCTTATAATCCAACTCCGGGGCTGTACTTTTGCCAGCTCAGTACACGACCACATCATAGGATCATAGGTTGTGGCAGACACAAGTAAGTGCTGGCTAGAGATCCTTAGGTGCCTGTCCTATGAAGTATGCCCCCTGAGCATTTCCAGGTTCTAATTCATGATCTTCCGCTCTTATCCACAAACTCTTGTATCTCTCCTCTAACCCAAGGCTACCTGGGAGTCAAACTCGACCCCTCCCTCTCGCTCACCCTCACATCTGATCACTCACCAAGCCCTGTCTCATCCATCTCCTAGAGAACCTCCCTCCCTGTCTGGATGGCTCAGGCCCAGGAGGGCTCCTTGGCTCTCCTGTCCATTTTCCTCTCTTGCAGGCCCCAGGGACCTGCCTGCAGCTTCCCACCCAGGCAACCTCAGGACCTGGAATGGGATCTTCCACCACGCACCTCACTGATCGTGCACCAGAAAGTAGCCTGCACAACATCTTGGAGAGAAACCTGGGCTCTTCCACTTACTGGCTTGTCCACATGAGCAAACAACTTCCTTTCACAGCCTCAGTTTCCTCATAGGAAACCTCCCATCTGACAGAGAGCCCAGAGCTGGATAAGAGCTGACTGCTGCCTCTGAGGGGCTTAGGGTATAGCAACAAGACAGATATATGAAAACATAATTAAAACAGTCTGATAAGGCTCTGGAAGGGAAGATTATGAAACAGAACCAACACAAAGGAGGGAGCAATTAGGTAATTAATAATGACAGCTACTGTTTATTGATTACCTATAATGTGCTAGACATTTTACTTAGGAGTTCATCCAATTGTTACCTGAACGTTCCAAAAAGACGTAATTATCCTACTGCTTAGGTAAGAAAGGATAAGCTTGGAGATGTGAAATAACTTTCTCAAGGCTACAGCCAGAATGCCTTTGGGATTTCCAACACTTTTCTTCTTATACTCATAATACAGTCTCATCCATGGCTTCCCTCCAGTGATGTCTGGGTCAGCCTCAGTTTCCCCATTTACCCAGAGAATACTAAGCATGCAGTAATCTCTCTGTGGCCTCCATTTTCTCATATGTAAAATGGGGATGATAATAATAAAACCAACCACAAAGTGTTGTGCTAAGGACCTAAAGGAGTTAATATATGAAAAGCATTTAGAGCAGTGCCTAGCACACAGTCGGGGCTATATGGTGGTATATTACTTTTAGTAATGTTATTTTTATTGTTATCTCCAAGGGCACCATCTTGTCATGAACCCATGGACCACCCTGGTCACACTGAGGACCCCATCGTCTATGTTCATCAAATGATACAGATGAGAGTCTCCTGTACTGACCAAGCTCTGTCTAAGTTGAAGCCTTCAGCCCCCTCCCACCCGACCCCTTTAAGCAGGTTTCTCACGCACCCCCATTTCCACCATCAGTGGGAGGTTGCCAGGCCCCTCACACCCCAGGATCACACACCAAGCAAAGGGAAGCCAGAGGGGCCTGGGAGAGGCCAATGGAGAAAGAGGAAGTGTCCCAGGGGTCCAAGGGAGTGAGAAAAGGTGTGCTCTCAGTTCATGAACAAAAACTCTTCTGCTTCCAGAAGTGCTGGGTGTTGGCAGCTTTATCTCTGGCCAGCCAAGAGACTCATGTCAGAAACTGCCCATTCCTGGTGAATATCAATGAGGTACCCTTTCTGCAAGGAGGAGGAAAGCCATCATTTAAAAGGCAAAAGCTGTTTTCGTTTGGCAAGATATGATAGAGCGTGTGCTGCCTTAGGGGACAGGAAAAGAAGGCTGGGGGTCGTCACCTACTGCGAGTTACATGCAATGCATGTCCACAGGTTCCCCACTCTGTGCCTTGTCTTGGGTTGGGTTCTCAGATACAGGGAGGCATTGGACACTGTCCCACAAGCAAACAGGCAATTACTAGACAGAGCAAAATTTACCAGGATAGAGACGTGCACAGCGAGCTCAGTGGGGAGGGAGCAGTGGAATCATAATCCCAGAATGAGACAGAGAGGGTTTCACAGAGCAGAAAGCATTTGCTAAGGGTCTTGAAAGAAGAATAACAGCTCACCAGGCAAAGAAAAGGGCTGGGATTGGGAGTGGAGGAGGCATGCCAAACAGAAGAAACAACATAAGCTAGGACAGTATGTGCATAAGAGGCCAGAATATCAGAAAATGATGTGTGCTAAGAATTTGTTAGAGAACAGGGCAATGGTGAGAAGTGAAATGAAAAGAACTTGGGACCAGTCTGTAAATTGTCGTACATGCTATGTTAAAGAGAAAAAAAAAAATGTGGATTTCCTCTTTTAAAGGACTGAAGGATTTCAAAAAGGGAAGTGATGTGATACACTGTATGCTAGAAAAAGCATGAAGCATGGATTACAAGAGTTGTAAGAAGGGCCTATTTTTATATTTCTAGACTAGAGGTAAAAATGGTCTCAGTTAAGGTCCCCAAAGTGAGGCTGGAGTGGGGGGTGGGAGGGCAACAGATGCTGAAGTCACTTTAGCTGAGGAATGGGTGTATTATTATAGGGGCATACAGAAGAGGACCTGGGGTCACCCTCAGGGTACAGGCTTGCGATTCTCCAAGACCAGAGGCCTGGAGTTCTGGGCCAGCTGGGATATGGGATCTGAAATCCTAGAGTGGCAAGAGGTGGGCTAAGCCAAAGTCCCCAGCCCATATTCCCCTGCGTTCAGGATGGCAAAAATATTTCGTCCCACATGCCAGCTCTGATGGATTGGTGGTGTCTACGTAAATTACTTTTTGAAAAGGATTATAAGACCATATCTGGGCCCAATGGGAAAGAAAGCTCTGATTGATTAGCAACATCTATCACAGGCACTGGGTCGGGAGGGGTAGTACATGTGTCTCGTACTTGTTTTCCCTGACAGGAATTACTGAGATGAGTCTTGGGTGTCTCTCTTGAGCAGGCCAGTTAACAGAGAGCAGCAGGTGTACATGAAAGTAGGCAGTTATGGCTGGAAGCCATGAGGCTGACAACCTGTGTTCTTAGGACCTTCAGCTAGTGAAATCTAGAGGAGCGCCAGGCAGCATCTCCATCTCTGGGACTGGTCCCTGGCACCCTGAATGGTATCTTAGAGACTGTCCTGGGAAACCCATGGGATCCCCCAGACATTGACCAGCTGCTGGACCATTAGTAATGCCCAAGTGTTCAGGGGTCAAGAGGTAGAAGCCACAAAAACTAAGAAAGGGCATCATTCTGGTTAGAAACTCTTCACCTGGGACCCATGGATGAGCTACAGGAAGACTGCAAACCCCTTGAAATCATGTACAAATTGTTCTAAGTATGTGCATTTTTCTCAAAGGAGGTCCTTAGCTTTTATCAATCTCTCAAAGAGCTCCATGGCCAAAAAAGGCTTCAATCACTGCTCAAGATGAAGGAGAGTAATGAGATACAAGTGAATTCTGCTGGGTAAGGAAGATGACGCATCTATATCTCAGTAGGAAGTGAACTTCTTGGGGTAGCACCTGTGTTCTCAGCTAGTATAACCCATTTAGCCTTAAAAAGTATCCTCCAAATCTGAGGTGCAAACTTGGGGCTACTTTTGAGTATCGGGTAGCTTATAAATCCAGGGAGGCATTATTTTTTCTCAAAGAATGTTCTCAGTTTTTGTCAGTCTCTCAAGGAGATCCACGCCCCCACAAAAGGCTTCAACCACTGTTCCAGATGAAGGAAAACAATGCTATCTCTAATCGAATAGCCAGGGAGGTTTGTGGAGCCAGCAAAGGCAAAAACTTGCCTTCAGTGTGCTGGGAGAACAGCTAGAATTGGCCACACCTGAAGGCACTGTCCACCCCAGGGAACTGTGGCAGGCTGGGGGGACGCCTTGGACACTATGTTGGGAACTAGAACTGGTGGAAGCCTCTAAAACTGATTAGGTTTAGGAAATTATATCTGATGGAGGTCCAGGAGTCTGGATCAGGGCTGGAAAATGGGATGCAGGGACCTGGTTTGGCAGCCCTGGCTTGTAGGCTGTGATTCATGGAGTTGCATCCCTTTCCTTCAGAACACCTATGTCCACTTGTAAGTACACGTTGATTGGTAGGTTGACATGTTATCTATCTGCTCCATAAGTCTGCCAGCTCTGGGAGAGCAGGGATTGTGTCTGGTTTTGCTCCCACTGTCAGCTGGTACAATGTTGGGCACCTAGCAGATGTATTCGATAAATATTTGTTGAACGAAAAGGTGTGTGGATGGATGGATGGATGGATGGGCAGGCCAAAGTGGTCCATATGAAAGGCAGAACCTTGCAGCAAAATTAAATCAAATGCCTCTTCTGTTTGGCATTTGAGAGACAGCTAGTATATTATATAGGCAGTTGGCTCAGAGAACAGACTCTGGAGTTAGAGTGCCAAGCTGGAATCTCAGCTCTGCTGTTTACTTAGTGTATGACCTTGGGCAAAATATTTAACCTCTCTGTGCCTCAATTTCCTCATCTGTAAAATAGGGATAATAAAGGTTCCTACCTCATAGAATTACTATGAAGATTAAATGAGTTAATACATGTCAAGTACTCAGAATAGTACCTGATGGATAATAAGCTCTAGGTAGTAATTTTTAAAAAACTAAACAGATATGGAGAATCTCGGTATAAGACAAAGGAATGCAGAGGGTAGCAAAGGATCAAAAGCAAAAAGTGGGAAGTGGTAGCTTCAGTGCCATCTTATAAGATGCTCCTTGGTCACCCTGGTGTACAGGACTCTATTAAAGGTACTGATCAGGACTGGATAACAGTGACTTTTTTTTTGGAAAACAGGGGTTTATAGACATGACTGTGGGCACCTGCAGTAGGGGAGCCTGGAGCTCAGATGGAAAATTCAACTGGCTGGATCTTGCAGAGAAAAGTCAATTCTGCCCTTAGATGTAGGAAAAAGGTGTGAAAAGAGACCAACCTCGGAGACCTCCCCACCCCATCCTCCAGCACCCAGGCTACTGAACTCAGGCCTCTGCTACTCCCTCCCCAAATCCTGCAAGGATCTGTGCACTGAGTCTGCCAGAGAGACCCCGTGGGCAGCCCCAGAGGCTCTCAAGAGAAGTATACCCTGTGGCCTCTGGGATTGATTATGTAGAAAAGGAAATTGGATCCAGGTCATTTTCAGACACTCCAGGTGGATTCTTCAGGGACATTTGGGTATCTCCAGTCCTCCTGTGTTTGATGGTGAGACAGAAGAAGCCGGATGGATAGGAAAGGAGGTTCAGGGGCCTCAGAATGTCAGGCTTTGTATGGACTGTCCCACACTGCTTCTCCTGGCCCATGTCCCACCAAAACACCAAGCAGTAAATGCTTCTCTACCCACGTCATAATAACAATAGTGGTAACAGCCACTCCAAATACAGACTGCTTAGCCACCTCCCCTGCTTGTCTAGTCCATAGTGGAACAAGCAATGCACCTTCTGGAAGGAATAATGACTCTGATCTATAGGTCACATTCAGTGCAGACATAGCCATAGTAACTTCCACCCACAAGCCAAATTGTGTTGAAATCCATTACAAATTAAAGACAGCATGTCTCCTTGAAAACGTTCAACTGCCATATTGTCTCATGGTGGCAGAGTGAAGACATCACAGTGACAACCTTGATCTTTTTGCTAGTTTCCAGATGTGCCAAAATGAGTCCATTTCTTCTAAATATATCAAAGTGTTGACAGCCAGAAAAATGCCAAGTTGTCAAATGGAGCCGAGACCTCACTTCAGGTTCCAAAATTAATGCATTCTAAAGAAGTTCTACAGTGGAAATCACGCCGGACTGAGCATCTGAAGAACAAGCTTCCGGTTCTTGGCTTGGTTGTCAATGGCCACATGGATTTAGGAAGTCATGTCACCCCTCTGGGGCCTTAGATATCTAATCTGCAATAGGAGGGGCTTGTACAAAATGAAATTACGCCGAGAAAAAGTCTAAAGTTTAGTACTTCTCCATTTGCCCCCATGCAAATTCTCCGGGTCACCCTCTTCTGTCCTCCCTCTGGTCGTTGACTGGCCGTGTCGTAAGCTAAGTGGTCCTTTTCCTTCCTGTGATTTGTTATAAATAAGTGAACAGAGCAGGGCGGGGCAGAGGGAGGGACTCTCTGTGGCCCTCAGAGAGCTCACTAGCGGCAAAAGCTTCTCCACTCGTGACTTCTGATCTTCTGGAGCTCTGACTCACTCAAGAAGTCACAAGCAAAAGGAGAGGAAAAAGAGGAGCTGGGGAGAAAAGTGTCGGTACAGGGCATCAGGGACCTGAGGGGGTGGGCGGCGTGACTGGCTGAGAAGAAGCAGGTAGCCCCTCCAACTCGAGGCAGACTTTGGTAGCCTGCTCATGCAAAGACTGAGTCCCTGGCTGGGGCTGGACCCTGGTCTAAAAACATGGGAGCTCCAAAGGATGACAAGAATCGCCCACCAACAAAACTGGACCCTTGAAGGATATGAACCCCTTCAATAGAACTCCTCCAGGCAGATCAAAGTCACAGGCATCCTTCTGGAAACAGTTTGGGAGCTGTTGGAGGGGCTTCTCAGAACCTAAGCTAAGAAGGGGGCTCGCAAAGGCTCCTTAACAACCAGAGAGTTGTAAGTACGGGGGTTGAGTCTGGGGATAAAAGTCCGCAGGGGGCTCCAGAGACAAGGATGCCTGTGGGGCTGTCCGTGGTCCTGACAGCCTCTGCCTCAGGTGTCAGCCCATGCCCGTCCCTTCTGACCTCAGCCAACTCCAGAGCCAGATGCCTGCCCAGCTCTGCTTCCTGCCTGACCACGGCTCCCTCCAGCCTGCTCCAGTTCACATCTGGGTGGCCCTGGGCTGACACCACTGCCAGCTGCCTGCCCAGGACAGTGGAGCTGCCTGTGTTAACCACTGCCTATGCACGTGGTCTGTTTATCCCAGCCTCTCTCAACCTGGCAGGCTCATTCTCCACTCAGTTCCTAAAAACACAGCTGTAGGTGGTGAATAAGTCACAAGGAGAGGAACTAGGACTTGGCCCAGCACCCAGAAGTCCAGGCTGCGAGATCAGAGGCAAGAGAACAGACCCACCCCTACTCCCACCAGTGCATCCGGGACAGGATGTGAGAACAAGACTCCCCCAACAACAGAAACCCATTCCAACATCACCGGGCTAAGCAGGAGCCCAGCCCAAGTGGAAATTCCCCAGGAGTCTCCCTATGGTTCCACCCCACCCCACTTTGCCCCCACAAATTCAGTGTCTTTAAGAAGTACAGGAACACTTTGGCCATCTGTGAAACAGTGGATCTCAGTTAGGACAGATGTGGACCTGTCCCCTACCCTTGTCCCATCAAGGACCTTGAGCAAGTCACTGAGTTCCTCTGAACCTTAGTTTTCTCATCAGTGTTGTCACAAGGTCATCATGAGACAATGGACATGACAGTGCTTGGTAAATTATAGAACACGGTGCAAGGGGCAGTTACCGTTACTATCCAAATACTACCCGGGCCTCCATATTACTCCGAGCCCTGTCACAGAGGGTTCTGGAAGCTAGTTGGTGAAGAAGAGCACATAAGTACTTCTATGGCCGGGTGCTTTCATATGTGCTGTCTTATCTAATCATGTGAGCCAGATAGTACTCTCACCATTCTACAGATGAGATTAAATTAACTGCCCAAGGTCATATGGTTAAGGTATCACCAAGCCAGTGCTTCAACCTGTGCATTTTAACCACTACTCCAGCCACGGCCCTCTTGCCTAGTTACTGTAGCCCCTTCCACTGGGCCAGACCTTATTTCCAGAAACCCAGAGAAGCAACCCTACCTCAAAGGAAGGCCTCTGATCCCACCTGCCCCTCAAATCAGACCTCTAGCCTGTGCTTCTGTTCTGAGCTATTCCTCACTCCCAGTTAGCCAAACTCTGGAACCTGGCTTTGAACTAGAGGCCCCTAGAAGACACAGCCTTCCTCACCCTACCCATACCCAGTCTCTCCACTCAACCTTCTCCCATACCTGGCACCTCAGCCACTTCTCCAAAAGCAGGAGCACTGGAGATACAGCATGTGCCCTTGGGCCAAACGTTCTCAAACATTGTGGTGCATAAGAATTACTAAGGAGGGCTTCCCTGGTGGCGCAGTGGTTGAGAGTCCGCCTGCCGATGCAGGGGACGTGGGTTCGTGCCCCGGTCCGGGAAGATCCCACATGCCGCGGAGCGGCTGGGCCCGTGAGCCGTGGCCGCTGAGCCTGCGCGTCCGGAGCCTGTGCTCCGCAACGGGAGAGGCCACAACAGTGAGAGGCCCGCGTAACGCAAAAAAAAAAAAAAAAAAAAAAAAAAAACTAGGGAAAAGCAAAGCAAATGCAAAGTCACCATCTGCAGAGTCATCATCCTGGAGCAGCAGGTCCAGAGTGGACCCAGAAGTCTGAATGTTTAACACGGTGGTTTCAGTGCCCTCATTGCCCTGCACTCACAGTCCTGCAGTCTTTTCCCTGATCTGGGAGGTGGAACTGAGTGTAAATCCTAAATATTACATTTCTAAGGGGCTTCAGAGGTCATGTAATGTCCCCTCTCTTCCCTTGACTTTACAGATGAGGAATCGAGGCCGAGAGAGAAAAGGTGAATCTTTCAAGATCAGATCACTGGCTACTGGGAGAGCCAGGACTAGGGCCTGGGACTGCTGACAAGTCAAGCCAGCGCCGAGTCCATGAGGCCCAGAGAGCTGGGGCGGGGACGGTGGGAGGTGAAGCATGGCAGCCCCACAGCCTTTGGGTCACTTAGCTGTAGGGCCACAGGACAACTCAGCAGGGACTGGGAGCCTTTCACACTGATTTATGAGGTGGCCCCCACTGCAACACTCCTGGGATATGGTGCCATTTGTTACTTCCCCAAGGAAGGCCCCAAAATGATGATCACAGCACATGGCCCCAGCCCACAGGCACACACGCGTGCACACACACATACACACACGGTCTCTCATTAATAACTCCCAGGCCATCTGGTACAACAGTCACCAGAGCTCCCAGGCCTGGGTGTCAGGTGCAGGGGGTATGACAAGAGGTGGCACAGGGCTGGACTCTTTCTGCCAGCAGGAAGGGAGTTTGTGCAATGCACTGAATTAGTTAGAGAAAACACAGATGCACCCATACCAAAATCTGGAGAAGTGTGGGACCTCCTTGGAGCTCAGCTCATTCAACATCAAAGGTCTACAGCAGCTCTGCCCAACAGAACTTTCTGTGATGATGGAAATGATATCGAAATGATACATGATATCTGCTCGGTCCAATCCTCTGGCTACTAGCCACAGGTGGCTATTGAACACTTGGGTGACTAATGAGACTCAGGAACTAATTTATTTTATTCTAATAAGTATTAAAATGAGTTAAGATATTAGCTCATTTAAATCTCACAAGAGACCCGTGAGTAGGGACTTTTTCCCCATTTACGGAATGAGGAAGCAGAGGCACAGAGAGGTCAGGTAACTCGCCCAAGGTGCTCCAGTTAGTAACACAAGCGGTCTGGATCCAGAGTCTCTTCCAAATCACTGCACTGAGCCACATCCCTGCTGGCACGCTGCCTTCCCGACTCACTCTCCAGAGCGCGCTGCAATATACACACATGCACGTGTACACATACACAAGGTCTGGGCAAGCACCAGGCTAAGAGCAGAATCACAGCTCTGCTGTGGAGGGGGACCCTGATTTGATGGAAGAGAATCCCCCCATGACCTTGGCAAGGCTCTGATCTAATCAGCCGTAGAATTTGGAGCCTTGATTCGGTGAAAGAGACATAGGTCCCCGAGTGATGAAGCCACCAGTCTGATGTGTGAAACACAATCCTTGCCCTGGAGCACCTCCCAGTCAGATGGAAGAGGTAGTGAAACTACAGGGGTCCGAGCTGGGGAGTGTCATGAAGCTGAAGGGAAGTGTCCTGTTGAACTATCCGCTCCCTGACCCTATTTCAGCTGCTCCTAAGAAAGTCTCTGGGCTCCTGGGAGCCCCCGGGATAAGCGCTTGCTTCCTAAGCCTCTCTGAAAGTGAAGGTTTGGAGAAAAGTGTGGCAATCTCAGTGACCACTTCTCCCACACTCCAGGGGAGGGGAGGCCAGCTACAGCTAATTAGGAAAATGCATTAAGAACACGACTTACAAATGGACCCACGGTTCCCCACATCTCATTTGCATTGAGCTGTGGTTACCTTATTGATTATGTTAAGTTAGGAGATTGTCACACTGTCTGCAATGCAACAATTGTCATCATCAAACCAATTAGTACCAAATGGGATGTGGTCCCCGTTGCTCCAGTTCTGCACTCGGCTATTTCCAACACTGTCAGCCCGGCCTTATGAAATAATTGTGTTTCTATTCAAACAGCGGCAATCAGCAGAAATCTTCCCAAGAGACCCACCTCTCTCTCCATGGCTCCGTGTCAGAATATCTTGTCACACAAGCACAAGCAAAATGATACAACTGGCATCTCTGGCAACACAAGCCTCAAGGGGGATGCTTTCAGGATATACTGCACCTGGCCTCAAGAATCCACGATTAACCAATTGCAGAGTTCACACACTAACCCCCCCCACCCACATGTGCACACTCTTATCCACACCCTGCCACAGCTAGAATACACACACAAAACACGTCCCAACGCACACACAATACAAGCACACACACATATGTCTATGCACACACACCACGAGCTCACTCTCAAGCAAAGGCTCACAACAAATTCACAAATACTCATACCCACACACTGCCATACTTCCACACAAGCCTACACCAGCACATTCATGGACAGTCACACACACAATTGTTCACCCAACACACACAGCAAGTAAGCAAACACAGGATACAGATCACACACACACACACATACTCACAGTGACTGACTTATCACAGTCACACACCAGCACGCACCTCACAACGCACTCATGGGGACACGCTACTTTTGGAGACGTTCTAGACGAAATCCAGGGGTCTGGCAGAAGGACTCCTAAGACCCCTTCTCATGGTTACGTAGGCACAGAAACCTTTTTCTGTGTCCTCACAGGTGCATATGCCCCCAGGTCTGGCATATCTCCTCTCAAAGGTGTGGTCTGAAGCCTTGTTCAAGATCATTAATCAGCTTTGCTGTTCTGCCTCTCAATGATCGGGGTCGGGGGTCGTGTAAGCGAGGGGAGGAGGACAGGAAGCCAGAGGCTCTGAGTCTTCCTATGAAGAAGGAGCCTTTGGAGAGAAGCTTCACCGTGAAGTTTCTTCATTGCCTTGGCTCCTCTTCATCTGCTGATGCAGTTTTAACCTGGTCACCGTTTATGAAGCACATACCCTATGCCTGTCATGGGGTTATTCCTTCATTTGTGCAATAAATATTTCCAAGCGCCTCCTATGAGCCGGTGCTGTTGTAAGCACTGGAGATTCCACAGCGAACAGAAACAGCTCCTGTTCTTATGACACTTGTAGTCAAGAGGGAGAGACAGACAGTAAAGTACTAAACCACTACATGTATAAAACGTCAAGGGCAGTGAATAAAAATAAAGCAGACAAGGAGGACAGACTTTGGGGGTGCTGTTTTAGATAAGGGGTCAGAAAAGGCCTCCGTGATGAGGTGACATCTGAGCAGAGATCTGTCGGCAGGAGGGGCAAGTCAGGTAAGTGTCTGGGAGGAGAGCATGACAGGAGGAGGGAACAGCCAGTGCAAGGGGCTGGCAGCTGGGGCACAGGTGGCACTCCTCAGAGCAGCAAAGCAGCCAGCGTCCACAGGAAGAGGCACTGCCTGCTTCAGGTGCGTTATCTCATTTAAGCCTCACAGCTCTGTAGGATGGCATTATTATCATCTCCCACTTACAGATGTGAAAAACTGAGGCTCAGAGAGGTGACGTGACAATGCCAAGTCACACAGCTCTGAAGATACTGAGCAGAGATACACACCCAGGTCTGCCCACCTCCAGGCTGCCACTAACTCCAGGCCCTCTCCTGCCCTCACACACCCATCTCTCCACCAGGCTGTGCCCAGCCTGTGAACACAGAATCATGCTCTACCTCACTCACCACAGTCATCAAAGTCACAACTGATCTATTAATTCATTGCGAGAGCTCTCGTTACACACATTATTACAATGCACGTGGTTATCGTCGTTAGCGGAGCTTACAACTACAAACACCATTAATAACTCAGAGCTCTTTCCATCACCACTAATGGGCCCTTTCCAGGGCCCCTCACACACGCACATGGAGCCAGGGAGGGACTCCGATGGTTTGCTAGGGAGCCTCCAAATCCTCTTCCGTTTGCCCCCAGCTACCTGCCGCTGCCCCCTTTAACCAGCCCAGGGAGCTGGCCCCGGCCCCCCTGTAGGCTCTGCTGACTGGAGTTGTTTTGATTCGCTTTCTTCTTTGAGCTTAAGAGGAAGAGAGGGCAAGCAGAACCCTGTAACATGCAGAGAACTGAATGTTGACCATGGCTAATCCACAATTCAAGTTCGGGTATTAGGCAAGAAGGAAGCCTCTTAAACAAAAGAGACAGCAGAGGTTCACAGACTTCACCAGAATCCTCTTCAAAAATAGGCTGCAAGAAACTTTAAAAATTAGAAAATATTTTTGTGTCTAGATCTACGAAGTCAGTGCTAGATGTAAACATTTTCTCATTTAATCTTCACAATAATCCTGTGAGAGAAGAATCATTATGCACATTTTACAGATGAAGAAGCTGTGGCTCAGAGATGCTAAACCACCAACCTGAGGTCACACAGTAAGTGGAAGAGCTGGAATCTGAACCCAAGTTGATCTAGCATCACAGGCCAGGGTCTTGCCTGAGTTGCCCAGATCAGGCAGGTACCAGAGGAACTGATGGGGGACATAGCATGTCCAGCCAACTGTCCTGCAGTAAGACACTCGTTCAGCTGTGCCCCTCTCCCTGCAAGTGCCCGTGGCAGGGGGTGAAGGGAACTGAGAGGCGGCGGGAGCAGGAAGGGGGGATTGGGGGAGAACACAGGAAGGAGTTATAGGAGAGGAAAAAGGAATAAAGGGAACAAAGAATGAAGAGGCCTCTGCCCACGGACCCTGCCACACACATCCTCACCCCCACTCCATCCTTCGTACCTAATATGCATTCATCACACATGATCCTTAATCCATATTCCGATATGTGGCAAGAATCAGACAGTCCAGTTCACAGGAGCTGAGGTCCACTGTGCCCCAGGTGCTGCACGTACATTACCTCATTTTAATCTTCACTCTCTCTGTGGAGGCTCAGGGCACAGAGTAAGAAGTGAGCAGCCACACGAGACGGTTGCCCTTTCCCTGCATCTCTGCACCTCTGCCTAAAATGTTGCCCCTCCCAACTTCATTATCTGGCAAACTCCCATTCTTCCTTCAAGACTCAGCTCAAACATCACCACCTCTATGAAGGTACCCACGACTTCACAGGCAACATTAGAGGAAGAATACAGAAGTACATGAAAAATTCATTTTCTTCCCCTCCCTGCCTTCCAAGTCATTTCCCCAAGGTCACAACAGATGGTGCACATCCTTCCAGATAATTTTCTAGGCCCATACAAACACAAAAAACATATGTGGGTCTTTTGTCTTTTTATTTCTTTCTAATTTATTTAATTTTTAAAAAGGGGATTCACATTACTCCAAACTTGCTTTTTTCACTTAATAGATCATGGACAAGTCTCCAGGTCAGTGCATGCGGATGTTAACATCCCCCTCCTCACTGCCTCTGAAACCATCCAGAGCCTAACTCACTTCCCTCTTGATGGATGTTTCTTTTTCATTGCTACAAATGCTGCTGTAATGAATGTCATATCCTTGTGTTCTGATGTTTTGATTTCCATAGGATGGATTCCCAAAAGAGGGATTTGTGAATTAGGGGGTGTTTGTATTTTAAATTTTAATTGCTACTGCTGATTTTGTTCCCTAACATTTATAAGCAATTCTCACTCCCATGGATGTACGCAAGAGTCCTCTTCCCACACCATGGCCAGAACTGGATGTTATCTTTTTTATTCTTTTTTCTTTTTTAATCTTTTTTATTCTTGCCAATGGATAGATGATAACGCTTACCTCATAAAATTGTTGTGAGGTTTAAATGAAAAATATAATATCTGGGGCTTCCCTGGTGGTGCAGTGGTTGAGAGTCCGCCTGCCAATGCAGGGGACACGGGTTCGTGCCCCAGTTCGTGAGGATCCCACATGCCGCGGAGCGGCTGGGCCCATGGGCCATGGCCGCGGGGCCTGCGCGTCCGGAGCCTGTGCTCCGCGATGGGAGAGGCTGCGGCAGTGAGAGGCCCGCATACCGCAAAAAATAAATTAATTAATTAAATATATATATATATATATAATATCTGGCACATAATAAGTCCTTAATAAATATGAGCCATTTATATAGCTCTGATTCATCCTACTATCATATATCTCAGGAAAGCCTAGAATACATGACGACCTCTAGGTTCAGGAGAATTTTTTTTTTTTTAAGTAGACCTGGATTCCAATCCAGCCTTCCCTGACCAGCTATGTGGCTCTCAGCTAGTCATTTAACCTCTCAGAGCCTCAGTACTTCATCTGTAAAATGGGGACAATGAGTCCTGTGTGTTCTCCATCACAAGGAAGTAATAGAGCTCAGATGAATTCATGAAGGTAAAGTCACATTTGAGGCCTCATGTAGGCATGGAGGGTTATGCTCTCAGCTCCACTGATGACCAGACATGATCTCTGGGTGATTCCCAAAAGACATTTCTTCCTTTTTTAAAAAAAAGATTTTTTTAATTTATTTATTTATTTTGGCTGAGCTGGGTCTTAGTTAGGCACACAGTATCTTTTAGTTGTGGACTTCTTAGTTGCGGCATGCGGGCTTCTTAGTTGCAGCATGCGGGCTTCTTAGTTGCGGCATGCATGCGGGCTTCTTAGTTGAGGCATGCATGCGGGATCTAGTTCCCCAACCAGGGATCGAACCCGGGCCCCCTGCATTGGCAGCGTGGAGTCTTACCCACTGGACCACCAGGGAAGTCCCCCAAAAGACATTTCTTAGGAGACCAGAGACCTTCACAGTCAGAGAAGAGGGAGGAGGTCTCCTGACCCTTGGTCCTCAACTCTTCAACCGGGCATTCATGCTTCACACATCCTTGAGGACAAGGCAGATACATAAGTATAAGCATGGGGTCATCTTAAGGGCTGCTAAAGAATCGCCTCCTAGCCACAAATGTCGCTAATCCAGGGGATATTGTTAGATGCCTGAAATTTCACCATTAGAGACTCATGCCTCCCTGCACCATTCCCTGGGGGAGCAGGTGGACTCCCAGGACTTCAAACATTGTTTACCAACCATTTCCTGAGCATGTGCTCTGTGCCCGGCACACATGGCACCTCGTGGTCAACTCTACGCTGGACACCTGTCAAAGGCCGTCTCTCCACCTCCGACTCCTCTCCATGCTCCAGACCCACATTCCCATCTGTCTACTAGAAATCTCATCCTTAATAGCCCGCAAGCACCTGAAACTCAGCGTATCCCAAAGTGAATTTATCAGCCTCCTCCCTAAACCTGCCCCTCCCTCCTCTGCTTCCCCAACTCCAGGCCTGGCCTCTTCATCCTCTGGAGGCCTTAACACCAGAAGCCTCAGCATTCACCACTGCAGGGAGTCCGGCTCCCTCACCACCTGCAACTCATCAGTTACAGCTTGTAAGTTCAGCTTCCTTCCTCATCACCCCGGCCCCACCACAGGGTGTGGTGAGAGAGGCACATTTAAGGAGGCACTGTCAGATCCTTGCTAATGACAAACCCTGAAAGTGAGAGCGCCCTTAAATCTGGCTCCCTAGGAGCCCCACCCTCTAAATTATATCAGCTCAGTTCATTTTTCACTGTGCTAAAGCAGTAGCCAATTACCTGGCCGCCCTGCCTCCCTCCTTTCCACCTCTAATGATCCTCTTCCCTGTGACCAGATTAATCTTCCCAAGTCCCAGCTTCAATCAAACCCCATCCTCCAGAACCTTTCAAGACTCACCATCACCTACTGAATGAAGTATCAAGACTTACATTCAACACAGGACAGGTCTGCCACCATGCAACCAACTTCTGTTTGAATCTCTGCTGCCAAAGGCTTCCAGCTCAGAGCTGACAACTGATTGGGCCACAAATGAGCACCTGACACAAGAGCAGCTCATCCACAGGCCACCTAATAGCCTATCACATGGCTTGAAACAAAAAGCTCTACAAAGAGACTATGGTTATCAGCTGAGCCAATCAAATTTCTTCTCTCAGGAGTTTGGAACAGATGGGAAAAAAAAGAGAGAGAGAGAGAGAGAACTGCCTAACTGATAGCAAAGCAGAAAAAGCAGACACAAGGAGCTGAACATGAATCATGGTTTGTTTGGATTTTTTTAATAAATTTATTTATTTTATTTATTTTTGTCTGCATTGGGTCTTTATTGCTGTGCACGGGTTTTCTCTAGTTGCAGCGGGCGGAGGCTGTTCTTTGTTACGGTACACAGGCTTCTCATTGCAGTGGTTTCTCTTGTTGCAGAGCATGGGCTCTAGGCATGCCAGCTTCAGTAGTTGTGGCACGTGGACTCAGTAGTTGTGGCTCATGGGCTCAGTAGTTATGGCACACGGGCTTAGTTGCTCCGTGGAGTGTGGGATCTTCCCAGACCAGGGCTCAAACCCATGTCCCCTCCATTGGCAGGCAGATTCTTAACCACTGTGCCACCAGGGAAGCCCCTGAATCATGTTAATAGAGTTAATGAACTCCCTCCAGCTGTGGAGGTCCTGGAGCCATATTAAATCCACTTCACCTAAGTTTCCCAGCCCTATGGCAACTCCTGTTGGATTTCTAAAAGGGGGCCCTTATTATGCCACTAGGGTCTTGTGTGAGGGGCAGGAGAGGGAGTATAGGGGGAGGCCTGCCTTTCCTGACCTCACTGTCTGGCCCAGCCTGGCCTGGCACTGGGTCCCCATCCAGCTGGTGGGAAGGCTGGATCCCACCAGCTCGGGGCAGGAGCCAGCTGTCTAGCAAGAAATGTAAAACCCAGCCCCTGTTACACAGCCCTGAGCTTGGCTGTGACACTCCCAGTCCCATGGGAAAAGGGACATCTGATGCTTCTGTGCAGTTCCAAAAAGCTGGAGACATCTCACACCCACAAATAATAATCATGATTTTCTGTAATTATTATTTGTGTATTTTGCATAATTGTCATAATTATTATCAGCAGCTCATCAGCCTCCCATCCCAGCATGCTCTCCTCCTGTCCTCAGCCCTGAAATATGATCACATGGGGCACACTTGCCTGCCTCTGACTTCCTCGCGAGAGCTGGTTCATAGGGATTCCTCCAGGAGATAGGATGGGACACAACTGAGGGTTCTTCTGCCTTGCTTATCCTTCCAGAATATTTCTGGGCCTCGGTGCTGACTCTGTGCAAGGCCCGTGCTCAGTGCTGGGGCAGAAGACAAAGGGAAATGAGAGAATCTTGCTCACCCACTCATTCTAGTAAGAGGAATAAGGCCTCCTTGCTCCCCTGCAACCAGTGGTGAGCTGGAGCCGGCTGGTCCCAGCTCAGGAGTTCAGACTATCAGTATCCCGTCCCAGCTCTGCATTCCGATGTCTGTCATCCCCTGGGTGGCTTGAAACCAATCATGCTGGAAGTATTTACATCACAGAAATTTGCAAAAGGGCTTTTTTTCCAGAGAGCTAGTTATTAAACATGCATCAGCCTACCCTCAAACCCACCCTCCACATCACAGACAGGGTGTTCTCTAAGGCTGAAATATAACAGTGTCACTCTCCTCCAATGGCTCCATGTTACCCATAGGTAAGGTGCAAACCCTTCAGTGTAAGGCCTCCAGAGCCCTGTGCGACCCAGTCCAGTCCGCCGCTCTGGCTTCCATCCTCTCCATCTCCCCATGGCCTTCCAGATGTCTCTGTGCCTGCCCCGGAGAGGTCATCTCCAGACCCCACGCTCTCTGACCTCCAGTCTCCGGCACACGCCATTCCCGCGTGAACCACCCTTCCTCCCTCAGTCTCGGCTTCAAGGCGGCATCTTTCTGGGAAGCCTTCACTGACTCTTGCTTGATGCCCCCCCGTACCCCACTCTCATGGCAGCACATATTCTCATCATGTGTCTACCAGCCAGTGGCCCCACTAAACTACTGACCGGAGTCAAGTCTAGTTTGTTCATTCTTTTACCTTCAGCATCTGACACAGAGTCCAGCCATGTTGAACTCAATAGACTCGAACTGAATTGAATCCAATGGAATCCACACCACAGCTCGAGACAGGCTGAGGTCAGTGCCCTCACAGAGCACAAGGAGAGGGCTCTGGTTGGTCAGAGAGAGCAGGATGCTTCTGATGGGTAAGTCAGACAGGTGCCCTGGACATGTCCCCAAGGAGAAGTGCCAGGCCACACATTAGCAGCAGGGCAGCATCCTTGCCTTCTTTTCAGTGGCACTCCCTGCATCAGTGCTCCGGTCCCTGTTACTCTGCCTCTCATTAGGGAAGCCTCAGTAATGCCTCCTTGGTTCCCTATCTGCTCCTGCTTGGCCTACAGCTTCACACTACTTTAAGTACAGGAAGACACACACACACACACACACACACACACACACACACACACCTCTCCAACTTGGCCCCAAAACTGGCTGAGGCTGAATTTCCCAGATCCCCAGAGGAAAAAATGGGAGCTCAAGGTGAGTTAGTAAAATCAGTGTGAAAGGTGGGAAATATGCTATTTCTTGCATACTTAAGTATGCAGACCGATTCCTATATCATAGCTCACATTTACTGAGAACTGTCAGGGTGCAGAGGTCCATTAAATAATAATAAAAAAAAAAACCTGAGTGTTTTAACATGCTAGAAGAAGGTCCATGCACCAGTGAAGATAGTCACCAAGCAGTGTGCTGAAGGGGAAAATTCCGGGTTTTCTTTGCCAGAAAAAGGGGAGACAGCTGGTGGTGGTTCTGTTACTGAAGGATGAAAACTTACTCTCCTCTGAGGACCTACTCACAGGTCCAAAAAAATCTCCAGTTTGGTCCAGTTAGGAGCTGGCATGTATCATGTGGTGACAACAGCCTTCAGGTTTCTTTCTTTTCTTTTTTTTTTTATTGAAGTATAGTTGATTTACCATGTTGTGTTAATTTCTGCTGTACAGCAAAGTGACTCAGTTATACATATACACATTCTTTTTCATATTCTTTTCCAATATGGTTTATCCCAGGCTACTGAATATAGTTCCCTGTGCTATACAGTAAGACCGACCTTGTTTATCCATCCTATATGTAATAATTTGCATCTGCTAATCCCAAACTCCCAGTCCATCCCTCCCCCACCCCACCCCTTGGCAACCACACATCTGTTCTCTATGTCTGTGAGTCTGTTTCTGTTTCGTAGATAAGTTCATTTGAGTCATATTTTAGATTCCACATGTGACTAATATTGTATGGTATTTGTCTTTCTCTTCCTGACTTACTTCATTTAGTATGATAATCTCTAGGTCCATCCATGTTGTTGCATTATTTCATTCTTTTTTATGAACAGCCTTCAGTTTTGATGCCTCCTAGGCAAGTGCTACTGAAAGTAGACATTTTCCTTGTGTGATGTTAACGCTCACTACCCACTCAATAAGTTCTAAGTACCTGGCCTCTTTCTTCAGGAGGGACAGTGGTAAGAGCTCAGGCTTGGGTGCCAGACCACCTGTACGCAATCCCCAGTTTAAGACCTTGAACATGTCAATACCTCAGTTTCCTCTTCCATGAAATGGGAATTGCAGTACCTAACACACAGGGTTGTTATGATGCTTAAATGCATTATTGTGTGTAGAGCCCTTGGAATGGTACTTGGCACATAGAATCTTTTAAGAGTTGACTATTATTATTATTATCTCATTTAAACTTGTCATCAAGAGGGAGATACTACTCTTTTTTTATATTCTTCTCCATTATGGTTTATCACAGAATATTGAATAGTTCCCTGTGCTATACAGTAGGAGCTTGCTGTTTATCCATCCTGTATATAATAGTTTGCATCTGCTAATCCCAAACTCCCAGTCCTTCCCTCCCCCACGCCCCCTCCCCTTTGGCAACCACACAACTGTTCTCTATGTCTGTGAGTCTGTTTCTGTTTTGTAGATAAGTTCATTTGTGCCACGTTTTAGATTTCACATATAAGTGATATCATAATAATGCGAGATGCTATTCTTTTTTTTTTTTTTTTTTTGCGGTATGTGGGCCTCTCACTGTTGCGGCCTCTCCGGTTGCGGAGCACAGGCTCCGGACGCGCAGGCTCAGCAGCCATGGTTCACGGGCCCAGCCGCTCTGCGGCATGTGGGATCTTTCCGGACCAGGGCACGAACCCGTGTCTCCTGCATCGGCAGGCAGACTCTCAACCACTGCGCCACCAGGGAAGCCCAGAGATGATACTATTCTTATCTCTACTTTACAGATGAGGCACAATGACTCACTTGCCATCCTACCAACGCTGCTGCACCCCAGGGTCTAAGTATCCTCCGTGTAGTACCGAGGCTCTGGGGAAATATAACACTGTTGTATTTCAGCCTTAAGAGGACATCCACTCTCATCGTGGCTGTCACTCAACAATGACTCCTATGGAGACACCACTGTCCTGGCCCCCAGGGCTCCTTCAGCTCCCCTACCAGCACCCTTAGCCAGGCTGGGAACCACACAGTGCCTGGGGACCCCACCTTCTCCAAGGTCCTTCCAGGAAACACACATGAGTCTCCTCCACCCGGGCAACCCCAGACTTTCCTCATTCCCAGTAAAGATTCTCCCTTTTAGTCGGGAGGAATTCCTCGCTCCCATATTAATTTTCTCTCCCCTCTCCCACCCAGACACCCTTCTTAATCCCCTAGAGAGGCTCCAGCTTTAGGGAAACGAAACCCCAACAGAGAAGTGTCTTCCAGATGTCTCTTCCTTGCAAGTCTCAAAACACAAACCTCCCTAGAGGCAAGGAAGCTCAGGCCAGCTGCCTGCCTAAATGGAGGAAAGAGAGAGAAAACATCACTCTCTCTGATTGTCACCCCCACTAGGGTATGGGTGGGCACTGGAGCCCTGCTCGGGGTGGGTTCCCCAGAAGTTGGAGTCTGGCCCAGGAGTATCCCTCAGGCAGCCCCAAAGGAAGCCACTGTTCAGTGGGGATACACAGCCCAGCTGACAATTACAATGCAGAGCAGGGAGCCTTAATGGAGCTTGTGAGTGAGCAGCCAGCAATTCTGTATAGAAAGGGCAGAGAAGGCTTCCAAGGGGCTTGGCTAGGCTGGGTACAGAGGAGGAGGCACCGGCCCGGAGGGGTAAGAGGCCCAGCAGAGGGAAGAGCTCGAGGCTTGACCTCACACTGGTGTCCAAGAAAATGGCGCCATAGTGAGCCTGGGGGGAGGGGTGGGTAGAGAGGAAGATGAGGGTCAGTCGTCAGTGGCCTGCGGCTTGGGGCTTGGCCTTCATATTATAGGCATTGAGGGGTCACTGAAGGGTTTGAAGTAAGGAGGGATATGCCCAGATTTGAGTTTGGAGAAACATTTTGGCTGCACCGTGGGGAATGAATGGTGGGGGGGGGGGCGGTGGGCAGAGAGGCAGGGAGGTCAGATGAGAAGTTATTGCAGTGGTTCAGATGGTGGAGGCCCAAACAGGGGCCTGGGGTGGGGGTGGGGAAGAAGACCCCACACAGGCAGGCTCGGGCCAGGGCAGAGTTTCAATGCCAACTGCCACCAGCTGCCCCTCTTACCTAAAGGACTATTCCCTTCAGGCCCACCGACAGGACCCTGTTGGCCCCCCAAGAGCAGTATGGTTGGGACGGCAACAGGATGGAACCTGAGGCTGGGGAGGGGTCTTGGGGAGGCCTGCCCAAGGTTGGGCCAGCTCCAAAGCTAGGCTGGAGGGCTGAGACTTTGAACCTGTCTCCAAGAACCCCATTCACAGAATTGCATGCTCACACTGTACACTACACAGCCCCACACACCCAGGCACACCCCTTTCACCCAATCCAGCGGAAGGCACACACAACAAACACTTATAACTATACCCTGAGCAAACCATAATTCAAAAAGAGTCATGTACCAAAATGTTCATTGCAGCTCTATTTACAATAGGCAGGACATGGAAGCAACCTAAGTGTCCATCAACAGATGAATGGATAAAGAAGATGTGGCACATATATACAATGGAATATTACTCAGCCATAAGAAGAAATAAAATTGAGTTATTTGTAGTGAGGTGGATGGACCTAGAGTCTATCATACAGAGTGAAGTAAGTCAGAAAGAGAAAAACAAATACCGTATGCTAACACATATATATGGAATCTAAGAAAACAAAAAAAAAGGTCATGAAGAAATTAGGGGCAAGACAGGAATAAAGACACAGACCTACTAGAGAATGGACTTGAGGATGTGGGGAGGGGGAAGGGTGAGCTGGGACAAAGTGAAAGAGTGGCATGGACATATATACACTACCAAACGTAAAATAGATAGCTAGTGGGAAGCAGCCGTATAGCACAGGGAGATCAGCTTGGTGCTTTGTGACCACCTAGAGGGGTGGGATAGGGAGGGTGGGAGGGAGGGAGACGCAAGAGGGAAGAGATATGGGAACATATGTATATGTATAACTGATTCACTTTGTTATAAAGCAGAAACTAACACACCTTTGTAAAGCAATTATACTCCAATAAAGATGTTAAAAAAATTAAAACACTCATAACGCCTGCATCACCCTCACCATCCCTCCTCCCACACGTGACCACCACCCACACACACCCATTCTTTACTACATGCAGACATCATATGTTCAGTTCATTACACACCCCACCCAGACCCACACGTCACATGCCAGCCACACAAAACACAGTGGACACTTCATGCATACAAACGTCAGATAGATCACTAACACACACACATCCAGTCCACACCACCCACCCAGAGCTGAGTGAGGCCAAGGCGGCGCTGAAGTCCCATCCAGCCTCAACCCCCAAAGCTGTGCGTCCACAGGACTGAGGTGGCCTGAATGAGGTACCCTTTTCTAATTCACCACGAGGCAGTATTTACTCAGGTTAAACATGGCCTTGCAGAGCTGGCTGAAATTCTCAAACCAAATAATGCCTGATAGAGTCCCGTCTGTGGGAACAAACTTCGTAACCACATCTATGTAAGTAATCTCCATCCTCAGAGTGAGAGATAATGCACCTCTGATTATAAATGACAGGAAAACTCTGATATCAAAAGCAACTCTAAGTATATTAAGATGTCTGCGATGCTCGGTGCAGGCGATAAATCTTGTCTTTACTATAAGCAGATCACCGTTTTTACTAACAGAATATCACTTTTACCCCCTCCACTAAATAAATGTTGAACAAATACATAAAGAATATTGATATAAAGTGTGTCAATTTAATCAGCAGCCTGGGAGCCCTCGGGACCCCATCTGGCCCTGAGGAGCTCCTTCCCACCTACGGCCTTTCCAAGATGTTGGCAGGGAGGGGCAGTGGGCCTGGCACATGCCGCGTGGGCTCTGAGCAGCTTCTCCCAGTGAGGCTGGCTGCCCACCTGGAGGCCGACTAAAGACACTGCCTGGAGGGGCTGTGGGTTTTCTAAACCCACACTTGACTCTGTCCACCCAGAACTCGCCTGTGTGTGGTCTTTCGGGAGGCTGCACGATCAGATGGGAAGGAGAGAAAGAGGAAAAATACCTTCAAAAGCAGAGCTTCAAATCCATCTCAGTTCCCAAGGACCCAAGACCACGAGGCAGCCCTGAGACAGCCTCACATGAGACACCGGGACGCAGAGACAAATGTGTATGTGCAAAGACACGCATGTACTCAGAGAGACACCTGCAGACACAGAGGAAGCTCACAGAGACGAGCAGGGAGCCACACTCGTCTGTACTGACACATACATGTAGCACAAAGGCAAGAGCATGCATGTCCATGCAGGCAGAACAGGCCCAGAGGTACCTACACCTGCCCAGAGGAGAGACATCTCCACAAGTGCAGGTACCCACCACCTTCACACAGAATGTGCCTGCGCACACACAGGGATGCTTATACATGTTCGTGGACACACATGCTACAGCCCGCTCTGAATGCCTCACCCTGGGGCAGGTGGGAACAGGTACCTCTTGTAGCGCGCCCTGCTCACCACCTTCTTTCAGCCTCGAGATGGCAGGAGACAACTCCTGTGACATCGTGGTCACACATCGTGTAACTCCTTTACATAGTGCAATGTATATGATGCAGATCTACCCCCAGGAGGGCAAAGACGGCCCTGACATTTGTCCATTCACTCTCAAATCCCTGCAACCAGGTAGTTCAGTGTGCATTAGGACCATCAGGGGAGATTTTTTCATTGCTGGCCCTGGGCCCTGGCCCCGGAGACTCTGACTCAATTGATCTGGGGAGGGCACCAGGCAATGGGTATGTTTTTAACACTGCCCAGGTGATTCTAGTGTGCTTCCAGGGTTGAAATTACTGGAGCATCTGATCCGGCCTCTGGGGTCCTACCGGCATCCTCGTCATCCGGCAGGACTGCCCTGAGGGTGTGAAGGTTTCCCTACCCCTGCCCTTCAGCTCACCTAGGAAGGCCTTGATACCCTGCGTCTGACCCCCCGTCCTCCCAGAGACCCTTTCCGAAGTGCCAGTGGTGCAGAGCTGAGCTGTGGTGGCCAGAGCCGTGGTGGCCAGACGCACTCATCCACGCACTGCGGCTGCCCCCTGCTGGAAAGAGCTGGCCGAGCCCAGTTGTCTCTGTGACCTGCTTCTCCCCACCAGGGCTGATCCAGGCTGAGATATGGGGGCAGCCAGGAGCGCACAGTCCTGAAAAGAAGTCCCCAGATCCTCAGCTCTGCGCCCTCCTGCTAAGGCCCAGCCCCCTCTCTGGTCCCAGCCATCTTGGGCCTGGGTGATCACAGAGGTCCTATCCTAGGTTCATCCACTAGTGGTAGCCAGAAATGGGCCAGCCAGGGTGGCTGGGGCTACAGAAATGAATGAGAAAGGGGACCAAGTGAGTAGGCGTCCCATCCATCCTCCAACCATTGACCCAGCCACCTCCTTCAAGCTGACTGCGTCTTTGTCTACTCCACATACACCCCTCACCAGTCCTCCCACTGCCTTTAGGATAAAGCCCAGGCTCCTGAACACAGCTGACCCGGCCCCTCACAGGCTGCTCCTGATGCCCAGTCTCCATAGAAAGCCTCCCACCCTAGGGCCACCTGGAAAACTCTTCCTCACACTTCCATGTAATGTTTCTGCCACCTCCTCCAGGAAGCCTTCCCTGACCTCCTCGCTCCACCACTCCCCACTCCCATTAGATGCTTCCTCCTCTTTTTTCTGAACATTATATTACCTGCCTTTTATAATAATCTGTTTACATGTCTGCCTCCCCCTACCAGACTGGGGGTCCCCAAGGGAAGGGACCAGGGGCTTGGGGTCAATAAAAATTTGTAGAATGAATGAAGCTTTCTCCAACCTGCCCAGTCCATAGCGAGCTCTCCCCAGTCTAGCTCCACCACACAGATGGGCGGAGCCCCTCACTCAGAGGCACAATCCCTAGGACAAGGAAGAAAAGAAAAATAACACAAACAAAATACTAAGTGCCAGATGTATATTCAGTTCCAAGTGCTTACAGATATTAATTCATTTAACCCTCACAACATTATCCCCATTTTATAGATGGGAAAACTAAGACACAGAGAGGTTAAGTAACTTGCCCAAACAAACAGCTGGGCCGTCCAGAGCCGGGATTTCCAGAAGCCACACTGTTCACCGCACTCCCTCTCAAGGGAAGAGAATGTAGGTGGAGAAGTCGTGTCCACTCTGGCCCAGGCCTGCCCCCTGGGCCTCCTGTGAGATGCTGGGGGAAGGGGTCTTCCCAGGAGAGGCCAGGCCCAGATTCCCTCTCCAGCCGGCAGTTCTAGGACTGCGGCTTCTTTCACTTTCTTCTTAATTTTTCTGACAAGCACAGATGTCACTGCAGCTGACAACCAGCCTGTTGGTGTGAGCGGGAAGGCAGACCCAGCCTCTCATTTGTCTGGTAAGAAAATGAAACTGGACAAGAAGGAAACTGAGCTTTGGGACACCTGAGGCTCAGGCGTGGTGGCAGGAACGGGAGGGCCCCCAACAGGTGGGGAAGGGGTACAGGGACGAGATGGGAGTTCTGAGATCCCCGAAGACCCTCGGGGCCAGCCCCTGCTTCGAATTCTTCCTTCCTTCCTCCCTCCTTTCCTCCCGTCCTTCCATCCAGACTTGGTGAACAACTACCATGCGCTGGGTCTCTGCTGGCTCCTGGGAACACAAGGACCAAGTGATCACTATCGTTCTCAAGGGGAACCGGCAGGGACAGACCACCAAGTCCTGGCATGGGAAGTGCTTTGATGAGGCAGGGCTCTGAGGCCCAGCTGCCAGGGTTCCTATCAGCCTCCCACTTCCCAACAGTGTGAATTGCATAGGGCCCTTAAATTCCACATCTGTAAAATGGGATGCTAACGGCACGAGCTTCGTCGGGTGCCACAAGGATTAAACAAGTTCACACATGCAATTCATCTTGAACAGTGCCTATCCCCCAGCAAGCCCTTTCCCCCGACACATCTAGCACCCCTCGCCAGACCCCAGAAGCCTCTATGCTCCTCTGTTGTTCCTCACACCCCCTCACAAACCAGAAGTGCCCCCCAGAACCCAAACCACTATCCCTCCTGTTACACTATCCCTCCTGTTACAAGGCCCCTTTTACCACCCACAGCAGACATTTGCATGCACCACACATAATGTGCTCCCCGTGAGCTCACAGCTTCCCTGCCTAAGCCCACCAGAGGAGGGGCCTGGTGATTCTGAGACCCTGGTCTCGGAAGAGGGTGAGAGTTCTGCTTAGGCTGCAACGGCTCCCTGCCCCAAACCAGGTATGTCCACCTCACCAGTGGCTCAGGCCTGGGGTGGTGAGTGGCACCCCTGGCTGCAGAAAGCTGGCTTCTCATGTGGACAGTTCTTCCTGACAGCTGGCCTCGGGCTCTCTAGCTGCAGTGCCAAGGGTCATGTTCCAGCAGAAGGGCTGCTGGGGAGATCTGTAGAAGACATTCTCCTTGACTCAGCCCCAGCCCTGCAGCCCAGAGTCCCAGGGAGCAAAGTAACAAGTCCTAGGATTTGGGGCACATCTCTGGCCTTAGCAGGTCCCTCAAAAGTACAACACATTGGTGAATCTGGTGTGGTGAGTGTGTCTGCTGTTGGTCTTTGTCAGAGTGTTTCTGTGTGTGCTGACTCTGTACGTGTGTGTGTGTGTACCTGTACATATCTGGGGGGCGGGGGGCAGTAACTGTGTGTTTGTATCTCTGTGCTGTGTATCGGAGCTCACGTGTCTGTGCAAAACTGCCTCCAGGTACCTGCATGAGCTCGTCTGTGTGTCCCTGGACATTGTCCTGGGCTAATCCCTTTGTTATTGTCACCAATACCAGCACAGCTCTCATCCACTGATGCTCTGTGCTCTGTGCTTTACCGACATGTTTTTACCTGTTCCTCATAGAAAAAGCTTCCTGACTCCCACCCTTTCCCAAGTCACATGCACAGGGATCCCAAAGGCTAGGTCAAGCCCAAATCCCATGGTGTGATCTTTGAGGCCCCTCACAATCTAACCCAAAGCGATTTCTCTAGCTGTATCTCCCTCCCTCCCCTCTTCTCAGCCTGGAATCCTCCCTCCCCTCACATCCAGGAAACTACTACTCACCTTGCAAGACCCAGAAAACATTGTTTCCTCTTGGAAGTCCTTCCTGATGGCCCTGCCACCTCCTCCAGGAAGCCTTCCCTGACTTTCCAAGAGTCGGCACCTTTAGCCTGAGTGCCGTTCCTCTGATTCCCCCTGGATGGTCATTACTTCTTCCACGTCCAACTCTCAATCTGACCAGGAGCCTGATTCTCCACTGAATCTCCAGCCTGGCACACAGTAGGTGGCTCAGGAAATGTTGGCAGAGCGTGTGATGCTTGGCTGGCTAGGGGTAAGGGAAGCAGGCTGGTGGCCCAGCTTCCACTCCCTGAGGCTTGGCCAGCTCCGCTCAAGGATGCAGCTCTGCTCTGTCCCCTGAGAGGAGAGGATCTGTGAAGGTCAAGGTGTTTGGTCCAAAGCAGGCTGTGTGAAGCTGCCCATATGGACGCACCATAGGAAAGAGCCCAGAGCGGCACAGACCTCTGCTTGTGACGCAGCTCTCTGCCTTCCCCAGAACAGCTGCGCCCCCAGACCCTGGGCATCCCTGAGACCAGCTGAGGCCACCGTCCACCCCACCCCCAACCCAGCAGTCAATGCATCAGAATCAAAGAGGCCTCCCTCCCAAAGGGGTGGTGCAGAGGGAGGAGGAGTGAAGGGAGGTGGGCCAAAGAGGGAATAAAAGGCCAAAGGCGTAGGAGAGAAGGGAGGGAAAGCAGGGAGGGAAGAGAAAGGGGGGCTGACCATTTGCTTCTCTTTGTTTTTGCAGGCTGATGCTTCCCCCTCTTGACAGTTGTACGGCCCCCAGCCCCTCCTAATTACCATGATTAGCACTGAGCAAGCTGCCATATTTTATGACTCTCCAAAACAAAAAAATAATTAAAGCAATTACTGTCATTAACATGCTGCCCTCTTCACCACGATCTCTGAGAGTGGGCAGGAACAGGCCCCAGGGAGTCAGGATTGGGTGCCTTCCCCTCCCCATTTTGTACCCCACCACCACCACCACCTGCCCCCTCCAGAAGCACCAGCCTAGACAGCTCCAGCTGCCAGCAAGCCTGGGAGGCCTCAAGGAAGGGCTTCAGTGGAACCCCTGCAGGCTCCCTGCACACCCGGAAAAGCCAGAGCCTGGCCTCTGGGAAACCACAGAGAGGGTGTCACCCCGGGCGGGGAGCCCACCAGGCCCAGTCACCTCAAGACCTGGCCTTGTCCCTCTGCAACTCCTCAGTGCCAGGCCCCCCAGCCCCACAGGCAGGACTCCCCCAAGCCCTGTTCTCCCTGGTTCCCCAATCTCCCATCAGAGCCCAACCCAATGCTCCACCACTCCCCAGCTGAGTGACCTGGTCATCCAAACCTTGGAGGTTTCTATTTCCTTGTCTGTAAAATGGACTGTCTTAGCTTGGGCTGCTATAACAAAATACCACAGACTAGGTGAATTAAACAACAGACATTTATTTCTCACAGTCCTGGAGGCTGCAAGTCCAAGATCAAGACAGATTCAGTTCCCGGTGAGAGCCCTCTTCCTGGCTTGCCAACGGCCGCCTTCTCACTGTGTGGTCACATGGCTTTCCTTGGTTCATGATCAAGGGGTTGGAGGGGAAAGAGAAAGGAAGCAAACTCTCTTATGTCTCTTCTTGTAAGGGCACGAATCCTATCATGGGGGCCCACCCTTATGTCCTCACTTAAACCTAATTACCTCCCAAAGGCCCCATTCCAAATACCACCACATTGGGGTTTAGAGCTGCAACATATGAATTTGGGGTGGGGAAGACACAATTCATAGCATGAGCTTTGAAATATCTGTGGAACAATCCCTTCCTCATGAATGCCTTTGAAGACTGAGTGAAACGATCAACAGGAAGCACCTTGAGCCAAGCCCAGCACACAGTAGGTCCTCAATCACCAGCGGTTGTCTTCAGTGCTGCCCTGAAGCAGAGGATGACTGGGGTAGAGCAGGAGGATTTGCTGAGGAGGCTGAGGAGGGGGCCAGGCTCCAGGCTGTGATGATTTTGTAAACCATGATGCCTGTGACCCGGGATCATTGCCATGGCCTCCTAACTGGTCTGCCTGCTTCTGTCCCTGCCCTTTACCCTTCAATTCATTCTCAACACGTAAGCCACAGTGAAACTTTTAAAACGTTAAGTTAGAGAGCACAGAGGAGTGAAAATGCTCTGTGTGATCCTATAAGGATGGATACACATCATTATACATTTGTCCAAACCCATAGAATATGCAACATCAAGAGTGAACCTGGATTTCCCTGGTGGCACAGTGGTTAAGAATCTGCCTGCCAATGCAGGGGACATGGGTTCGATCCCTGGTCCAGGAAGATCTCCGTGCCGCGGAGCAACTAAGCCCGTGTGCCACAACATATGAAACTGCACTCTGGAGCCCTCGAGACACGACTACTGAGTCCATCGCGCCGCAACTACTGAAGCCCACGCGCCTAGAGCCCGTGCTCTGCAACAAAAGAAGCCACCGCAATGTGAAGCCCACACACCACAATGAAGAGTAGCCCCCGCTCGCCGCAACTAGAGAAAGCCCGCACACAGCAACGAAGACCCAACGCAGCCAAAAATAAATAAATAAATGATTTTTTTTTAAAAAAGAGTGAACCTTAATGTAAACTATGGTCTCTGGGTGATAATAGCATGTCACTGTAGGCTCATCGATTGTAACGAATGTCCCACTCTTTTGGGGGACGTTGATAATAGGGGACACCTGCCTGTGTGGGGGCCGGAAATATATGAGAAATCTCTGTACCTTCCTCTCAATTTTGCTGTGAACCTAAAACTGCTCCAAAAAATAAAGTCTTTAAATTGCAAAAGTAATAAATACTTAAGTTGAAAAAAAAACAAACCACAAGTCAGATCAAGTCACTTCTCTGCTCAGAATCCTGCAGTGGATCCCCATCTCACTCAGGGTAAAAACCAGAGTCCTTATGATGGTCCCTAAAGGCTTTGCTCTCCTGCTCCCATCCCCCTCACTCACTCTGACTTCAAACGTATCCCAAATACTCCTGCCATAGGACTGGCCCATCTACCTGGAACTCTTCCTCCAGGGACAGCTCACCTCCTTCAAGACTTGATTCAAGGTCTTCCCAGTGATGCAGCTCTCATTCAACTCCCCACCGCACACTCCCAATCCCCTTATCCTGTTTTATTCTTTCATCTTCCCATGGTGCTTAACACCTTTTAACATGCTTTTTAATTTACTGTTTACTGCGGTCATTGTTTATTGTCTAGCCCCAGAAGGGCAGGGATCATTGTCTATTTTGTTCTGATGTTTTCCGAGGAACTAGCTCAATGCCTGGCACATAGTAGGCACTCAGTAAATATTTGTCTAATTTAATAGAGGAACTGTAATCTTAGCCAAGGCCTGTTGTTTCCTCTGGTAGATCTAGTGGCGCCCATGGAGGGATCTGAAACAACAGAGACATCAGCGTAGCAACAGGGGAGCAATGTCCTTCAGACTGTGCAGGACAAGTCTTCAACAGCGACACCATGTGGCAGGAACAAGCAACAGAAGCAAGGGCCCTTCTTGTTTCTTCTAGGAATGGTCCTGGAAGCAGAAATGACCTCATTTTGACTGCATCAGCCACAGAGATTCCTGGGCAATTGAAACTCAGGGAGAGAATCTCAATCAGACTTTCTTCTAATATCCAGTGACACTCAGCAATTATTTAAAAACTAAAAGTTTCCACTTCACATCTATTAGGATGGCTATTATTTAAATCAACAACAAAATAAGTGTTGGCAAGCAGGCGGAGAAATTGAAACCCTTGTGCATTGCTGGTGGAAAGGTAAAATGGTGCAGTTACTGTGGAAAGCAGTGCAGTAGTTCCTCAAAAAATTAAGCATAGAATTATGGTATGATCCAGCAATCCCTTCTCTAGGAATGTACCCCAAAGAATTGAAAGCAGGGATTTAAACAGATATCTGTGCACCCACGTGCACAGCAGCATTATTCACAATAGCCAAAAGGTAGAAATAACCCAAGTGTCCACTGATGGATGAAAGAATAAGCCAAATATAGTATATACATACAATGAAATATTAATAAGCCTTAAAAAGGAATGAAGAGCGCAGAGCCGTTTGGTCGTTAGTCGGAGGAGCTTCTTCCATTAGCTCAGCAGCTACGGCTCTTTACTGGGCAGCAGGAACTGCGCGGCGGTCGGAGAAGCGGTGTAAGACTTCGGCATGGGGTGAAAGAAAATGGCCCGAACCAAGCAGACTGCTCGTCAAGTCCACGGGTGGCAAAGCGCCCCGCAAACAGCTGGCCACTAAAGCGGCCGAGAAAAACGCCCCCTCTACCGGCGGGATGAAAAAACCTCATCGCTACAGGGCCGGGACCATTGCTCTTGGAGAAATCTGTCGTTACCAGAAACCCACCAAGCTTCTCATCCGGAAGCTGCCTTTCCGGAGATCGCCCAGGATTTCAAAACCGACTTGAGGTTCCAGAGTGCCGCCATCGGTGCGCTTCAGGAGGCTAGTGAAGCGTACCTGGTGGGTTTATTTGAAGATACTAATCTGTGTGCTATCCACACAAAGAGAGTCACCATCATGCCCAGAGACATCCAGTTGGTTCGCCGGCTACAGGGAGAGAGAGCTTAAGTGAAGGAAGTTTTTATGGTGTTTTGTAGTAAATTATGTAAAATACTTTGGTTTACTTTGCGACTTCTTCTGTAAGAAATTGTTTATAACATGCCGCATTTGTACTTAAGTCATTCCATCCTTCACTCAGGATGAATGCGAAAAGTGACTGACTGTTCACAGACCTCAGTGATGTGAGCACGTTGCTCAGGAGTGACAAGTTGCTAATATGCAGAAGGGATGGGTGATATTTCTTGCTTCTCATGATGCATGTTTCTGTATGTTAATGACTTGTTGGGTAGCTGTTAAGGTACTAAAATTGATAACCGTGTACAGAGTCCTTTTGCAATAAAACTGGTTATGACTTGATCCAAGTGTTTAACGATTGGGGCTGTTAAGTCTGACCATACATCACTGTGATAGAATGTGGACTTTTTCAAGGGTGAAGATACAAGTCTTAACCACAGTGTAACTTACAGTTTCCTTAAAAAAAAAAAGAAAAAAAAGTAAACCTGGCAGCTATAGAATACACTATGTACATTTATAATAGCTATTTTATATATTGTAGTGTCAACATTTTTAAATTAAATGTTTTACACTCACATGTGGTGGGGAGTCTTGTCATTAAGGTGTGTGTGATATGGAGTCCGGTTGGTTTTCTCCTAATTAGACTGCACTTGTTTTTCATACGTAGTAAAATGCTTTGCACATTATACCTTGCGTAAGTCCTCATTCTACCACATGTTAACTAACCCTCTAGCTGATAACGCAGACACTAACGGGGGGATTTATTTATAAGGGCTCTAGAATACGATACAAGTTATTCAGACCAGCATCGTCTGTTACTAATATAGTAGTTAGTGCAGGTTTTCTTTGTGTTGTGGTTGGTCTCATAACTAGGTTGAGTTTTTCTCTACCAAGAGGGAACAATACCAAACTTCTTTTCCTTGTGGTGTTTGTATTATAATAACCCTTAGGGTAAACTTGCTGTAGGGGAGGGACACACAGCTTCAGCTCATGGAACCTCTGCCAGTTAAAATGGCGTCATCTGGTATAAGGTCCTGGGAAAAATCACTTCATAGAGATGGCTTGCCAAGTGGTTTTAAAATTTATCATTCTATTGAAGTTTTTAGATCAATTATGTACGTTGACTAAACTTACAAATACACTTGTTTATCCAAAAGCAAAGGAATGAAGTCCTGATATATTACTACAATAGGGATAAACCTTAAAATTATGCTAAGTGAAAGAAACCGGTCACAAAAAGACAAATACAGTATGGTTCCACTTATATAAGGTATCTAGAGTATTTGAATTGAGAGAGACGGGAAGTAGAATGGTCATCGCCAGGAAGTAGGAGGAAGGGTAATGGGGATCTGGTGTCCAACAGGTACAGAGTTTCAGTCTGGGATGATGAAAAAGTTCTGGAGATGGAAGGTGGTGATGGCTGTACAACAATGTGAATATACTTAACGCCACTGACCTGTACACTTTAAAAATATTGAAATGGTAATTTTTATGTTATGTAAATATATATGTATATTTTACCACAATAAAAAAATTAGTTAAAAAAACAAAGCAGGAAAAAGCCTCCAGAAAATAAAAAGGTTAGTGTAACTCTGAGTCCAAGGAGAGGTACTTCAAAACATGGCACAGGGGCTTCCCTGGTGGCGCAGTGGTTAAGCATCCGCCTGCCAATGCAGGGGACACGGGTTCGAGCCCTGGTCTGGGAAGATCCCACATGCCGCGGAGCCACTAAACCTGTGCGCCGAAACGATTGAGCCTGCGCTCTAGAGCCCGTGAGCCATAGCTACTGAGCCCACGAGCCGCAACTACTGAAGCCTGTGCGCCTAGAGCCCGTGCTCCGCAACAAGAGAAGCCACTGCAATAAGAAGCCCAGGCACCGCAACGAAGAGTAGCCCCCGCTCGCTGCAACTAGAGAAAGCCCGCGCTCAGCAACGAAGACCCAACACAGGCAAAAAAAAAAAAAAAAACAGCATGGCACAGTGGTGGGTACAACCCATCTTCCCATCCTCACATGGAGCCCACCAAGCCACTGGCACCAACTGACCCTTCTCTTACTTGCCCCACTTCACCTTAGTGAAAGTTGGGCTCACATTTCTTTTCTGAGCCCCCAACACTCAAATTCCCATCGCACATTCCTCTAGGAGATTCCTTTCCCCTAGTCCTATTCAAAACTTGGAAATCGGCAAAAAGATGGCTGTGAGTTCTCTCCCCATCCTGTGACTTGGCCGACAAGCCCACCTAGAGTCAGGTGACTCTAGGGCCTGCAGCTTTGTTTGACCTTCTAATTACTATTGATCAGGGCCCATGCTCTGTAAAGTTAGATGTTCACTTGTAGAAAACTGATAAGGTGCGAATGATTTCCAACCAGAGGAGAAAATAACCCCAAAGGGTAGGGTTTTATTGCTTTATAAGATATTAACCAATTTTGTAACCAATTTAGTCATCATATTCCATCACTGTTTTTCATACGAGTTTCTCATATCCTCCTTTGAATCAGCTTTGCTCAACCCTCATTGAGTTAAATAAAATTTTGATTGTGTTCACTCTCTATTGCCTGAGAATTATGTTCACAATATTTTAAGAATTGTACCTTGGCACCTGGGGAAGCTAGATAGATGCTCACGTGTTCCACACACAGTCCTGGGGGGCTGCTTGTCACCTCACTGGGTCCTCCTTTTCCTGGCTCCCCTCCCCCTCTTTCTTCTTCCTCTTCTTCCCCTTCTTCTCCTCCTCTTTTTTCCCCGCTCCCTCTCTCCCTCCCTCTCCCTCTCTCTTCCCCCTCCTCTCTCTCTCTTCCCCTCTCTCTCTTCCTCTCTCTCTCTCTCTTTCCCTCTCTCTCTCTCTCCACCTGAAAATCCCTATTCCCCTCTGCTCCTAGCCCAGGCAATAAAACCAGGTCACATCTAGAGAAAACCACTTAAATGCAGTCATTACAAAACAGAATTGGGGCTTCCCTGGTGGCGCAGTGGTTGGGGGTCTGCCTGCCGGTGCAGCAGACGCGGGTTCGTGCCCCAGTCGGGGAAGATCCCACATGCCGCCGAGCGGCTGGGCCCGTGAGCCATGGCCGCTGAGCCTGCGCGTCCGGAGCCTGTGCTCCGCAACGGGAGAGGCCACAACAGTGAGAGGCCCGCGTACCGCAAAAAAAAAAAAAAAAAAACAGAATAATTACCATCTTGGTTTGCCTTCCTGCACCTAGATTCCTTCTTCCAGGCCTCTTCCTAGAAAAACAGGTGGTATTTGCCTTACTTGTATAGAGGATCCATCCTGGTGATATTCTTAAAAAGGGTGGGGGGAGGGGTCTAATTCAAGGTCATGTGCGTCTCCACCACTAGAAACCAACTATCCCCAAGTGTGCTTCCTCACGAAGTTACAGAAAAAAAAGTAAAAACCCTCTTCTCCAGGTAATCTGCTACAATATTTTTAAACTGATTATTGCTGTTATAGAAAAGAGCTTTTTTTCTTATTTTGTTTCCAACATCTCACAAAACTCTTTTATTTGCCATAATTAATTGTTTTGAGTTAATTTTACTGGGTTTTCTAGTGATAAAATTGGGTCTTTGGCAAATGATCATAATTTTCCCATAGCTAAATTTTGTAATCATGCTTCCCATCTCATCACATCGGCTATAATATGTGTTCTTTTCTATGATTAAAGTTTTGGGCAGCTATCAAGAAAAATGTACCGGCAAGCAAAGAGGCTAGGGACTGAGTAAGCAGCTAAAAAAACCCCACAATGGTAGTAATTTAAATGTGGTGTCGGGCTTCCCTGGTGGCACATTGGTTGAGAGTCCGCCTGCCGATGCAGGGGACACGGGTTCGTGCCCCAGTCCGGGAAGATCCCACATGCCGCAGAGTGGCTAGGCCTGTGAGCCATGGCCGCTGAGCCTGTGTGTCAGGAGCCTGTGCTCCGCAACGGGAGAGGCCACAACAGTGAGAGGCCCACGTACCGCAAAATAAAAATAAATGTGGGGTCATGGGACAAGGCCTGGACCAGTATCACGCCTGCAAAGGAGGAGATACAGGGAAGAGAGAGTTTAGACGCTGAACCAGCAATGAGGGCAGAAACCAACATGACTCCAGGTCTGCACGCCTGAAGCCCCGTGGTCCGCTTGAGTGCCCAGGTATGGTGGGGGTCCATTCTACCTTCTCGTATCCCACAGTGATTGTTTCAGGGATGGACACTTGATCCAGACCTATGCCAAACAAACCCTGGCATTCCCCATCTACATGACCCAAGTTAGTCCAATCAGACATGAAGCTCAGGAATTCTGTTGGATGGTTGGCTGAAGGGACGCCCCTCTCTCTCTCCCAGCATTTGGAGGAAGAAGCCTAGGAACTATTGGTACCCAACATGGAGAAACAAGCCTGAGCATCAGGATTAACAAACTCTGGATCAAACCCATCTTGAAGTTCATGCTACCTTTGCACTTTCACATCACATAAAAACTACACCTTCCTTTTACTGGGTAAGCCAGTATGTGCTGGGTCTTCTGGTACTTGCTATATAAAGAGTCCCAACTGATCTACCAGGAAATTGACAGTGTTTTTAATAGCTACTATAATCCTCTCACAGCATATTCATCTGAAAAGAGGTGTGACGGAGAAAAGTAATTATAATTCTCAGTTTACAAACATTGCCTCAAATGTGAGTTCAAGAGAGAAAGGAGCAGGTATTTTAATTGTCTACTCCATCTCCACATTCTCACACTTAATTTCTCTGCTCTCTAAATATATTAATTAACATTTTCATGCTTTCCAGTTTACAATGCAACTTCACATACTGACTCATTCGGTTCCCGTGATAAACAAGAGAGATGGGTGGTAACAGCAAGGCGTCATGTTGTGTAGCACTCAACAGTTTGCAAGGAGCTCTGTCTCAGTTTATTTTGTGTGATACTCGTACGCTAGCTCTTGCAAGTTCTCGACTCCAGGAAAACCGATGTAGTTCTCTTGGCCCACAGAAAACTGTTTCGCATTTCCGTGTCTTCACCTGTGTCACGCAGTCGATATGGTCCTTCTCACCTTGCTCACCAGGTGAACCACTATTCATACTTAAAAACCCATTTCAGATAGGGCACATGGTGTCTCTCTCCCCTGGAAGATGGGCAGGTGGTGTGGTCCTCAAGAAGTGTATTGCCTTTGCCAGATTTGTCGAGGTCAGCCAGCTGGTTGTTGGGATAGAATGGGGTCTCTGGCCAACTGTTTTGTGGTTTGGGGTAAACGTCATCCATCACCAAAGGAAAGACAGCCTCTCCACCAGCCCCCTGGCCATAAGAACCCGCTGCAAACTTGGCCAGATTTACTCTCTTTGTTATATGGAGGGAGAAGGGTCATATCAGCCTTAGCCTTGAGACATTTTTATTGGTTTCATGCTACTGGCCCTCAGGCCAATCCAGTCTTTAGGCCTTCAAACAGGCCTCAAAGATACTTGCAAATAAACCTCAGGCTTCTCAAATTGGTCTCAAAGAGACTCTCACCTGGATCCTCAGACCCGCCTCAGATGCGACCCTTCGATGGGCACAGATCAGAGCACAGACCTGTATCAGGAAGCCCCTTCCTCCAACCTCAGATGTTCCCTCAAAGACACCCTCCCAAGAGAGCCAGGACCCAGCTCCCACTGCCCACATCCCAGCCGGAGGTCTGTCTGGGGCCTGCAGGACTCTGTCCAGGAGTGCATCTGTGGGTCTGAAGCCCTGACTGGGGAAGACTCTAAGGCTGCTGGTGGTGGTCATGGTGACCAGCTAGATTTCCTAACTCAGAGTAGGTGGGACACTCGGTTTTCCCCATCTTATTGCCGCTCTGGTGATCCTAGTAACCAGAGTGGTCCTCTCCGCAGAATCAGGAGTCAGAGGGAAGAAGGGATGGGGAGAAATCTGCCCCATTGTAGGATAGAAAGAGTCACTTAGGGGGTGGGGGCGGGATGGAGATGAAGGAAGCAAAAGAGGTCTCCCAGGCCCTTTCTCTGAAGCTATGAGGCCTGTTTTCCCAGGGCTGTGGCACCAGGGCCCAGTACTTACAGGATCGGGTTATAAATGTCAGTGTGAAATCTACTTCCTGTGTCGTCAGCACAGGCTGGTCCACACCTGCGGGTGAGCTGTCGTTGACACACTGAATACCTCCACTTCCCCAACTTGCTCCTCCTCCAGGGCTCCCTGGCTCACAGGAGGGTCCCACATCCCCTTGACCACCCAGCCTGAGGTCCTCAGCTCAGCCTGGACCAATGCCACCCCAACCAGGCTGGACTCTTCCTTTCCCTCCTACCAGCCTCCAGAGTCAGTCTCCCAGAAACCACCTCTGAGCATATCAATCTGCTTTGGAACTTGCAGTGGGTCTCCACTGCCCATGAGATAAAGTCCAACGAAGTTCCTCATCCCACACTTTACAACCTGGCTGCCTCTGACCTCTCCAGAGTCCTCTGCTTGCACACACCGTACTTTCTGGCCAGATTCAGCCACGTCCACCTCTCACCTCCAGACCTTTGCTCCTGCCAGACCCCTGGGCTGGCTGCCTTTTCACTCTGCCTTTGCTGGGTTCACAAAGCCCTTCTCTGGTGGTGATCCCACCACGACTGCCCCTCCCTCCTTGGATCCTGTAGCATTTTCACCATTTCTACCAAAAAAAACAAAACAAAACAGGGTCCTATGGTTGGTGATAAGGACTCTGAGTGATCCACTGCTGAGTTCCCCCGAATGAAGTCATTCGTTGGGTCATCGTGTGTTTGTGGAGCGCCTACCACACTCCTGGTTCTGTCTGGGGCCTGGGGCACAGCCGTGATCAAGACAGGATGGGACTCATACTGTACCGTGGGTGTTAATTCCTGGGTGAATCCTGGCTTTTGCAGAGACCTTAGCTTCTTTCACGGATACCTCTCCAGACTCGGTGTCCAGCACCCCAGGACTCCAAAGCAGCCATTCCCTACCCCTGTTTGCTCATCCACACAATCGCCTGCCATCTGAATGTGCAGAGCAGGTGTGCACACAGGCACCTGGGCATGGGGTCCTGGGGGCAGGGGATGGGGTGGTGAGGGCTGCATGTAAACGTGTGCGGGGCCGTCCGGGGTGCACAGTGGTGCTGGGCGGCCACTGCCCTCCATGTCGCCTGTCTGCGCATCTCGCCCAGCCCCCCGGAGCTAGAGGCTCCCAGCACACTGTGCTCCTGCTGCTTAATTTTGCTGAACACCGAGTCCCAACCCCGTGTTAACTGGTTTTGCTCCAGCCTTTTGTGCCTCCCATTAAATGAGGAAATGCCACCCATAAAATTTTAATTTTAAAAGCCAACTTGTTTGTTTTATGTTGAAATTCCCCAGGCAGCTCCAGCAGAGGGAAACAGACACGTTTTCGTTTCATTAAAGCAACTTGAGTGAAGATAAAAAAAGAAGCTGAAAAATTAGATTTAAAAACAGAGCAAGAAGCATTTAAAGAAAATGAATGAAAAATGAGCTGCCGCGGTGGGCGGCGGGAATCAGGCTCCACTTCTGCCCGCCTGCGCGCCTGCAGGGAGATGGCGGAGCAAAAGAGGGAGTCGGACACCCTTGGCTGGCGCCCCCAAAAAGCCAGACCGTGGACTCCCTCCTCCTTGAAAGTTGCAAAGTGCTGCTCACTTGGCTGAGGAGTACCATTAGGAAGTCAGTGACATCTGCTTCAGCCACCAAAGCAGAATTTCCAGGTTCTATGTCCTAGAGGAAGCAGGCTAGAGGGACTCCACCACTGGGCCAGCAGCATCCTCTTCCTCAAGGACAAACTGCATGATGGTCAAGCCAACTGGGTGGCCCTGGCTCTACCACTTACCAGCTGCATAATGGAGGGCAAGTGGCCTCAGTTCTCTCATCTGTAAAATGGGAATCATAATGTTACTTGGGGTTCATAGGGGTGTTGTGAGGATTAAACAGGTTAATACACTGAAAACACTTAAAACAGAGGCTGGTATGCAGTAAGTGTTTAATTAATGGTAGCTTTTACTACTCTCATCCTGCCGCTACTCTTCCACTCCCTGCTCCCTTCCTCATCTACACATCCCCTCACCACTCAAAGGTCCTTTTAATGATGTCCCTGAGCTAAAGACAGCTAAGAGAGACTGGGGGGTGGGAGGAGCGGCGGGGGTGGGTGAAGAGGTCTGATGAAAGATTGGGAAACCCCATTCCATGGCAATTCTTTTTTAATTTTTTTTCAACTTATTTAATTTTGGCTGCATTGGGTCTTCATTGTTGCGTGCAGGCTTTCTCTAGTTGCGGCGAGTGGGGGCTGCTCTTTGTTGCGGTGCACGGGCTTCTCATTGCAGTGGCTTCTCTTGTTGCAGAGCACAGGCTCTAGGTGCACAGGCTTCAGTAGTTGTGGTACACAGGCTCAGTAGTTGTGGCTCGCGGGCTCTAGAGCGCAGGCTCAGTAGTTGTGGCACGTGGGCTTAGTTGCTCCACAGCATGTGGGATCTTCTTGGACCAGGGCTCAAACCCGTGTCCCCTATATTGGCAGGCAGATTCTTAACCACTGCGCCTCTAGGGAAGCCCCCATGGCAATTCTTGCAGGCCAAAGAAATTCATTAAAATGTTATTATAGGGCTTCCCTGGTGGCGCAGTGGTTGAGAGCCCGCCTGCCAATGCAGGGGACACGGGTTCGTGCCTCGGTCCGGGAAGATCCCACATGCCGCGGAGCGGCTGGGCCCGTGAGCCATGGCCGCTGAGCCTGCGCGTCCGGAGCCTGTGCTCCGCAACGGGAGAGCGAGAGAGGCCACAACAGTGAGAGGCCCGCGTACCGCAAAAAAAAAATGTTATTATAATCCTGTCAAGGGAAGCCAGGCTCCCTGGGTTCAAAGTCCAGCTCCACCACTTGCCAGCTTTGTGTTCTTGGGCAAGAGTCTTCTGGGCCTCAGTCTCTGCATTACTAAAATGGGAACAATAAGTGGATCAGCCACACGTTGTCATGGAAATCTAATAAAACAAGCTCTACGGAGTGTCCAGCACTGCTAAATGCCCAGTAAATGGCCGATGTTCTGCATCAGGTCTGGGGGTCCGAGGCTGTGGAGGTGGAGAAGGGGCTGGGCAGGTGGTACCATAACAGTGACCTCACCTCCCTGTTCACGGCTGTAGCCATGGAGTCATTACTAATAGCGCTCCCTTTCATTCTCTAAAGTGTTCTAATCTGGATGACTAATTATATGGTCATCCTACTCCAAATCCCCCACACCAGTGAGGGGGGCTCAGAGCTTGCCCCCCGGGGTTCTGGGGAAAAAGTTCTGACCCTTGACCTGTTTTCTGCCTGACTACAGAGTCCTATCCTGGAGCCCTAACCTCACACTTGGCTCGGGCTAAAGAAGCTCATTACCTCAGTCAGCGAGATGAAGAGTCCGGGTGGGGAGAGGCTGGGGAAAGGCCAAGGGTGCCCGGAAGTCACTGGAAATGGAGTCTGGGACTCCAACCTCCTCTCGCCGCTGAGGGCAATTTACGCAACTCCTGATGCTCTACTTCCTCTTCTCTCCAGGCAGTTGGGGGTGGAGGGATTAGCCACAGCGCTATCCTTACCAACCGTTGCAAAGATCAAATCAAACCAGGGAATGGATGTGAAACTGCTTTGTAAACTGTAAAGTGTTGCTCACTTTTGACCATCGGGAGGTCAGTGACATCTACTTCAGCCACCGAAGCAGAATTTCCAGGTTCTCTTCCTGGAGGTGACCAGAGATGGGGACAGAGAGGGTCACAAATGGGGAAGGGGCGATCTGGCCCAGTGCCTTGGCACGCAGAAGTCCTGTAACTCACAGCACTGTGTCCTGCAGAGCCTGACCCACTACCCACAGGCCCCCAACACCTGCCCAGGGCCCTCTGGCCCCCTCAGAGACCCATCCTCCAGGCGGCAGCAACGGCTGCCCAGCAAGCTCCATCCCTCTGACTGCGGGAGCTGCCTTCTCAGAAAAGCTCAGAGAGGACATCTTAGTGGCTGCAAAGCAGCACCCTTTTTATTCTAGGCAGAATTCTTTTCCCGTAGTTCCCAAATGGTACACCAAGGAACACCTCCCTACTCCCACTCGCCACCCCCGGCAGGATTTAATGACGGTTCTGAGAGAGTGGGACCCAGTAGGTGGGGCTCCAGGCTCACTCTTGCCCCCTACCCTTTCCCCTCCTCCCCTCCCCCTTCCCCCCTCCCCCCTTCCCCCCTCCCCCCTTCCCCCCTTCTCGCTCTCTTTAACCAGAGTAGCTCTATTTTATATATTCTTTCCAAGGTTTTGCTTGCACAGAAATTTCCACCGTTAAAATACTCTTTCAGCTCCTCCTCTTCTCTTCCTTCCTTCCTGAAACATTCAGTCCTAAAACCATCAGGGGCAGCAGAGCAAGGGAGACATCTGCATGGGGGTAGGGGAACCACGGCGGACAGGAGGGAGGTGTCACAGCGGGGTGAGGAGGGGTCCACGTTGGGGGAGGCAGCCTCACACAGGGTGTCAGAGCCCCAGCAGGGTGGGGAGAGTGTCTATCCCAAAGGGACAGCCTGGCCTGGAGTGTCAGAACACAAAGGGGGTAAGGGGGCAGCCACACATGGGGGCAGCTCGGGGTGAGTAGGGCAGCCACGTGGGGGGCATGGGCCCAGCGTGGGAAATCAGAGGCCAAGCTGGATAAGGAGGGGGACAGGCTGGGATCCTAAGGCAGTGGGAGGAGGGGGTCTAAATGGAGGGGGCAGTAACCCTCCCTGGGGACTCAGAGTCTGAAACAGGGCAGTTCAGAGAGAGGAGGGACAACCCAGGTCACCACCACTCAAGCCTCCCTCTCCCCCTGTCCAAATCTATTCTAAAGCCAAGGTGGACCTGGAGCCCTTCCCAAATCAATTGAAGTCATCAGATATCCACTGAGCCCTGGTGATGTGCTGGACAGCATGCTGGGTGCTGGAGGAGAGAGCCGGGACGGAGCATGACAGCCCAGAGGGCAGGATGGCTTGGAGCCCACCACCATAGGACAGGAGTGACGGGAGCACCTGGGGGACAGGGGGCAGCGGGACCTCTCAGGGGCATCAGGAACTGTCCAGAGAAGAGGCAAGCTGAGCGGTGAAAGAAGATGACTTTGCCAAGTGGGCCGGGATGGGGGCAGCAATGACTCTGGACCTCGATTTCTCCCCCTGCCCATCCTCACCTGCCCAGGTTCATCCCATCCCCAAGGGCCAGAGCCACCAAGAGCCTCACAAGAGGTCTTTCCATCCTGGGACCCCAAGGACTCACCCTAGGCACAGGCCCTTCGGGATAGACAGGGAGCTTCCGGGGCCGCCTCACTTTTGTCCACACCCCACTTCACCTGGGGGCTCGTCTCAATGGGAAAGTCCCCCCTCTGCTTTCTTTTCTGAGGTTCAACATCTCTCATCATTGAGACATTTTGCCTGGTGCTTAACTTGAGTCCCTCTTGCTTTCTTTATTAAGAAAAATGGCTCGCTGAGGCCCTTCCCCGATACTGCTGAAACACTGATAAAATCTGTCCCAGGAGAAGGTCGGGGGAAGCTGACCAGGTCAGTGAGTTGGGGGATGCACCAAAACCCTCCCTCAGGCACAGGCTCCGCTCCCAGTCCTTATTTTTTTCTCAAAAGCCCTAAGCTACGATCCTTCCTTTGGGGGCCCCTCTGTCCTTCCCACACCTAGGTGAGATCCCCACTCATGCACCCCCAGCACGACAGTCCTTAGCCTGACTCCTCAAAGGGCCCTTTCGGCAGAGAAATGCTGGCAGGGTCCCACTCCAGGTGGTCCCTTCCATTTGGGCCTCAAGGTGGCCCGGCCCAGCCTCGAAAAGGAACGGTTGGACTCCATATGGCCTGACTTTCAGGCTTCAAACGGCCCCAGGAGAGGTCGAGGCTGGACCCCATAAAGGACTTCCTTTGGTTGAGATGCGGCAATGACGTTCTCGTGCCCCGCTTCCCCGCGGTCACCACGAGGGGGCGCCACAGCCCAGCCCACGGGCTGTGTTATCAGAGGCCCGGCGCTGTCGCCGAGGAGCCAGGGAGGGTCTGGCGGGCCCCGGGGGCTCTGGGGTGCGGGGCCGTAGAGAAGCTGCTGAAGGAGCCCGAACCACCTGGCCGGAGGTGATACGCCCGCGCCACGCGGCCGGGACTCGGGAAAGGGAGTGGCAACGGGTTTTGCCTAGTCATCGCCTGCGAAGACTCGCGTCACCTCTGATGTCAGGGCTTCCAGAGGCTTCGTTCCAGTTCCGGGCTCCAGGAAAGAGCGTCGCGGGGCGCAGAGGTTACACAACTTCCCCCAAGGTTGCGTCGGAAAGGACCCGCAGGGCCGGAATTCGAACCCGCCTCAGCGAGCATGTACCCGCCTGCACGGTCCGCAGGTGGCCGGGCTCCGCGTAGCATCCTTTCCAAACCCACCGCACAGCCCGCGCCGGCCTTGGCCTGGCTTCCTTCTTTCTCGTCTCTCATATGGTCTTTCATGGTAAGATCTCCTTGGCAGCCTTATAATAAAAAAGAGCCTCCTGAAACCACAAGTGTTTTTAAATGAATTCAGGTCCCAAATTCCTGGAGTACGGGGGGGAGGCGGAAGGTGACGGAAAGTCTTTCAGCGTGAAAGTTAGACGTCAAGGGCGCGGAGCCCTCCCCCGACCTCCAGAGCTGGCGCTGCGGAGACACGAGGGCCCTCATGAGTCTCAGGAAGTGTCTCCTTTTGAGAACAAACCGGTCCTTGTGCTCTGTTTGGAGTCCATTTCCATTATGAGAAATCTCCTTTTGAGGATGGACATAGTCAAATCCAGATGTTGGCCTCGCAGAACAAAAAGCTCCCTCCAAACTCTCTTTATGAAGAAACAGGTTCTCATCCTTTGAAGGAATAACATCTCTTGATAAGTGGAATTTTTTTCCCCCAGCCAACAACCTTCTGCTCTGAATTTGTTAAAACCGCTTTAATAGCCCGTCTCTGTTCCATTTCTGATGCCAGGATGGCAGTGACAAGGTGGAATGTCACCAGCCGCTGGATTCAATAGATTCAGTATGGCTTCACTAAGAAGAGAAGGCTGGATTTTTTTTTAATATACATCATTTATTTAGATAGATTTCTTTTAGTTCAAGACATACATTCTAATAGGGCAAATGTAAGATGAAATACAGATTGTCAGAACAACATCCCAAATTGTACACTTCATTTTGCTGATTCAAAAATGCTTGAATAACAACTTTTCAGAAAGAAGGATGCATTATTCACTAAGTGTACACACTGATTGTAAGACAATCCCAGTAATATTCATTTCTTAAAAGTACATCTTAAAATAGAGGAAATATGGACTATATATTTGTTGACTACAATATGTGTACATATAGCCAACAAGGATGTTTTATCAGTAAGGTCTAGTATTTTTGCTGAAACTGAGAGCTCGAAGCAGGAATCCTTTCCTAATTCTTCTTGCATACCACCAGTGATAGGATGCTCACTACCTATGAACACAATCCTTTTCATTGTGAGACAGTTCTGTCAGAGTTGCTTCTCAGTGCCTTGTCATCTCCGCGTTCTGCCCTTGGAGCAGGCAGGGTTACTGGTGCTCCCATCTCTGCCCCCTGAGTCTCTCTTCTCTGAAGTCAGGATCCCCGATTCCTCACTATCCTTTGCCCTCCACAAATTGGCCTCTGGTCTCTCCCTGTCCGCTCAAAGGTATGGCAACCAGAATTGAACCCAACCTTCCAGCTATCACCTCCCTCATCCTCAATCTATACCGCCAAAGATGCAGCCTGAGATCGTTTGGGGGCAGCCATCTTAACATGGGATTATATGGAACTTTCAGCCAAAACCTTTTTCATGAAAAATCTTTTCATTTTACATCCATCCCCATTCCATTTTACTTCAGGGAGTTTAGTCTATCATTTCGTCTGCTTTAGGTGCTTTCGAACCCTGGTTTGCATTTAAAATACCAGCCGCTATACCTAGTTTTAGGTCATCTGCAAATTGAATAAGCATGCTTTCTGCACCTTTACCCCAGGTATTTACATAATGTTGTGTGGTAACCTCACCCAGCCAGCCAGTGTCTCTAGGACTCAGTTTCCCTGTCTAATAATGAAAGGTGAAGAGATGAACTCTAGTACTAGAGCTTGTGTACTACCTGTCAGACACTACACCAAGCCCCTTGCAAATACCTCGATGTTAGTCACACCAGTTCTATGAGGGAGGCATTATTATCATCCTCCCCATTCTGCAGATGAGGAAAACAAGGCTTTGCAGGATTAGAATCCAGTTCTGTCTGGCACCCAATCCGATGCTTTTAGCCACAGCGGCTCATTGCCTCCCTCAGATATGATCTGGAATAGAGCCGTTGGGCCCCCAACAGCAGTCTTCTTACAAGTTGCTAAACAGCACTCCTGGGGCACCCCTCAAAGATCCCCAAGTGCCACGCATGGATCAGAAACAGTACAGAGCTGCAAGTTGAAGGGGAATTCAGAAAGGAATACCAGATGCTTCAATTATGACGTGCGTGTGTCTATGTGTCTGTATAGGTGTCTGTGTGGGTACAGATGATCAAAGACAAATGGTGATCACAGAAAAGCAGACCTCTGCCCCCCACCATGCCTTCAGAGCAAAGTGGATTAGAAACTTCAAGAATGACTGAAGTGAAGGTGTTTGCCAGCTCTGTGGAATTGGGGGTTTGGCGTCAGAACTTCAGGTAGGTTTCTATACATAAAGAAAGTGATGTTTCTTACACACCTGGTTAGTAGTCTGGGAGTCAGGCCCACCACACACCAGAGCCAGATGGTTCAGCCACATGGCCTCACTCCGTATTCCCAACAGCCCTTGAAAAAGACGCTATTTTCAGAGCTTCGTCTGTGGTAAAGCTAATGAGGTTTAATCTTGCAAGTGAGAGGCTCTCCCCAGATCCTACAGGGATAGTGCTTCACTTTACATTTGTCATTTTTAAGATCCCCCCCCCAACAAACTGCAGAAACTTCAGGCCCTACAGAACCTTCTCTTATTGCTTTTCCCCATTTTATAGATGAAGAAAAATGCGGCACAGAGATGTCAAGCAAGTTACCCAAGGTGGCAGAGCCAGGAGGTGGGGAAGTTGGGATTCAAACTCTTAACACCCTCAGATGAACCAACAAGGGCTTGAGGAGTTTTCCCAGGGGATTCATGTCTTTAAATGCAGTACTGGGTTATGTTTCCATTTCTGTATTTTAATCAGTTAAGAAATACTTTGTATTGGGACTTCTCTGGCAGTCCAGTGGTTAGGACTCTGAACTTCCACTGCCGGGGGCACAGGTTGGATCCCTGGTCCAGGTACTAAGATCCCACATGCAGTGCAGTGCTGCCAAAAAAAAAAAATACATTGTATTAATTGTTTAAAGGGCATTGCTTGATTGAGAGACTGAGTGCTTGTCAAACGCAGTTACTCAGCCCTTTTATCACTTAGCTGAACACTGCCAGCCCCTGGCGTAGCTTTGCCTATGAAACAATTTAAAATTATTTTTAGTATAATAAATTTTTAGTCTATACCTATCATAGATCACTGGTTAAAGACAAAAATCCTTAAAAACAAAATTTGATGCTGAAATACAAGTTAATTGGGAAAAAAGTTAATGAAAATATTTCTGTAAATTCCTCCTATCTACACACTGCTTACATCTGATCATAATTTTCACACGTTATTTGATAAATACTGTTGGGACCGCCAAGAATCCACCAGGATAACTAAATTGGGTCCCTACCTTACACCTGTGCCAAAATTAATTCCAACCTATTTTATTTTGTTTTTTTGGCTGTGCCACTCAGCTTACAGGATCTCACTTCCCCGACCGAGGGACTAAACCCAGGCCATGGCGGTGAAAGCTAGGCCACCAGGGAACTCCTTCCAACAGATTTTTTTAAAAACTATACATAAAAAAAAAAAGAAACCATCGGGCTTCCCTGGTGGCACAGTGGTTGAGAGTCCGCCTGCCGATACAGGGGAAACGGGTTTGTGCCCCGGTCCGGGAAGATCCCACATGCCGCGGAGCGGCTGGGTCCGTGAGCCATGGCCGCGGAGGCTGTGCGACCGGAACCTGTGCTCCGCAATGGGAGAAGCCACAACAGTGAGAGGCCTGCGTACTGCAAAAAAAAAAAAAAAAAAAAAAGACCAATAATTCAATAGAAAAATAGGCAAAGGACGTAAACAACTAGTCAGCCCCCAAAATGCAAATTGGTCTCCAATGTAAGAAAAGAGAACCTTCATCCTCACTTGCACTAAGTGAAATACGAGATACCATTTTGCATCCACTAGGTTGACAAAGATCAAAACGTCTGGTGACCATGGTGGGGCAAGGATATGGTGACATGGGCTGTTTTCATCATTACTGGTGGGAAGGTAATGGTACGATTTCTATGAAGAGCAATTTAGCATATTCTTCTAAAGGTCAGCACTCACATACCCTTTGTTATGGGTTGAATTGTGTCCCCCCACCAAGTTCACATGTTGAAGTCCTAATCCTCAGTACCTCAGAATGTGACCCTATTTGGAAATCAGGACATTACGGATGGAATTAGTTAAGATGAGGTCACACTGGAGTGGAGAGGGGTCCTCATCCAACATGACCGTTATCCTTATAAAAAGGAGAAATGTGGACATAGACACACACACACAAGGAGAACGCCATGTGAACGTCAAGGCTGAGATGAGGTGATGCAGCTACAAGCCAAGGGACACCAAAAGTGCCAGCAAACCACCAGGAGCCACGGAAGAGACCTGGAACAGATTCTCCCCGACAGCTCTCAGAAGGAGCCAACCCGGCCCCACCTGATCTCAGACTTCCAGCCTCCAGAACTGTGAAATGATAAATTTCTGTTGCTCAACCATTCAGTTTGTAGTACGTTGTTACAGCAGCCCTAGCAAACTAAGACACTCTTTGACCCAGCAAGATGAATTCATCCTATTATGTATTTGTGCAGTTGCAAAGTGGTAAGCAGATGGGGGTCTACTTGCAGTGTTGTTTGTAATAGCTAAAGGTCAGAAACAACCTAAATGTCTTATCAGTCACAAACTGCCTAAATAATGGAATTATCTCAAAGGCCTATTAGGGAGTGAGAAAAGCAAGGTGTAGCTGGTTGTAGAGAGCACCTCGTTTGTATAAAAATAAAGAGAAACAAAGCAGAATGTATGTAAGCAAATATTTGCTTGTAGCTGCATAGATTCTATCTGGAAAGATACACAAGAAATTGCTAACTTCAGTTGTTCCTGGAGAACAGAAACACTTTAAGGACCATGGAAAGGAGATTTTGGTTCTACTCAAAATACACGTGTACCTTTTGAACCTTTTACATTGTTTATGTAACACCTGTTCAAAAAAAAAAAATCTGTGTATAACATCAAGATGCCTCTAGTACTTCAAAAACCAACTGGAGAAAGAAAATATAGCCATTTTAGCTTTTCATCTTTTGGAAATAACAGCTATTCATACCTGAAATGGGTTATTTGAGGAGATATCTTCTCTCTTACCTCTTCGTTTAGAAACAAAGCACAAAATGTGTTTTGAAAATAACCAAATAAATCACAAAAATGAAGCACAAGATGCCAAAATTCTAAACTCCCATGTATTGAAAGCAAATCTATTTTTTAATTCATAGCATGTAGTTAAATTTCAATCTATAATGACAATTTCAGCATACATTCAGTCTCCAAATCAAGCCTAACAAGATATTTTCAATTCATTTGTCTATAAATCTTAATTTTCCTCATAAAATTAATTTAAATTCTGTTAAACAGTTGGCATCACTTATTAAATAGGAAAGGGTCAAAAGTAGCCTTTAAAATAACAAATCTTACAAAATATACACTTTCTAATACAACCTTTGGAATCAGACTGATCTAAAATAAAATAAATTTTCTCAAAATATCTTCTTACCTTGCAAAAAAAAGAAATTATCTTATTTATTCGAAAAAGCGTTTGTGAGGTCATTGATCGCTGTGAAAACAATTGGAGTGTTCAAACATGTTGAGAAATACAACCTGGGCTCATCCTGTATGTTTGTGCAAGCTGCGAACTCTACAACTCCAGGGGGCGCCATTGAGATCATAATCCAAATTGTGCAGTGCACTGCCTGTGCAACCGGACATATCAATCCCGTGCCTACTGAAAATGTTGGGGGTCGTGGAAGGCTTCTGGGGAGGAGAGGGTAGGTGTCAGAGGTGGGGTCACATAGATTGGAAGGCCAGAATCTCATGCATATAGCCTCCCATCTCTCCAGGTTGACCTCCCTTGTGGGGGCACTGGCAACAGAAATATCCTGAGTTTTCTCTGAGCCTTACAGCCTTGGTTTTCCTAAGGTTGGTGGCGGGAGGACCATCTGCCAGGGCCTACAATCATCTCCTTGGCCTGTACAACTCAAAGTCCTCTTTAATCACTTAGCAGCTGAGAAGCAAGGCCAGAAGAAGGGACCCCACCATACCCTTCATTTTATTCCTACCCTAAAGGAGGCAGAGGTGGCTAGCGCAAGAGGAGAGGTGGAGGCAGCTGAACCTGAAATGATGTTCAGGACATTTGGCCTCCGGGACCAGCTCTACCACTGCCTTTCGGTGTGATCTTGGCAAACCTGTAAGCCTTTCTGGGCTTCTGCCTCCCTGTTTGCAAAATGAAGAGGATTATTGCCATTCTTTCTCTGTCTCTTGGAAAAACACACAAAAGAAGACAGAAAAACACAAAGCTGTGATTTCACAGGGAATGCATAGAAATTCAAGCATTCCGATTATTATCATTAAACATCAAGAATTTGTCAGGAGGCTCTGAGCAGCTATAAAACCTCAAGCAAATCTCATGACCTCCCTGAGCCTTCGTTTTACCATGTGCCAAATGGCAAAGCTTGAATTAGATCAGCAGTTTGCTGACCTTTTCACCACTAAGAGTCTATTTTATTATTTCAAAACCATCCCCACAGACCTCACATTTTGTAAGATTTTATCCCCTAAGCTGTATTTAGGTAATTATTGTATAATTAAGAAATATTAAGTAATTATTGTTATCATTATAAAGGATATTTTTGGTTGTGAGTGACAGAATTTATGGGCTTACATAGGCAGAGTCTAGAACTAGGAATACCTTCAGGCAAGGCTTGATCCAGCAGCTGTTACTGAGGACCAATGTCCTTCTAGTCTCTTGGCTCTGCCTCCTCTGAAGTGTCACAAGGTGGCTTCCAGAAACTCTTGGGACTCCTTGCTTTTCTCCCTTGTGATTGGCAAGAAACAGAGATATTGCTGCCCGGTCAACATAAAGAAAAGACACAGAATTGAGACTCATTACCTTTTCCTGACCAATTACCAAACCTGAAGGATAAGATGTATTGATTAGCTTAAGCCAGTTAGCCCCCACTGCTGTAATGGGGTCATTTCTGACCAGATCACATGGCTGGGAAATTCCCAGCACTATTAGGAAGGGGGAATTGGACGAAGGGTGCTGGAGAGACACCAGCAAGTTTCCTGTGGTGTGTTTATCAACCAGTGATATCTCAAACAGCCCATCAGAACTTCTGGCCAGCATGTGAGCTGCACATTAGTGACCTCCAGGATCTTGTGAACTGGTCTCAATGACGACCTCATCTGTGGATGGCCACACTGACCACGTGAGTCGACGTCAGCCCAGCTGTGGTTAGACTTGGCCCAGATGCAAGTTCACCCATGAAGCTTCTAGTTCTCTACTCCCACCCAGCCTTTCAGACATGGCTCAGCTGGAGGCCCAGGTGAACCTCAGACTCCGCAGTTCCCAGGCCTACGCCTGCCCTTTTCAGATACAAGAGGACATCTGTGAGCTGGATTTGGCAAAGAGGAAGCAACAGAGATGTCCACAGCAAAACATGACTGGAACCCCGGCTGCCTCGTTCACTGACTCACCACAGATTTACCAACATCTGTGCCAGGTCGTGTCCCAGGGACCCGTCTTCAAGGAGTCCCAGTGAGGTGGGGAGGCAGTGGTGCCCCAGACCATTACAGTTCAGTGTGGAAACACAGTGAGGCGGGCAGCAGCAGGACAGCGGCAGACCCCTCCCCATCTCGGGCCAGAGGGCATGAATGTCCACCCCAGCACGACCAGCAGCAGGACCACTTCAGCCCAGTCTGCACTCTCCTGGCCCGAGGGAAGCTATCTCTGGTGGCTTCAAGGATCTCACCAAACTTGTGCCCCCCCAGTACAGACTGGGGTGTGTTCAACCCCAGGACTGGGGAGCCAAGTTTCTGCACACCATCAGGGCCTTGCAGGATTCTCTCTGGCCCCTTCAGTGCAGGGGCTTTGGGGCTGGGGAGGAGTGGGAGTGGGGGAAGGGGGACAAAAGCCAACTCACCCTTTTGCCTGTCTTCAGACCCCGCCTCTTCCTAAATCTTCAAAACCAGGTGGGATTCACTGGTTAAGCAAGCACACAGCGAGGCCAAAGGGGTCCCCTGCCACTGTTCTCTCTAACAGACACCAGAGATTCTACTGCTCCTTTGAGTAAGGCATTGCCCTTATCAGGTCCTCAAGTAAGTCACCAGTATTTCTGAGCACCTGTGTGGGTCTGATCTCCCTGTCTCTGGCAAATGGCACCAGGGATGCCTGGGATGGAGAAAGCCTGGCTAGTCCCATTCTCAGCTTTTCCAATATTAACTTGCCATGTGGCCAGAGGCAAGTCCCTTTCCTGCTCTGCCTCTCCATCTATAAAATAAAGGTTCTGGTGGGCTTCCCTGGTGGCGCAGTGGTTGAGAGTCCGCCTGCCGATGCAGGGGACACGGGTTCATGCCCTGGTCTGGGAAGATCCCACATGCCGCGGAGCAACTAGGCCCGTGCGCCACAACTACTGAGCCTGCACTCCGCAACGGGAGAGGCCACAACAGTGAGAGGCCCGCGTACCGCAAAAAATAAAAAAAAAATTTTTTTTTAAATAAAGGTTTTGGGATAATCAGTCTCTATGGGGCTTTCCAGCTCTAACAGTCCAGAATGTGAGCATTCAAGGTTCAGCAAAGAACAGGGAGCAGGGGTGGCTGAACTGGGGTAAGAGGGGGGGCCATCTGGCCAGGACCTCACAGACCAAAAGGATATATATAGCTATATATATAGATATATAGATATATAGGATATATAGATATATACCAATAGAAGTGAACAAAGCCATCTGACCTTCTTACCTACAAAGGCCCATGAAATTATATACATATTCTTTTAATAAACTTTTTAATTTTGGAATTAATTTTCAATTTACAAGAGTTGTAAAGATAGTACAGAGAGTTCCCGCATACCCCTCACCTAGTTTCAGTTTCCCCTCATGTGATCATCTCATACCACTGTGGTACGTTTGTCAAAGCAAAACAAAAAAACAAAAAAAAAACCGGTACATCTCTATTAACTAAAATCCAGACCTCATTTGGATTTTACCAGCTTTTCCATTAATGCTCTCTCTGTTCCAGGATCCAACCAGCAACTATACTGCATCCACCTGGCGTGTCTCTTCGTGTCCTCTGGTCTGCTTCTGTCTTTCTGTGCTTTTCGTGACCCTTTCAGTTTTGAGGAGTCCTGATCAAGTATTATGTAGAATGTCCTTCCATGGGAGTTTGTCTGAGGCTTTTCTGTGGGGTTACGGGTTTGGGGAAGAATACCACAGGGATGAGATGCCTTCCTCATCACATAGGGTTGGGGGCACGTGATAGCCACTTGACTTATCATGGGGTGGTGGTAACCTTGATCACTCGGTCAAGGTGGTGTCTGCCAGGTGTCTCCACCATACACTTCCTATTGTTCTCTTTCCCTACTCTGTTATTTAGAAGTAAGTCACTAAGCCCCGGGCACATTCAAAGGAAGAGGAGAGGATAATTAGCCTGGAGAAGGGAGAACCTACATGTGTTATTTGTAAGATTTGTCTCTACCCCGGCCCCACCCAGCTAGTTATTTATTCAACAATTTATTTCTACCAGTACCAACTCAGGGATATGGATTTTATACTTTGGGTTACTATCTAATACTCCATTATCCATTCTATTGCTCTAATTGTTGCCGCTTTGGCCACTGGGAGCTTTTGGCTCCCGAGTCGCTTTGACACACTCCTACCCTTTTGAGTTTGGGGCACTTCCTAACTCTGGCACCACAAGACACTCCAAGCTCACATTTTTCCCTGTCCCAGCCCTAGAATCAGCCGTTTCTCCGAGGAAGTAATATATTTTTAAAACAAACCCTCCAATTATCTTGTCAATAGTCCAAATGTACTGCACTGCATTTGAATACATGATGAAACAGTTCATTTGTTCAACTGAATTTTAAAACATACTTCAATTTTTATAGCTCCTAGTGTGACAAATCTTTTTTTTTTTTTTTTTGGCCATGCCATGTGACATGTGGGACCTTAGTTCCCTGACCAGGGATTGAACCCACGCCCCCTGCAGTGGAAGCACAGAGTCTTAACCTCTAGACTGCCAGGAAAGTCCGACAAGTCTTTTTAAAATATATTAGGAGCCTCAAAACATGGGGGGGATCTGGCCCTTTCTCCATTTCCAGGAGGGCTTGTGGAACTGAACCTCTGCGGCCACACTGCTAAGGCTTGGGGGCAGCCTGCCCACGCTTCCTACAGTGGTGACCTGGCTCCCGTGTCCTTCCCAGTCTGAGCTGCCTGGTGGAGCTACCGAAATCCTAGGTAATTCCTGGGACTTTTCTCTCTCCAGCCTCTCCTCGCCCCCCCGCCCAGGGGGCGACCAGTCCTGGAGCTCTGCATACCCCACTCAGGCTAGCCAGGTGCAAGCAGGTGGCAGGAGAGCAGGAAGGCTCCAGGAAGGAAGTTGGCAAGCCCAGCCACTGAGACGGGCGTTCAAGGGAAGCCGGGGGAGGCGGGGGTGGAGCGGGTGGGCTGAGCACATTAGATACAGAGGGCTCCTGGGGATTCGGGCCAAAGTTTGCAAAATCCAGCTAGAAGTGGAGCAGGGTTTCCCCGGAGCAGTCCTGGGTTCTGCAGAAGAGAGTCAGCTTCTCGGGAAAGAGCCGCCTTCATGAGCCGGAAGAGAGCGAGACTGCGGCTCACTCTGGGAGGACACGGAGCTGCATGACTCATTGCCCAGTCCTGCTGGCTCCCTCTGGCACAGTACTGGGCAGCACAGGGCCTGGGAGTACGGGCGGAGTCCCAGCCCGGTCCTGGCCCAGGAGGCGGTCCAGGCTGGCAATCACAATCCGGCACGTAGGGACATAGGCAGGGGGCTGTGGGAGCACCGAGGAGGAAGCAACTCAGCACCAAAGGAGTCTGGGCAGGCCTCACAGAGGAGGTGACATCATCAAAAAGAGGAATAGGGGGCTTCCCTGGTGGCGCAGTGGTTGAGAGTCCGCCTGCCGATGCAGGGGACACGGGTTCGTGCCCCAGTCCGGAAAGCTCCCACATGCTGCGGAGCGGCTGGGCCCGTGAGCCATGGCCGCTGAGCCTGCGCGTCCGGAGCCTGTGCTCCGCAACGGGAGAGGCCACAACAAGTGAGAGGCCCGCGTACCGCAAAAAAAAAAAAAAAAAAGAGGAATAGAATTGGCCAGGCAGCTGTAGGGAGGGAAGAAGGGGAGGGCACTCCCGGGGCTGAGATAGGAGATGCAAAGGCACGGAAGTGTCTGCAAGGCGCTGGCACAGTGCCTGCTGCCCTGCGAGTACTCCATAAATGCGAGGCATTATCACTGTGGTTGACCTATCATCATTATGATTATTAACCTGGACTCATTACTTAATATTTTTACTACCGTAAAGGTAGTTAATACAATGAATGAATGTCTAAATATACTGCACTTTTCACTGAATTTTTCCCAACTATAAAAGGGGCTGTTCTGAAGATTATGTCTACAGTACACACAGCACTGGGCAGGAGTAGTGGTGAGCAAGTGTGCTGGCACACGGAAGGAGCCTCGTTTTCCCCCTCTCCTGGAGGCCAGCCCCTGGGGGTCCTGTGCCTGGAAGACACAGAAGAAGAGGTATTTGGGGGTCTTTAAAGATGACCAGACAACAAAGCAGGGACTTGGCTAGGTGGGTGGTGGTTTCAAAAGTGACAAAGGTGGCACCTGGTGCCCTGGAATGGGAGCTCCTGGTCCTGGTTGCAAGTCTTTCCAGCTGGGACAAGGCAGGTTGTACCTGCCCTTCTATCCTGTCAAGGTCCTTATTTCAGAAAAAATTGTACCTGTCCCTGGATGGGGCCCTAGCTCTGTGTACCTGCTCCAATCACGGTGTACCTGTTGAGTATTCCTGTCTCAATGCGAAAAGTGCCTGCCTGGGTGTACCTGTCTTGATAACTATGGCTCTGCCTCCAACCGTGTGTGTGGACCAACGCCTGTGTCCCGTACTGTACCTTCGGCGTACTTAGTTAGGTCTGAAAGTACGCGGCTGTACCTGTGCCTGTATCGCCGTACACTAGGTCTGCCCGAGCCTAACTCGGTGCGCATACTTGGTTCAGCCTGGGCTTACCTTACGCCTGCGGGCCGTGCACTCCTGCCCTGCAGATCTCCTCACCGCGGGAGGCTAGAGGCTCACGGAAGAGGCAGCTCCCCGCGGCTCCAGCCCGGATTCCTGGCCAAGCCTGGCGCTCTCGGGCTGCGGGGGCGGGGCCTGAGGCCTGGGCTGTGGGGGGAGGTATGGGGCGGGGATGGGGCGGGGATGGGGCGGGGCGGGGGAGGAGCAGGAAGGGGCGATGGCCGCTCCGCCCCCTGCCGCCCGGGCCCGCTCTCCCCCGCCCGCCCGGCTTCCGCGTCATGGTCCCGAGTGCCGCCCACCCGCCCCGTATAAAAGCGCCGCCGGCCTTGCCCCCGGGACTCGGCCCCATGGAGATGCCGCCGGCCGCGGCTGGCGCACGGCAGGGTGAGGCGCGCGCGACGGGGATGGGGCGCGAGTGCGGGCTTAGGGGGAGGGCGGAGGAGCGGATGGGAAGGGCTTTGGCTGGGACTGACCTGAGCGGGAGGGACGTGGGGCCGGTCGGCTCCGGCCGGCTCCGGCCTCCCCTACCCCCAGGATCCTCCCAACTTAGTCCAAGTCGGAGGATCCTGCGGGTAGGGAGACCGAGGTCCGGAGGGGGAATAGAGCGCTCGCGAGGCTCTGGGCCGGGACACCCTAAGCGTCACCGAGCCTGGAGGCCAACCAGAGTTTCCCAGCAACTTTTCTCTCTGGTGGGTCGCCCCGGAAACTTCCCCTCCCCCGGTCCGGGAGTCCGGCCACGGGCCCCGCGCCTCCTGGCCTGGGCTCCGAGCACTGGGCAGGCGGGCGGGAGGAGGCGATGGCCTCAACGGGGAAGCCCCCCCACAACGCAGTTCCAACCCAGTGGGTTTCCATCTGAGAGCCCCGCCCCGCAGCTGTCGGGGCGCGTCGAGGTCCTCGGAGGCCTCCCAAGACTTCTGGGTCCCCTGGGTTGGCGGGGGGCTGGGGTTGGGGTGGGAGGAGGGGTCAGACTGCCTAAGTTCAAGTCCTTGCGCCATCAGCTAACAGCTGGATGACCTAGAGCAAGTTCGTAACGTCTGTGGCTCAGTTTCCTCCTTTGTATTATGGGAATGATGCTCCCTAGCTGGGAAGGCTTTTGAGAGGATAACAGAGGTAACACGGAAGATGGCTTTGCATTTTGCATACTGCCACCAGTCCGTGTGGTCTCATCCTGTTGGATGGGGCGGGGTCAGGAGAGGGGTGAGAGAGAGAGAGCCATTCCGCATCCCTAACCCTCATGGTTGTCATACAGGAGCTGTGACAAGTGCCTTCCACCAGTCTGAGCTGTGAGTGGCCGGTGGAAAGAGAGGCCCACCCAGGAAGCCACCGCACCATGAGTCTGTGGGAGCTTGAAGACGGCCACAGCTGCCGAGGGACCCCCAGGCCAGCTCGGGAGTCCCCGGCCGAGGAGGCAAGGACTGCGGAGCTGCAGATGAAGGTTGACTTCTTCCGGAAGCTGGGCTACTCGTCCGCTGAGATCCACAGTGTCCTGCAGAAGCTGGGGGTCCAGGCAGACACCAACACTGTGCTGGGCGAGCTGGTGAAACATGGGTCAGCAGCCGAGCGGGAGCGCCAGGCATCGCCGGACCCCTGCCCTCAGCTGCCTCTGGTCCCCCGGGGCGGGGGCAACCCCAAGGCCCCCATCCTGGAGCCCTCTCCCCGCGAGGAGGACAAGGAGGGCAGTGACCTGAGGCCCGTGGTCATCGATGGGAGCAACGTGGCCATGAGGTACATGTCACTTCTGTGTCCAAGACTGTGGCCGGGAATGGTGGCCGTGTGTCTCTGCACCTCTGGTAGAGAGGATTTCAGAAAGGAATTTGACCTCTTCTCCAGACTGGTCTAGAGGAAGGGAAGGCCCTTTATGGAGGCCCTATTGTGTGCCAGGAGGCTCCCTTAATCCTCATGGCTTCTTGGAAGTGGGTTTTAGGGATGTTTGAGGGAGCTCAAAGTGTTGCTCAGGGTCACACGACTGGTAAGTGCCAGAGCAGATTCGAACTCAGGTCCTTCTGTCTCCAGAGCTACCTTATGCTCTTCAAGAGGGATCAGACTGTGGGCTCCAGCTTACTACATAGGAGCCTTCTTTCCTCCTCCATGAGATGGGGATAACCCACCCCCTCAGGTGGTGGTTGTGAGGAGTAAATGCACAGAACCTGGAGAGAAGTAAGGGCTCATTAATCAGTAGTAGTTGTTGTTATTACTATTATTTAGAGTCTGGGACTGCTGAGGCCTTGTCCCAGACCTGGGCTCCCATGGAAGCGGGCCCAGCTACTGAGGCCTTTGTAGCTGTGACCAAGAGTAACCTTGAGGATCTGGCTCTACATCAGGGGTGTGGGTGGGTAGCTTGATGCTTTGGTTCCAGGGGAGCAGTGACTTGGGTCACTTCTGCTGGAGCCACCTGTGCTGGACTGGGCTCTGAGGGCTCCCCAGGGGCCAGAGCCAGGACTCAGCCCCATAACCATCCCACCTCTCCCCTCCGCAGGCTCGGGGGATGGGGGGGGAGGGGTGGCGGGAGGGCTGCCGTGGACCCCAGGGAGCCCAGACTTCCCTTCCATCCAGGCCCTGCCCTCTGGCCCTGCTTTCTCCCAGTCCTTTCAAGGCAGGCTGGTGAGTCAGGGTTGGGTGGATGGTTCACAGGGAAAGGTTCCTGTGAGTGTGGATGGGGAGATCCCATACACAGGTGTGGAGTGGGAAGGGCTCCTTCCCTGGCTTCCCTGACGTCTCTCAGGTGTGCTGCCTAAGGCCTCTATGCCTTTGCCCCCTCTGCCCCTCCCACACCTGGCCCACCTGGCCCAACTCAGCTGTCTGGCTGGTCCTGGCCCAGCTCAGCAGGTGTGCAGGTGGCCCTCTTCCAGCCACTTTTGGGTCAGTCAGTCTTCCCATCTCTGAAATGGACTGAGCCTAGGTGGAAATTGAGGAAAGCTGGCATCCACAGGCCAGCGGCCGCTGGTCCCAATGTGTGCTTTGAGAGTTAGGGGATCCCTCTCAGCAGTGTTTGGCTGGGATCAGTCAGTGACTCCCTACTCTAGGGGCGTGGGCCAGGAGCGCTGAGCCCCGGGGGCAGCCATGTGCTGTGTGTGTTTGTGTCCCGGCAGAAGGAGGAGGGGCCTGGGCGGGAGGAGGGGCAGGTGATGCAGTGGGTGGCCAGAGGCCGAGCCGCAGGGGCTTTCTGAGCTGGGGCAGTAGCAGGAGGGGAATTCCAGCCTCAAACTTCCTGTCTCAGCTGCTGCAGGGTTCCTGCCCTCCTGCCCCCTCCCGCCCAGGGCTGGCGGGCCAGCCCCTGCCATATGCAAATCGTGGGGAAATTCACCTCTGTTTCCTTCTAAGGGAATTTTTCTCCACTAGTTGGGCCCGGCCCAGGCAGATCTTTTCACCTGGGTAGCCTGCCTTTTGGCCCTGCCCTCTGCCCTAGGGCGGGAGCCGCTGAGCTGGAGTCTCCTACGGAATCGCACATCTTACCAGAGTCTCGTTAGACAGGCTGAGGGGCCCTGACCTTCTGGGCCGACAGGACTGTGGTGTGGGATGGGAGGATGTCTGGTTTTCCTGTGCCAGCACAGCTTCCTCCACAGCAGCGAAGGGGGTCTAAAGTTAGCTGTAGAGAGGCACTCCTGGCTTGGGAGGGCAGGATCTGGGCTTGACTCGAGGGACTGGAACATGTGTTCTACTTCTCCCAAGACTAAGGCTCTGACTACCTGCTTAAGGGATATTCTGGGGGCTAGGGCGGCTGAGAGCAGACTTGTCCCCAGCCAGGGTTTCTGATGCCCAGAAGCAGTACACTGTCCTGGAAGCCCCGGTGTCCCATGAAGTCCCAGGGCTTGCAGATGCTGGCCTGGGATGTGGCATATGCAGGTACCCACGTGTGTATAGAAGGAGACAGGTAAATGCATGTGCAGACTGCGTACCTGAGACAGGGATCCAAGGCAGAGATGATCCCTTCCCCACATTTCTGGGGAGACAGAAGGCCTAGGGCAGGGGGAAGCACTGGGCATTGCGAAGACAGACCTGGGACCTGACCCATCCTGCCAGGTCAGGGAAGGCCTCTCAGAGGCAGTGACACCTCACCTGGGTTCTGACAGAGGAGAGGAGTTTGCCAGGTGCATGGTTTTCCCTGTTCCCAGCTTGCCCCACCCTCTGAACAGTTTGTTCACACTCAACTTCGGGAGCTTTTTTCTCTTTCCTAAATAAACCTCAGCTCTTCTGTTAGGGGCAATCCAGTACCCCCAGATGTGGGTTCAAGTTCTGCCTCTTACCAGTAGCCAGGGGACCTTCGATGAGTCTCAGAGCCTTGTAAGGATGAAGCAAGGAGGCGTGCCATGTACCTGGCCCCCAGCAGGTGCTTGGTACCCACCCATACCCGCTCCGGGCCTGCTGTCAGGGTTGGCACTTGTCTTTGTACTGTCGTAGCATCAACACCGGTGGTGGCTATGAGCACAGCCTCTGGGTCTGCATTTCGGTTGGACCGCTGCTACTGTGTGATGCTGGCAACTGGTTGCCCTCTGTGGACCAGTTTCCACACCTGAATAAAAGGGCAAGTGGGACTTCCCTGGTGGTCCAGTGGTTAAGACTGCACACTTCCAATGCAGGGGGCTCGGGTTCAATCCCTGGTCGGTCAACTAAGATCCCACATGACACGCAGCACAGCAAAAAAAAAAGTGGGGTGGGCCAGGGCCCTTTAATGATAGTACCCTCCTCAGAGACTTGCTGGTGATTCAGTATTGAGCATGGAGATCAGGGCCTGCCTCACAGCTCTCAGTAAATGTTAACTTTTATTATAAGCAGGCCGGCAGATGGCAGGGAGGCCCCACCTGGTGGGGATGAGCCCTGCCTTCCGGCTGGACTTTGCCTCACCTACAGTTTACGGAGACCTTCAGCCCTGGGAGCCCCCCGCCTCACTCCCAGACAGCCTCCGTGCCCGCCAGCTACCCTACCTCCCTTTCTACTTCTCTTGGGGCTCCAGCTATTACCGCCCCCAAGCCAGCCACAGGATGTGGTTGGCCATGGAGTTGCCTCTTTTGCATAACGCTTATTCTGTTTTATGTGCCAAATATGAGAGTCTGAGTTGTTCACTGAGGGGCAGGGACTGTGGGGGTGAGAGCCCCAGCTGACCCCTTCCAGGCCCCTAGCCTGGTCCTGGAGCCCTGCCATGACATCCAGTATTACCTGGGAGCCCCCTTCCATTCCCAGGAAGCCAGCTGGAACCTCCACTTTGTTGGACTGTCTTTGGCCTCAAGAAAACAGGAACGTTGTCGCACTGACATGGGCCCTTCTTAAGGAGGCTGCAGACCACCCGGCCCATTTTTCAGACAGAGAGGCTGAGCCAGAGCAACCTCAGGGCTTGCGTCTGGGCCCAGCCGCATTTGGATGGGGTGAGGTCTGGTCCACGGCCCTGGGATGTCCCACTTCCCAGCTCTCCTGCTGGCAGAGTCCCCAGAGTCTTCCAGACCGTCTTTTTGCCTTGGGTCATGCCTTCTCCAAAAGGGCAAGAAGAGAACAGGGAGTCCAGGCGTTTTGGGGAATTGGCAGTCAGAGGAAAAGCAGTTCCTTTCCCTTTCAGAACGGAAGGCCTCACAGCTGCCTCCTGCCCTGTGTTCCTCGCCCTCCTCAGTCCCAGCCCCTGCGGTTTGAGCAGGACTGAACTGTAATCCAACTTTAATCCGGAGCAATCTGGTTTCTCCTTCCCAGCACCCACCCTCAGCCCTGCCGAGCCGGCGAGGGAGGGGTGGTGACTCAGTCAGCCTGTGTATATCTGTGTCCCCATGGTCCCAGTGCCTTTCCCCCACCCCCAGGTGTGTTGTAAGCGGCCTGACCCTTCCCCATGTGGGAAGCGGGTGCTGCCAGATTCCTGGGCGTTTCCTCACTGTCAGGAGACGGAACCTCAGGGAAAGCCCCGGGTCTGGCCATCCCTGGCAGTGTGGGAACCAGCAGGGAATACAGGCCCTAGGCCCCCGGCCAGAAGGCAGGGGGCTGAGCCCAGCGGCTCCACCGGCCAGGGCAGGGGCTGGAGTGCAACCCACCTCCCTCCTGTGCGGATCTGGGAGCAGCAGGCCGACCCCGTCCTCCTCTCCTCCCCAGCCACGGGAACAAGGAGGTCTTCTCTTGTCGGGGTATCCTCCTGGCAGTGAACTGGTTTCTGGAGCGGGGCCACACAGACATCACAGTGTTTGTACCATCTTGGAGGAAGGAGCAGCCTCGGCCCGATGTGCCCATCACAGGTGAGTGGCACCTCTGAAGGGGCATGGTCTCCCTGCCCCAGGAGCCCCTATCCTCAATAGAGACCCTTAGGGTGTGAGCAACAGCTTCTAGGTCCCAGGCAGGGACCAGCATTCTTTTCCTGGCTTTTGCTGTCCTCAGCATCCCTGCTCTGAACAGCGGTCCTTGGAGATCACCTTGGGCAACCTCTGCCTCCGGGTCCTGGGCACCTCCCTCACCTAATGGTGGTGTGCTCTTGCCATGTCCCCAACGGCACAGGGGCAACGTGGTGTGGCGGCTAAGCCCCTGGGCTCTGGAATCCTGGCTCAGTCCCTTCTGGCTCTGAGCCACTTGCCCCTCATCTGAGACGCGGGATGGGGTGAGGATCTGATAAACTCGCAGGGTTGGTTGTGAGGATCACACGGGTTAATACACATAGGTGCTCAGAAGAGCACCTGGCACACACACAGCCAGTGCCAGCTGCCACCATTGCTCTTACATGAGCCCCCAGCCTTTGGGAGGAGAGCCTGAGTTTATTTCCCTGGAAGTCTTGAGATCTGGGGGCAGGCTGGCTGGGGCCGCCCGCTCCAAGAGAAGCAGCCCCTTCTGGGTGGGTCCTTCTGTCCTGGTTGAGACACTCCTCTGGCCCCAGCTCAAGCCGCGGCTCATTCCTAGATCCCTCGAGAACAGGCTGGGCGCGACCAGGCCTGGTGTCCAGGAGCGGGAAGGAGGCAGCCCAGCTCTACTGAGGAGCCTTCCCTGAGCAGGACCTGCCAGCCTGTTCTCCGGGGTCCTTGGTCTTTGGGCAGCAAACTAGGCGCCAGGCCCAGCGAGGGGCTGGGCCTCAGCAGTGGCCTCTGCAGAGCCTCTTCCTGTTCCCGCGACCCTGGAGTTGAGAGCCCTGTGTCCGGCACCCGGGGGTTCAGGGAGCCCTGCGAGCTGGCTCTGGGTCCAGGCTGGGCCCTGACCTGCGCCCCTGCTGCCTCCCAGACCAGCATATCCTGCGGGACCTGGAGAAGAAGAAGATCCTGGTGTTCACGCCGTCGAGGCGTGTGGGCGGCAAGCGCGTGGTCTGCTATGACGACCGCTTCATCGTGAAGCTGGCCTTCGAGTCCGATGGCATCGTGGTCTCTAATGACACTTACCGGGACCTCCAGGGCGAGCGGCAGGAGTGGAAGCGCTTCATCGAGGAACGGCTGCTCATGTACTCCTTCGTCAACGACAAGTACGTTCCCGACAGCGCCGGGAGGTGCCTGTGGGAGGGGTGGAGCAGGGGCAACTCTGCTGCAGGGCCATGGCCTCGGGCCCAGGCAGCGGGCCCCACTAAGAAGGGTCAGGATGGGACCAGACTGGGGTTTTCTAATCTGGGGGATGGAGAAGGAGCATGTGGTACAGGATGGTCAGTGCTTCCAAGAGAGCATCTCCACTCGCCAGCGCCGAAGCTCTGACCAGAGGCCAGTGGATGCAGCCTTAGATTCAGATGTTCGGCCTCTGCAAGCTCCCAGCAGGAGAGTCGCCGTAAAGGCGCCCGTGGCTGCGGCCTTCTGGCCTGGGACCTCCTCCACTCCCTTGGGACAGTACCCCCTAGAGCCCAGGGATGTCCTGCTGGGCAGACACCAGTTTTAGGAGCTGCCCTCCTCTCCGTGCTATCGAGGCTTCCTGTCCTGTCCCCTCGTCGGCACTGGGAAGTCCCCCTTCATGTCTCGCACCTCCTCCGCAGGTTCATGCCCCCTGATGACCCCTTGGGCCGTCACGGGCCGAGCCTGGACAACTTCCTGCGTAAGAAGCCACTCATGGCCGAGCACAGGAAGCAGCCGTGTCCCTATGGTAAGACCCCCAGCTCCACCCTCCAGGGCCCTCCTCACGCCATCCCCTTCCTCTCTTGCCTGAGTCGGCCTGCGCCCCACGTTCTTTCTCTCGGGGACCCCCAACCCCATGTTTCCTGTGCTACCCACTTCCGTCTCCCACCCCCTGGTTCTAGAGCCCCCCCGGCTGAGAGCCCTCCTTAATTCTCTCCCAGGGAGGAAATGCACCTATGGGATCAAGTGCCGATTCTTCCACCCCGAGCGGCCAAGCCGGCCCCAGCGCTCTGTGGCTGACGAGCTCCGTGCCAACGCCCTCCTCTCACCCCCCAGGCCGCCGAGCAAGGAGAAAAGTGGCCGGCGGCCTTCACCTTCCTCTCAGCCCGGCTCTCTGCCAACAGAGCACGAGCAGTGCAGCCCGGATGGGAAGAAGCTGGGGGCCCAGGCATCCCCGGGAACCCCCCGGGAAGGCCTGACACAGACCTTCACCCCAGCAGGCAGGAGCCTCCCACCTAGTGGGGGCAGTGGCAGCAGCTTTGGGCCCTCGGACTGGTTCCCGCAGACCCTGGACTCTCTCCCGTATACCTCCCAGGATTGCCTGGACTCGGGCATTGGCTCCCTGGAGAGCCAGATGTCAGAACTCTGGGGGATTCGAGGAGGCGGCCCTGCTGAGCCGGGCCCACCTCGGGGCCCTTATGCCGGCTACCGCCCCTATGGGGCTGAGCTCCCCACCACTCCGGCCTTCTCTGCCTTCAGCCGGGCCATGGGTGCTGGCCACTTCAGCGTCCCTGCTGACTACGCACCCCCGCCAGCTGCCTTTCCACCTCGAGAGTACTGGTCTGAGCCATACCAGCTGCCCCCACCCACCCCAGTCCTGCAGGAGCCCCGGGTGCCGGGCCCAGGGGCTGACAGGGGCCCCTGGGGCGGGGCAGGCAGCCTAGCCAAGGAGCGAGCCAGCGTGTACACCAAGCTGTGTGGCGTCTTCCCCCCGCACCTGGTGGAGGCTGTGATGGGGCGCTTCCCGCAGCTCCTGGACCCCCAGCAGCTAGCCGCCGAGATCCTCTCCTACAAGTCCCAGCACCACAGTGAGTAAGCCGGCCAGCCGCCCGGGCAGCACCTCCGGCCTCCGAGGGCTGCCAGGCTGGGCTTTGAGCCTTCAAGCAGCCCAGCCCCGGCCCCAGCCTGGAGGCTGCACAGAGGGAGGATTCAAGTAGGGAAGAGAACCCACAAACCAAAGATACTGTAGGATTGGTTCTGGCACCTCTAGGCGTCTGCCCAAGGGGTCAGGAGCGATCACCCTGTTGATGCACATTGTATCTGTAGTTTAAGGAGACGCTGCCAGTAACGGCTGTCAGTCTGTGGCTGAGGCCCAAACCCTCCTTTCTCTCAGAGGGCGGGGAGGGAGGCAGCGGGGAGCAGAGGCCTGGGCTGGGGGCCCTCTGCACGGCCCCCCACCTCCGCCCCGTCCCTGGGATGCCGGCCTTGGCCGGCTCGTTGGGCACCGTGTGCCCGCCCTCCGTGGGCCCTCCTCTAAGCCAATGAGGCCTCGTCCGTGCTCTAGCGGGCACGGGGCTTCATGTTAGTAAGCAAGATGCTTCTTAATAACCCACTTCCACTTCCGTCCCACTCTGTGCTCCTATCCCATCGCTCCTGCAGGGTCAAGGGCACTCTGCCCCACCCTCTCCTCCTCCCCCCTTCCTCTGTATTCAGAGCCATCTCGCCCTTCCCCAAGGGGGGACATGTGTATGTGTGTGTACAGGTGTAAATGTTAAATATTTTAACTGGAAAGCCCTTGTCTCTCTTCACACATCAATAAAGTACAATCTGAGCCCCTCTAAGAGGTGATGGTCTTTGTTGCTTCCGGGTGGAGCCGGCTCCTGGGTGATGGAAGGTCACAGGTGGGCACCCCGGATCTTCCTCCACACCAGCTCCCTGACCCTTCTCTGGAAGGAGGGTTTTCTGAGTTCTACCGAGAGTGCTCTGTCCCTTGGGGTAGAGGAGTCCTTCCTGAGGCCTTGGGTCAGGCCTTGAGAGGAGGCGGCTGTGGACACACGGGCAGAGTGTCAGGAAGCAGAAGCGTGAAGCTTGGAGTCCTGAGGCTGCAGCGTGAGGAAGGGGTGCTGTTGCGGGAGAGTAGGGGGATGGATCAGGCTAGCCCCTCCGTCTGCCCCGTGAGCAGAGCTGAGCGTTCCAGGAGAGCTTGTAGAGTGGGCCTAAGGGCTCAGCTCTGTCCCATCCTCCCAGATCTTACCCTGCTTCAGACCCGGAGTGGAGTAGGGGGGCACTGGGGTGGAATCAGCCTGGAGAGGCCCTGCCAGGGTAACCTCCAAGCAGGAGGTCAGGGGTGGGGACCTCCTGGGAAGGGGTGTCCCTGGTGGGGACACCAGGGAAGTCCTACACAATTTTTTTCTTTTTCAGATAAAAATGAGGTATAAATGTTAGGTATTTTAAGTGGAAAGCTAGACAGTCAGATGATCCCCAAACACCATCAGCAGTGGAAAAAATAGTTTTAAGAATTACACCTTTGGGCTTCCCTGGTGGCACAGTGGTTGAGAGTCTGCCTGCCAATGCAGGAGACACGGGTTCGAGCCCTGGTCTGGGAAGATCCCACATGCCGCGGAACAACTGGGCCCGTGAGCCACGACTACTGAGCCTGCGCGTCTGGAGCCTGTGCGGAGGCCCGTGCACCGCGATGAAGAGGGGCCCCCACTCGCCGCAACTAGAGAAAGCCCTCGCACAGAAACAAAGACCCAACACAGCCAAAAATAAATAAATAAATAAATAAATAAGGAGTTTCTTTAAAAAAAAAGAAAAGAAAAAAGAATTACATCTTTGAACATTTCACCCAATTTGTACTTTTTATTTGTGAAGCTTGTATTGTATCTATTTTTTTTCTAGAAACTGCTTTCCCACAGAACGGCTGTGCAGCATGTTGTAGGAAAGGCCACCCCGGTGATCTCCCTGCACATTAGGGTCCCCCCCGCCCCCCGCCAGTTGCTCTTGGCCCAGAACGCTCTGTAGAAGCCTGCACGCGAGGCGGGAACCTGCACGCAGGACGTGGTAGTGACTGCAGCGAACGTTACTTCCAAGCCCCCACGTCGCGCTCTACCAGGCGCTCTGTGCCTGCCGTGTCCCGCCGCCTCGGGACGCTTTACCTGCACCAGGAAATGTCGCTGCCTCGTTTATAAAATAGTTTTTCCAGTCGAGAACTGTATTCCAGATTAAAGGCTGCTTATGGGCCTTTGTGTCTATAGACAGGAAGCTAAAATACCGGACTGTCCAGTTCATTATCAGCCACTGACGAAGCTGAGTGACTTGCCTGAGGCCCCACGGAGGACACACTCAGGCAGGGCCTCTGCCTGGGGTCCCCTGGCCCCACAAACCTGAGGAAGGGAGGGACCCAGACGCTCGTTCGCAGGGACTCTCGGGCCCCTGAGGGGGATGGAGGTGGAGGGGGTGCCCTCAGCCCCGCCCCTCACAGCCACGTGGAGTTACATCTGCATGGGGACCCTCCAGCGGGAGGGCTGGCCTGACCACCCCACGGCCCTGCTCACGGCAGGTGCGCCAGCAGTCCCACCCACACGGCCCCCTCTCTGCACACCACGGGGCGGGGAGGGTCGTGAAGGCCGTGAGGCCCCAAGGGAGGCCTGGAAGGAGAAGCAGGGCGCCTTCACCCCTCTGCCCATCCCACCAGCCTGCTCTCCGTAAACATGAAGGCTCACACTTGGTTCCTGACCAGAGCTGAACTCTTGGTCATTCACGGCTCCTGCTTTGTGGGGAGGGGAGGAAGAGGCAGATTCCACAGGCAGGTGGGCAGCGGACAGGCGGCAGTGGGTAGCAGGTCAGGGCTTGCTGTGGTACCGCCTGGCCTTGCTGGCTCGCCGGCAGGCACGGACAAGGGCAGCAGAGCCCACACGGCAGGTGCGAGCTGGGGCCGGGCTCCTGGAGGACTGAGTCAGTTCGGTGCCCCGTCGTCTTTGCTTTCCCGGCAGCTTCGGCCTGGCTGGGCTGGGCTGGCCGTCCAAGGTTCGGAGCCTCGCCTCCAGGCCTCTTTCTCAATCTGGCTTCCGGGCAGAGCTCAGAGGCTGCCAGGCCCAATGCCCAGCATGTTTCTTTCCCAGGACTTGGGTTTTAACTGCGAAGCTTTCCTCACCACCTCCTGCCCCACCCACTGAAGCATCTTTATTCACGAGGCCTCAGCGTCCCCGCCTGTGAAAGGGATATGATGGTCCCTGCTTCTCCCTAGATTCGACAAGAGGACACCTCCGTGTGGCTGGTGGCCGCACAGGAGGGAGCAGCCCTGGGTTCGGGTCCCCCTCACTGGCTGTGTGGCCCTCTCGGGGCCTGGGCTTCCTGGCCTACCTCACAATACGGTTGTAAAGTGTGAGAGAAAGACAAGTATCACGTGATATTGCTTATTTGTGGAATCTAAAAAAATGGTACAAATGAACTTATTTACAGAACAGAAATAGAGTCACAGCTGTAGAAAACAAACTTATGGTTACCAAGGGGGAAGAGGTGTTGGGGAGGGGTGAATTGGGAGATTGGGATGGACGTGTACACAGTACTGTATATAAAACAGATAACTGACAAGAACCTGCTGTACAGCACAGGGGACTCTACTGAGTAGAGTCTTAAAAAAACTGAGTCACTTTGCTGTACACCTGAAACTAACATAACACTGTAAATCAATGATACTCCAATAAAAAAATTTTAAATAATACAAGAAAATAGAAATACTTGGGGGGGGGGGAAGTGTGAAGGAGAGAGTGGCAGGGCCAGAACGTGACCCTGAGACAGGATCTCAAGCCACTGAGGTGCTGGAGGGGATCAAGCTCCAGTCACTGCCCTGCCAGCTCTTTCCTCCTTTTGTTTTCCTGGTTCCAGGGGCTGAGAAGCCAATGGGGAGCATCTGCAAATCCCTGCATTGGGAAATGACCCTGGGGCGCTCACAGAGGATGGCCTCCTGCCAGCCCTTCCCCCAACCCCCCCTAGGCCCCTACACCCCACCCTGGGGCTCTCACCAGCAGGGGCCTGACCCTGGGTCTTCTTGCAAGTTCTGTCCTGCACTCGGGTTAACCACACTGGGGCGCAGGATGACTACGGAAACCTTGGCCTCCCTGGCAGGGAACTGGATGCAATTCCCTGCCTGGAGGTCCCCGCCCCCTCTGTCCCCATCGCACCACGCCAGCCTGACGAAGCCCTACAGTCCCTAAAGATCTGAGGGCCTAAACTAGGAGCAGGAGAGCTTTGGGGCTCCAGGAGAGCAGCTCCTGGGCAACCTCCACCCCAGTGCTGCTAACACCCCAAACAGCACTGGTCTCTTGCAGGGTGGTATGGGGGAGTGGCTGGGAGAGGCCACCAGTCACCATCCAGCTGCCACTTCCTCCCTCTTCCCACGCTCTGTGCCCTCCCTCCTCCTCCCAGGTCCCCTGGAAAAGCCAGACTGTGTCTCCCCTACACAGAAGGGCAAGCCCCCTGCCCTGAAGGAGGCGCTAGGCAGGTCTCTATGAGAAACAGACTGAGCGAGCCACAGAGAAACTGGGATTCAAGGGGACACAAATCTAGAGTTGGGGGAGGGGTAGTGCCATCAGCCCAAGCCCTGGGCCCAGCTGGTCTCCAGGGGTTCCTGCCCCTAAAGAAGGCAGTTCCGGGATCCTAGCACTTTTGCCCCAGGGATCCTCAAACCTCTGGCTCATTTTTTTCCCCTAGACCATATAGCAGGGTGAGTAGAGGGTGGTGAGTAAGAGCCTGTCTGGGGGCCTCCTAGGTCATGGGAAGGGTGTGGGAGATTTGGCTGAAAGGGACAGGAAGTAGGGCCCTACAATTAAGGAAAATGAAGCCTTCCCAGGCCATGGTATGTAAATCCTTCCGGCTAGTTCCTGGATGGGGAGGAGGCCCCAGGCTGTCATTCTGGGGTGTGGCCTCAAAGCCCGACTCAAGGCCGCTACTGGTGATCTTAAACTGCTCACCCATTTAAGAAATGGCTGCAAAACTAGGTGGGAGAAATGGACTGGGCAACCCACCCACCGCACAGGGTTAGGCTTGTTGCTAGCAGGCAGGTCCCTGGGAAGGGTCCAAAGGCTCTGATTCTGGCTGCTCTCCAGAGAAGAGCCTCGCTAAAGGCCAGGGGCGCTGTGGTGCTCTGCCTGCCACCTGCTGGCACCTCCTGGTAAGGACTGCCAGCGGAGCAGGGGGCCTGCTTAGCCCATAGGGCTGCCAGCCCAGGCCTGAGCACAGGGCCTAGAAACTGGGATGCTCGGCAGGATCGGAAAACACAAATCTAAAGAGAAAAGTATGGAAGGTAAGTGCTAAGGCAGAAACAGGGAATTCTCAGGGGTCTTTGCAGCTCCACCTGGAAAGCAACACCAGAGGTCACAGTCCACCCTACAAAGTTTAGAGTTCCAGAAAATTCCAACTGTTCTGGGTAACAAGTTACCCAAGAAAAATTCTCAGGAACTGGACAAATAGGGAGGAAAGGAAAAGGAGAAAGAAATACTTGTATTTTTTTTTTTTTTTGGCTGCACTGGGTCCTCGTTGCTGAGTGCGGGCTTTCCCCAGTTGCGGCGAGCGGGGGGGGGGGTCCTCTTCTTGGCGGTGCGCAGGCTTCTCACTGCGGTGGCCTCTCCTGCTGTGGAACACGGGCTCTAGGTACGCGGGCTTCAGTAGTTGCGGCGCTCGGCCTCTAGGGCGCGCAGGCTCAGTAGTTGTGGCTCGCAGACTCAGTTGCTCCGCAGCATGTGGGATCTTCCCAGACCAGGGATTGAACCTGTGTCTCCTGCATTGGCGGGCAGATTCTTAACCACTGCGCCACCAGGGAAGTCCCTGTATTCCTATTTTTAAAGTGATATGGAAGATAAAGTCACAGTGAGTTCCACGTATTTCAACCCTTTGGCTCAGCCACCCCACCGCTAAGCGTTGTGTTTGCAAAATGATGTGTGTAATGCACCACAACACTGTCTGAAACAGCAAAAGATGGGAAATAACATTAACACTATCAGTAGAGGATTGGGTTAGATAGATTTTGGTAACAAATGTAATGGGAGTATCAGGTAGCCAACAGAAACGAGGCCACTGCATTTATAGAACATTTTCTAAGCTATATTACTAGCTCGCTTAGACACAAGAAACTGTCTCCAGGAAGGACAACTGGGAGCAGAGGGGCAGGTGGACTGACTTTTCATTGACCGCACTTCAGTACCACTTGAATATATGCCACTTGCATGTATTACTTATTCAGATTAGAATTTTTTTATTTTATTTTTATTTATTTTTTTTTTTTGCGGTACGCGGGCCTCTCACTGCTGTGGCCTCTCCCTTTGCAGAGCACAGGCTCCGGACGCGCAGGCTTAGCAGCCATGGCTCACGGGCCCAGTCGCTCCGCAGCATGTGGGGTCTTCCTGGACCGGGGCACGAACCCGCGTCCCCTGCATCGGCAGGCGGACTCTCAACCACTGCGCCACCAGGGAAGCCCCAGATTAGATATTTTAAAGCACCCTTGGGTAGAGAAATAAGTTATGGGGGTGGGGATGGGGATCTGAGGAGGGCTGTATTGGCCAGGGGTCTCTAATGTTTATTCTTTTTTTTCTTTTTGGCACCACACGGATTATGGCATCTTCGTTCCCCAACCAGGGATCAATCCCTGGCCCACAGCAGTGCAAGTGCGGAGTCCTTAGCACGAGACCGCCGGGGAATTCCCAGCTAATGTTTATTCTTGTACACGAATGGTGAAAAGTTGGTGCACACCTGCCCCCAACATGTGTGTGTTGTTAAACCATGATAACTGCCATTTTGGAAGATCAAAATGGTTGACTGCTTGTGGTTCAACCTAATATTTATTTACAAATTATCTTACATGTACTAATGAATGAATATTTCTGCATATTATATAACACAAAGTGAGGAACTAAGTAAGGCTGAGCCAGAAAGTAAATACAAACCAAAGGCCTGCCGTGTTCTTCCCAGCCCCCAACCCCTCCCCTTGGAGACCAGCAGCCTTTGAAGTGGGGATGAGAATCAACTCCGCCACAGCCCATCTCAGTGAGGAAAACTGTTTCAAATCATGAAGCTTACCACTTATAAAATTCAGGCCTGATAATGTTAATTTGGATTAACACAGGAATGAGAACCTCAGCCCCTTCTTCTTCTTATCTCTGCACCTTCCAGGCACATCGCCCTCGCAGGGACTCAATACGACCCCAGCCTGGGAGAAGTAAATGTGTGCAGAGCGCAGTCCTGCTCCCCCAGTGCAGCAGCCCCAGTCGGGCTTCCGATGTGAGTTGTTTTTTTGTTGTTTTTTTTCCGGTACGCGGGCCTCTCACTGTTGTGGCCTCTCCCGTTGCGGAGCACAGGCTCCGGACGCGCAGGCTCAGCGGCCATGGCTCACGGGCCCAGCCGCTCCGCGGCGTGTGGGATCTTCCCGGACCGGGGCACGAACCCGCGTCCCCTGCATCGGCAGGCGGACTCCCAACCACTGCGCCACCAGGGAAGCCCCCGATGTGAGTTTTTTAAGTGTAATCATGCCTCAGTAATTTGGAGAAAGGCTAAGGGGCAGAGGAGTCAGAATAAAAGCAAAAACTAAGTCACCCAGTGTTTCAAAACAGCATACTTACTGCTCTCAAGCTTAGGCCATTTAATACTTGTTTCAGTTCCCTTACTTAGCACACAGGTCAAGAAGCCAAGAATACTCTCTTTAGAATACATACTTACAGGGTACTTACATGACCCCAGCACCCAAAGGCTCAATCTTGGAGTCGGAAATAATGCTAACGCCTGCTCCCTCCTCTTTCACAGCAAGGGATTTTCTTCTAAGCAAAGAGAATAAACTCCATCCTAGGGTAAACGTTTAACCTAATTATGGATCAATTTCCTACAGCACTCCGAAGGCCCCCAAGATGGGGACAGCAGCTTCGACAGGCCATGCTCTCCACCCTCACTAGCCCTGTCCAAATTCACAACACCTCCCTCCGTCTCTCCCCTGGGCCCCAAATGGCTTCTCACCTCCTGCTTTGTGGGTTGTTCCCATTCTCTGTGTTCAACTTTTGGGGTCTGATGGTGTTTAGAGCACTTTGAGCTATTTCCTCATCTCCTGGAAGAGGGTACTTGAGACTCCCTAGGAAGCTCTATACAGGCACCATCCTCCCAGGATAAGATATACAGTGCCTGGATTTTTTTTTAATATCTTGTAACTACCAAAAGGAGCAAAGGACAACCTATTCCCATCTTAGAGATGAGAAGGTTAAAGACCGGAAGCCAAGTACTATTCCAAACCCAACCAAGCTGGTGAAGGCAGTACCTTCTCAGTGGTCCTGGCAGCCGTTCCAGGGCAGGGGTCACTGGTGGGGGCAGCTAAGATGGGAGGACACAGGCCACCCAGCAGACCACCTCCACCAAGTGTCACAGATAGGAACTGTGAGGGCAACTGCTACCTAAATACACGTGTTCCTCCACTAGGATGGTTGTTCCTCTAATCAATAACTTGATCAAGGTCATAACCTTATCCTCTTTTAAACTCAAGCAAACTTAAGCTTAGCTGAGAGCCAAAGTTGCAAATATCACAAGTATGGTAGGCAGGGATCTCCCAGCATTTTTTCCTAAACCAGCCCAACACAGGGAACCTAAGTGATCTCTCAAGACTCTTGTATCTCCAGTATGTCTGGCCAACTTACAGGAAAGTTGTGAGGTCTCCTAATCAATGATTAAACTTTATAGAGAAAGTATGTATAAAGCAAGCCATGTCTCTAACCATGATTACACATACATAGAGGTATTCATACACATAGATATGCTTTTAATAATATATCTTTTTAAGAGTAGTCCTACTCTATCTCTAGCAAAAGTCAAACTGTGAGAGTCAGAAATATCTTCAGGTTTGCTGTGTGCTGTCCTCAGAGTTAAGGAAACCACCGGGATCCCATCCTTCCCTCCCGGGAAAGGAGACTGACAAAAAAGGATACAGAAAGCTTCTGGTTTCCATTGTCTTTAGTTTTGTTTTGTTTTTAAGGAACAATCTATATAAGAAACTAATTCCTTAAAAAACCCCTGAAGTTCTGCTACCAAAGACATAGGCAAAGACATCTAAATAGCCACAGAGTCAAAAAAAAAAAAAAAAGTTTATTTGAGAACAAGAGGAAGCTTTTGCACATCTGACAAGGTAGACGTGTTTTGATAATAGACGCCATCCATATTTCAGCTCTACCAATATTGCCACAAATGGAACATATTTTTTCTAACAAAGATATGGAGATAAGTATTTATGACTAAATAGAGTCAAAGGAAAGGTGAGGCCCCACAGCATATCCCTTAGACTGATTCATGACATAGGATTTAAATCGAACAATCCAGTCTCCTAATGCAGTGGTTCTCAACTTGGTTTCTTGTCAGAATGCCAGGGACTCTTCGAACGAATATCCCCAATACTAGGCCGTACCCAAGTCAGAGTCTTGGGGGGTGCGACCCAGGCACTGGTATTTTTTTAAGCATCCCAGGTGATTCCAATGTGCAGCCAAGGTGGATGGCCGCTGCTCCAGAGGCAGGTAACAACCATCAACAGACTCCTCAGCCCATCCACCCTGAAAGGAAGGGGCATTTGCTGGGCATCGCGGCCTCTCGGTGATCCTGTCATTCACTTTGCTCAAGGACTCCAGGCGTTATCAGCTTTGGGTACAATTTAGAGCCTTTCCATTTGCCTTAGTCATTTTTAGAGCAATACTTAATCAGGCAAATACCATCAAAGAGAGAGAAAAGATGGAGAAAGAGATTTCCGTAAGGCATGATACGAATAAGTGAGTGAAAAAACAATCTCAAGTTTAAAGGTGAAGGATGAGAAGTCAAAGCCTGTGAAATTTTATTTATACAAAAGAATAAAAATACCTATTTTAAAAGGACTCATTTAAACTCATGTGTTTCAGTTTTTCCTGTTCCTTGAACATGAAACTGCTTCCAACTCAAAAAGATTTAAGATAGGTAATTATTAAATAAACACTCTTTACCTTCCCTCTGCAAAGAAACAAAAAGCCAAGTCCCCATTTTATTTATGGTAAACCAAATTACTTTCAGTTAAGAATATTGGCAACTGCACGAAAGAGATGATCAGATATGTCAGCAGGAAGGTATGAGCTGTATAATGGCATTACAAAAAGTCCCCAAAGCAAATAAGATGGTAAAAACAATCATAGAAAAACGATAAAACACAAACAAAATAAGAAAACGCCAGATATTTACAGCCTCCCTCTGAAACGTGACTTGTTCTACGTTCAGCATAAAACAAACCTAGAGAACATTTCTCGATGCGCATCACAGATGAGGCTGGTGCCAGCCAGCAGTTTGACGGGGGAGACATTGGTTCCAAGAACGGAGAAATGCACACTTAGCAACTTGCTGGGATTAAAACAATGTCTTGGGTCGTCCTGCAGTTGTTACGGAAAATGACACAAAATAAATGCTCCAATATGGTCTTACAGAAATGACTTGTTTGTCACCACATTTCAGAACAAACTACTCAGAGTCACAGGCACCAGGTCTGGGAAAGCAGAGATGGATGGCCACGCAGCCAGGTGAGGGGTGTTTATCTTTGTGAGGTCGGAGGAGGGAAGCAGGGCTCTATAGCCTGGACGCTTCTGCACTAATGAGTCTTCTAATAATCCTGAAGAGAGAAAAACAGAAGTCCCAACTTATTCTCAGCAGAACATTGATAAATTCTCACCAACAACCCTGCTAGGCTATTGCTCTGTAGCCAAAGATTCTATTTCAAATATGACAGACAATATTTCACATCGAAAATGGCTTGTCTTCTGAGTCCACAAAGGGACAGAAACATCAATTCTGCCTTATTAGACCTGAGAACTCACCAGTTAGAGGCATGGGGGTGGTGAGGAGGGGTAGTATTAACAGTACATTATTTAATCAAAGGGAATTTTTCTTCAGGAAAAAATGTGTGAGCCTTTCTCTCTCCAAAATATAAAGAGAGTACACAAACCTAAAAGTCAAAGTGCATCCAGATGGATACCCCAGACTTTAAAACAAGAACTGTGACCCCAGATTAGGAACACTCAAGCTCTGAAGACAAATACGTTTTTCTAACCGTCTACGAAAATCACCAGCCTCTCTGAAATGGTCTGGCTGATACTTACAGCTCGTGGTTTTTTGTTTAACTTCAGATCAATCCTGTGATAGGAAAGATAAAAGATATTTGCATTTTAATTTACAGAAAACGGGTCCAAGAATCAGCTACTGCATAGGGCACAAGCTATAACAAAGACTATTTGGTTAAGTAAAATCCACATTCTTCATTAGACTATGTCATATTTAGTTGTTTACCCAGATATTATTAAGCAAGTATTTATTAAAAACATGAGCAGATACTCTTGCCACAAGGTAAACTTAGATGACTCAAAAAGAAATACACTATAGCAGTTATAAAAGTCGTACAATTTTTAAGAATGATTCCAAAATTACACGTTAAAGAGCTTGGGTTAAGAGGGCATGCTCTACGTTAATGTGTTAGCTCTGCAACTATGTTGCTGATAATCACTGAGACACTGAGTGATTAAGAACAGGAAAGAGACTAGGAGTTTGTATTCCTGGACATGAAACACAAAAGAAATTCAACAAATTTCAATTTTTAAATCTTTCCAGAGCAAAACATCAAGATCTTAAACTATCAATCTCCTTATGAAGCAAAGCCAGGATATCAATTTAAATATTAATCAAAGTAAAGGTTATCTACTTTTAAAGAAATTAAAATGCATAAAAGTGAAGTTTACTTAATTTTGCTTAAGTTATTAAATAAAATGTTACCTCCATCACGTTTTTCTGTTTTTAAAAAAAACTTCCCAGCCTAACCTAATATACATACCTACAATTAAACAGATAAACTATGGGTTAGAAAGGTCTCAGAAAGGCATATTTGTCTCTACACACTAAACAACACAGCACAAATACTAATTCAAATCAAACTTACTCAAAGTCATAATCAAACATGCCAGACGGGCTGAGGGGCAGCATTTGAAAGGAAGAAAGCAATAGAAATTAATATCCTAATTGAATAAATTAGTTGATTAGCCACCCTAGCAAGATTTGTAGAAACAAAATCACTTTTAAGAATCTTAAGACACAAAGTTTCAGACATCAAAGCACCAAAGATTCTGTGGTTGGGAGATTCCCTTCCCTCAATGGATTTCATATCAGAAGAACAGACTATAAAAAGAAAAGTTATTTCATTAGAAAACTAGACACCTGCAGGCCTTCTATTAACTACCAGATTCAGAGTTAGAACTTTTAAAATATTTAATTATAATGAAAAATAAACAGGGCATTTAGAAGAAATAGAGAACAAAGGGTTTAGTGACATAATGAAAAGTGCTTTGAAGACCGTACCAACAACTCGGCATAATACACTTTCACTAAAATGAAAGATAAAAATATCATACAGTTTTGAAAATAAAAAACATTTTGCAATTTCTAACTCGGGTTTTATATTTAAACATGTCCAAACATGGTACTCCTTTTCTCTGCATTCATGCTAGAAGCCAGGGGTCGAATCAGAGTCTAATTCCAAAACCCACACAGCCGTATGACTCTGCCCCTGAACTGGTGAGGGCAGTTAACGGTTTATGTCAGGGCTACAATCAGGGAACGCGGAAGTCTGCAGTGCGCCTACTGAAACAAAGGGAAGTTGACATCCGCAAGCACCCAAGCCGTAAGGGTCCAGATGGGAGAGCAGCCTAGAGGAGAAGGCCGTTTCGGGCCAACACCGCTAACAGACCATGGGCTGGGCAGACGTCCAAAGCAAATGTTAACCAGGGGCACGACACCAGTTCCTTGGCTGGCTCCAGAGCCTTTCAGACTGTAGACAGGAGGTAAAACAATACGCAAAATGGCTGTATTTCCTCCTAGCCAATGTTTGCAAGAGTGAAGCTGGAAGAAAGCTTAACTTCAATAACCTTTATGCAACAGTTTCACTTCGGACATTTGGGAAAAGTATACAGTAACTGTACAAACCAGGAACTGTCAGAAATTTAACTTTCAGCCTAACTTAACTTTGTTCAGAAATTAAAGAAGTAGACTGTACCTACTTCATGAAAACGTCACAAACTACCTAGAATTCTAGAGCTTGGTACAGTATCAAAAACCTGTAAGAGCAGCTATAAGGTTATACCGATTTCAACTTTTTTCTTTAAAGACACTGGGACTTATCGTTCAGATATCACGTAAAAGATAAGACTTTAGAATCTTGTGATCATTTATGAATGCTAAAAATTATTTGATAGATTTTTATATTCCTAAAGAGGACAAATTCAAAGTTCTTCCCTTTTTGCTAGGGTACTTATTTATTCCACTTTGCTTTACTCATCACTAAACAGTGTCTTACACATGGTGGGTATTCAGACTTTTGTTGAAATAATTTACTGTTGACTTTTATCTGACAATATGGGGTGTGGTACATTGAAGGAGAAACGACACTGTACTGGGAGCAAAGTTACAAACATGTGTAGACAAAGTGCTCCCCCGTCCCCATCCCCCAATCAGTCAGACCCACTAAGACATTAGTCAGGGGCGAGGGGTTTGGGCCAGACACAATTCCTGACTAAAGATGGCAGGAATCTGAGAAGGTGTGCTAATAAACCTATTTTCTCCAGAAAGAAGGCAAATCAGCTCCAGTATCCTCCCTCAGGGCAGGTGAGGCCCTAAGGCCAACGGAGAAACCCAGCAGGATACTGAACCTGGGGAACGAAAAAGGATCCTGCTTTCCAAACAGAAAGCCCCATTGTGAAGGCAATAACTAACATCAAATATCTTTTTAAATCCTAGTATTTTTCTGGAAGGAGTTAGTTCCTAGGGCCAGGAGAGGAAACGGTAGGAAATGCTGTTACTATGGAAATCTACCAGTAATCTGCAAGAAGAAAATTAAGTTCAATGTCTAATTCCCTTTTATCAGCTGATCCTATCATTAAGGAAAATAAGGTATTACCTGAAATAAACAATAGCTATCAATAGAGTCTAGTGTACCAGGAATGGAGAAAGTGTCCCAGAAACTTTCAAGGAATTTACCCCTCCTCTACTCTGAAACAGGAAAATAATTATCCCATTTAAAATGACACTGGTGTAAACTTAATGAAAGCAACACAGAGCATGACCCTTTTATCTTGACAATTTAAAAAAATATTTTTAAGAGTATGGATCTCTGCTGTTTATGATAAACTAGCGTCAGTCCTGTCACAGCGATTAAATAAGCTGTAGCCTTACCAAAAAAAAAAAAAAAAAAAGAGAGAGAGAGAGATACAATTTTTGCTCTCTCTTACTGCACTTATGAGATTGGCGTGGTGATTTCTGGTGTGCAGAAAAATGTTAGGCTGCAGTCCTTAGTCACTATCTGGAGGATATACTATTTCTGGGTCTAAAAACCACCACCACCATTGACAAGAAAAACTCTTAAAAGAATTAAAGAATCAGTTGATGCCAAGGAGGCTTAAACCCGTTGGAGTTAATTCTGTATTATCCCTGTATGCCACATCTGGCAAAGGTAACAACTATAATATCCTGGGTGCCTGAGGGAATGTTCTGTGGGACAACCCAGCCCAGAAGCAAACTGACTGGCACAGGGAAGCCCACCCATTCCTTGCACGCTCCCTTTCATCTCCTCAGCATGCAGGCTCCTAAGAGGAGCAGGACAAAAGCCAACCTGGTGGATATCTGGTTTTCAAACCTCCCAGAAGAAGGTTTGAGGCCATCCCTTCCTCTAGAAACTACTGCATTACCCTCTCTGAGTTCAGCTGTATAATTTCCAATTATCTGAGCTAACAGGCCCCGGCATCATCATATAAACCCCAAGGAGAGAGAATGCTAAAATCCTCTCTGGGTGGCACCTGATCTCTCTGCCCACTGATGTGATTCCTATCTCATTAGGCACTGCAAAAACACACAGTGAACAAACATTATCTAGGAAGGTGCTCTCGTATCTTATAGACCTTATATTGTTCCTCTGATACTGAAATCAGCATTTTACAAAGATATATAAAAATAGAGAAATCATAAGCAATCAAAAAACTTGTATTTAAAAAGCATAAAGGGGGCTTCCCTGGTGGCGCAGTGGTTGGGAGTCCGTCTGCCGATGCAGGGGACACGGGTTCGTGCCCCGGTCCGGGAAGATCCCACGTGCCGCGGAGCGGCTGGGCCCGTGAGCCATGGCCGCTGAGCCTGCGCATCCGGAGCCTGTGCTCCGCAGCGGGAGAGGCCGCAACAGTGAGAGGCCCGTGTACCGAAAAATAAAAATAAAAAATAAAAAGCATAAAGGCACTATTAGATCAGTTCTGTCCATCCTCCAGGGAATAAGAACAGGCAGGGATCAAGGTTAGGAGCAGAAGACTTATATCCCACTTTTCAGCTTCCCAACACATGCTAGTGGCATCTTCCAAACACTAGTACACAGATTCCATTTCTATTTCCCTTTTTCTCTTCTGAAAGGATTTCAAATTCACTGTATTAAACAAAAGTTTTATGGAATCAAATTCTTCTACACTAGAAACACTGAGAAGGATGTCTTCCTTCACAGTTCCTCTAATGCCCACTAATTCCTCCCTTAGAGAAAAATTAGCCTGTTTCACTTGGACCAAATGAATTTCTTCCCATCAGCAACAGAAAGACCACACCAATCCTGAAGAATGTTTATTCTATTAAAGTCCCTTCACAGCAATGGTCACGGAAGCTCTAAGTGGGTGGGGATAGGGTGGGGGCATAGGGGGTGGGGAAAGGTGGTCCCTACCACTGACCTGTGCCGGTTTTTATTCTTTCGTTTTTTATGGCTGCTATGATGACTCCCTGAGGAAGTAGAAGAAGCAGCCTTCTGAGGTTTCACTCCCTGCACAGATCCATCCAGATCCTCAGGATCCTCCTGGCTGGGCTCATTTTCCTGATTGTGGAAGTCTGGAGAAGTATCACTTTCCGTCCCACTTCCTGGCTCCCCTGGAGGGAATAAACACAAGTCCCCCAAAGCATCATCAGTACTCCTCAGGCAGTTTGTCCATCAGTCAGGAAAGATTTTCTGAGCACTAACACATAGAAAAAGACTTGTTTCCTACCCTTAAGGACCATATGTTCTAACTGACAGGAAGAGACATACAAAGTTACCAGAGTTCCCGAGAAACTTGTAATCTGAAACAATGTAACCAGAGTCAACAGACCTAAGGACGGCTGGGAGATTAGACCATACAATCAAGATAACCTCGCTACATAAAGGTTATTTAAACAAGAATATGCTAATGGGATTAATAATTACACAAGAAGCATTATCAAAAACATTACATAGGTCTTCGGGAGGTGAGAGATGACCTTGGGAAAACATCCTACAGCTGGCCCTGGTTCCTTCCCCAGACCACATGGGAATCCTGACTTTCCATCAAGAAAAAGGGCCCAGGAGGAGAAAAGCCCCATTACCTAAGTTACTCTGAGAAGCCTTAAGAACATTATTTTAAAAGTGGTAATAATACCCTTCAGCTGACAGATATTCCCATGCATCTCCCTCCCACCCTCCCTATCCCACCCCTCTAGGTGGTCACAAAGCACCAAGCTGGTCTCCCTGTGCTATGCGGCTGCTTCCCACTAGCTGTCTATTTTACGTTTGGTAGTGTGTATATGTCCATGCCACTCTCTCGCTTCGTCCCAGCTTACCCTTCCCCCTCCCCATGTCCTCAAGTCCATTCTCTACGTCTGCATCTTTAAGTCCTGTCCTGTCCCTAGGTTCTTCAGAGCGATTGTTTTTTTTTTTAGATTCCATATATATGTGTTAGCATACGGTATTTGTTTTTCTCTTTCTGAGTCACTTCACTCTGTATGACAGACTCTAGGTCCATCCACCTCACTACAGATAACTCAGTTTCGTTTCTCTTTATGGCTAAGATAACTGGATAACTGGATATCCACATGCAAAAGAATGAAATTGGAACCCTGTCTCATACCATATACAAAAATTAACTCAAAATGGATCAGAGACCTAAATGTAGGAGCTATAAAACTCTTAGAATCTATTGGAGTAGGCAATGGTTTCTTAGATAAGACCACAAAAGCAAGCATGACAAAAGAAAAAATATGTATAGTGAACTATATCATGTATGTAAAACTCTTGAACTGCAAATTTCACCCAAAAAGTAAAACAACCCACAGGGGTGAGGTGAGGGCAAAACGGGCAAAGGGGGTCAGCTATATGGTGACACATGGAAACTAAACTTTTGGTGGTGGGAACACTGTAGTATATACAGAAGTCAAAGTATAACGTTGTACCTATCGAACTTACATGTTATAAACCAATGCTAACTAGAAAAAAAAAAGAAAAAAAAATCACAACCCACACAATGCGAGAAAATGTTTGCACATCATATATCTGATAAAGACTTGTATCCAGAATACGTAAAGAACTCTTAGAACTCAATAATAAAAAGACAAAAAAATTTTAAAAAGATCAGCAATGGATTTGAATAGACATTTCTCAAAAGAAGATATACAAATGGCCAATAAGCACAGGAGAAGACGCACAACATCACTAGCCATTAGGGAAATGCAAGTCAAGACTACAATGAGATAGCACTGCCTACCCACTAGGGTAACTATAATGGAAAGACAAACAGTAACAAGTGTTGGTGAAGATGTGGAGAAACTAGAACCTTCAAACACTGCTGATGGGAATATAAATTGTACAGCCAACTTGGAAGACACTTTGGCAGCTCCTCAAAAGATTAAACATTGAGTTAACAAATCACCAGCAATTCCACTCCTGAGTATGTTTCCAAGAGAAATGATAACACGTTCACACAAAACTGGTCATAAATGTTCACGGAAGTATTATTCACAGCAGCAAAATGTCCATCAACTGATGAATGCATAAATAAAATGTGGTATATCCATGCAATGGAATATAGGCACAGCTCGGAGACATTGTGGATTTGGTTCTAGACCACCACAATAAAGCGAGTATCAAAATAATGTGAGTTACACAAATTTTTTGGTTTCCCAGTGCATATAAAAGTTATGTTTACACTATACTGAGTCTATTAAGTGTGCAACAGCATTATGTCTAAAAAAATGTGCATACCTTAATTTAAAAATGTATATTATTGCTAAAAAATGCTAACCATCATCTGACAGCACAGGGTTGCCATAAACATTCAATCTGTAAAAAAGGCAGTATCTGCAAAGTGCAATAAAACAAAGTATGCCTGTATTATTCAGCATTAAAAAGAAATGCAGTACTAATACATGCTCTGTTTGGGAGTTTTTAAGTGTGATCATAGTGTAAAGGGCCTATCATTTATATAACTACCATATGATCCAGTAACCCCACTTATGGGTATTTATCCAAAAGAACTGAAATCAGGATCTTGAAGAGATATCTGCATTCCTATGTTCATTGCAGCATTATTCAATAGCCCAAATGTAGAAACGACTTAAATGTCTGTCAATAGATGAACGGATAAAGAAACTGTGGTAGGGCTTCCCTGGTGGCGCAGTGGTTAAGAATCTGCCTACCAATGCAGGGGACATGGGTTCGAGCTCTGGTCTGGGAAGATCCCACATGCCACGGAGCAACTAAGCCCGTGTGCCACAGCTGCTGAGCCTGCAAGCCACGACTACTGAGCCCGACTGCCACAACTACTGAGGCCCACGTGCCTAGAGCCCGTGCTCGCAACAAGAGAAGCCACTGCAATGAGAAGCCAACGCACCGCAACAAAGAGTAGCCCCTGTTCGCCGCAACTAAAAGAAAGCCCATGCGCAACAAGGACCCAACGCAGCCAAAAATAAAATAAATAAATAAATTTATTTAAAAAAAAGAAAATGTGGTATATACATAACAATGGAATATATTATTCAGCCTTAAAAAGAAGGAAATCCTGTCACATGCCACAACAATGGATGAACCTGGAGGACGTTATGCTAAGTGAAATAAGCCAGTCACAGAAAAACAAATACTGCGTGATTCCACTTCTATGAGGTATCTAAAACAGTCAAACTCACAGAAGCAGAAAGTAGAATGGTGGTTGCCAGTGGCTGGGGGGGGGGGGGGAGTTGCTGTTTGATGAGTATAAAGTTTCAGTCGTGCAAGACAATTAAGTCCTAGAGATCTGCAGTGCAACTCTGTACAGTTAAGACTATTGTACTGTGCACTTAAAAATCTGTAGCTCTGGACTCCCCTGGTGGTGCAGTGGTTAAGAATCCACCTGCCAATGCAGGGGACACGGGTTCGAGCCCTGGTCTGGGAAGATCCCACATGCCGTGGAGCAACCAAGCCTGTGTGCCACAACTACTGAGCCCGCACGCTGCAACTACTGAAGCCTGCGTGCCTAGAGCCCATGTTCCACAACAAGAGAAGCCCACGCACCACAATGAAGAGTAGCCCCCGCTCGCCGCAACTAGAGAAAGCCTGCACACAGCAACGAAGATCCAACGCAGCCAAAAATAAATTAAAAAGTGAAAAAAAAATCTGTAGATCTTATGTTTAGTGTCCTTGCCACAATTTAAAAACTATCATTTGGCAATACATACTGAAAGGGACTTCCCTGGTGGCACAGTGGTTGAGAATCCGCCTGCCAATACAGGGGACATGGGTTCGATCCCTGGTCCGGGAAGATCCCACATGCTGCGGAGCAACTGAGCCCACGCGCCACAACTACTGAGTCTGTGCACTAGAGCCCGCGAGCCGCAACTACTGAGCCCGTGTGCTGCAACTACTGAGGCCCGCGCGCCTAGAGCCCGTGCTCTGCAACAAGAGAAGCCCGCACACCGCAACGAAGAGTAGCCCCTGCTCGCCGCGACTAGAGAAAGCCTGCGTGCAGCAACAAAGACCCAACGCTGCCAAAAATAAATTAAAAAAAAATTTTAAAAAAACCCAACATACTAGAATATGTATACAAGAAACAGGGATAGATTTCTGAGATTTTTCAACATAACACAGGGGGTGGAGGTGAGGGCAGGTAGGGTGTGGATAGGACAGGACTGGCCACAGTGTGATGGTTTGGGGGCAGTGTGATGGGTACACAGGGATTCATTGTTTTGTCTGTATTTGCGTAGATTAAAAATTCACTCTAATGAAAGAGTTTAAACGTAATCTTTTTCCCCCTTATTTTACCCCAATGTATCTGTAACAGGCCCTCCCAAGGTATGCTTTTAAGAATGGGAATGGCAAGACTCTTTTTGGAAAGTCCAGGGTGTTTTCCAACACCAACAACCAACTCCCTGATTGCCCAGACACCAACACTTGAATTTAATTCTGACACTAACTACTGGAGTCAGGGCAGAACCCACAATTTAAGGGCTCAGTCCCACAAGAGTGCCCCCTACTTCAGACACCAGTCACCAGTCCTGGGCCTCCCAGACATCCAACAGACCAGTCATAAACCAGGGGTGCCACAACCCCCTCCTCAGGGTCAATAATCTGCTAGGATCAGGAACATGCTTTATTACAAAGGATACAACTCAGAAACAGGCAAATGGAAGAGGCACACAGGGCAAGGTATGGAGAGGAGCGTGGAGCTTCCTTGCCTTCTCTGGGCTGGGAACCTTCCCAGCACTGCACCATGTTCACCAACAGAAACTCCATCATTTAGGGGTTTTTATGGAAGTTTCATTATGCAGGCATGACTAATTAAGTCACTAGCCATTGGTGATGAGCTCAATCTCCAGTCCCTTTCCCCTCCTTGGAGGTTTCAGGGTTAAGGCTGAGAGTTCCAAACTTCTAGTCAAGGACTGATCTTTTGGGTGACCAGCCCCCATCTGATGCTATCTGTGGGCGAGGGAGGGGCAGTGAACACAGCCACCAGTCATCTCATTAGCATACAAAAGACTACTCTTTTGCATGCTAGCCATTCTTTTTCTTTAAAATTTATTTATGTATTTATTTATTTATTTTTGGCTGCATTGCGTCTTCATTGCTGTGCATGGGCTTTCTCTAGTTGCAGCGAGTGGGGTCTACTCTTCATTGCGGTGCGCGGGCTTCTCATTGCGGTGGCTTCTCCTGTTGCGGAGCACAGGCTCTAGGCAAGTGGGCTTCAGTAGTTGTGGCACCTGGGCTCAGTAGCTGTGGCTCGCAGGCTCTAGAGCGCAGGCTCAGTAGCTGTGGCGCACGGGCTTAGTTGCTCCACGGCATGTGGGATCTTCCTGGACCAGGGCTCGAACCCGTGTCCTCTGCATTGGCAGGCGGATTCTTAACCACTGCGCCACCAGGGAAGCCCCATGTTAGTCATTCTTAATATTCTGGAGAGTCCAAGAGTTTTAGGAGCTGTGTGCCAGGAGAGGGGACAAAGACCAAATATACATTTCCCTTCATACCACAGAAAGTACTGGGCTGTATCTATGAAAATCATTCTTTGACACAGTAGTGCCACTTCTGGGATACTGTCATACAGAAATTAAAACTCCACTGCAAAAAAGCATATGGGTACAAGGATGTTTACTGTGACACTGTTCACAGTGGGGGAAAAGGGAGATGATGGGAATATTCATCAACAGAGGAGGAACAACCAGACTAGGGGGTATTTTCTGGCTTTTAAAAAGAATGCGGGACCTCATGCGGCGCAGTGGTTAAGAATCCACCTGCCAATGCAGGGGACATGGGTTCAATCCCTGGTCCGGGAAGACCCCACATGCCGCGAAGCAACTAAGCCCGTGCGCCACAACTACTGAGCCTGCGCCCTAGAGCCCGCAAGCCACAACTACTGAGCCCGCATGCCTAGAGCCCGTGCTCCGCAACAAGAGAAGCCACCGCAGTGAGAAGCCTGCGCACTGCGACCAAGAGTAGCCCCCGCTCACCGAAACTAGAGAAAGCCTGAGCGCCACAATGAAGAGTCTGCGTGCCGCAACAAAAAAGATTCTGCATGCCGCAATAAAGATCTCACGTGTGGCAACTAAGACCCGACGCAGCCAAATAAAGAAAGAAAGAAATAGGGTTTCCCTGGTGGTACAGTGGTTAAGAATCCGCCTACCAATGCGGGGGACAGGGGTTCAAGCCCTGGTCCAGGAGGATCCCACATGCTGCAGAGCAACTAAGCCCGTGCACCACAACTACTGAGCCCATGTGCCACAACTACTGAGGCCTGCGTGCCTAGAGCCCGTGCTCCTCAACAAGAGAAGCCACTGCAATGAGCAGCCCGCGCACCACAACCAAGAGTAGCCCCCACTCGCCGCAACTAGAGAAAGCCCACGCGCAGCAACAAAGACCCAACGCGGCCAAAAATAAAAATAAATAAATTTATAAAAAATAAATAAATAAGACTGCAAGATGCTAACAACAGCTGACACAGACAGTCCTTACCCTAAGCCAGGCACCGCTGTACACACTTCAGATATATTAATACATACAACCCTCACAAGGGTTAAAAAGTTAAAAAAGAAATCTAACGAAATATAAAAAGATGAGTCTAAGATACAGAAGTATGGTCAGGACAGCCTTCCTCTGCCGTACTTAATCCTATTTATTCAGATAAAAAATGTCATCTCTGAAAATGCAAATGGTGGAGGCACTGGTCGGGGAAGGAGCAGGCCGACAGGGCATGTAGTCACAAAAGCTTTGCATCACAGACAGGACTGCAGAAGGGACACAGGACTCACTGGAGCGGCTGGGCACAGGGGAGAGAAGGGTTAACTAAAAAGGTGGGAAACAAGTAAGGAAGGCAAGTTAGATAGGGCAAATTTTCTCTATGTTGCAATTCTCCTCGAATACACTGAGGAGCAAAACCAACTATTTACTCATTTGGGGCCAGCTGCTATGGGAGTTCTGAGTAAATGGATGGATGAATTGGTCATATTCTATAAAGTGGGTACACGTGTACACACGCACACATGCAAACACAAACAAAGCAGCGGAAGTCAAATCAAAGGCCTATGAATAGAGTCCAGGCAGTAACCGACGTCCCGAAGGGCTGACATGGATACTAAGTATTATGGGAGTCAGAGAAGAAAGAGTGGATTATTCAGGAAAAGCTTCACTGAGGGGGTGGAATTTAAACTGGACCTTGAAAAATGAGAGCCAAAATAAGTACAAAAAATAGCACATGCAAGACAGTGCTGAGGTGAGAAAACACAAGGTATTTGGGACAAATAAATCAAACAACACCTTTTAAACAGAGAGCTTGAGAAATGACAGGTGGGATGGAATGACAGGTTGAGCGGAGTCATAACTGTCAGGCTAGGGGATCTAACACAGGGGACAATACGAGGGGATGTTAAGAAAACTGACTTGTTGCTTAATCTTTCTGAGCCTGTTTCCCCGTCTGTAAAATAGGAATTCTTTCTCTCACGTCTTGAGTATCTCTTATGGACGAGATACTGGGCTAGATGCTTGGGGCTACAGCCATGTTCCCTATCCTCAAGAAGTAGCTTTAGGGATTAAATGAGATAATGTAGAGTAAAGTGTTTGCTTAGTGTCCGGAACACAGTAAGTGTTGAAATCTCAACATCTTTGAGATCTAAAAACACGTAAGTCAAATTCCAAGCAATCAGTCAGGGTTATTTGCAGTAAAACAGCTGCTAGCAGGACATAACAAGATGAAGGCATCCAGAGTTTCGGAACAGGGAAGTAACACCAAACAACTAACGTGTATTGAGTTCTCTGTGCAAACACGTGCTTTAAGATTAGGCTAGAAGAGGTTTATAAGAGGGACTGGAGCTGGGGAGACTAGATTAAACACTGTTAATGTACAAAGTGAGAGCACAAAGTAATAATCATTTCCTCCCTCGGTTCACGGAAGCAGAAGAGAAGTGATAGCAAGAGGACTGGGTTACAACATATCAAGGTACAGCAGCAAGTCAGTCAATCGATTGCTGCTGCCACCATGAAAAGACACACGAGTTTGCCTCTCACTGACATAAAACTGAGCAACTCATTCTTAGCGCAAATAACGTCAAATTTTAAGTTAAATACATCTACAAATGAGATGCTCTACTTAAAGGACCAGCTACTGAACAGTGCCGCAGCAGTGACTCCTGATCAGCACGAAACGTTTAAAGGCAGAAAGGAAGACACCCAGAACAATGCTCACGCGGCTGTTCACTTACCTGTGCAATGACGTAGATGCTGGAGGGGTTTGCTTTGGTGAAAGCTTCAGAGAAGCCCAGTAAAACAAACAGGTGAGACTGCTGATCCCTTACAGGAGCCATGGGTTTGAGCCCTGGCCTGGGAAAATCTGCCTGCTTTGTTTTTCTTTCACTTTATTCTTTTTAGAAAAATATACAATGCCTCACTAATTAGCATAAAATTCCCCTTTGGGACCATGCCAATCCATTCTCATTCTAGGGTAGGTACATAAGAAGCCAAAGGAAGCAAAAGTAGTGCATTTTTTGAGGAAAATTTCAGAACAGTTCAAAAATAAATGCCCAAAGTGCAAAACTCCAGAATCCTTGAGATCTGAGAACAGACAAGTACAAAATCTAAGAGAAAGGGTTGTTTTCTTCATTGCCACCAAAGATCAAAAACACAGGAGTCATTCCACAAGATCTGTTATACAAAACATTCTGAGACAACGGAAAGACCCTGTACAAAGGGAAAAAAGAGTGAAAGGCAAAGCAGACCATTCCTCATTCCGCTCTTGGAATTAAAGTTTGGATCTTTTGGGGACCCTCAAGCCTTGAACTTGGTCCAAGCAGTCCTAGCAGAAGCAAACATAGGTCTTCTCTGGAAGACAGCACCTTCATCCCAGCCGTCACCTTATTCTACAAATACTTTTAACTATAGTGAACAGAAGTACACAGTCAAAGATAAGCAACAAGCACACAGGGAAGTTAGATTTCATGAGTGATACAACAGCAGAAACAACAAACAGAAAGAGGCTCTTAAAGACTTCAGAAACTGAAATTAAATACAGACTACAGAAAACCTATGCTTACTATACTTAAAGAAGTAGGGACTTCACGGATGGCGCGGTGGTTGAGAATCTGCCTGCCAATGCTGGGGACATGGGTTTGAGCCCTAGTCTGGGAAGATCCCACATGCCGCGGGGCAACTAAGCCCATGCGCCATAACTACTGAGCCTGTGCTCTAGAGCCCGAGAGCCACAACTACTGAGCCCGTGTGCCAAATACTGAAGCTACGCACCTAGAGCCCAAGCTGTGCAACAAGAGAAGCCACTGCAATGAGAAGCCCGCGCACCACAACTAAGAGTAGCCCCCGCTCGCCGCAACTAGAGAAAGCCCGCACGCAACAACTAAGACCCAACAACAAAGACCCAATGCAGCCAAAAATAAATAAATAAATAAATAAATTTATTTTAAAAAAAAGTAAAAGGCAAGTTTGAAAACAACTGCAAAGAAAGGTACTAAAAAACCACATAGCAGGGGCTTCCCTGGAGGTGCAGTGGTTGGGAATCCACCTGCCAATGCAGGGGATACAGGTTCGAGCCCTGGTCCAGGAGGATTCCACATGCCGTGGAGCAGCTAGGCCCATGAGCCACGGCTGCTGGGCCTGTGCTCTGGAGCCCGCGAGCCACAACTACTGAGCCCACGTGCCACAACTGCTGGGGCCCTCGTGCCTAGAGCCCATGCTCCGCAACGAAGAGTGGCCCCTGCTCACCGCAGCTGGAGAAAGCCCACGCACAGCAACGAGGACCCAACACAGCCAAAAATAAATTAATTAAAAAAAAAATATATATATATATATATATAAATCACAGCAGATTTTTTAAGTAGTTAAGTAGAATTTCTGGAAATTAAAAATGTAGTAATAGGACTTCTCTGTTGGTTCAGTGGTTAAGACTCCACACTTTTAATGCAGCGGGTGTGGGCTGATCCCCGGTTAGGGAACTAAGATCCCACATGCCACGCAGCATGGCCAAAAAAAATTTTTTTTAAGTATAATAAAAGATTTAAAAATCAAGGGAAGGTTTAAGAGTAAATCAGACTCAACTGAAAAGAGAATTAGTGAATGGGTAGGTCAGAAAAAAAAATACCCATAATGCAGCACAGAGACAAAAAAGAAGATATAGAAAAGATAATAAAAGACATAAAGGATGCAATGAGAGAGAAGGTTTAACTTACATTTAACCAGAGTACCAGGAGAAGAGAGAGAGCATGGAGCAAACACAGTATCTGAAGAGGTAACAGCTGGGAATTTTCCAGAACTGATAAAAAATACCAAACCATAGTTTCATGAAGTCCAATGAAACCCAAGCTAGATAAATTAAAAGAATGAAATCCAATAAAATAAATTTAAAATGGGATAAGAAAAGCAAAGAGGAACAGAAGAAGAAAGTAAGCTGGATGTAGTACTAAGATTCATTCCCCAAACACATGCTATAAGTTCCTATTTGCTTTCTAGAGAGGAACCTCAAATTTGGCTTCAAGCATTTTAGCGCCCATACAAAGAGGGAAACAGTCAATTACCAGGTTTTCAGTAAAAACCAACTAGTCGTTCAGGGAAAACAACTATTCCCAAAGGAGATAATAATTAGTAATGATAATAAACGTTTGCAACGTCCTAACAGAGTGACACATTTTACAGGACCAAAATGTTACTAAGTGCAACGAAGTGCAACTTTATAGGGAAGACCAAGGAATACCAACATGATATATTCCAGAAATGGGGCTCAATCCAGGGGGAAGATCTTAGGGGAATGGATGGCCTCCACATGCTCCAGAAAATCTTCAGTACATCAGTACTTGTCTCAAGTCAAGCTGCTGAGCAGTGGCTTTAGGAGTCTTCCTGACCAGTATCTAGGCGCACCCCGTCTGTGTGGGTCATTAGATACAGAGCCATATACTAAACTATCCGCTAAGCCTGGGGCAGGATAATAGGCTCTTGTGAAAACTGAGGAGTCAGACATCATTCCATCGCAGCTCACAGGAGTGAGGTCCAGAATGTTCTTAACCAGTCTTGCTACTCCACAAAGCAGATGAAATGGCTCTACATTCTAGAAGTGGTATTAATGGAGAAGAAATAAGATTTAACTGACAGTCATAATGAAAGAAAAAATCAAAAGGACTTGGTCCAACTAATTAGGCTGGCAGAGAGGAGTCAAAGCTGCGTACAAAGTTTTGAAGGACGGAGAACAGAAGTCCTGTGAAACAAAACAACTAGGCAGACACATTTGGAAGGAAAGAGAACAGCTCAGTTTTACACAAAATGTGTGAGTCTGACCATCTGAGTGGAAATGTCTGAAGACATTTTCTAGAATTTTCTAGAAATGCATGACTAAATCTCAGGAAAGGAATTAGGGATAGGGCTAAAGATTCAGAAATCTGTACATGGAGATAATAACTGAAGTCACTGAGTAGTTCTAATTCCCATACTACCAAAATCCCTTCTCCTCAAACCACTGCCCTGGTAATGCAAACAAGACAACTTGATCCCACAACAAGATATGCCATGTGAAAATACCCAGCCACAATACAAAAAGCAGGGTGTGTTTCAGAGTGACCCGACCCACAGGGAGAGCATCCAATACAGCTACATAGAGTCTGATACAGCAAGATAAACCTGCAGTTCTAAGTCCCATCACTAGAAATTAGAAAGGAGTTAGACTGTATGGCTTACATACAGAGAATGATACAATTTCTCTACAAAGTAAATACTACCTGCTCTCCATTTTAAATTTAAGAACACACAGGTACATTCTGTTCATAGGATCAGAATTTCCTAAGAATTATTAAATTGGGTACATGAGGATTTATTAGATATGTCTGAAATTTTCCATGATAAAAGGTTTTTTTTAAATTTAAAAAATTCCCTAAGACTCAACAGGAGTGAAGACATATCTCTGTGTCTTTGAACAGGTGAAGTCAACCTTCACGTGACTGAAAAGGCAGGAAGGACACGGTAGTTTCTTCCCCCAAAGAAAGACATGATTAAGGATACCCAAAAGGGTTCCTAACTTCTGGAAAGAAGAGGCAAGAACAAGAGATGCAGTCTTCAGATACACCGTTGGATAGGAATTAAATATAGAGGCGATGGTAGCTTAAAAATAAACTGATGAAAAAGTAAAAAGATAAACTTACTCTTTTCAATGAGCTGGTCCTGAACTCCTGCCAATGCACTTACTGCCTAAAAGAGAAAACCACCAGTTACTATAAAAATTACCACAGATCTCAGGAGAGCACTCACAGACAGAAAGGAAAGAGACAACCAACTCACAGATGGACAGGAAAGAGAAAACTCACAGAAACTTAACGGAGGTCTTCCTTAACAATGGGCCACAGAAAGATCCCCCCGCCTCACTTACAGCTGCTGAAGTAACTGAGGATTTACTGAAGAGCCGCTCTGCTTCCTTAAACTTCCGGTTCCTTCTATCGTTTTTGCTATTGGAGTTTCTAAAACACACACAAGAAACTCATTATAAGCACCAAGCTATGTCTGTGGCTCAAGCTGAGGACACACCAGGACAAATGTAAGGAACTCTTTGTTTTTTAAATTACCAAGTTCCATACAGAAATGCCTCCACACCACTTGGATTGACCAAAATGACCTGCATGCTGAATGCCTATGTAGACAGCAATGTTTTCCAATGGATGGTATGTGGTCCACTGTGACACATGAGATTACTTTAGCTTTAGGTTCACAATCATTTTCATTTAATATGTATTTATTTTAATGCCTATTATTAAAAACATCTAGCACAGACTAGTGCTACGAAGTATCTCTGTTAAATAATCTTAGTTTAAAAAACTTAAAGGGCTTCCCTGGTGGCACAGTGGATAAGAATCTGCCTGCCGATGCAGGGGACACAGGTTCGATCCCTGGTCCGGGAAGATCCCACATGCCACGGAGCAATTGAGCCCGTGCGCCACAACTACTGAGCCTGCGCTCTAGAGCCCGCGAGCCACAACTACTGAAGCCCGCGTGCCACAACTACTGAAGGCTGCATGCCTAGAGCCCATGCTCTGCAACAAGAGAAGCCACTGCAATGAGAGGCCCGCACACCGCAACGAAGAGTAGCCCCCGCTCACTGCAACTAGAGAAAGCCCGCGTGCAGCAACGAAGACCCAACACAGCTAAAAATAACTAACTAAATAAATAACTTAAAGAAAGAACCAGAGTTCCTTAGTGAAATGACTGATACCAGGTCTGAGACAAGAAAAGGACAAGGATGGGACCTCCTTGGTGGCGTAGTTGTTAAGAATCCACCTGCCAATGCAGGGGACACGGGTTCGAGCCCTGGTCTGGGAAGATCCCACATGCCGCGGGGCAACTAAGTCCGTGCGCCACAACTACTAAGCCTGCTCTCTAGAGCCCGCGAACCACAACTCCTGAGCCCACACGCCACAACTACCGAAGCCCAAGCACCTAGAGCCCGTGCTCTGCAAGGAGAGATGCCTCCGCAATGAGAAGCCCGCGCACCACAACAAAGAGTAGCCCCCGCTCGCAGTGACTAGAGAAAAGCCCGTGCGCAGCAACGAAGACCCAACACAGTCAAAAATAAATAAAGTTACTAAAAGATAAAAAAAAAAAAAAGGACAAAGGAATCAGCCTGAGGAGGCTCCCCCTGGCCACGTTTGGGACAAACTAAGGATAATGATGGGTGTGTTAGCATTGTGAAAAGTCAGTGAGCTAAACACTTATGATCTGTGCACTTCTTTGCATAGATTTCAATAAATTAATTTATACTAAAAAATAAAATAAACCTTTACAAAGTGACAGTACTAGATCCCAATACGCTATTTTTTTTTAAATCCATGCATCTACAGTGATTCTAAAGAGAGAGAAAGAGAGAATGAAAGGGAAAGAAGATAAAAAGGGAAGACTCTTCTTTCAGAATGCCAGTAATAAATGTAAAAGGAACAGTAAAATTAGAATCATCATTTTGCAACCTCCATTATAATAACTAATTCAGATAATCAACAATGGATACTAAAACCAATGACAAAAATTGGGGTGAGCAGTATAATCACACTGCCTAAAAAGTATAACCTCCAGGGACTTCCCTAGTGGTCCAGTAGCAAAGAATCCACCTTACAACGCAGGGGACGTGGGCTCGATCCCTGGTCAGGCAATTAAGATCCCACATGCCGTGGGGCAACTAAGCCTGCGTGCTAAAACTACTGAGCTTGCACACCTCAACTAGAGAGCCCTTATGCACCCTGGAGCCCACGTGCGCCACAACTAGAAAGAGAAAAACCTGCACACCACAACTACAGAGAAGCCAGAGCACTGCAACTAGAGAGAAGCCCACACGCCGCAACGAAGAGCCCGAGCACCGCAATGAAAGATCCCGTGTGCCACAACTAAGACCCGACACAGTCAAATATAAATAAAATAAATAAATAAATAATAAATCTTAAAAAATAAAAATAAATAAAATGTATAACCTCCGAAATCACTTGTTAATTACAAAGAGAAAAAAATAACTTTTACAATGGTGAAATCGTATGATCAAACTTAGCAGCACCAATAATGGGGTAATCTGTCATTATGTGCCTCCTGATAAAACAGAGGTAAACAACAAGAGGTACACAAATCACTAATGCAACATTTTTGCCAAAAATATTTAAAGGATCTCTCATGAAGTCACTATAAGAAAAACCTGGAATTGGGACACTCTACAAGACAATGTCATAAACAACCTTACCACCAAAAAGGGTGGGAAGCTCCTAAATTAAGAGACTAAAGGAGACACAACAGCCAAATGCAATGCACAAACACTCACTGGTTCAAAACAAGATAGCAATGCATTTTAGGAACACTTAGGGAAATATGAATAAAGACTGTATATTACATAATGCTATTAATGTAGTGCTCATTTTCCAGGCATGATAATTGTTGGTTACGTAAGAAAGATGTTCTTATTCTTAGGAGGTACCTGCTGACATAATTTGCGGCAAATGTCATGATATCTGCTTTCAACTTTTAAATGGTTTAGCAAAAAATATATATACATATATGTATGGGAGAAAGGGGAGATATAACTACAAAGGGGTAGCATGAGGGAGATCTTTGTGATGATGGAAAAGTTCTGTATCTTGATTGCAGTGGTGGTTACAGGAATCTACCCACATGAAAAAATGACAGAACTACATATACACATTATACCAATGTCAATTTCCTGGTTTTGTTATTGTACTATATGGTTACATAAAACCCAACCATTGGGGAAAACTGTACTGTTTTTGCAACTCCCTATGTATCTATAATTATTTCAAATTTAAAAAAATTTTTAAGTGTAGATATAGGTGTGTGTATTAATACATATTATAGAAAGGGAAAAAAGAGAGGAAAGCAAATGTGGTAACAAGTTAACAACTGGTAAATGCTAGTGAAGGGTATCAAGAGATCACGAACTATTATTTCAATTTTTCTCTAGATTTTCAAAAAATTTAGAAAGTTTTCTAGAATAATATTACTAAATAAACCGTGGTACAGTTGGCACACACGTATGGCAAACCTTGTGAGGGTGTGACTCGTGACTGATTAAAATGTAGAAAACACTGATAGCAGTGCTGGTGTGTAAGGTATTATATGCTGCATTTCATTTAAGCCTCACACAGCCCTGTGCCACTGGCCAGATTTCCTCTACTATACAGATGTAGGATTTGTCCAGGGTTACTCAGTGAGGCAGTGGCTGAGCCAGAGTTCAAGCTCAAGTGCAGACCTCTGTCCACCCCACTTTACTACTGTCTCCCTGCCAGGTCACTACCAACAACATACATAGCCCTAAACACAAATATTACTAGGGCACCACACAAACACTACAGGCTTCCGACACTCACTTTTGGTTGGTCAGATACCGATCCCAGCCACGAATAATGTTGCCATACATCTGAGTGTCTTCCAGGTAGCTTCCTTCAAAAGCATAGATCTGTCTCTCTAAGTTTGCCAGTGTTTCCTGAAAGATGAAAAACAAGGAAGTGGTTAATGCCTTCTACATGCAAGCATTAAGCCTAACCAAACTGAAATCTTACTATCAGACTTATAAACTCAAGTTCAACTATACAGAGCCAGCCTTGCGGAAAGAAGGATGACATGCGCAGGGGCAGGCTGTTTCAGACCAAGACAGTCTAGACCCATCTTGTTGGATCCCTTTAAGAATAAAATGGAATAGAAAGAGCCTGTCCCCATTAAAATGTACACCCATGCCAAAGTTTGCACGTACTCAGGGGCTTCGTGGAAACCCAGCTGTCAAGAACCTGGGCGGAGGAAGAACATGAGCAGTCTCTACTCCCACGCATAAAAGATACTGCTACCCGGAGAGGGAAGGGTGATCAGCCTTCCAGAGCCAATTCGCTCCCCTCCCTGCAGGCTCCGAAACGCCGCGGGCACTGGGCTGCGGTTGCTATGGAAACCTGGAAGGGCAGCTTCAGGTGAGATGGGCCTCCCGATGCCCAAGCCAAAACGCAAGGGGAGGGAGGGCTTAGCCACCAGGGTGCAAGGGGTCCCGGGTGCGTGTCACAATTCCTAATTCCCTAGACTGAGTCCGCTTCCCCTCGCATGTCACCTTCTAAGATGTTCCCAAATACATCACAACCCTGCCCATCAAAAACCGCATCCAACTAATCTACTCCTAGTCCCCAAAAGGACATGCGCCCCTCCATCTTCCAAAGGCCTGCCTGGATGTGTGGGTCCCCCTCCCCACACCTGTTTCCTACCCCACCCCCCAAAGCCCACTGGCAAGCCCGAACCAATCTCCTACAGCCTGCCGACAAGCCCGGTCCCCATCCCTCAAAGATCGTGGACCCGCCCGCCCTCGCCCACCCCGCAGAGCTCATGGACACTCTCCTCTCCAGGGCTCCCGCACGGAAGCCCCCACCCCCTGGCGCCATCCTTCCTCCACGCCCCCACCTGCCTAGTCCCCCTCCCCCTCCCCGGCTTCGCGCCCCGCCCCCGGCCCCGGCTCCCTGTTCCGGATGCGCACGGCCGGGAGGCCGAGGCGCCGGCGGGCCGCGCAATGCGCAGCCGTCCTCAGGCCGCCGGACTCCCAGCCGCCGCGCTGCGCCGGCGGAGTAACGAGCGGCGCGGCGGGGCCGGATCCTGGAGGCGGAGGCAGGCACGGGGCCCCAACCCGGGCGCCCCCGGTGCCAGCCCTCACCGCCAGCTCCTGCTTCCGCTTCACGAGCTCCGCCAGCTCCCGCCGGGTGTCCGGGATCTGCGGCGGCGCCGCCTTGTTGTGCATCGCCATGTTGTGCCGAGGCGGGCGGTGGCGGGGCCAGGCTGGGGGCGGTCCTTGCGCGCCGCCGCCCGCCAGGGGGCGCCCGCCGCGACACTGCGCCTGCGCTCGCGGCTTTCGGAGGCTCGCGGTGCCGCGCCGAGCTCCCGCCCGCGGGCTTGCGCGCGCCCTGCCAGGAGGACCTCAGCATTGGGCTCTGCTCTTCGTCCTGGCCGAGTTTCTGCACCACAAATTCACTGTGTCCAAAATCAGACCTCTCCGAAGTCTCGTCAGTGAATGACTTTCATTGTCCGACGAATTGCCCAAGTCAGAAACATGGGTGCCATCCTCACCCTCCTTCATCCCCTTAATCCGATCCAAAACCAAGTCAAGCCAAGTGGACTCGACTCCGGAAGAGCCAGCAAATCTATTTTCTTTTGTCTGCCACCTCCCTCGTTCATCCAGGCTCTCCTTATTTTTTTTTTTTTTCTCCTCCTTATTTTTTGATACATTATTCCAACAGCCTCCTGTTTCCACCCTTAGCTCCATTTAATCCATTATCCACAGTGGTGCCAGAATGATTTGTTTTTGGAAAGCAAATGTGGTGTCGCTCCCTTGGTTAAAACCTTTTCATGGCTTCCCGTTGCCCTTTAGGGAGACAAATATGTGTGGTAGTTAAGGGCACAAACGATCCAGAACTACCTTGTTCAAAATCCTACCTCTACCATTGATAAGCTGTGTCACCTTGCGCAGGTAGCTAAATTTCACTTGTCTCAACTTCCTCATCTATATAATAGAGGTAATAATAGTGCCCACCTAATACAATTGCTGTGAGAAGTAAATCACTTAATGTAAGGGGCTTGGCAAGTAATAAGGACTATGTAAGTAAAATCAGTAAGTCTAATACCATTAACTTTGTATTCACCTGCCCCCTGCTTACTTCTCCAGTCTCTGATCTCTCCATTTTCCAGGGTTCTGCAATTTCACTGGGAATCTAGGTAGGATTTTTATTTTTTTTAATCTTTCTTGCTTGTTTGCTTTCCTTTTTTCTTGCATTCTTCTTTTTTTTTCTCCCCTCCCACGTTGCTTTGAAATTCTTTGTTTCTTCAATCGTGGATTTGTACTTTCAACAGGTTTGGAAAATTCACAGCTATCTTTCTTCAGATATGCCTCTGCCTCATTGTCTGTCTCCTTCTGTAACTTAGATTAAACATAAGGATCCTTTTTTTTTTTTTTGCGGTACGCGGGCCTCTCACCGTTGTGGCCTCTCCCGTTGCGGAGCACAGGCTCCGGACGCGCAGGCTCAGCGGCCATGGCTCACGGGCCCAGACGCTCCGCGGCACGTCGGATCCTCCCGGACCGGGGCACGAACCCGCGTCCCCTGCATCGGCAGGGGAACTCCCAACCACTGCGCCACGAGGGAAGCCCAGAATCCTTTTTTTACCCACTGTTTTTTCCATCCTTTTGTCTCTGCCGCATTCTGGATTTCTTCTATGTGTTGAGCTTGTAAACTGGGGTCTTGCTAAATTCCTTTATTAATTGCAGGAGGTTTTTTGGTAGATTCCTTGGGATTTTTAATGTCGACAATCTGCAAACAGGGAGATTTATTTCTTTTTCCTTTCCAGTCTGTGTGCTTATTATGTCCTTTTCTTGCCTTACTGTGCTGGCTAGACTTCCAGTACTATGTTGAATAAGAATGGCCAGAGAAGATATCCTTGACTTGTTCCTTATCCTAAGAAGAAGGTATTCAGTCTTATCAGGTTGAGGAAGTTCCCCTCTATTCCTGCTTTACTGAGAGTTTTTATCATGAATGGGTGTTGAATTTTGTCAAATGCTTTTTCTGTATCAATTGACATGGTCATATGATTTTTATTCCTTAGCTTCTTTATTTATCTATTATTTTTGGCTTTGTTGGGTCTTCGTTGCTACTCTTTGTTGCGCTGCGCGGGCTTCTCATTACAGTGCCTTCTCTTGTTGCGGAGCATGAGCTCTAGAGCGCAGGCTCAGTAGTTGTGGCTCATGGGCTTAGTTGCTCCGCCGCATGTGGGATCTTCCTGGACTAGGGCTCGAACCCGTGTCCCCTGCATTGGCAGGCGGATTCTTAACCACTGCGCCACCAGGGAAGCCCCCTTAGCTTCTTGATATAGTAGATTACATTGATTCATTTTCAAATGTTGAACCAGCTTTGCATATCTGGAATAAATCCCTTGGCCATGTTATATAATTCTTTTTACATATTGCTAGATTCAATTTGCTAATATTTTATTGAAGATTTTAGTAGGTATGTTCATGGGATATTGGTCTGTAGTGTTTTTGTTTTTGTTTTGTTTTGTTTTGTACTGTTTGGTCTGGTTTTGGTATCAAAATAATAATGGCCTTATAAAATGAGTTGAGAGGTGTTCCCTGCTTTTCTAATTTCTGGAGATGGTATAGAATGGTGCTAATTCTTCTTGTAATGATTGGTAGCATTCTTCAATGAAACCATCACCATCTGGGCCTAGATATTATTTGGGGGGAAGTCTTTTAATTACAAATTCAATTTTTTAAAATAGTTATAAGATTATTCAGATGATATATTTCATAACAGGTGAAGTTTTGTAGCTTATGGTTTTGGGGGAATTGATCCATTTCCTCTAAGTTGTTAAATTTATGTGCATGAATAATTTCTTTCGACCTATCTTCCAGTTCACTAATTCTCCCTGAAGCTTCTGTTAAAGGGATTTATTGATGGATTTAGTTATTGTATTTTTCATTTCTAAAAAGGTTCTACTTGATCTTTTAAATAACTCCCATTTCACTTGTTGCCATTTCTTGTCATTTATTTCTTTGAAAATAGCAACCATGAACGTTTTATAGTACCTTGTAATTCAAGTATCTGAAGTCTTTGACAATCAGTTTCTGTTACCCGTTATTTCGATTGGTGAGAACCTTTTCTTGTATGCTTTTAAAAAAACCAATTGTATCTTTGCAGGAAAATATGTGGAAATAACTGGAGGGGAGATAAAACGTCCCTTCCTCCAAAAAGTAATTTCATTTATTTATATCAGACACCTGAAGACACAAATAGTACAGGGTCGTTTCTTCTTTTTTTCTTCTTCTTTTTTTCTTTGTATTTAGTACAGGGTCATCTTAAGCCAAGTTCAGGGCTTGATGTTTTCTGAGCTCCAGCCTGCAAATCCCTGGGAGAACTCAATTTCTGTTCCACTCTTATTCTGAAAGGTATAGCTCTCTGGCATGTCAGCTTTTTGTGGGAAACATGTTCTATTAGACTCATTGTATGTGGGCTTTGGGTTTTGATTTTTGTCCCATTCAATCCAGGGCAAGGTCTGATTTGCTAGAATCAAATATGGTTTGTCTTTATATCAAATGTGGTTTCCAGGCATCTCTGCTCCATTTCTCTCTGGATTATTGTCATCTTCACTTTTGGCCTGATAACTCTCTACTTACTTGTCAGTTCTTGGATGCCTTCAGACATTTTTTAATTTATATTTTATCCAGAAATTTTAGCTGTTTTCAGCAGGAGGATTCATAAGAATAACTTAGTCAGTCATTAATAGAAACCAGAAGTCTCAATCACCCTCTTTCCCCCATTGAACTTCAAGTGCTTCCAAAGCCTCATTTATCACCTTAGGCTTTTCTCAGTGCTAGTCTCTGTCTAGAAATATTTGCCTGTTTTGGCATCTGCAAAATGTAATGATAATAGAAGCCTGCCTCATAAGGTTATGAGGAGGAAATGAGTTAATGTATGCATTTGTGCAACATGTAAAATGCTCAGAACTGTGCCTTGTACATAGAAAGTGTTCCTAGACATTGGCCAGTTTTATTAGAGGTCTCAGTACATGTATTCTTAGGCTCCCCATGATTAAATATTTGTCAATTTTTCTGAATCAACATGATGATTTCCAACTAGTTCTGACTATGACTAGGTGAGGTGAGGATTTACCTAAGCCACACCCTACCCGTGAAAGTCCCACTCACTAGGATTTCCTTGAACATCCTGTGAATCAGGAAGTCTCATGGACCAGCTGTCTCTTCCCTCCTCCAAACTCTCCACGAAGCTCCACTGGGGAGGTGAGAGGGAACAATTCAGATGAAAGACCACTGAACCAGGACTGAGGCCATTGCCATCCTAGCTCTACCACTGCCTTGCTGAGGGAACCTCAGGTAACAATTTCATAGGATCCTTTCCACATATTCCACTCCAGTCCTGTGGTCCCCTGGCCTGCTCAGTCTGAAACAACGTCCTCCTCTACTACTGGCTCAAAAATCTACCTATTCTCTAAGGCATACTTCAAATACCACCTCTTCTCAGCCATACAAAAGAATGAAATAACGCCATTTGCAGCAACATGGATGGACCTAGAGATTATCATACTAAATGAAGTAAGCCAGACAAATAAATATCATGTAATATCGCTTATATGTGGAATCTAAAAAAAAATGCAAATAAACTTATTTTACAAAACAAAAAGAGACCCACAGACATAGAAAAGAAACTTATGGTTATTAAAGGGGAAAGGGTGGGGGGAGGGATAAGTTAGGAGGTTGGGATTAACATATACACACTACTATATATAAAATAGATAACCAACAAGGACCTACTGTATAGCACAGGGAACTATACTCAATATTTTGTAATAACCTCTAAGGGAACAGAATCTGAAAAAAAAATATATATGTGTGTGTGTGTGTGTGTGTGTGTGTATAACTGAATCACTGTGCTGTACACCTGAAACTAACATACTGTAAATCAACTCTACTTCAATAAGATACAAATAAAAACTAAACACAAATACCATCTCTTGCAAAAGGTGCAGCGCACCTCCAAATTATTTCTCCGTTTCTAACTCACAGCTGTAAACCAATTGCTAGCATAGTAAGTTTATGTAACCATTGATTGATTGGATTAATTCACTTTAACTTTAGAGTAAATATGAACAAATCAACTGTCTTTTGAAATTGTTTCCGGGGCTTCCCTGGTGGCACAGTGATTAAGAGTCTGCCTGCCAACACAGGGGACAGGGGTTCCATCCCTGGCCCCGGAAGATCCCACATGCCGCGGAGCAACTAAGCCTGTGTGCCACAACTACTGAGCCTGCACTTTAGAGCCCACGAGCCACAACTACTGAAGCCCGTGTGCCACAACTACTGAAGCCCGTGAGCCTAGAGCCCATGCTCTGCAACGAGAAGCCACCACAGTGAGAAGCCCACGCACCGCAAGGAAGAGTAGCCCCTGCTCGCCACAACTAGAGAAAACCCCCCACGTGCAGCAACAAAGACCCAATGCAGCCAAAATAAATTAAAAAAAAAAAAATTAAAATAAATAAATAAAATAGTTTGCCACTTGATAAATATACTAGAAAGTTGACCCAAGAGACCGAATGAAGCTTTAAATTCCAAAGCTTTAATTTAAGTCAAGTAGCCCGGGACTTCCCTGGTGGCGCAGTGGTTAAGAATCCGCCTACCAGTGCAGGGGACACAGGTTTGAGCCCTGGTCTGGGAAGATCCCACATGCCGTGGAGCAACTAAGCCTATGCGCCACAACTGCTGAGCCTGTGCTCTAGAGCCCATAAGCCACAATTGCTGAAGCCCACACACCTAGAGCCCGTGGTCCGCAACAAAAGTAACCACTGCAGTGAGAAGCCTGTGAACTGCAACGAAGAGTAGCCCCCACTCACCGCAACTAGAGAAAGTCCACACGCAGCAATGGAGACCAAGCGCAGCCATAAATAAATAAATAAATTTAAAATAAATAAATCAAGTGGCCTTCACTTGATACAAACTCACACACCCAGGAACACTGTGGGATCAGAACGTTCTTTCACAAGCAGGCATTACTGGCGTGTTATGTGCATGTCACACTTAGGCTCTGATGAACGTGGCATCATTTCGTTCCTCACATCCACTACTGATTTCCACAAAGGGAAGGATGTTAAAAAATATAACCATCTGTGCACCATATCAAATCATAAATTATATTTATATATGTTCTAAGCCTTTAAAAACCAAGCTGTATTGTATATTGGCATTTCAATACAATAACACAAAAAAATTTTTTTCAGTTATCTGATTACTCTGCTTTCCCTTATCATCAGGATATAATAAAAGTATTTAAAAGTTAGATCACCAGTTGCTCTTAATGAGTTATCCTTTGTCAATGTCAGAAAGAGGGAATGAGAAAATGACTGGGAAGAGGCTCCTGGGGAAAATCTGAAGATTCTGTCCCATACCTCGGCAGAACTGTGGGCCACCACAGAGGATTGGGGGGAGGGGCTCAGAAGCAAAGGGCCGTTTTGCAGATCGCTTGATTTTAACAGCTATGACTTGCAGACAAGATAGCCAGGGTTGAGAAAGGGTGGGTGATAAAGCAATTGCAAATAGCTAAAATGAACATCAGTTTCTAAGCAATGAATTAATTCAAGAAGAAAGTTTTAGGATTTTGTCAACTTCAAATGAGAAGTCTGCTGGTGATATCTGGCTTTGGAGATAAGTAGTATCTTTTCTTTCCCTTTCTCTTAAAAAATAAAAAGTGTGTGTGGGCAAGGAACACCGTCCCATATATCAATGTTTGGCATGAAGAATCTCTTAATCCAGGAAGCAAAAGTCTACTACACAACTGGGACCTTTTATTGAAAATGTAGGCAAGGACTTGCCTGGTGGCACAGTGGTTAAGAATCCACCTGCCAATTCAGGGGACACGGGTTCGAGCTCTGGTCTGGGAAGATTCCATATGCTGTGGAGCAACTAAGACTGAGCCCGAGCTCTAGAGCCCTCGAGCCACAACTATTGAGCCCTTGTGCCACAACTACTGAAGCCCACGCGCCTGGAGCCCGTGCTCCGGAACAAGAGAAGCCACCGGTATGAGAAGCCCGCACACCGCAACGAAGAGAGTAGACCCCCACTCGCCGCAACTAGAGAAAGCCCGCGTGCAGCAACAAAGACCCAATGCAGCCAAAAACGAATAAATAAATTTATTTTAAAAAAATGTAGGCAAAGTGGTCATCTATCACAATGTTCACCAGGATGGTGCTTGAAGCCAAGCCTAAGGCTGCCAGGAAGCAGTAGTTACACAAATTGAACACGGAGGCCCTGGAGTGAGATGCCACATTAGCCCCTCATCCCAGGAAGAGAAAACCATCAGCCTGGATCAAGAGAAAAACTCATCAAAACACAACATTTTAGACATGCAGGTATGTAATAGTGCCTCCAGGGGCCAGGGCACATTGGGTGAGGATGCTAATTGCCCTTACATTGTTTCTTCCCTCATGTAACCTTTCACCTAATTAACCTTATTAAGTGTTCACTCTTCAAAGGGGATCTTTTTTCTTTTTCTTGCCCCGACACACAGGTTGTGGGATCTTAGTTCCCCGGTAAGGGATCAAACCCGTGCCCCGTGCAGTGGAAATGCGAGTCTTAACCACTGGACCGCCAGGGAATTCCCCAAAGGGGAATCTTTTCATTTCTTTTGAATAAACATTAGTCAGCAGCCCACGATAGTCAACATTTAACCCTGAGTACATCTAAGTATGTGAGACCTCAGTGGAAAAACAGTGGTAAGGAAGACCATCTAATAATGTCATTAGTTTCCACCCAAGAGAAACAGTTAGCAGGAGCACTGACTTGCATCATCTCTCCTTCCTCCCATCCCACCCCCCATCACCACCTGAGGGTGAAACAGCAGGGACAGGGGTCAACTGGTATGAGGCCCACTATGTATAACCTGCCCCAACTCTTGACTATTCTGGGAAGGAAAACCCCTTCACTGCCAACTCAGAGAGCACTGCTGCTTCAACAGGACCATGGCTCACTCGCTGAAATTTGAAGATCTGGATTCCAGTGCAGGGTGAGTCCTATCACCCCCAGGGCACCCTCCACAACTGTCTACTTTTACCTCCAAAATATTGATACAAAGATTTCTTTAACAGCAAATATACCTATGAACACAAGGTCCTCTGTGCTAGGAAAGAAGTACTCTTTGAAAGGGGGCTATATTTACAAGTTTTATTATTTTTTATTCCAAAAATACATATAAATGAAAACCTGCTCTTCAAATGCAGGGAGGCCTTTGCCTATAATGCAGTATTACATTTACATCACAAAACATTCTCACAGGAAAATCAATATGCAGCTCTTTCACACACAATTTTTTAAATATATACATACACACACACACTCACACACACACACACACACACACACTAGATGTAAGCAGTTATGACTTTTCTACTTACACATATTCCTCTGGTGGAAAATTAGGAAACTGGGCTATTCCCAATTGCCCAGGTAAATACAACCTCTCCGAACATTTTTTTAAAAAGATGAAAACGTGTAAACCACACAACACATACACGTTGTTAGAATAAAGCAAGGACCCTGCCACATAAATGACAGTGTGTTTCTCAAAGAAGGAAGAATGGAGATAACCTCTAAATAAAAATGCAAAGTTGAAGATCAAAATTGTTCTGTACATGCTCCATGGAGAAATCAGAGTTCTCTCACAGGAAACAGATCCACGACCCATTTCAGCCTCTCGTGACATGTAATGAGCACCCACTGGTAGTGGCCATGACCTTCCTGTACAGTCATAAGCTTAAGCAGGCTCCACAAAGCATCCGTTTAAGTCCAACAGTCAATAATGAGGTCATGTGGTAAATCTCCCCCACCCCCCTGCCCACCCCCAAACAACGAAGTGCAAAATCAATTTCTGTGACTCAAGAGCTCAACCAGGTCAAAGCTTTGGTATACTCGGGAGGCTGTTTTGGTGATAACCAAAGCTTAGTAAGATTCTCTGTTCAGGGGTCTGCCCCCAAGACAAAAACAAACCCGGTCCACAAAGCTTAACAACAATATAAATAAAGTAACTGTACAAAGAAAGCAAGCCACAATCCCCTTCAACCAGGGCTTTATAGTTTCCTGCACAGTAGTTCTGAAAGCACCAACTCAAGCCACGATGCTTCTACTAAAACACGATGTGTTGGTGAGACTGTTCAGAAAACAAATGCCCACAGCATGTGCATGTGGCTGATGTGCCACAGAAAAAAGTTCAACCAAACATAAGTCAGTTTTCTTACACTGAAACGTAAGCTGGTCAGCAACAGAAGAAAGACTTAAGGCAATAAGAGGCGTTACAGAGAGCACGGCGGTGCCCTCTGAGTCAATCCCAAAGCTTTCGCAGAAAGAAAAGGTCTCTCGAGAGTTTGGCTTGTGCTTCAGTCTGCTAGCTGTCAGATACCTCCTCCTCCTCCTCGTCATCCTCGTCTTCTTTCCTGTCCACTTCAGATGTGTCCGAGGACTCGTGGAGCAGAACATACTCTCTGCTGCTGAACCCAAATTTAAGGACATCCTTTTCCTTCAGTTCGTAGTATCTCTGTGGCTCAATTCGCTTGTTGTTCAGGAACGTTCCATTGCCTGAGCCAAGGTCAATGATGTAGGGCTTCACCCTGCGGCCAACTGTCCCATCAGCACGGGTATATTCCACAAGCCTAGCAGGGATAAAGGAGAGAAACCTGTGAGTGAAATCCTGCCTCAGATCATCCAGCTCTTTGCTAACAGTCTAGATGATGTAAATAACCTGGCTTAGACACAGTTCAAGTTCAAACTCTAGGAAGTCAAGGGAAAGGCATGGCCATGGATTCAGAAATTGGGAGCAAGTAGAAATGGTGAGAACTGGTCACTGGGTGGGAAGGATTCATGGTAGATCAAAGCTTAAAATGCAGAATCCAAGGCCTCTTGCCATGGTTGAGAAATACATTTTTTGCATTTTTTGACACTTTTTGCATTGTTTATAATCAATATAATGCTCCTTTTACCTATATCTCAACATACTTTAGCTTCTGCCCCAATGGGAATAAACCAGTGGATTTGGACTTCAGAGTCAAGGGAACAGATGAGATGATCAAAACTGTTCAAATCAAAATTGATTCGAGCCAGAGTTCTACTACAGTGATCACTTATTAGGCAAGCCACTTGGCTTTGCTGAGCTTCATATTCTCATCTGTCAAATGGGGTATTAATACCTGTCCTCGCCTCCCCACTGGATTGTTGTGAACATGCAACAATAACAGATGTACTGCGGAAACTGTCAAGATACAGATTCAGCTAACATATGCCAGGCACTCTCAGCTTTATTTCCATTTAACCCGCATAACAGCCCTGCGAGGCAGGTAGAAACCGAGGCCCAGAAGACTGGCTCGCCCCAGGGCAGACACCTGGTAAGTGGCAGTGGCAGGATTCAAAATCTAGATTTCTGACACCAAGTTCCAGTCTGTTACACAAATGTAAGCAATTATTTGTGTAAAGTGATTATTCGTTAGATGAATAATACTCCTTAAGACTAACACTAGATACGAGGGGTATGGGCTTCTTGTGCACACACCGGCACACAGACCTCAGCGATCCTAACTAACCGAGATGCCGGGCTTCTTCTACTGGCACTTCAGTTTCCCTCCGCAGATGTACACTCACCGGTACTGAAAGACGGCGTGCTGCTTTGAACAGGAGGGGTGATCGATGGGAATGTCTGCGATGCGGCGGTGTCGGCCCAGGAGGTAAGCGCTCTGTCGGTGGATGTACATCACTGGAAGCACCTCATCATTTTTAAAGGGGTAGAGACGCCACCGTTTTTTGGGGATACGTGCTTCCGGGGGCTCGCTGTATTTAATGACTACACCCCGAAAGGTGTTGGTGTCCTCAAGAAGTGCCCCAGAAAGTTCAAAGCTTGGCTTTTCTTTAACAGGCACTTCTTTGTCTTTGTTGTTGCTGCCAGGGCCAGGCTGAGGAAGTGAGTCCTGAGATGCGTTACCACCGGCTTCGTTCTTCTGGCGGTGCTCCCGGCGCCGGGTGTTGTGAAACTCCCGCTCAGCTTCCTGCGCCTGTAGGTTCTGGGCATCTCGATCCCGTCCCTGAGGCTGCCCGCTGCCAGGCCTCTCGCCTGAGCTTCTCCTCTGGTGGGAGTGGCCGCGGTGTCTGTCTCGGTTACTGTTCCTAGCTCGCCTGTGTTCCTGTCCTGAGGGTTCTCGGTGCGGCCGATCCTCCCGGCCTCTCCGGGGATGATCCTCACGTTCCTGAAATTCAAACAGATTCAAGAAAGTAAAGGCCGTGCATAGTCTATGAAGAGAGCTGCAGTCAAAAAGTCATTTGTGCTTTGGACTTTGGCATTCAGAGCAAAATGTCCCACAGAAATAAGGTTACCAGTGGTGGTCATGTCCCCTTGCAAGGCCACCACACAGAGCAGGTGCCCTAGGCTGCTGCCCAGCTATAGCGCTAACAGTGCACACCCACGTTCAGAGCCCAAGAAACAAGAACACCTATAGGCAAACTTAGCGGGACATGCATACAGAATCAGAACTAACAGAGAGAGTTAAGTAGTCACATACAAGATAATTACGTAAAAAAAAAGCTAGCTTTCTCTTATGCCCAAAAGGAAAATGTAATAGTAATTTTAAAAGATCCGATTTCAATACCCAGAATAAAATTAAGAAATATGCAAGACATATAGGAAACATATAGTGCTCGCTTCAGCAGCACATATACTAAAATTGGAACGATAGAGAAGATTAGCATGGCCCCTGTGCAAGGATGACACGCAAATTCGTGAAGCATTCCATATTTTTAAATGTGTGGGTTTTCTTCTCCTGTTTTTCTGCCTTGTGTCAATTTTATTATTAGTGTAGCCATAGGAACTCAAGAGGGGTAGCAACAGTACCGTGACAGGTTTATCCTGACAAAAATAAACAAGCAGTTAATTTTGAAACATTAAAAAAAAAATAAGAAACCTATAAAAATTTACTACAGTTGACCCTTGAATAATGAGGGGGTTAGGGGCACAGGGGCACCAACACTCCAACTAGTTGTAGTCGGCCCTCTGTATACCTGGTTCCTCTGTATTCAAGGGTCTGAATCCACAGATTCAACCAACAGGGGGCATGGAGTACTGCAGTATCTACTATTGAAAAAAAATATGCATATAAGTGGACCAGTGCAATTCAAACCCATGTTGTTCAAGGGTCAACTGTAACAGATATATTTTTTAAAGATCTGAAAAAAATGAGGAAACACGATGGTTTCTTAAAATAGACTCAGCACTGAAAATCAGCACAGGAGATAATGGGCAAAGGATATTAACAAGGAATTATCAGAACAAATAAATATTTAATGAACACACGAAGATAGGCTTACCCTGATTAATCTAATAACTAAAGCATTAGAGTTCAAGAGGGGGGCCCCCACACACTATGAGCAAGGCTGCTCCTCCTGGAAAGGGGTAGAGAGGAAATCCTGAGCACCAGGACTGAGACCTTGTCTCCACTCCCCCACCAATCCCACCCCCGCCTCAAGGCCTTCTCCCTACCATACACAGGGGTCAAGTAGGGGTCTGCTTGCTCAGAGCAGGACCCAGTTTTCCTAGACTTCCAAGCCTCCAGAGACAAGTATCAAGAGGCAGGGAGCCTCAGACACCCAACCCTCCTACCCCAAGACACTCACGAGTTTGCCACCACCATCTGCCTTGAGTTCACCAGAACTCATCTCATTATGCCCTTTATCCCTGATTCAATGAGTCGCTGTAAGAAGTCACAGATTCCAGGTCATCACCTCTACCTCCCTTGTACTCTAATCCCCATAAGGCTCTGTACATCAAGGATTCTGTCCCCAAATCTGTCCCCTTCTTCAACTCCTGAAGCTGTTGTTGCACTATGCCCCCTGGAATGGAAGGCTCGGCAAAACTGATCTACATCCTCCAGGTTTTCTCGGATCATTCCCATCTCCTTTCGCTCTAACAGAACCCTGGCTCTGCCCTGAGCACACTGCTCCCCTGCAGCTCCTCAAATGGTGGCTGTTTTTCTCCCTCTGACCTCCCCCAACTCCCACCATCTCTGGGTCTGGACATATGGCAGGTGTCATCCTTGCTTCTCACTGGGTCCGGACATATGGCAGGTGTCGTCCTTGCTTCTCACTGCCAATTCCAGAACACACCCCACCCTTTTCTTTCTCCCTAAAAAACCCAGCTGTGAATCTCACGTAAGACCACTGTCACCCATTACTCTCAGTGCTGCTGTCATTTACTAATCCTGAGTCACTTCCCCTCACTTTGTGCCAGTTTCACTTCCAGCTCAAGTCATTCTCTCCAGCATTACTCTTGGTCATTTCGATAACGTGCTGGCATCTCTGTTCTTTGCATTTCTCTCCTCCCATTACCTTATTTGTCTCCTCCCTTCTCTTCAGCCACTCACCCCCATGGTTATACATGGACTTTTTCATTTCTAATAACTGCAACCCCTCTATAATTTCCATTTTAAGCAGTCCTCCTTCTGCCCATCTTTCCAGCTCACACTTTACCCAACTCTAACAATCCTTATCCCAATAAGACTCATCCAAGCCTTTGATCCTCTTACCTTTGCAGTCCCTCGCTCTCTTCCCTTCCTAACTTAAATTCCATGGTCAAGGGCTTCCCTGGTGGCACAGTGGTTGAGAGTCCGCCTGCCGAAGCAGGGGACACGTGTTCGTGCCCCGGTCCGGGAAGATCCCACATGCCGCGGAGCAGCTGGGCCCGTGAGCCATGGCCACTGAGCCTGTGCGTCCGGAGCCTGTGCTCCGCAACGGGAGAGGCCACAACAGGGAGAGGCCCGCGGACCACAAAAAAAAAAAAAAAAAAAAAACCATGGTCAAGCAGTATGATCACTCCCATGTGGAGATATTCAAATCCTTTGCCCCTATGCCATTCTGTTGCACTGTCCTGGCAAAACCACAATCAGCATTAAGCACAGCAAGGTGGCTAGAGAAAAAACACAAACCATTCTGAATGGTCCTACCTTAGAAGCATGACCCCAAGCCTCCTTAATGATGCCCAGCAAACATCCTACATTTTCTTGATCTATTCATTCTCCCAGATGACTGTTTTACCACTTCTCTGTCCTCAAATCTCCTACATGGTCTTCCCCATCCCTTATTTACTCAGAAGGGATTTTCTACATCCACCCACCCATCAGTATCTGTACCCATATACTCTGTCTTCCCTCCCTGTGACCATAAGGAAGCTATCTGTGCTTCTACCTAAAGCCAATTCCTACATCTGGGAGCTTCCCTCTCATCCAGAATATCACTCCAGTGATCCTCATCTCTCTTGTGCATAATCTGCTTCCCCGTTCTGCACTGGATCATTCCCATCAGCACAGGCACCTACTCTTCTCTAGAACTCATTTCCCATGTCAGCTTCCACCCTATTTCTTCACTCCTCTTTGAGTAAAACTCCTCAAAACAGTTTTGTTTTAATCAGTCTCCAATTCTTCTCCCATCTTCTTTTGAACCCTCCAATTAGGCTTCACCCTTACTACTCCACTAAAATTGCTGGTCAAGGTCACCAATGACCTCCATGTTGCTAAATCCAATGAGCAATTCTGTCTTCGTTTCCAAAAAGTGTATACCAGGCAAAATTAGTAGACACTATGGAGAGAATATGACAAATTACAAAACCAGATAACACAAAATAACTAAGATTTCAACATATACTCTCAATTACTGATAAGTAGGATAATATATATTTTTTAATGAACATCTTTGCATAGAATACACACACACACACACACACACACACACACACACACACACACGCCCCAAAACATAAAGGAAAAGAAGATAACGTTAAGTATAACAGAACCTTGAAGTATAAATATCAAACTATTAAAATGGCTACTTCCGGGGAGTGAGGTGATTTTTTTGTTTGTGGGAAGGGGTGCGATTTTGAGGCTAATGAGAAAAGTAACCATACACTGCATGAACCATACTCTCACTTTCTACTTTACAGAATTCTGTGTTATGATGAACAAGCGAATGATAAATTTATTTTTTTCTGAGGTTTCCACAATCCTGTTCCCCTCCTCCTTTTGTTTTAATTGAAGTATAATCGATTTACAATGTTATGTTAATTTCAGGCGTATAGCAAAGTGATTCAGTTATACATACACACACACCCACACACATATATTCTTTTTCAGATTCTTTTCCATTATAGGTTATTACAAGACATTGAATATAATTCCCTGCGCTAGATAACTTTATTTTTTTAATGGTGGCTGAGTGGTGCAGAGGAGAATATCTGTAAGTACAAGTCATGCTTAAGTCAGAGGCTGTGTGCCCTCTTACAATCCAGGTGAAAGTCACTGACTTTCAGGTGCCTGTCAAGCGCTCAAGCCCTTTTGCTCAAGAGCCACTTCCAAGTTTCCAGCTGATTAATACAATGAAATCAGCTTTTTAAAAGATAATCTGAGGTCAGGAGGGAAGTTAGCATAGAAAAGCAAACTAAGACACTTCAAAATAACAATAATCACAAAACAGTTCCATGCAATAAGCCCCAGGATTCACTGTAAAGTGCTGATTTAGAAACCAGAGGTAAAGAGCTGCAAGTCGAAAAAGTCAAACATACATACATACATATAAATAAATAAATAAATCAGGGAGTAAAATGGTGTTTACTAGGAGATGGGGGGGCGAGAGGGTAAGACTGATGGTATTTAAGGGTACAAACTTGTAACGAGTAGTAAATAAGCCATAGAGATCTAACGCACAGTATAATGAATACAGACAATAATACTGCACTATAATGATGTAACGTGGTAAATACTGCTTCAATGGCAATCACATCACAATATATAAATGTATCGGGGTAACACAGCTTTGCACCTTAAATCTACAAAATGTAACATGCCAAAATTATTAAATCAAAAAAGTAGCAAGTTGTACATAAACACACACACACACACACACACACACACACACAAAACTACAAGTGGTTTGAGAGGTTCTATCTGGGTACTGGGGTTCCAGTGGCTGAATTCTGAGATAGCCAAGGCGGTGCCTGACCAATTCATATAACAGACCATCAAGACTGTCTGGCTTTGTATCTTTTTAGGTAGCAGACAGTTGGCCCACAGTCTCTCAAAATCATAAGAAAATCCATTTTCTTAATGCCAGTGTCTCTATTTGCACTTTGTAACAAAGAGCTTCTTTAAAAAGAAGACTGAATGTTTGTCCATCAGGACTGAGGGCGAAAAGCAAGAGCGTCTGCTCTCACTACTCTTACTGCACACAGTGCTGAAGTCCCAGACAGCGCGACAAGAGAAAACAAAATGCACACACACCGTAAAGGAAGAACTAAAACTGTGCCTATTTGCAGATATGATTATCTATGTAGCAAACCCCAAGTAATCTACCAAAAACCTCCTAAAATAAATGAATGAGTTCAGTAAGGTCACAGGATATAAGATAAACATACAAAAATCAATTATATTTCTATGTACTAGCAATGAACAAGTAAACAATGAAATTTAAAATATCACTTACAGTCACTAAAACAAATTACTTAAGTGTAAATCTGGGGGCTTCCCTGGTGGCGCAGTGGTTGAGAGTCCGCCTGCCGATGCAGGGGACACGGGTTCGTGCCCCGGTCCGGGAAGATCCCACATGCCACGGAGCGGCTGGGCCCGTGAGCCATGGCCGCTGAGCCTGCGCGTCCGGAGCCTGTGCTCCGCAACAGGAGAGGCCACAACAGTGAGAGGCCCGCGTACCAAAAAAAAAAAAAAAAAAAAAAAAAAAGTGTAAATCTAACAAAACACGTATGGGACTTGTACACTGAAAACTACAAACACTGATGAAAGAAATCAAAGAGCTAAATAAACGGAGACACACCTATGTTCATAGACTAGAAGACTCAATATAATAATAATTTAAAAAACCCGACTCACCCCAAAATACAAGTTTAACACTATTCCAATCAAAATCCTAACAAGATTTTTTTTAATAGATATAAACAAGATTGTTCCCACCTTATAGTAAAACAAACTTAAAATAGACCAGGGACTTACATGAAAAACATTAAGGAAAAAACAAATCTTCAGGATCTAGGGCCAGGGAAAAAGTTCTTAGACATGACACCAAGAGCATAATCTACAAAAAGAAAAACAGATAAGCTGGACTCCATCTAAATTAAAACTTTTGCTCTGAGAAAAATCCTCTTAAGAGAATGACCAGAAAAGATACAGACTGGAAGAAAATACTGGCAAACCACTCACCCTAAAAGGCCTAGTATCTAAGAATATTAAAAAAGAACTCTTAAAACTCAATAGTAAAAAATCCCCAATAATCCATCTAGAAAATAGGCAAAAGATCTGAAGACACATGTCACCTGAGAGGAAATACAGATGGCAAATAAGCGCATGAAAAGATGTTCAATATCATTAGCCATTAGGTAAATGCAAATTAAGATCACAGTACCACTATCCCACCTGTAAGAATGGTTAAAATAAAAAAATGGTGCCAGTAACAAATGCTGGATCACTCACATGACAGGTGGAAATGTAAAACGGTACAGCCACTGTTATGGACTGAATCGTGCCCCCAAATTTATATGTTGAAGTCCCAACCTCCACATCTCAGAATGTAACCAAATTTTTTGTAGATAAGCTCTTTGAAGAACTGATTGAGTTAAAATGAGTGAGACCCTAACCCAACACGGCTGATGTGGTTAAAGGAGGAGCTAGGAGCCAGGGATAGGAGCACAGAGGGAAAGGCTATGTGAGGGCACAGTGGAGAAGGCAAGCCAAGGAGAGAGGCCTCAGGAGAAACCAAACTGCTGAAACTTTTATCTCGGACTTCTAGCCTCTAGAACTGTGTGAAAATCATAGGTTCCGTTGTTTGAGGCAGCCAGTCTGTGGAATTTTGTCATGGAAGGCCTGGCAAACTAACACAGCACTCTGGGAAACAGTTTGGCAATGTCTTAAAACAATTAAACCCACAACTACCATACCATCCAGCAGTTGCACTCCCGGGCATCTGTCCCAGAGAAAACAAAACTTACGTTCGCACAAACACCTGCCCACAAATGTTTACATAGCAGCCTTACGTCTAATAGCCAAAAAACTGGTAACAACCCAGATATTCTTTAACGGGCAAATGGTTAAATCCACACCACTGAATACGACTCAGCAATAAAAAGGAATGAACTACGGAGAGAGGCAACAACCTGAATGAATCTCTAAAGAATTTTGCTGAGTGAAAAAAGCCAATCCCTAAAGGCTTGTACTGTGAGATTCCATTTACACAGCATGCTTGAAGTGACAAAATTATAGAAATGGAGAGGAGATGAGAAGCTGCCAGGAGTTGAGGGGTAAGGGTGGGAGGGAACTGGCCTCGACTATAAAAGGACTACATGAGGGATCCTTGTGATGGAAATGTTTTGTTCCTTGACTGCACTGATGTCAACTTTTTGACTGTGATACTGTTCTATAGTTCTGTAAGATGTTACCATTGGGAGAAACAGCCACTTCTGTATTATTTCTTACAACTGCATGTGAATCAACAATTACCTCAAAATAATAGGTTTAACTTAACAAAGCAAGCAGGGAAAAAAAACAAACCCAGTTTTTAGAAAAGCCCATCGCAAGTACAGGAGAACACATACACAACACTCTTTAGCTATGATGGGACAGGCTCTAGGTTTGGGGCCAGTATGAAAACATCTCAATCCACTTACCTGCTTTACTTTGACCGTTGAGTGGTGAGGACTTCGGCTTCTCTTACTCCGGGGAGACTTGCTTCTTCTCCCTGAGGACTTGTTTTTCTTTCTGGCTGGAGACCTGTTCAGAGAATGATACATGCAGATTTTATCTCAATTTTCATTCCCTAATACAAATTAGCTTCAAGTATCAGGCTTACCTACTAACACAAACACCACATTTGTGCAGGTCTCTGCTGATCACACTAAAGGAGTAAGGAGCTTCACTTTTCTAGCCCTAATGTCTTCCACATACATAACTGCCTGATGGAACTTCTCACATAGATGACATAACTCTAGATTCCCATCCCCTCAAGAAACTTTCCTCTGTCTTTGCCATCTGGGTAACTGGCGCCACCCCATCCACCCTGTTCCTCAGGCCAAAAACCTAGAAGTCACCCTCGATTCTTTTTCTCCTCACCACGAGCAGCCCCCCACGCTCCTCTCCCACACAATCACACTCACTCACTCACTCAATCAGCAAGTTCTCTGGCTCTATTTCCTCCATCTCCCACCTCATTCCAACCACTCTCCTTGATCTCCTGGATCCACCCCCCCACCCCCCATTTCTAGAAGGAACACAATTGATTCCACTTCAAGTTCTTTGCACAGGCTATTCCCTCCGCCTAGATCTTTACAAAGCTGGATTATTCTTACCATTCAGGTCTCAGGTCAAATGGTGGACTTTTCAGAGAGTGGTTCAGGGAGAACCATTTCCCTCTACCCTCTCACTATCACATTACTGTTTTAACCTACCCCTAACGCTTGTTACTAACTGAAACTTTTTTTTAAATTTAATTTGCTTGTTATTTTGTCTCAGAGCTACGGCACGGTCAGTTTCACCAAGGTAGAGATCATCTACGGTGTTCATCCTTGCCGCCCCAGAACCTAGCACGGTCTTCTTTTTTCTACATATACATATGTATATTTTTTAAAGTGTTACATAGATATTTTTCCACATTATTTTATAACCTACGATGGTCTTTAGCACATAATAGGTACTCAGTAAAACTACGTCGAATGAATTAATAAATGAACGAGTTTAACAAGAGACAATATTTTTCCACAGAACATTAGACAGATCGCCTAGGCCCTCGATATGTAAACTTCTTGGGGAAGATAACTGAAAAGGTAACTCCCGCACTCCGTTTGCAGGCAAATGGGGAAAATCTTTCATTTCAACTTAAACGATCATTGCTTAACGAACAACTTAAACTGGACCATACCCGGTGAAATGCTGGGTACCCAGAAATGGAGGGACGAGATCCTGTCCAGCAGGCATTAGGCGCTTAACGCCCAACTATTACGCAAGTGACAGGTACCAGAGTAAACGTTCCTTAACACAAGCACAACCGGTCACTTCTATCGCCTTAGGATTAAGTCCAAGCTGCAGCGCTCAGCGTTCAAGGTGTGTTTCTGGTTCTAGCCCTGTCCTCCTTTCTCAATGAACCCGACCTAAGGTCCACCCCGGGCTGCTTCTCACTTACCGGCTACCTCCTCGGGCTCGGTTCCCGCGGTGACTCGGGCGGCCCGACTCGCCGGCCGGTGGGGACGGGCTACCGCCGGAGGAGCCCGCGCGGCGGTGCACGGGAGGCGCGGATTCCGGGCTGAGGCGCTCCTGCTTCACCACCACCGCCGCCACCATGTCCCCGTCCCGGTGCCTTCGTCGGCTCCCCCGATCCCGCTCGCTCTTCACCTCCTTCATACTAAGAGACCTGCGGAGCCCAGGAAAAAGATGTCCGTAGCACTCCTGTCCCCGAAGGAAATGACGGACCTGACTCTAGGACTTCCGCTTCCGAGTGCACGCTCTCCCAGAAACCCTCGCGGCGGAGATAACGCGATACGATTCTGGAGTGGGAGGGGCCTTAGTGACCCGACTCGAGAGGCAGGAGATTTAAGTTTCAAAAGCAAACTTTTGTGAAAAAGCTACTCTCAACTTTGGGCACTTAGGCTGTTTCCATCTCCGGGCTATTGTAAATAGAGCTGCAATGAACATTTTGGTACATGACCAGAGGCATGGACATATATACACTACCAAACGTAAGGTAGAAAGCTAGTGGGAAGCAGCCGCATAGCAGTGATATCGGCTCTGTGCTTTGTGACCGCCTGGAGGGGTGGGATAGGGAGGGTGGGAGGGAGGGAGACGCAAGAGGGAAGAGACATGGGAACATATGTATATGTATAACTGATTCACTTTGTTATAAACAGAAACTAACACACCATTGTAAAGCAATTATACCCCAATAAAGATGTTAAAAAAAAAAAGCTACTCTCAAGGATGTTTGTTGCCCTGTTATAGTAATTACGGAGCACAGAGACAACCTACATGCCCAGCGATAGGAAAGATGTTATGTCGCCATTCGCAATGCTATTTACAAACTATATGACAAATGGAAAAAACCCTGACTTGTTAAACGAAAGAAGCAAGATACAAAATTGTGCGCAGTGTGTGATTACATTTACGTTTGGGAATACCAAGGAAAGAGGAAGAGAAGGAAATGCAATCACAGATGGTAGCCCGTGGGCAAATCATTAGTATTTCCCCTCTGTTCTTGCGCTTTCTGTTATGTTGTCATTTCTCCACTTACTTAAAGGCCAATATTTTTTAAAACCCGGCAACTTCAGATGCCTTCCTCTGGGAATCTTCCCCAACCCTTCGCTGAGGGGTCAGATGATTCCCATTTTGAAAATGACAAAATTGAGGGTCAACGAAGGTGATCTGCACCTAATTCAAATCACGAGCTAGACGCAGCACAGGGATTCAGAACTGATGTTTTCCCTGCTTCCAAGAGTACCAAGACGACCCGGTGAGCAAGTGGCCTGGGAAACTAAGCTAAGAGATCTTTCCGCGAAGGCTAAGCAGAAACTCTCGCGCTGCTGGCCCCGCCCCGCCCTGAAGCCCCGCCCAGGTCATGAGGGCGGAGGGGAGGTTTCCATGGCGACGGCAAACAAGGCCCCAACTGGAGGGCCGCAGCTGGGCTACTACTCCCGCCGCCGCCATGATTCCCCCCGCGGACTCTCTGCTCAAGTATGACACCCCGGTGTTGGTGAGCCGGAACAGGGAGAAACGGAGCCCCAAAGTAAGGACGGGTCTCAGAAGGTGGGGTTGCACGAAGCTCCGACGGGGAAAGACCGATCCCTGCCTTGAGGATCGGGAGTCCCGAGGGACAGAGGCTGCAGTGACTGGGGGTAAAGGGAATTGGGACCGGAGAAGGAGGATGGGAGAGCGATACAAGAAGCCCAGATGTTGGGTGATCCCACAGGGCAGATTTAGGATGGGGAAGAAAGTCACAGGGAGATGGATGGGGCTCACCTTTTTTCACGGTAGCCCTAAGAATAGATCTGGGAGTGATTGCCCCATCACTAGAGCAGAGGCCTGAGCCGCTGTGCCAGAAACATTTCTTCAAGAAGATACAAGCATTAGGTTGGGGTGGAACCAGAGATTCTTCGTGGCCTCCTTCAGCTCTGAAACATAACTTTGGCTGAGAAGACGGGGGAAAGTGAGCTGGGAAGAGGGGAGGGATGTGCAGGAGAGCTGGAGCAACCCAGGGGGCCAGGGTGTGTGGAGCTGAGTGTCTGAATCACCTCCTGCCCCAACTTGTCCCTCCCTCTCAGGCTCGGCCACTGAAAGTCAGCCCTCAGCAGCCCGGACCCTCAGGTCCCGTCCCACAGCCACCAAAGACCAAGCTCCCCTCAACTTCCTGTGTCCCAGATCCTACAAAGCAGGCAGAAGAAATCTTGAATGCCATCCTGCCCCCGAGGTAAAAAAGCAGTGGCTGGGAGGAGGCCCAGGCTTTTGCATCCCTGAACTTGGGGATGTGAGAGGAGGCACCTTGTCTCTGTTTCTGACTGAGATTTCCTCCCAGCATCCTAGAGTTTCTAGAGCTTGCACATGGCTAGATCCTGGGAATGTGGGTAGCGGGGAGACCTCTTCTCTATCTACCATCATTTCCTGAGTGCTCTCACCCAGGCTTATGGCTTTAAACATCATTTATATGCTGATTTCTCCCACAGGTCTTTCTGCAGCCCTGTCCTCTCCCCTAAACTCCAGACCTATATATTCTACTACTTCCTCATTACCTTCATGAAGATGTCTAATAGACATCTCAAACTCAACATGTCCAAACTAAATCATAATGTCTTCCTTCCCCCAACCAGCTCATTCTCAGTCTTCTCCTTTCCATTAGGGGCACAGGCCACAGTTCATTCCCTTTGATCTCTCACATCACATGTCCTGTCCTTCATCACATTCTTTTGGCTTTCCCTTCAAATTATTTTCCAAATCTGACTGCTTTTTACTCTGCTTCCACCATCTATTTTTTTTTAATTTATTTATTTGGTTGTGCTGGGTCTTAGTTGCGGCAGGCGGGCTCCTCAGTTGTGGCATGCGAACTCCCAGTTGCAGCATGCGTGTGGGATCCAGCTCCCAGGGATTGAACCCGGGCCCCCTGCATTGGGAGTGCGGAGTCCTGAGTCCTCTAGGAGGCCTTCCTTCAGACTCCTTTCTAAAAGGAGAGCTCCCTTCTTCACCATCCCCTTACCCTGCTTCTTTCTCCTGCAGCCACGAAGATCATTGTGATCACAGTGCCTTTCAACTGTTTTTATGTAATAAGTTGACAGCAGTTTTTAAAGTTATGATGAAAAGGGGAAACAGTAAAAGCCAGACTGCAATCTCCTCTGAAATGGAGGTCAAAGGAGGGGAGGGTGTTTTTCATTTGCTTGCCTTTCAACAATGCATGGAATCCTCTCCCTCATGGTGGTCCTGCCCTCAGGCCCCCCCTCGTGATTCCAGAACCTGGCTGTGTCTCTGACACAAGGTTCACTACGGGGGGCCCATATAGGTACACACCCCCAATACATACATTCACCTATTTCTGATTTTAGTATATGTGCTGCTGAAGCGAGCACCATTCACCTCTTTCTGGCTGGCACAAGGTTTATAGTCCCCTGTGTCTCCTACTCACAAGTCAGTGGGAATTTCCGCCGGGCCTTCCGTTCAGATCAAGCAACAACCACCATCAGTCCGCCCTCAACATGTTAGGAGTGTAAGATCTGGACCATGGATGACGACTTCACAGAGGGTCGTGGGAGAATGAAGATAGCCTAGCCCCAAGATAGGGGCCCCGTGGAGGTGGCACAGTGGGTGTGGCTTTGGAGCCACACACTCATCAAGGGAGAAAGAGATGGAGGATTCTGGTGGGTCGGGGACAGAGCCGCCCCTCACTCCTCTCAGGCAGAGAGCGCAAAGGGCCATCTCTGCTCACATCCTGAGGACCCTGTCTGGTGGATGGGGTGCGCTCAGTCTGGCTGTGTCTGTCCCGCAGGGAGTGGGTGGAGGACACGCAGCTATGGATCCAGCAGGTGTCCAGCGCCCCCAGCACCAGGATGGATGTGGTACACCTCCAGGAGCAGCTGGACCTGAAGCTGCAGCAGCGGCAGGCCCGGGAGACTGGCATCTGCCCGGTGCGCCGGGAGCTGTACTCACAGTGTTTCGGTGAGTGGTCCTCGAGGGAAGCTACACCACCCTCTACTGCCTCCCTCCCTTCCCTTCGCACTAATCCAGGCCTTGAGTCCCCTGCAGCTGAAGCCTGCCCCATCCTGGAATGTCTGTCTCCCCCCACCTACCCCACCCAGGAACTGCCAACTGTGCCCTCTTCCCCCTCCCAGCCCACCTCTCTTACCAGTCCCGCACCCACCCTTGTCAGTCACCGTGTTCCTGACGACCTGCTAGCTCTTAGTTCCCCGACCAGGGATTGAACACGCGCCCTCTGGGGTGGAAGCGTGGGACCACCAGGGAAGTCCCAATATGTTAGTTTTTTAATCAGAAAGATTTAATGTTCTATATTTATATCCATCCATCAACATTAGGCCTTGGTCCAGAAAAATATTTCAGGGTGATTTGTTGTGACCCGACACACGCAGGGATTTGAGATCTCCCTCCTCGGGTGCTGGTGTCAGATGACTGGCCCTCGGTCTAGTCTCACCAGCCCATGTGGACTCAGACATGCAAACCGCATCCAAACCCTGAGGCAGCTGCACGGGGCTAGCGGGCTCCCTTCAGTCTGAGTGTGATTCTGGTTTGCCCTCCCAGTCGGCATTTATGGAGGAGATGGGTGGGCAAGCTGTAGACCCTGCTGTTTCCAGCCCCAAACCAGTCCAGCCAAGGGGCCACATAGGAGCTTCCAGCTGCTTTAAAACAGCCACCACGTTTATATTGAAAAAGTCAGAGTTCTTTGAATAGCACCCAGTTTCTGCCTAACGGTGGGAGAGTGGGCCCCCACAGCTGCAGACAAACCTGGGCTCTTGTCTGCCTCTGCGCCGGCCAAACCAGGCTTGCTGATGGCCTGTACTCCCAAGTGCCAAGTTCAGAGCAGTGGCTGCATGGCAAGGCCCCTCCCTGAGGCCTGTCTCCAAATGAGGAGGACATACCCTAGTGCCCTTCCGACTTCCCGGTAGGAAGGTGGTTCGCAGTAGGTGCGGTGCATTTCCCCGCCTGCCTGCCTTCTCCGACCTCGCCACGTGTGCCTTGGCAGATGAACTGATCCGCGAGGTTACCATCAGCTGTGCGGAGCGAGGGCTGCTGCTGCTGCGAGTCCGGGACGAGATCCGCATGACCATTGCTGCCTACCAGACCCTGTATGAGAGCAGCGTGGCATTTGGCATGAGGAAGGCGCTGCAGGCCGAGCAGGGGAAGTCAGACATGGAGAAGAAAGTGAGTGGTTTCACCAGGAGACTTTGGCCCTCTTCGACTCTTCTGTCAATCTCAGGGCCACAGCTCGTCATTCCAGCACCAAATTCCGGCCTCCTACGTGCTCTCCCATCACCTTAGTGAGGACCCTTTGGTTCAGTGTCACGGCCAGTCCGGTCGTGGCAGAGTTGTCTCCCCTTGGACATGCCCTGCCAGTCACTGACCTCCCACTGGGTGGCAGTACAGACCCTGGCAATGCCTGGGGTTGGACAGCTGTGTCCCAGGTCCCCTTCACCCAGGCACTCACACCGCCCCGTCCACTTGGCGACGTCCCAGCATGACTGGGGATTCTGTCCTCAGATTGCAGAATTAGAAACGGAAAAGCGAGATTTGGAGAGGCAAGTGAACGAGCAGAAGGCAAAATGTGAGGCCATCGAGAAGCGGGAGAGTGAGAGGAGACAGGTGGAGGAGACGAAGCACAAAGAAGAGATTCAGTTCCTGAAGCGGACTAATCAACAGCTGAAGGTAATCGATGCCCAGGCCCAGGTGGAGCTCCTGCCACCCCCATCCCCGCCCCCGCCCCCGGCCCTGCCAGCCGAGCAGGCCAAGCATTTGGTTCCCTGTCCTACACTGACTTTCAATACTGCCAAGGAGTAAAGGAAGCTGACTCTTTTGGGGAGAGGTGAGGGATCATTTCCCAGGTTCTCTGTCCATCTCCATCCGGCTCTGAAGAGAGGCTGTATTCTCAGCTCTGGCTCCCCAGTGGAGGATTTTTTTCCCCTTGGATAAAAGTTGCCTATCGTCTGGGAGAGGTGGCTATGTCAAGAAGCGGGACGTCTGTCCCATGGCAGCTGGCGCTTTGGAGACTTCTTAGAGTGGGCTGAGTCTCTCCAGCTGGCTTTCATGGGAGTGCTTTCCTACCTGCAGTTCCCTCTGAGGTCCTGCATTCGGGGCGGGCTGGGAAGGCCCTTCGAGAGGGAAGAACCATTTCAAATCAGGAACCTTCCCGAGGTCTGTGGTCAGAGGAACTCAGCTGTAGGCACTTTTCATCAAAGCCCTTTTGCTGATGGTATACTTTTATCCAACTGAGCTGAAGGGAGGGAGGGAGGGGGACTAGTGAAAAGGGCTGGGCTAGGGGCCAGGCTTCTGAAGCTCCAGGCTCTCTGTCTGGTCCAAAGGTTCTCAGAGGGTTGTGCCCCAAACCAGCATCATCCTCATCACCGCAACTTTCAGAAATACAAATCACTGGGCCCAGCCCAGAGCTACTGAATCAGAAACTTTGGGGTTGGGGTCCAGCAAGCCATTCTAACAAGGTCTCCAGGTGATTTTTTTTTTAACCTTTTATTATGAGAATTTTGAAACACAAAGTAGAATAATGCAGTACACATCCATGTGCCCATTACAGAACTTCATCAATTGTCATCATTTTGTGAATCTTGCAGAAACAAGTGTTAATTATAATGAGATAAAACAGGATTCAAACTTCGCGGAAAAGAGTAAAATATAGTTTTTTTTACTAACAAGTGGTGAAGGTGGGCAGAATCACTGCATGGTGCAACATTCTCCATTCTGATGTTTGCCAAAGTTTGAGAACCACTGCTCTAGATATATGGCCTATTGACGTTCAGTGGCTGTCTCCCATGGCCCTGGCCAGGAGGGGCCCCTAGACGTATCTCCTTTTCCTCCCTAGTTTCATAGAAGCTTACATTCTTGCGATTGGCAGGCTTGTTGGTGCTACAAGCCAAGGCCAGGCATTTGAGATAAAGAAGGGGCTTGTGTTAATTGCTAGTGGAGGATGACATAGATTTTCTTGTTGCTGAGTTTAACAAAACAAAGAAACTTTCACAGCCAGATGTGAACCTGTTTACTTAGCAGTCTCTGAAGCTGTCTCCCTTATCTGCCATATTCTTTTATCATAAGCTCAAGTTTCTCCGTTCCTCCTATGGTATTGGCGGCAAGAGCAAAGCAGAATACCTCGGCATCTTTCTAACATTTACAAGCAACCTTGGAATCCCCAGGGTGAAGGACTCTTTAGAAGTGAGTTATTTTTATTGGCTCAAAATGCACTGCAAATAAAGCAGTGTTTGCAGTCCGCAGAATAGACCTACTTAGAGATCTGTTCACACACCGTGACAGTGAATTATTTTACTGGCTGCCAGAGGAGCAGAGTAAATAACTCCCAAGTGTCTGAAGCTTTACATACAAGATGGACAGCTCCCTACTCACTGGTGGCAGTTTTCTCTAATTGGGTATCAGGTTGTCTCAGTGGCTGAAACTCTGCTGTTTCCAAAACCTCTTGTCCCAGCACAGAGCTCCCAGGCTCCCAAACCAGAGAGCCAAACGTTTAACTTAGCAGACGTACTCAGGCTTGAAATCTGAGCCTTGAAAAGCCACTATTTCAACAGCTTTTGTTCAATTTCCTTTTCAATGCCTTATATTACACACTGAGCAGCTATTGTATGGAAACCAGGACAGCTCTGATTTCTCCTAATGCAGCAAGACTGAATGCCAAGCCAGAGACCAGCTCATCTAGAAAATACGGAGTTGGGAATGAAGGGAAAAACACTTGGGGTGGCAGCATTTGGATTACTCTTCCCGGAGACTTTTATCACCTCTCAGCTATTTGTGTTAGGCTGCAAGTTTCAAATATTAACGGAGTTTGGTTTTGTTTTTCAGGCCCAACTGGAAGGCATTATTGCACCAAAGAAGTGATAATTTCCATATGGGTCTCAGCAAGCACTACTACCCCATCATAAGCCCTTTGTAATAAAAAGCTTCCTGAGTGAAGCCATACCCCTCCCCTGGTCCCACCTACGTATTTGTCAGAAGCCCCACCACCGCCCCAGTGTGGTGCAACACCTACAGTCTGGCAGCCAGGCTCCGGGCTGGACGACAGAAGGCAGTGTGGCCCAGGAAGTCTCTGTACGTGGCCAACCTTGGGATTTGCCAACTCCAACGGTGAGACTCAGAATGCATCCCTTTTGGCTGTATCCCTCTCAGGTGGAGCAGCTCCTTTCTCACTGTCACTCCATACTGTCACTTATTTCCAGCCACACGAAGCTGCTTCTCTGCCCCGCAATTCATCTTGTCCCTTAACCCGGGCTCCTCTGGCCTCAGTCTTGCCCTTATTTGATGTCTTTTCATCATCCCTACTCCAGTGCAGTTCTGGTACCTCATTTTGGAGTTTTCGGTTTATACCGTATCATCTTATCCCCGCTTGCCAAGTCACTGGACCCCATCCTCCTTAGTTTTGGACTGCCTGGGTAGGAGGCAATGGCAGGGTCAAACCCATGGGTTTCGAGAAAGTAAACATGTGCTGGAAAGAAACACAGGTCACGGTGTCCACTGTGAGGTGCCTGGACCTCGGCTCCTCCCCCGGCACTGATTGGTTCACCTTGCTCTGCAGACAATCAAACCCCAACCCTACAGCCTGACTAGCCCAGACCTCCCTCTCAGTACTAATTATTCATGACTGGGCCACGGCCTGCAGACAACTGCATTTTACTATTCCTCATAAGCTAAAACTCAGTTTGGAGGTTCAGGAGTCTTCTGATTTCATAGACCCAGAAGACTAAATTAGTGACATAAATCCTTCATTCCAGGGCACACCAGCAGCTCAATGAGTGCCATCATTCAGTCACACTTCACAACTAGCATGACTAAGAAGGCACTAACATCTCCCCTCAGTTAGAAGGCCTCAAGTGCTCAGCGTTCTCTTGGAGAGGCGCTCGGGTCGGATACCTGTCCCGGCCAGGGCTTCCAGGCTCACTGGATGAACTGCAGTCCAACAAGAACAGCTGTGTTCCACTGAGTCAAACAAGCCCTCTACACTCTAATCTCAAATTTGAAGTCACAGCTTTTACCCTCATCCAGGTGTCCTGAGGAATTAATCCCCAGGTTCCACTAAAATGGCCTGTCTGTGCTCTGTCATTTTCATGGGAAAGAACTGTGGTCACTGAGACGTGCTAGTCCCATGACTCCTTGACAGTGCAGCACTCATGGTCTGTTAGGTTCCCCTAGCAGACTCAACGACGGACAACACAAGTTGCTGTGGCTTTTTCTTCGTATTTTAAAGCCTAGGCTCTGCACACGACATCCCTAAAATTTTCTTCTTTTTACAGTTCTATTCCAAAGAGCTTCTGTTCTAAATTGCTCATTGCCAGTACAAAAGAAATACCACACTCCACATTTTCTAGACCTCAAGCCTGTTTCTGTCAGATATCTCCATTTGCTTGAGGAACTCACAGGGCTAATTCAAGTGTCCGAAGTTCCAGTGGACCCCATCGCTGAGATCCTTGGGGGTGAGGGGCTTATCTTTATTTTCACTAGCACTGGTAAATGGTTTCAACTGTCAAATCTCAGAACAGATGCACCCATGGCCTTCGAAATGCCAACTGGGCATGAAGAAAACGAACAGAGTTTCTAACTGCATATTTTTGTAGAATTTAATAAACAACTTTTAAAATGTTACTGCTTATGTTTCAATTTCTTGTGTCTGTGTTTCTGCCCCTCTGAGTCACTGGTCTTCTTTTTGTTCCTGAGTCACTGGTCTTCTTTTTGTTCCTGTTCCTATTTTTCACGTTGTGTGTTTCATAGTAGCGTACACCGACTTTTCTGGATCGTTGCTGCCGTGCTTCTCGCCTCCGCTGTAAAAAATGGCGCACACACACAAAGAGGGAAAAAAACCAATCAAACACTGAAAGTCATAAAACAGGCCCCTCTGTTTCTCTGTGTTCTATTTCCACGCTGCTCCCACAACTACCGGAAGCAGCGCCAACAAGGGAGAGTTCACCTCACAGACCCAAGTCTGCACTTCCATTGTGACTTGTGACCACTCCAAGTTAGACTGTCATTTGGTCCAACCCTCATCCAGCGCCTGAATCTTTTCTCCTGAGCTCCTGACAAGTGGTCCTCTGGTCTAAGGCTGATCGCTCTGATAACATGCTCTCCACCTCCGAAGAGGGCCCCCTCCAGCTCTGGAGGGCCCAGTTACAGAGCTGAACTTCACAGAAGGCGGTGATCTGTCTGCCTACACAGCTCTGCTCCTCACGTGTCGTTTCCCTGAGGCCACATAAACCCAGCGGACTCTTCCAAACAGTGGTCCACGTGTTTGGGGATAGTGATCAGGAATTCGTAAAACAAGACATAAACTCAAGGACCTTCATGCAGCAGCCCACTCCTTGATCCTGTTTCACTGACCTCAACTAGGTCACTTAGGACTGGGGTTTCTTTTTTTTAGCGGCATGCGGGCCTCTCACTGCTGTGGCCTCTCCAGCTGCGGAGCACAGGCTCCGGACGCGCGGGCTCAGCGGCCATGGCTCACGCGCCCAGCCGCTCCGCAGCATGTGGGATCTTCCCGGACCGGGGCACGAACCCGTGTCCCCTGCATCGGCAGGCGGACTCTCAACCACTGCGCCACCAGGAAAGCCCCAGGACTGGGGTTTCTTGATTTCAACTCTAGACCATTAGTTTCTGCAAGAGTGAGTCTTAAGAAATGGACTTCCCCTCTCTACACCTGGGGGACGTTTCAGACCAAAGCACGTACTTCCTTAGATGTAAGCGTCCTGCGAGCTTTGTTCGACTGCTCCTCCTCCCTCTGTGCCTTCCTCTTCTTTCCCTTTCTGGTAGGTGCTGGAAACGAAACACAAGTACACGCAGAGGAAAGAAACAGGGATTTTTAAATTCAAAGTGTGTCTGAATCCTAAGGTGGGAATGAGCTTGTTGTGCTGGAGAAGGAAGGCAGAGGCCGGTGTGAAGGGAGTGTGGTGAGCAGAGCAGAGCAAAGCAGGACGAGGCTGGAGGCTGCCAGACCTGGGGGCGCTGAGTGGCCTTGGCGGGGTTTGCGTTTGTCTTGAAAACACACTCAATGTAGGAGCTAGTAGTCCAACCACATAAAGAATAAATACATGAACCATCCTACCCCCAGAAAAAAATTTGTCTTTGGACCCACCCTTAGATTACAATGGTCATAATGTACTCTTTTGAGAGGAATTCTCCCAAATCACCCATTTAACCCCAAGACATGTGCAGAATAAAAAGAAGAAAAGCCAATTTGTGTGATAAATAGTAAGTGGAACCAGGGTTACCTGCCAGATATGATAAATATCTGTGTGGATGACAGTACAAGAGATACTTTGGAGATTAAACTTAGATTCCCCAACGTGCTAAAGATGCAAATCACATCTACATGATTTTAATAATTTAACTGTACCCGTATCTTCTACGTCTTCTTCAGCTGTTCTTCTCTGTTCTTCGGATTTTGCAAAAACCACTTTACTCAGTCCCTTGGATATTCTGTAAGGGGAAGAGTAGAGCAATGAAGCCGTCCAACATTCCCCCCCGCTGCCCACACAGGCGCTGACGCAGGGACCATGACAAGCTCGCAGATTAACGAAACCCCGCTGCCCCTTCACGTGGTTAACACCATCGGTAGAAGCAACATTGTTTTGGCGGCCCCTGGGCATTTGTAAAAGACAGAACTATCAATACTAAGCTTCTCATACTTCAGGCAGCTGAATTTGAAAAACGTACAGATCACTTCTAAAAAACGGCAATACCCTCCCCTGCCCTACAAACACACTGGCTCCAATCCTCGTGGCAAGTTTCTGGGAAAGGAATGAGCAAACTGCAATTCGTGAGGAGATGAGGACGCTACCTGACTGCTGAAAACTTCTTAGCTTTGGCTTTGTTTAAAAACCTCTGGTACTTAGCAATCTTCTCATCCAGGGCTTGAATAACGGCCTTGGTGTTGCTTCCCGTGTGTTCTTCCTGGGACTTTGCGTAAGACTCTTCCTCTTCGTCTCCTTGGTGTTCCTGTTCCTCCTCCTCCTCCTCCTCCTCCCTCTCCGCGGAAAGGCTCTCCAGCTCTTCATCAATATCAGACATCTCCAGAGGAACAAGGTCATCCCCAGAAAACTGAGGCACCACGTTGATTTTGCCGAAGTTCTGCCGGACCCGCGCCACGATCAGCTGCATTTCTGCATCGGCGCCACCATGGCCGGGCTCCTCTTTTTCCTTCTCGGTGATGGATTCCGACTCCTCACCTACAGTGTCTGTGACGTCCTCTTCTGGGCTGTTCTGGGCTGTTTCTGTGGCCACTTCCAAAGATGAGGAGGATGGAAGCTAGTCAGGCCAAAAAGGGGTGGGGTGGGGAGAGAAATGGAATCAGAAAATGAAAATTGAGTCCCTTTTTTAAATTTTATCTTATATTGGAGTATAGTTAACAATGTTGTGTTAGTTTCAGGTGTACAGCACAGTGGGTCAGTTACACATACACATGTATCTATTCTTTTTCAGTTATTTCCTCATTTAGGTTATTACAGAATATTGAGCAGAGTTCCCTGCTGAATTTCTGAACTTCCATACCTTGCTCTCAAATGAGGCAGTCCTCTTCTCAGGACTAAGGGCAAGTATCGAAAGCATGCACATCTGAGTCATACTGTTAATCTATTTTAAGTCAATGTGCATTAAACCCTGAACCCAGCATGGAAGGATCAGAGGAATACAGCTACGGTCCCAAAGGATGCGCCAACCCTGAGTATTTAGCCATCAAAACCAGTCAACTTTACACTGTAGACAGGGGAGGTTCCCTACACTGTTCCTGGGGACTGCAAGGAATGGGGGTTGCTGAGAAAGCACATCCCAAATGAGCACACACCTTGGGACTTCCCTGGCCGTCCAGTGGTTAAGACTCCGTGCTCCCAATGCAGGCGGCACGGGTTCAATCCCTGGTCATAGAACTAAGATCCCACACACAGCATGGCCAAAAAAAAAAAAGAAGAAAAAGGGTAATTCCAAATGAGCACACACTATAACAGAAGAATGAAGGCCCAGCTGAATGCTGAGGGCGATCGCAGCACTAGTTTAGAAAGTGTGAGGGCAGAGGAGAGGCACTGAGGAGGCACCTCAAAGGAAGGAAGGTGTGAGGAAAGAGGAGGGAACCTCCTAGGAGCTCAGAATGAGCCCGGAGGCGGCCTGTTTCGGGGAAGGGGCGGAGGGAGCGTGGGCTGGCGGCGCGAGCCCTCACGCAGCTGAGGCAATTGTGCACTCACAACTGAGGCTCGCAGAACTCAAGGGATTTTCCAAAGGCGAAGGTGGCTGCGCGAAGCACTAACTGCATCAGGAATCCATGAAGTTCAGGAAACTGTACACAAATTCGTATGTACGTTTCCGTGCATTTTTCTGGTAAGGTGGATTTCAGCCTTCGGATTCTCAAGGGGGTTGCTGCCACCACCAAAAAGAGGAAAGGAGGAGAGTCACGGAGCAGGGGCGGGGGACGACGGACACTGACCATCTCAAGTTAACGACTAGACGTGGAGGAAGAGTTAGAGAAAGCCCACCGTTCCCACGCAGGGCCACACGGGAGCAGGGGCGGCCTCTTTGGGTCAGAGGCCACGGCCACGTGGCCCGCCCGCGACGTCCTCCCAGAGCCACGACACACCAGGCTCGCTCCGCCTCGCGTGCTGCTCCCCATGCCTGCAACGCTCGCCTCTCGTGACACCTGTGGAGCTCCTGCCTCCCATCACTAGGGCCCCCCCTCAAAGGCCACTTCCTCAGAGGCCGTCCCTGACCACCCCACGTACGAGGCACTGCTCTGTCTCCCACAAACCCCTAACCCTGCTTTAGCCTTCCTCACAGCAATCAGTACGTTACATCCGTTATCTGTTTACTACGTGACTCCCTGCAGGACGATAAAAGTGTGCATTTGGTCCTTGAACCCCAGTTCCTGGCACAAGAGCTCCTAAAACCCTTGGAATCTCCCGGGTCAAGACAGGGGTATCTTGCTTTTGTTAGTTGTAATAAGCCCCTCTCCCCCAAAGTTATGCTAATGAGATGACTGTGGTGGGACCTAGCTTCGGACTGGGGGCTGGTCACCGGAGAGCCCAAGCAATTGCTGAGAGGGCTGGAGATTGAGTTCAATCACCAGTGGCTGATGATCTAGTCAACCGTGCCCACATAATGAAGGCTGAACTTACACACCTTGCATACAAACCCTTAAGGACGGACGGGCTCTGGGGAGCTTCTCGGTTGGTGAACACATTGACGTGCTGGGAGGGTGGCCTGCCTGGAGAGGGCATGGAAACTCCACACCACCCTCTACCCCATACTTTGCCCTATGCATCTCTTCCATTTGGCTGTTCCTGACTTGTATCTTTTGTAATAAACCGGTAGTCATAAGCAAACCACTTTCCTGAGTTCTGTGAGTCTTTTCAGCGAATTATCAAACCTGGGAACCTCTGAATTTGTAGTCAGCTGGGCAGAAGTGTGGGTAGCCTGAGAACACCACCTGCAGCTGGCATCTGAAGTTGGGGTAGTCTTGTGGGACTCAGCCCTTAACCTGTGGGGTCCGCACTAACTCTGGAAGTTACTGGACACCCAGTTGGTGTCAGAGGCTTGCATAACAGGTATGGAAAAATGAAAGCTATTTGGTATCAGAAAACACCAAATACTCCTCCACTGGCACGTGTATGCGTGCGTGTGTACGTGTGCATGTATACGTGCAGGAGGGCAGGGCCTCGTCCCGCAGTACTGGTTGTTTGGCGGTTTTAGTGGGGAGAAGGGAAAAGGTTGAGTAACATCAGTTTCAGATATGTTGATTTTGAAATGCTGGAGAAAATATTCAAACTGGAAATTTACAGCTGACAATGGAAACTCTGGGAATGGAGCCCGGTGAGAGAAAACCAGAGAAATATGGACCCAAAAGACTAGCATGGAAGCAGAACTTAAAGCCACTTCTTCAAGAGACTTGGCTGAGCTCCGACAAAGACCCCAGAAATAGACAGGCAAAGTGCCAAAGTTGGAGCCCTGAACAGTCCGCTGCCGGGGGAAGGACACGGAACCGTAGGGAAACTTTTCAATCTAGCCCAGAGGCCCCAAACCTAAGACTTTCCCTGAGCATCCACTGTACCACTCTCCTTTCCCACCTGACCACGAGCTTCTTGAGGGCAAGGACCATGTTCATTATTCCTATGCTCCCAGTTCCTGGCACATGGTTGGGCATAATGTCCATGAAACAAAAGCAGCTTGGAAATGCCTGTTCTTCAAGCAGAAGAAAAGACACGAAAACCACAGGAGCACTCACATTTAATGAGCCCTCCTTTCTCAAGGCCCTGAAAACTGGCATTTACACTCACGCTTCTATCATACATCTACTTCCTGGTCACCACCCCACCAGGTCACAGCAGTGGCACCCTGGGATGGGAGACACTGCAGTTGAAAGTTCTACCCTAAAGGGAGAAGGCGGTGGTCCAAAGACACACCACACCCAGGTCAGTAACCATGCTTCCCGAGACAGGGGTCCACCCTTCTCTTACCTGGGGGGCTACAGGGGGCTCTGCATTGGGCGGCTTGACAAAGAAAGGAATCCGGCCCCTCTGCCAGTCATTGAGGACCATCTTCCCCACAGTCCGCAGGTCAGGCTCTCCACCCTGAAATGTCGCAGGAAGAGGCCCAATTAAATTCAAACAAGAAAACCACCTCCTGGTTTGGAAGCACGGCGGCGGTCCCAGTTGGCACCATCTACCTGCCAAGTTTCGCACTTCATACTGCTCACACATGCATATATAAAAGGTCCACACCACACACGCACACACCTGCAGCACGTCCCAGTCTGAATTCTCACAAATCCTGGCTTACCTTCAATAACTTCCCTGTCCGGAAAGCTAGCTTCTCAAGAAAGTCCTCAGCGTTCTCCCAAGAATCAATTTTGTATGTCTTGCTGATATATTCTGGCTTTGCTCGTTCAAGTACAGCACCAATGTGGTCTTCAGGAGTCTTAATTTTTTCAACTTGAACCTAAATGTTCACAGGAAAGCTCTTGCTTACAAACTTGATTACGGGAGGAGTGAAGTTCCCAGTGCTCTCTGTAACCGTATCTGAAAACAGATTTCAATGCCTCCAAGCAAGCGGGGCCTGGCACGAGCTTGGCCTGGAGGTGGCGAGATGCAGTTGGCTGAAAGGAGCGCCATGGACAGCCGACCGCAGCCGCGGAGCCCAGAACTCAGCTCTAACTTCGGCTCACCAGAAACTGACAGTGTGACTTCCGCAAGTAGTTTAAACTGCAACCCTTTGTGCTACTGACTTGCAGAAATGGTTAAAAGTCCACCCATCCCAGGACACAAAGAGAAGGGAACAGTTTAAGAAAGAAGGGGAGGAACCGTACAGGATGCACAGCCAGAAGCACTGGTTAAGGTTAAGTGGAACCATTTAAAGCTCTCCGTCGTCTTCAGAAACAAGTGAGGAAATGACCAAGTTCCAAAATGACTCAACCCATAAACCCATGAAGATGAATTATCTCTAAACATAAACAGGCCCTGCTTCCCTTTGGAGCCCGTGTGTAAACGACAAACTCTTTTGTGGGATGACATTGACCAGATATGCCCACGGTTCCACTAACTCCTCAAACAGGCTTAAGTGGAATGGAGAGACTGCCCTGTTCAGTGTCATGTTCCTCAAGTTTGGTCAGACAGGCTGACCCCAAACTGTCTGCTGAATGAGTAAAAAGCAAAGGTATCCAGAGTTCCCCACAGAGCGCTGGCCCCAAAAGGCAAACAAAGAGCCTCTCGGAACCAAAATACTCACGACTCCTTTCAGCACAATGTCCGTCTCTGAGTCCTCAGAGGGGTAAACCACGCCGGGACAGTCGATAAGGAATATCCGGCGCATCAAGGTAATATACTGCCAGACCTAAAAAGCAGAGACTTCCCCAGGTCAATCCCTGAAAGCGATTTCACAAACCCCTGATGCTCAAGAAACTAGAGAGGGGGGTAGCGGTCAGAGAGGAGCAGCCTGCTGCGTAATGAAGCTCCAAAGCCCCTCCTCTCTTTGGGCTGCGCATGAGGCACTTCCACGAGGCATAAACCGTAGTTTCCAACGGCTAAGGGTCTAAAAATAATGCAGAGGCAGGATCTCCATCTAGTATTGTGCAATAATGTCCAGTAAAGCTTTTTCTGATTTTTAAAAGTACTCCTGGAAGCTTAATACTGCTTGGCCCCTGTTCCTTTCAGCAGAACCATGGTGCTCCCCAAATACCCTGTGTTCCAGGGTAGGACCCCCAACCAACAGAATCTACCCTAAAATTGAATTTTCTTTCTTAACCCAGGCACCAAATATTCTTGGGTTAGTTTTGTTTATCAAAGCAAAAGGCTGGAGTGACAATTTAAAACAGACTCAAACGGCACATACCGAACCATGCCAGAGTCAGGCAGTGGCACACAAATACTCTTAGTCTTATCAAAAAGGGCAGAAACAGCTCCAGGACGTTGCCAACTATTATATGGAGACTAAACTCCCAATGGCGATCTTCACCCAAGAGAAGCAGATAGACGTCTCCACGTCCTGAATTATCACCCTCCATGGAAATAAAGTAAGTCAAAGCAAATGAGACCCCCTTGAGCCAGACATACCTTTGTTTCACCTGCAATGGGGGCCACATTGCAAACTTTCTTGGAGCGCAGTGTGTTTATGACAGAGCTCTTGCCAACATTTGGATAGCCAATGAACCCCACGCTGATCTGTTTCTTGTCAGTGTGCAACTGTTCAAAAAAAAAGAATAAACACCACATACATGCAGAGTGAACATCCCATGGGACAAACAGGTCGTGTTACTTTGCTACCATAAAGAATACAGTACAAAACTACTGCTACTTGATTTAAAACCCAGACACGCACCACCTGCATAGTCTGAGTGGGCTGCATACACATACTCATTAATAAATCAGAAGTGAGTCAGCTCCTCGGTCACTCATGTGAAATTACTCTTGAATGTTTTAAGGTTAAAAGTACGTAGGTTGAGAAACAAAGGAAGAAATAGCTTGTTAGCCATCAATTTAGAAGAACACCATCCACTGATAAAATGTCTTCAGGGAAGAGAACCTCAGCAGATGCAGCAACCGGCAATCCCATGACCCATCCCTCTTCTTCTCTGCACAACATATTTTGCATTTTCACTGCTAAAAGTAAACAACAAAAGAAAAGAAAGGCAGCTTCAAAAACTAGATCACTGGGTGAAAGTCTCAAAGAGACAGAGCTCAGGAAGAGTCTACAAACGGATGGGGAGTTCTGACTAGGGACAGTGGACTGCACATCCCTGCCCACCTCGCTCCCTCCACAAACTCCACTGGAACCACAGCCGTGGGAATTAACACATACACACCCATAGAGCCAAACATATAAAACCAAAGCATGCGCTGGAGATGAGACAGAACAAACTAATGTGTGATATTAACAGAAGACTAGCAGTTAAAAAGTAGTATCTAACTTGGCCCCACTACAAAATATGAAAGCTACATGGCTGCAAAGGTAGAAAAACTAAAAATGCAGCAAATATACTGCCAATGAATCACGAAAGACCTTGGGAATCAGCAGTACAGACCCCTCTAAGGGTGGGACTGAAATCCAGAAGACTGACCAGTGGACCATCTGTAGAAACAGTCACACCTCTCCTTCCCCTCCCTCGCCTGGCATGGGTGCCCAACTTCTCTACCCCAGAGCCTTAGGAGAGATAATGACTCTTTTGAAACCCTGCATGTCTGAAAATATCTTTACTTTTCAGACCTGAAAGGGGCCCTAGATTTAGAGATAACAGTAACTGAAAGCAAGTGTTCCCAGAGTGATTAGTTGAAAGTCTAAATATTGAATAGTACAGCCCCAGCCTCCTACTCCCACTGAGTTCCCAGAGCCCTGGCAGCCAGGTCTCTACACGCCCAAGCTGGAGACAGGAAGACTCCTTTCTAGGGAAACTCACAGGCCCAGGAGTAAAGACCTACAGACGGGACTTCCCTGGTGGCCCAGTGGTTGGGACACCGTGCTTCCACTGCAGGGTACACGGGCTCGATCCCTGGTTGGGGAACTAAGATCCCACATGCCGTGCAGTGCAGCCCAAACAAAAAACCCACCCTACAGACCCTGACATCTAGAGTGTCCCCCAACAAAACACTGGGTTTCTGCCCAGTCACCCACAGTGAAATCTCTCATTCAACAAGCCCACTCCCTGCATAAAGTCTCTCTAGCCTTTTTTTGGTGGCTCACTCTTAAATGAGTGGAGAACCAAGAATAACCAGGCATCTGAAGTGTGACTCTAGTAGAAAAGACAGAAAAACAGCAACTTGGAGGAAACAGTGTCAACGTACGAAAATGTAGAGGAAAATTTCCAAATACCACTATCATTGTTCTCAGAGACAGAGAAGCCAGTGCATCCGTGAAACAAGAACAGGCTATAAAAGGGAGCAGGGCAATTCATAAACAAGAGCTTTCAGAAATTACAAATTAAAAGTGAGACGCAAAATAAAAGTTTGCGATAGAACAGCTAAATGATCAAGTCAAGGAAACTTCCCAGAAAACGGGGTAAAATGTCATAAATGTGCTGAAACAAAGAAAAGATAAGAAAATTCAAGAACTGGGAATTCCCTGGCGGTCCACTGGTTAGGACTCTGCGCTTCCACTGCAGGGGGCATGGGTTCCATCCCTGGTAAGGGAACTAAGATCCCACAAGCCGCGAGGCGAGGCCAGAAAAAAAAGAATGGAAATTCAAGAATTAAACCAGGACATAAAACCAAATTCCTGAACAAGAACAGAGATGAATGGGGGCATATGGCATGGGGTGGTTTCCAAAAAACAGTACAGGACAAATAACGGACTAAAAGTCCCGTCCATGCCTAGCTCACTGAACAATAAAAGACCCACCTTAGAGCACATCATTGGGACATTGTAAAACAGGAACTTTTTTCAAAGAGATCTCAGCCACAAAGGATTAGGAGTCCAAACGGTCTCAGATTTCTCAATGGCAACATCGGAAGCCAGAAAACAATGCAATGTGGTGCCTTCAACATTCTAAGAAACGGTGTGAGGGTAGTATGAAGAAATTTACAGAATGCAAGGTCTCAAAAAATGTTCCTCCTAAGCACTCCTTTTCAGAAAGCTTTTGGAAAACAGGTTCCATCAAAAGGAAGGGGTAAACCAAGAAAGAAGAGGGATCCAATGAACAAGGACAACACAGGGAACAGCCATGGGAATCCCCCATTCAGAGGACGGGGAAAGGAAATCCCAGGAAGACCCGGCAGCAGCCTGGGGAGCAGCCAGTCCACCTGGAAGGGAGGCGCCAGACACTCTGAAAGTTCCCACGCCACCAGAGGATTTGGTGATATGCCAGTGACAAATAAAACGGAGCTAATTAACACCAGATAAAACAGAAGGTCCTATTAGAAAGGAATTAAAATCATAGCATTGTGGATCAGCAAGGACTGACACTTCAGTCATAATAACCTAAACACTAAATGAGTAATAGTTTAGCCAAATGTCGTACAAGGACAGAGGGAGTGGAGAGGGAGGACGGGGGTAAGAAACCTAACCCTCATTTTCCATAGTAGGAACTTAACAAATACGTAAAACTGAGGGGGGTGTGAGATCAAGAAACAGATTCATAAGCATATATAAAAAATATGGAAAAAAACACCAGAAGTAACAGCTATGAGTTGGACGAGTTCCTTCTGGGAAGTGGGGAAGGGTGGGACAGAGGACAGGTGTCCTTTGTTAGAAGCCAGGTAAGATTAAATGAACACACAAATACAAAGTTGCAGGTACAGAACACGAAGCTGCGAGAACACGTGCTTTCAGGGCCTTCCTGAGGAACTAGCATCTGACCAGGGATCCGAGGCTGGGGTTCGGCAGGGTGCTTCCCAGGCAGAGGGAAGAGAAATGCACAGCCCGGGAGCCCAGAGTGGGGATACACTGTGGGGAGGGGGCCCATCGTCATCATCGAGCAGAGGGTGGACCATCCGGTGCCAGGGACACGGCAGAAAGGGAAGCGACGTTTGTCAGGGATGGGGGTACAGGCTGAGCTACAGAGTATTTCAGAATCCCTGAGGCTCTGTGAGTGTTCACATCTCCAGAACACACTGTCCTCACTACCGAGAAGATGTGGAAGGTGAGGCTGGTAACTCTCTGACACACCCTGGGAAGAGAAATTCTCACACAAACCCACAGCTGTCCAACTCCAGGGGGGACAGGTCAGGTCGCAATACCTTTCCAAACTGCCGCAGAAGCTGAATAAATGCTCCTTTGCCAAAGGAGTTAGTAAGACTTGCGTGGAAAGCAAGTGTCGGGTAATCTTGGGAGAGGATGGCAACCCATCGTTTCTAAAGGGAGAAAAGAAAAGAAGCTGGTAAACTGTGAGCTGTTTATTTACAACATAGGAAGAACCAGAGCTTGAATAACAGGATGGTACTTCAAATACACAGTTGTCTAAGGAAGATGTTAGCTGTAAGTCTTTGAAATATTTTTTTCAAGTATGACAGTTGATGCTTTGTCTTTTTTTTTTTTTAATTTATTTATTTTTGGCTGCGTTGGGTCTTCGTTGCTGCGCGCGGGCTTCCTCTAGTTGTGGTGAGCGGGGGCTACTCTTCGTTGCGGTGTGCAGGCTTCTCATCACGGTGGCTTCTCTTGTCACAGAGCACGGGCTCTAGGCCCATGGGCTTCAGTAGTCGTGGCATGCAGGCTCAGTAGCTGTGGCACTCGGGCGTAGCTGCTCCACAGCACGTGGGATCTTCCCGGACCAGGGCTCAAACCTGTGTCCCCTGCATCGGCAGGCGGATTCTTAACCACTGCGCCACCAGGGAAGCCTGTCTTTTGTCTTATAAACACAAAACAATATTCCAAAAATGCCTTCATTGCTACTAAATGCAACTAATGTAACATAATGTGAAACAGACCTGGGGCCTCGGCAGCCGCCTCTTCTGAAGGGCGCACACCATTCATCCTATGGGCACTACAGCTGTCCCACTGCCAACCATCAAGGGTCAAAGGTAACTGCCCAGGACTTCCCTGGTGGTACAGTGGGTTAAGAATCCGCCTGCCAATGCAGGGGACATGGGTTCGATCCCTGGTCCGGGAAGATCCCACATGCCACAGAACAACTAAGCCCGTGTGCCACAATTACTGAGCCTGCGCTCTAGAGCCCGCGAGCCACAACTACTGAAGCCCGCACGCCTAGAGCCCGTGCTCTGCGAAAGAGAAGCCACCGTGATGAGAAGCCTACGCACTGCAACGAAGAGTAGCCCCTGTTCGCCACAACTAGAGAAAGCCTGCATGCAGCAACAAAGACCCAACACGGCCAGAAATAAATGAATTAAAAAAAAAAAAAAGGTAACGGCCCATCATCAATGAAGCTGATTTTAGTTTTGTTTTCGATGAGGACACTTGAATGACTACACCCTCAATAGTGCAACACCTTAACTGCTGCCCCAACTCCTAGAGACCACGACACTGACTTATTCATGGGTAACTCAGAGCCTGCAGAAGCCGTGTGGCCTTGGTCATCTGTTCTGCATTAGCAACTGTACTTACCGTTGCCCAGGTTGGAACAAGGTCACATTTGTTAAGAACAAAAATGAGGTGTTTCCAGGGTTTCTCCTTTTTCAAGTAAGTCTCAATGTGAGGGGAACGGGTACCCATTGGATCTCTAGCATCAAGAACTTGAACTACAACATCTGATGAATCTATCACCTGCAAATTCAAAGAGGCAAAAGTGACTTGCTACAGGAGCACAAGGGCAAAATGAAAGAGAGAAGACATTTAAGGGAACCTGGGAAAAATAAAGCAACAATAGAGATAACCTCTCAATAGTCTTATGAGGAGAGCAGGTGGTAGCCAATCTCAAAGCCCAGGGATCAGTACTCAAAAAATTGTTTTCATCCTGTGAGTATCTGAAACTTGTTGAATTCCAAATAGAACTAGCTTGCATGAAACCAGTCTATTTCACGACTGCTATCTATTAGTGAACAGAACCATTTACTTCTTTTTTTAAAAAATATTTTATTTATTTATTTATTTGGTTGCACTGGGTCTTATCTGCAGTTCGAGGGCTCCTTAGTTGCAGCAGGCTCCTTAGTTGTGGCATGCGAACTCTTAATTGCTGCATGCATGTGGGATCTAGTTCCCTGACCAGGGATCGAACCCAGGCCCCCTGCACTGGGAGTGCAGAGTCCTATCCACTGCACCACCAGGGCAGTCCCTCATTTACTTCTTAGACCTCTAAGCTTCCATATTATAGATTTTGAGTATTTTACAAAAAAACTAAAAAATTTTGTTTGCTTTCATGGTACTAGTTTCCTATCATGTTATATTTAATTACATGACTATGCTTGAAAGTCTTCATTACCGAGAATATTACTTGAGTGTGGACCTAAAACTCAGCCAGCTGAAGAGAACTAGACCGGGACTCAGGAGACACAAAGCCTCTTGTACTAACTACCTGGGTAAGCTGGGGAAGGTATTCAAGCTTTCTAGACTTGAATTCTCACCTGTAAAATGAGAGGGCTGGACTAAGTAACTCAAAACTTCTCATGCAGCTCTAACCATGTATAATAAATCCCAACAGGAATATCATTTTAGCAGGTAATCCAAAGAAATATTAACAGAGAATATGTGAATCTATGCAATGTGGTTATTACTATTATATGAGTAATTAAAAAATGCAGTTATCTAGAACAATGGTAGTACGTGCACAGACATATCCATCCTGGAGGTGGAATTTCTATTGACAGAGCTTCAATAGATCCAAGTCAGTTTTCTCATATAAGATCATGAAAGCCAAAGGAACCACTCAGTGAGACAGAATTTAAAGTCTTACCTTGTAGAGTTCACCCCATATTCTTTTAGACTGTCCCTTTTTATATATCTCTTCTTGGGCTTCATTTCTAAATAAGAAAAGACCCAAAGTGAGCAAATGAAGCACTATAAAGATTAAAAGGATGTTTTAGGGAAAAAACCATGTGCCAAGGGAAAGCGGTATCAAAACTAGTATCAACATCACTAATTATTAGAGAAATGCAAATCAAAACTACAATGAGGGGCTTCCCTGGTGGCGCAGTGGTTGAGAGTCCGCCTGCCGATGCAGGGGACACGAGTTCGTGCCCGGGTCCAGGAAGATCCCGCATGCCGTGGAGCGGCTGGGCCCGTGAGCCATGGCTGCTGAGCCTGCGCGTCCGGAGCCTGTGCTCCGCAACGGGAGAGGCCACACCAGTGAGAGGCCCACGTACCGCAAGGAAAAAAAACAAAAAAACAAAAAAACAAACCTACAATGCGGTATCACTTCACTCCGGTCAGAATGGCCATCATCAAAAAATCTATAAACAATAAATGCTGTAGAGGGTGTGGAGAAAAGAGAAGACTCCTACACCGTTGGTGGGAATGTAGATTGGTACAGCCACTATGGAGAACAGTATGGGGGTCCCTTAAAAAACTAAAAATAGAGCTACCATATGACCCAGCAATCCCACTCCTAGGCATATATCCAGAGAAAACCATAATTCGAAAGGATGCGTGCACCCCGATGTTCACTGCAGCACTATTTACAATAGCCAGGACGTGGAAGCAACCTAAACATTCACTGACAGAGGAACGGATAAACAAGATGTGGTACACATATAGAATGGAATATTACTCATCCATAAAAAGGAATGAAATAGTGCCATCTGCAGAGATGTGGATGGACCCAGAGATTGTCATACAGAATTAAGTCAGAAAGAGAAAGACAAATATCGTATAATATCATTTATATGTGGATTCTAGAAAAATGGTACAGATGAACTTATTTGCAAAGCAGAAATAGAGTCACAGCTGTAGAAAACAAACTTATGGTTACCAAGGGGGGAAGGGGGGGTAGGATGAATTGGGAGATTGCGATTGACATATATACACTACTATGTATAAAACAGATAACTAGGGCTTCCCTGGTGGTGCAGTGGTTGAGAATCCGCCTGCCGATGCAGGGGACGCGGGTTCGTGCCCCGGTCCGGGAAGATCGCACATGCCGCGGAGCGGCTGGGCCCATGAGCCATGGTCACTGAGCCTGCGCGTCCGGAGCCTGTGCTCCGCAGCGGGAGAGGCCAAAACAGTGAGAGGCCCGCGTACCGCAAAAAAAAAAAAAAAAAAAAGATAACTAATGAGAACCTACTGTACAGCACAGGGAACTCTACTCAATGCTCTGTGGTGACCTAAATGGGATGGAAATCTAAAAGAGTAGATATATGTATATGTATAACTGATTCACTTTGTTGTACAGCAGAAACTAATACAACACTGTAAAGCAACTATACTCCAATAAAAACTAAAACAAAACAAACAAAAAAAAAACAACTAGTTGTAGACGGACCAAAAACTGACTTAATTTAAAAAATGACTACATCCAAATGCCCACTGACAGATGAATGAATAAAAATAAATGTCATGTATACATAATGGAATACTGTTCAGCAATACAAACAAAGTACTGATACACGATACAACATGGATGACCTTGAAGACATTATGCTAATGAAATAAGCCAGATACAAAAGGACAAATACCGTACAAGTGCACTTACGTGAAGTACTATTCAAGAGAGAAGTCAAACTCATAAGAGACAGAGAACAGAATGGTGGCTGCCAGGGGCTGAGGAGAGGGGGGAATGGAGAATTAGTGCTGGATGGGTACAGAGTTTCAGTTTGGGATGATGTGAAAAAATTCTAGAGGTGGATAGTGGTGATGGTTGCATAGCCATGTGAATGTACTTAATGCCACTAAATTGGATGCTTAAAAATGATTAAACTGGGACTTCCCTGGTGGCGCAGTGGTTAACAATCCACTTGCCAATGCAGGGGACACGGGTTCGGGTCCTGGTGCAGGAAGATCCCACGTGCCGCAGAGCAACTAAGCCTGTGAGCCACAATGACTGAGCCTGCGCTCTAGAGCCTGCAAGCCACAACTACTGAGCCCATGTGCCACAACTACTGAAGCCCACACACCTAGAGCCCGTGCTCTGCAACAAGAGAAGGCACTGCAATGAGAAGCCTGCGCACTGCAATGAAGAGTAGCTCCCGCTTGCCGCAACTACAGAAAGCCTGCGTGCAGCAACGAAGACCCAACACAGCCAAAAATAATTTTTTAAAAAGATTAAAATGGTAAATTTTGTTATGTATATTTTACCACAATAAATTTAATTTTTAAAAAAAGCACCTATAATTAGGCAGTCTGTCACAGAGAATTATGAAAAGGAATCTGAACCATAATCCACACTCCACAGCTCTCACGTAGAGTGAAACTTTCTTGATAAGGTTGAGAATCTGCTTATTTACTAGCCTCAGAGACATTTACCCAATGTCCCTGGAACAAGAATAGTTTTGTTTCTCCCCCACTGCCGACTGTACCCTTTGGAGGTGGAAAAAATTCAAATCAGCAGAAGCATACAAGTCCAAATAGCTCTAAGAATAAATTAACTTGCTGCCTCTTTTTGCTTGGCCTCGAGCGCCTTGACTTTACCTCTAGGAGGCCCAGGGCTAGCGATGGACCGAGGACAGCACCAAGGCAGTGGCACTGCAGGCAGGGGACAGCACCTCTCCGCTAGGGCACCTCAGGAACACGTGAGGGAGAACTAGGAGAACTAAACTGGTAAATCCTTTCTGGAGGGTAATAAGGCAGCCGCCTATCAAAAAACTGCATATTCTTCGACGTCATTTCCCCTAAGAATTTATCCTTGGGGAACAATTAAGAATGAGAAAGAATTAGTCACATTGATGTTTTACCTTAGAGTTGTTTACCATAGGGGAAAACTTTGAACAGCATAAATGTCTAACCATGGGACTGGCCACAACAAAAACCTACTCTGACATGAAACATTATATCGCTGTTGACTAAGAACTGACATGGAAATGTATTCTTTTTGTTTTGTTTTTCGTTTGTTTGTTTGCGGTACGCGGGCCTCTCACTGTTGGGGCCCCTCCCGTTTCAGAGCACAGGCTCTGGACGCACAGGCTCAGCGGGCATGGCTCATGGGGCTCCACGGCATGTGGGATCTTCCCAGACCGGGGCACGAACCCGTGTCCCCTGCATCGGCAGGAGGACTCTCAACCACTGCACCACCAGGGAAGCCCCTGGAAATATATTCTTAATAATTTAGAAAAATATATTAAAATAAAAGCAAGTTAAAATACAGTCTTAAAGTATTATATTTATAAATAAAAACATCTAGAATAATGCATATATATATACATATATATCCTTAACTGATCCTTGACCTTCTTTTGGGTATGAACCCCTATGAAAGTATGATGAAAGTTATGGATCCTTCTTCTCCTCCCCTTCTCTATAAAGAACAAAACTCCACTTCTTTTATGCGTGTACATAAATTTTCCATATTATCTTCAGAGGGTCACAGAAACCTCAAAGGCCATCAATGAACTCCCCCCACCCCCAGTGGTCCAGAGGAAACCCTGATATTCACCAAAATATTAACAATGCTTAGCATAAGTAGTGGAATTATGAGTGCTTATTTTCTTTTTGTTGTATTTCCAATTTAACTATATTTTAAAAATTTGTCTATGATAGAATATACTGTTATTATTATGAAGAAAGTGTTATTTATTTTTATTTGGGGGGGAATTAAGAGACCAATAGTAAACAAGCCACCTTAAATTATCTTTAGTCTGGCCCCAACCAGTTTCACTAATTTTTCTAGTCTAAGGGAAGATCTCCACCTATGAGATAAATCACCGAGCTTCTTGCAGGTAAATAACTGTAAAGAAGATGTCCATTGCAGAAGAGCAAATGAGGAGATATGCATGAACTTTAAAACTGTACCTCACACCAGTGTCTTCAGCTACCAAGTCACGATCCTTCCCCTGGTCATAGCTTTCAGTGGACATTTCTGCATTTTCTATAAGTGACTGCATATCACTTGCAAATAAATTTGGTCGCTTCCTCTGTGCTTTAGGGCCAAATGTAGTTTCAAAGCTTTCAGTATCAAGGATGTGCACCTTTGAGTTCTAAAGAGAAAGGAGAATTACAGGTAACACTAAGCAAAGCACTGAGAAAAAGCAAAAAGTTCAAAACCTATCTGGGAAAGGATTTCTGCTTTCATTTTTGCAAAGTTCAACCCATACCAAAATCCACAACATGGATGCAGCCTGACTTCAAATCAGAAATCCTTATTTAAATAGCAAATGCACTTGTTCCCCTCTTCTGAAGGCTCTGTAAGCTTTCCTGGAGAAATACAAAATACAAATAGTCAAAGCAAATATGAATAGCTGTGTGTAAGACTTGCCAAAAACTCTGCTTTATTTCATTTATCATAAACTTTAGTCAAATGTAATTACTGCTACAACGCTGAAAATTAACTTCTTTTTTCTGACCTTTTTTTTTTTTTTAGCTTTCAAACAAGTGCATAAAATTCGCCAAATTCAGATTTTTGTCAAGGATGATCATGCTCAAATTTGTGGGGTTTTTTTTAAACCAACCGTAGGGCTTCCCTGGTGGCACAGTGGTTAAGAATCCGCCTGCCAGTGCAGGGGACGCGGGTTCAAGCCCTGGACTGGGAAGATCCCACAAGCTGCGGAGCAACTAAGCCCGTGCACCACAACTACTGAGCCTGCACTCTAGAGCCCTCGAGCCACAACTAGTGAAGCCCGCACGCCTAGAGCCCGTGCTCCGCAACAAGAGAAGCCACCACAATGAGAAGCCTGCTCACCACAACGAAGAGTAGCCCCCGCTCACCTCAACCAGAGAAAAGCCCGTGCACAGCAACGAAGACCCAATCCAACCAAAAAAATAACAATAAAATAAATAAATTTATAAAAAAAAAAAACTGTAAATGCCAACTTTTTCTTGGAAGTTAATTTCTTTCATGGCTAAAAGGAATTGCTTGTTTTGTAAGATGCATTTTAGTTTCAGATAACATTTTTCCTAATTTAGGTAACGTTTTTATTAAATGCACATGCAAAGTCTTCAGATGAAAAACATCTAGCAAAAGTCCAAAATAATAGTTCAGATGTGATAAAAGGAACCTGATCCTAACTAGAACTTGATGTGCCTGTAAAGGAGTTACAGTCAGAGGAATTTTTGAAACAGGATGAAAGTCAAACTCTGAGTTAGGATCTATCACGTAACAGTATGTTAACAGCCGGCAGAGAATATCCTCAAAAAAAACAAACACCCTCTGCCCCCCAGTACAGGCTCCTCTGTAAGCACCAGCTACGAAACACGGAAGAGAGAACAACCCAGTGGCTTCTGAACTTAACAGACACCTCTCCAACTCCTAAAGATCCTTAAGCTAGTATCAGAGTCTCTAACCCATCTCTTAGTTTAGTTTTACTCACTACGCTCCAACAAGGGAACATCCCCAAACAGAACAGTCACGTTTTACATGAGAACTAGGTTCTAATGTCACTGGGAAAATTATGATCAAAATTATCCTTGAAAATCTCTCAGCCTATTACATACAATATACCTGGACCTGTGTCTATAAACCTGTACCTTAGTAAGTACAAGGTGGTAATATGTCTATACACTAAAATACAGAGACAATATAAGTTACAGTATTTCCACTGTAGTACTGCTACAGAAACGTAGTAATTGTAATGCACATACAGGTGAATGTGCAAAAGTTAAAAGCATATCTGGGGCTTCCCTGGTGGCGCAGTGGTTGAGAGTCCGCCTGCGGTGCAGGGGACGTGGGTTTGTGCCTCGGTCCAGGAAGATTCCACATGCCGCGGAGCGGCTGGGCCCGTGAGTCATGGCCGCTGAGCCTGCGCGTCCGGAGCCTGTGCTCCGCAACGGGAGAGGCCACAACAGTGAGAGGCACGTGTACCGCAAAAAAAAAAAAAAAAAAAAAAAGCATATCTGATTTGACTCCACTGTGCAGCAAATCTCAGAATCAGATTTCATAACGAGTAGTAGGTATTGCACTAAAATTAAAACAGGTAAGGTTTTGCAAGGCCAGAGCAGAAAACTCATCAGTTACTGAGTGCCTGTCTGCACCAAAACACAAACTCCTGCAGCTGTGGGCCCTTCACTCCATGCATCAGACATTTAAGCACTGAATTTTAGAAGCACTGAACGACTGCCATGGGCAACAAAGCAATAAATCCATAATAGAACTTCTCTGTTCTTCTCATAAACAGGAGCCAATAGTTTGTTGAAAGATGGCTTTAGGGAGGACAGAGAGAACAAAGGAAATGAGCAACTTGTCTGTCGTTCGTGAGTTTCCCTGAAAGAACACAGTCACTCCACTGATAGGTGCCATTCTTCTAGTCTGTCATAGAACAAAGCATATTGACAAAACCTGCGGCAATAACCAGGCCTTGGGTTTTACTTTGTTCTGCAAGTAAACGCTTTTCTTTGAACTGTTTAATCTGTGTTTAATCCATGTATGCATGTCAGTGTCTTCTTCCCCTCCTCATGCTGGAACTGAAGCTCTGCGCTGTACTTATGTACATTTTTGGGAATTACTATTCAAAGCAAGTAAAAATGTGTAGGCAGGCATTAGGCCATTTCTTTGGTTCTGTGTGAAACTAATTCCAATCAAGCCAGATTCGGTCTTTACTGCACTTCTAACTTCAACGATTAACAACCAATCTGACTGGCACCCTTTCCTTCAGCTGAAAAGACTCTCTAAGGAACTCTCAAGAAGCTGAAAGTGCTCAACACCAAAGGTCTCCCTCCTACCAAGCCAATCCTAATTCTATGTTTCCCCAAAGTTTGATGGAACTACCACTTAAACAAGCTTGCTTACCAAAAACATTTAAAAACAGTACTGATAATAGCCATGATCTATTTGGGTCTAAGTAAGCGGTGGCCTAAGTGCTCGCCATGTGCCAAGAGCCTTACTGGATGTTTCATCTGCATCCAGTCACCCGAGGAGGGGGTCACCTTGACTTACCAGTCAGGGAAGTGAAAGCTCGCAGAGAACCCTAACTAAGGCTGCGGGAAGGGACGGAGCAAAGATTAAAATTCAGGCCTGACTCCCAAGCCTGTGCTTTGGTCCACTACTATGCCACTGAACTTCTCCGACAGAATTCGGTGCATGCTAAAGGTGAGACCCCTAACAAAGGTGAAAGGAGAAGTCTCGGAAAGCAGGCACTATTCTCTATGGAAAAACAAGAGCACAGTATGGTAGAGAGGGATGTGCATGGGTGGCCGGGGACATCCTCCATCTTACATGAGGCCGGATTCGATCATGGAGAAGAGACATGGGTAACTTGCTTTGCTTCATGACAACTTTGTATGGATCCTTCAAGACCGTGTCCATTTCCTCTTGAAATTTCTGTAGCGATGACTGCTTAATCACACGTGTATTTCCTGTTTTACAAAAGAATGTTGCTGTTTAATAAATAGCTCCTTACAACTTCCGCCTCCATCTTCCCAGGGACACAGTGAAAGGTAAGATTTTATTTTATTTTTTTTTATTTTTTGAACATCTTTATTGGAGTATAATTGCTTTACAATGGTGTGTTAGCTTCTGCTTCATAACAAAGTGAATCAGTTACACATATACATATGTTCCCATCTCTCTTCCCTCTTGCGTCTCCCTCCCTCCCACCCTCCCTATCCCACCCCTCTAGGTGGTCACAAAGCACCGAGCTGATCTCCCTGTGCTATAAAGGTAAGATTTTAAATTGCCCTCACTCACCCAAACACCTGACACATCCATCCCACGTAGCCATTTTCAAACTTAAAAGAAGGAAAAAAACAAAAAAACTGCCTCTCCTGCACTCATACACTAAGAACTAATCCACCAACCCAGACACACAAAGGGTTTCAATAGTTCTCCAAGTCCAATTTCCTGACTGGATGAAACTGAAAAATAAACATCACTGAATGGAACTGAGATTTGACAAATGTCCTACTTCCTGCTAGATCTGGCAAAGAAATTTGGAGCCAATCACAGCTGATCAGTTAGCATACTCAAGAGAATCCCGAAGCACAGCACCTAAGAGTCACAGCTCTGGTTTTTAGGGTTATTAGGATTTGAAGGCACTATTAAATTAATCAACAAAGCCCTGCAAGGGAACAAAATGAAACTATATAACACTGCTCGGAGAACACCTTGGAAGTGAGAGATCGTATTCACTAAACAGCGCATTGCAGCACAAATGCCAAACTCAAGGTGAAGACGACCACGCTGGCGGGGATGGTGACAATGACAGCAGTTAAAGCTTCTATTGTACTACTTGCTGGACTCTATTCTAGGCACTTTACATAAGAGTATTTATTCATTTAATTACCACAACAGTCCTACACAATAGGTGCTGTTTTTATCTTCATTTTACGGACGGAGAAATTGATGAGCAAACTTAAGAACCTGACCATGGTCCCAGATATGGCAGAACTAGGCCTCAAACCCAGGAGGTCTGGATCTAGTGTCACCGGACCTTGCCACCATGCTAAAGGCCTCTTGAAGGAGTTCTCTCAGACACTCTTCTGTGCTGTAGTTTCCTAGGGGGTACCAATCCCACCAAGAGACGTATGAGATGTGCAAAGGTAGTTGCCATCTGCCCCCCAGAAGAGAGGTCAAACAGCAGGCAAAGAATGCGGTCTGACCATCTGATGTGCCACACAGCTGGCAGTGGCTGAGGGAAAGGCTGAAAGCCCCAACAGAGGTGAAGGTGGAGTTTCCAAAGGAAGAAATCCTGCTTCCTCAAGGCCTCTGGAGATACGCTATTCATTCCTGGGAAGGACCAACGAGAGGTCCTTTCATTGTCACTCAGTCCAAATACAACCCCACTAAGAAAAAGTGTTTCAGAGGAACTTTAGGCTAAAGGCACAAACACGCCTGCAAGGCACCTCTCAAAGTCACCTCTCCAGGTGACTGGAAATTAGGAGAGGAGCGTTCTAATGAATGCTAGTCATTAAGGATGATCTCATCTGTCTAAGGGGTTCACTCACAGTGAACAATGATGGGCTCTTTTCAAAAAGAAGTCATTTATGGAAGCCACCGCCATGACTTTTCTCTGCATTTTTCCCACGGTGGGGACTTCTTATCTCATCCCTTTCTCATACTGTCCTTGGCAGTTCCCCTCACCCCAGATACCTGCCTCTTATTTTTATTTATTTATTTATTTTTGGCTGCATTGGGTCTTTGTTGCTGTGCGCGGGCTTTCTCTAGTTGCAGTAAGCGGGGGCTACTCTTCACTACAGTGTGCCAGCTTCTCATTGTGGTGGCTTCTCTTGTTGCGGAGCACAGGCTCTAAGGCGCATAGGCTTCAGTAGTTGTGGCGCACGGGCTTAGTTGCTCCATGGCATGTGGGATCTTCCCGGACCAGGAATCGAACCCGTGTCCCCTGCATTTGCAGGCGGATTCTTAGCCACTGCGTTACCAGGTAAGCCCCCAGATACCTGCCTTTTAGATACCTGAACATTCTACCCTTTTCCATACAGCGCACATTTTCTAGGGTAAAAATAGCAAAGGACCGCACTCACCAAACCACTTAATGTTCGGCTCCACTCTCGCCACTGTGCCAGAAGCCACCGTTGACTGATACTGCAGAGGCTTAATCACTTTACCACGGCTGTTCCTGAATTGAGGAAATAACAGATTTGGGTTGACAACAGAAGCAAGGCTACAGCAAAGCTGGGTTTACAGAATACGCTTTCCATCAAAAGGACCTCTTTTTTTTTTTTTCTCCTTCCAGTTTTAAGTGATCATGAAACACAGATTTTGGTAAACAAAAAGTACTTCTACATTCAAAACAGACTGCCCCAAAGCCACTTAACCTCTTGCAACAGAGCATGTAATGATTTCTGCTCGATGAATAAGAACTAATGACCATGTTTAAAAATCTGTTTACCAAAAAAAAAAAAAAAAAAAATCTGTTTACTGTTTACTTTAAAAAAGAAAACTGCATACTTGAGTCTTTTTTGGATAATTACTTGAAGACTGGTTTAAATGAATTTTAAGTAGAGGGTGATTTATGCTGGAACTCGAAATTCTAAAACAAACTGCAGAGTAGGTGACTAAGGCAGATTAAGTTCATTGACATTTGTGTTTTAGACACATCTTTTAGAACGGATGAAGAATCCAATTACCAAACAAATTGAATAAGACAAAATAAGACCACGTCGCAAAATGCCACACTCAGCAAGCCCCTGTGGTAGAGGCTGCCTCAGCAGATCTGAGTTGTGATGAGTTTCCAAGTGCCACAACGTTGTGATCTAAAGTTTGTCATCAGAAAAAACAAGTTTTCTGGCCGCTTTCATGACACCATCCTACATGCTTTGTTAAGGAAAAGCAGATTTCTACCTGACAGATATGTACCTTGAGATTTAACATGCCATTTGTGTAGGCCGAGGCTGTGAGGAACAAGGCTGTCGTACAGTACGGTGACACAATCACTATTTCACCCCCTACTGCACATGTCTTTAACCCAAAATTCAGTTTATCATATAAAACGGTATTTGAAAATACACTACTCCTACCTGGGGAAAGTGGGGGTGGGAATACCAAAGGCTTAGCAGGTGTCGGCTATAAGTCAAGGGCAGGAAGGGAAGGGGAGAGGACACCAGCGCCCACGCTCACCTGCGCTCCTTCTGCCTGTACATATTCAGGCGTCGGATTGTGGCCCGGTCCCTCATGTTTTGGCCTCCTGCTCCCTCAACTCGATCTAGGAAACACAGAAGTGGAAGGCACACTATTTGATAGCCAACAAGTCTAAGTATAGCCATTGCTTCAAACACACCAACTAGTTCACTCAAAGCAGGCAAGCTGCCACCTCACTGCAAAATCTCCACTTTCTCCACGTGTTGCTCCAACAAAATCATTCCTGGAAGCTACATGGTATGACAAAGTTGACCTAATCTGGAACCCTCCGTAGGACTGTGTTTGAAAATGATAGTTGGTAATATTTCTGAGCACTAATTATGGCACTGTGCTATCCACATTATAGGCATCGTCTCATGTAATACATACAACAATCCTACCAAGAGGGATGCATTATCCCCATTCTGCAGGTTAAGACACTGAGGCTCAGTGGGCAAGCATCTTGTACAAAGATTTTTTGTACAAGAGCCAGAATTTGAACAAAAGCATCAGATCACCATCTGTGCTCTTAACCACTAAGACACCTACCTCTGGGTCTCAGTTTAACAAATACTGAGTGCCTGCTACAGGCAAAGCATCACGAAGACTACGATTCTGACACATAAGTGTTCCTAATGTACCAGTTTCTTAATTTCCTAATGTTTGACCTTAGTTTTATCAACAGCAAAATAGGTAGTAATTCTTGCCTTACATCTCAGAGAGAAAGAGAAGGACAAACTAGCATAGTAATACCGGCTTAGCTTCTCATTTGGGGATGCCTTTAAGTCATCTGTCTTGAAGTCATGCAGTAGAAAACAGGCAGAAATCACAGGACTGGCGGCTCTACTGCTCACTACGTGTGCCAGCTGTGACAAGACACTTCCCCTATTTTGGCTCAGTCTCTTCACCTATAACATCATGATCTCTAAGGGCCTCTTCAGGTCTAACACTGTCAGATCCCAGTCTACACAAACTGAATAATTTATCAGCGGTACAGGTAAAACATTCAACATGAATTAAAATCAAAAACTTCAGGCCATATTTTAATATGTTTTATTAACTAAACCCAAATGGAAGGGATTCCCCCAAAGGCTATCTTGTTCATTCTGTGGTGGAACCTCAACAAAACTCATACACATCTTCAAAAACATCTTTACTGAAACAATCATACTTATCTGTAGCATTTTCTATGCACTTTACCGGATGCGATGATTCCAAGATTTGAAATCCAAATCATCATGGGATGATTCCAAATCTACTAGCCCTTTCTCATCTAAATGGTCAAAGCTAAGGTGGTAGGCAAGTGTGGCCAAGTGTAAAGGGCCAGCTGGGTCAGGCTACATCACTTTTAGTCTGACTTTGTCTAATTCATAGTACTTCTAGTAATTCCTTGAGCTGGAGAGCTGGACTCATACAAGACTGTACTGTATTGGGGGAGGGGCTTCAACACCTGACACACACAGGGACCCAAGAAGAGGTCAAATTTAAGTGTCCCTTCCAACTCAGAGCTTCCCAGTCTCTGCACCTCACAGGTGGAGATGCCCCAAGGCTGCCAGGCCTGAGTGTTCACTTTCCCGGCTTTAGAGCTGGTGCCTGCCATCTAGCCTTGCCAGGCGTGCAAGACTGAGCCCTCCTCAGGGCCTAGAAACAAGTAATCACCTTCTCCCTTCTCATCCCCAAAGGCCACTCTGCTTGAAGTCACTCCAAGCAAGGCCACCCGGTGTCCCTCCCTCCAAGCTTCCTCCAAGCCCCACCCTCCGCGAGCCCCGCCGCCCGTACCAGGATTTGTGCTGGCTTTAGAGGGGTTGATGGTGCTCCGTCCTTTGTACTTGGGCTTCACCATCTTGCCGACGGGACGGGGACCGGAGCGTTGGGTCCGGCCTACGTGGAGTAAAAGATCTCGTAACTTCCCAAGCCGGGATGAAACAACCCGCCCGACCCACGCTGGACCGCGTGCGCGGGAGTACGTCACTTCCGCTCGCATCCCTTCCTTACCCTGAGCGACTTCCTGCGAACGCGAGGCGCGCGCCGCCGCACTCCAGACTCCGCCCCCGCCCCGGCCTCTTAGACTTTGCCCTGCGTCGAGCCCCGCCCCTCTCTCTCCCTAGCAACCACCAAGCTGCCCTCCGTAGCAACCGCCCAGTTACCCTGGACGCCCGGCCTAGAACTCCTAGTTGGGTCCACCCTCAAATGTAGATGCCTCTTCCCAGGCCAATGACAGAAGGTTAAGTTTAATTATCTTCTGAATTTGTCCTCTAAGCCCTTCCAAAAGTGGCCGACTACACAGCAGCCAAATACCAATGAGATCTTGTCACCCTTCTGAAAACTCCAACAGCATATCATCGCTCTCAGCGTTAAAGGAGAGAGAGAGAGAGAGAGAGAGAGAGAGAGAGAGAGAGAGGAAGGGAAACTGAAACTCCTTGCTATCCCTAAAGAATTTTGCATGATCTGGTCCCTGCCTATTTATTTGACCTCATTTGTACCTTCCACTCTCTGGTTATTCCGACATTTACACTGGGTATTCCTTCTGCCTGAATCATCATTTCCCTAAACCTTGCATAGCTAGTTCCTTCTGGTCATTCAGTTCTCAGCTCAAATGTCACCTACAGGTAGGGCTGCAAAATTTAGCAGATAAAAAACACAGGATGCCCATGGGACTTCCCTGGTGGTCCAGTGGTTAAGAATCTGTGCTTCCACTTCAGGGTCCCGGAGTTCGATCCCTGGTCGGGGAACTAAGATCCCACATGCTGTGCTGTGTGGCCAAACAAACAAAAAAGCCAGGATGCCCAATTAAATTTGAATTTCAGATAAACAATGGAATAAGTTTTAGTATAAATATTATCTGTCCCATGTAATATTTGGGACATATTTATACAAAAAAATTCATTGTTTATGTGAAATTCAAATTTGTTTGGGCATCCTGTATTTTACCCAGCAACCCTTCCTCCTGGGGGAAGTCTTTCCTGTCTAATCTGTCTAAATCACAATCTCCCATTCTTTTGCAGTTACTCTGTTATAGGATTCTGTTTTATTTACTTCATGGCATTTATTACTAGCTGAAATTATGTTATTTACAAGTTTATCAGCTGCTTCCCCCAAAACTAGAATGTAAGCTTCTTGAGGGCAGGGACCTTGAAAGTTTGTTCACCACTGTGTCTTCAAGACTTCAAAAAGCACTTAGTAAGGACTAAGTCCTTATTACTAAACATAGTAAGGACTAAATAAATATTCACTGAATGAAGGAATGAATAGATGGTGTCTTACCTGGTGCTGCTGTAGGAGATGCCATAGACTGAGTGGCTTAAACCACAAACATTGATTTCTCACAATTCTGGAGGCTGGGAAGTCCATGGTCAGGGTGCCCATATGGTTGGCTTCCTAGTGAGAATTCTATTCCTGGTTTGTAGACAGCTGTCTTCTCACTGTGTCCTCACATGCTGGAGAAAGGGGGAGTGTCTTCCTCTTCCCATAAGGGCACTAATCCCATCATGGAGGCTCCATCCTCATGACCTCATCTAAACCTAATCATCTCCACCACCACCACCCACTCCCACCACCCACCCCCGCCGACATACACACACACACACACACACACACACACATACCATCACGCACACACACACACATACCATCACATCAGGGATTAGAATTTCAATACATGAGTTTTAGGAGGACACATTTAGTGAATAGCAGATGGGAATGTCTCTGCATTCCTGAGGGGGAATGAGGGCAGTAAGACCCAGAAGTTTCTGTTTTTACTAGCCAAAGTCAAGTCTCTGTATGTCTGTGTTTCAACCAAGAAGACTCCCTCTTTTTTTGGCACTTCAAGTTGTCAGGAAGTGTCCATCACTGTGCCTTCAGATTAGGTCAGAGAAGAGGTGGTTAGGCCAGAAGAAGGTGGATCCTGGGTGGGGTAGCTTGTTCCATAAAAACAAACAACTTGGTATAAAGTCAGGTCCTCTAATTGTGGGAGGGATGATTGGGTCTTTATTTCTCTGAGTCTGAAACAAACAAACCCCAAAAGAATCTTTCTAGAGCAAAACCAGGCCATGTCCTAGACAAGAGCGGGAAATACCTTCAGTCCCTTGAGACTCACTTTTATTGCCCCCAGGGCAAGTATCATGAGCTTAAACACAAGTTTGCTTGAACACCCTTGACCCTGACATGGTGTTTGAGGAAGTGTCTCAGAGCTGACCAGAAGCAACTTCACACCCAGTGAGGATCCAAAGGTGTCCTCTTCTGCCTCACTCTGTCCCTTTGATCCCCCAAACAAGAGTGCCATAGCCCACTTCCGGAGAATAGACTAGGATAATGTATTTCTGATGCCTCAATTTGGTTCAAACCAGAATAAACACGAATGGCAAAAATCAGCCCATGAGCTCATTCAGGCTTTGATCAGTGACATAATTTCATTACGAAGTTTTGAATCAGGCTGTTGTGAAGTCTTGCCAAGGAGTTTCACTTTCCCAGATGATATGGCGGGTTGTTTCTCTCCTGTCCTCATGCTCAGCTTGTGTTTAACATACGAACTTTCCGACTATTTTTATAATGTGATCCATCAATTCTTTTACAGCAGTGTTTGCTGACCCCAACAACCAACCTCAGTTCTACCAGCAGATAAAAAGCCTCATCAAGGAAAGTCAAGCTAAAGTTATTGGTGTGGTTTGCCTGCCCTGCTTACCGCATGTGTAATATATTTTTCACATATATCCTTCCTCAAGTCATGGTGATCAGAGGAGGCATGACATACCTCCAGGCCTATAATTTCTCAGCTTTAAAACTGACATATTCATTTAACTACCCGGAAAGACTGCAGTGTGGTCATATGAATTATGGCACATGAAAGCATTGTATACCCAGTACACACCATGTAGATGGGATGCTTTCTCTTTTCCTCCAGACCCAGAGTTAGCTTCTCACTCCCTGGAATCTTGCTCCTAGTAAGCACAGGTGTGTGTGAATGGGAAGATCCCAACAGGAATAGAGCAGAAAGGTGGTTCAAAACGCCAAACTTTGTGCCAAGTTCTGATAGGAAAGAATGAACTGGCGTTTTCACGGGAAGCAGAGAATCTTGACCTCACTTCCTTCTTCATTCTGTAAAAACTTTTTCATTGGGATCTAATGGACAAGTAGCAGCAGCTTCTAAAGAGGTGTTTTTTCAAAGTGTGATCTGAGGGCCATCAGCATCAGAAACACTTGGGGGAGTTGGTAAAAATCGCAGACTTTTGGTGGGCTTCCCTGGTGGCGCAGTGATTGAGAGTCTGCCTGCTAATGCAGGGGACGTGGGTTCGTGCCCTGGTCCGGGAAGATCCCACATGCCGCGGAGCGGCTGGGCCCGTGAGCCATGGCCGCTGAGCCTGTGCGTCCGGAGAGACCACAGCAGTGAGAGGCCCACGTACCGCAAAAAAAAAAAAAAAAATGCAGACTTTTTTAAAAATTGAAGTACAGTTGATTTACAATGTTGTGTTAATTTCTGCTGTATGGCAAAGTGACTTGGTTATACATATATAGACATTCTTTTTTTATATTATTTTCCATTATGGCTTATCACAGGATATTAAATATAGTTCCCTGTGCTATCCAGTAGGACCTTGTTGTTTATCCATTCTATATGTAACACTTTGCATCTGCTAATCCCAAACTCCCAGTGCATCCCTCCCCCACCCCACCCCTGGTAACCACACGTCTGTTCTCTGTGTCTGTGAGTCTGTTTCTGTTTTGTAGATAAGTTCATTTGTGTCATATTTTAGATTCCACATATAAGTGATATCATATGGTATTTGTCTTTTTCTGATTCACTTCACTTAGTAGGATAATCTCTAGGTCCACCCCTGTTGCTGCAAATGGCATTATCTCATTCTTTTCATGGCTGAGTAATATTCCGTTGTGTACATGTACCACATCTTCTTTATCCGTTCATCTGTCGACGGACATGTAAGTTGTTTACGTGTCTTGGCTATTGTGAATAGTGCTGCTATGAACACAGAGGTGCATGTGTCTTTTTTAATTATAGTTTTCTCCAGATGTATGCTCAGGAGTGGGATTGCTGGATCATACGGCAACTCTAAAAAATGCACTCTCGCACTTCACCCAAGAGCTACTGAAATCTGACCCTCTGGAGCTGGGGCCCAGATAACATACGTTTTAAAGAACTTCTCAAATGATTCCTGGGTACACAGAAGTTTGAGATCTGAAAAGCAAAGTCTTTCCCCAAAGTCCCCCTGAAGCTTTCTGATAAGCTGACTGGAAGGCAGTCCTAGTAAGACCCAGCTCCTTTCCCACCTATCTTAGATCCTCTCTTCTTCTCTCAGCAGAGCCAGGGTGAGGAAGGCTGCGGCAGTGTCTTGTGCACTCTAAAAATATATGTCTTGGCTCTGCCCCAAATGCCTCTATATTTATGCTGCAGCCTGAGGGTCGTTATCCTTTGGCAATGATCCATTGTAAGGCCATTTGCTCTTAGTTAGTGCCAGCTTGTTGGCTTAGCCTTCCCGGTTGAACTGACAGCAGAGCCTTCTCTATTCAGTTTCCTGTGTCTCTCTGGCAAGTACTGATGAAGTGACCCCTGCCTGCTGGGCCCCTGGAGTGGCTGCTTCTCAGAGTGAAACAGTTACCAGCCCCAGGATCCTGGAAGACCAGAGAAGCACTCGGAATACGTTTTTAGAGTTTTGTTACATTTGTAGAAAACAAAAAGAGACAGTCCTTGTTCGGACAACCTCAACAAGGGAATACAAAAATATAAGGTGTGTTCAATTGGAGCTTCGTGGACCAAACTGCTATCAGTTTTCAACGCAGGATGCCAGGGAAGTTTTAGACAAGCTTATAGCAAGCTGATGGGCTGGGTGGCTATGGAAAGCTATCAAAAGCTGAGAGATTCACCCCTGGGAACCCCAAGAAACTTCTCTTCATGGATGATGTATCTGGTCACCACTTCTAAGTGGGAAAAACAGTCTATATTGGTCTTGGCATTCATCTCATTGCTGGGTAAGGAGCTCTTCAAAAAGATCCCCAGATTACGCTTTGGAAAAATAACTAGCAGCATTTCTCTCCTTCTATCACCGAAGCCCTGTGGTCCTCAGCATACTCCGCTTACGAAAATCTGAGAAGCAATTTTATGAGTTGCTATTAATGGCCTCTAATTTTCAGACTGGGTTAGATAACTCAGGATTGCTGGCTGCGTCCTGAGAAGTGAATCCAGAGCACACACTGATGTGGGAATTTGCAGGATAATTCCAAATCGTAGATAAGTGTTTAAGCTCCAAGGAGGCTGGAGGGCCCATATTAAGTCATCTCCCCAGGATCAGTGTGTTTCCTATTACACTTGATATCTATCTGTCCAATGATCCTTTTGATTTTTAAGCCATTAGACTAAATCTCTGTGTAATTCTTTACCCCCTCCTCTCCTGCCCACCACCCTCTTTTCCTTAGGGAAGCACTTTTTAAAAATGTTGACCAGGTATCTTAGATTGTTTCCAGAAGAATAATGTCACATAAAGAATCTGAACTCAACTCCTGAAACCAGTGTGTCAGGGGGACCTCTGTCTGTCAGAAGGTCAGCCTTGCCCTAGGGGCAGCTTCTGCCCAACAAGACCCCGAGGTTTTCCTTGGCCTCCTGTATCCCTCTTGCTCCTTTGTCTGCTCTAGTCTAGACTGGGAACAAAATCTTACTTCCAAAAGAGAGACCCAGACTGAGGTATGGAAGAAAGTTAGGACAAGTACCTTCTCAAGCAGCAGAGGAAGAAGTGGTCAAAACCTTGATTTCTGTATTTTTTTAGAGCCTTGATTAGAAAAAGACAAATCTGCCAACTCCTTCATCTCAGGAAAAAGCAGTCCTTCCAACTCACTGTGTAACCAGGTTGGAGGAATCTTCTAGATGCTTTAAACGTCTATTTGAGAGACTTTAGAGCTGTCAGTTTCGCTTCTAGCCAGAGCTGGGCAAATCCCTAGGATGCTTGGCCACTGTGCCTAGGACCTGGGGACTCAGATTTCTGCTGTGTTCCCCTTCCCTCACCTCACCCGTGCACCGGGCATAAACCAAGTAGCTTATTTCTGAGGGCAGGGGTAGGCAAACTACAGCCCTCCCACCAAATCCCAGTAGCCTCCTGTTTTTATAGGGCTCGTGAGCTAAGAATGGTCTTCACATTTTTAAATGGTAGAAGAAAATAAGAATAATATGTTGTGACACCTGAAGCTGATAAGAAATGCAAATTTCAGAGTTCATAAATAAAGTTTTATTGGAACACAGCCACCCCGTTTGTTTACAAACGGTCCACGACAGCTTTGGCACTACAATGACAGAGATGAAGAGCTGCCCTGCAAAGCCTAAAATACTAACTCCCTGGCCCTTTACAGAAAAAGCTTGCCCACGACCGAGTCCTGGGGCTCTGGTGTGTGTTCCGCGCGTTGAACAGGCATGTAACCGACTAGAGCGGTCAGTTGCCATTGCCCTCTGAGAGTGAAAGTTGCCAGTCTCAACATGGAGTTACAGTTATTTTTTTCTGCCCTGGAAATTCAAAAGATGGGGTTCCCTACCCATCTCAGTGTAGCTGATGCTTTAGTGGACCAGCAGGGGGCTCTCTGCGGAGGTTTACATTTCATGGGGAGGGGTGCGGAGGGAGCCTGCATGGAGGAGAATAGGGGTCTGGGAAGAGGGACACTGGCCAAGGATTTTTTTTTTTTTTTTTTTTTTTGGAGCCCAAAGGAGAAGGGAGCTTCAGGCAGAAATCCAAAGAGCCCCTTTGTCCAGAGCCTGTGAGATGGGCTTTGGTGATCTTGAGGCAAAGAATTTCAGCTTTGCCCAATGAGGTTTAGGTGCATTGGGATCTTCAAGGTCTGCACCCAGGGTAGGCAGCTTCAGGAGCATCCTGAGGTAGCTCCCTGGGGCCCAAGGCTGGTGCACATACCAGCAGCCATGCAGTGGTAAGGCGGCCTTGAGCAGCTTCACAGCAATGACTGATGAGGGTCTGGAGGGGAGAGGCAGGGCCCGGTGGGTGCCCGTGAGGACCCTATGGCGTTATTTGTGAGCACATATGACCCATGCCCTGGATCCTCCTCCTCTTCTTGATAAACAAGTGAGACCTGAACAGGCTGGGTGTCGTGGTACGCTGGTGGGGAAAAGGACAGGCAAAATGTGAGTTTTTACACGGCTCGGCGGTAGTGCAGCCAAACTCCCTAAGTTCAAGTCCTGGCTCCACTGTTTATAAGCTGTGTGCCCCTGCTCACTTCCCTTTACCTCTTCGTGCCTCAGTTTTCTCATCTGAAAAATGGGCATAACAAAAGTACCCACGTCACAGAGCTGTGCTGAGGATGAAGTGAGGCAATGCAAGTAAAGGGCTTAGGGTAGTGTAAGTGCTATACAGATGTTGGTCATTGTTATTGTAAGTGTGTCTCCAACTATAACCGCAGCTTTGCAGCTTCGTGAGACTTGGGAAAGGACAGGAAATGCAAGAATGAATCCCACAGTCTCTGCTTTCAGGAGCTAACGTTGGGCTGGGGACACTTAGATGTGATAAAGATAGATAGATATAGACAGTCCATAGAAACACAGAGGGAGGGCAGCACCTTCACATAAGATTCAATCTGGGCATGAAATATGAGTAGCTCCACAGATGAGACCATGGAGGAAGAACATTTTAGGGGGAGGGAACAGCATGGACAAAGGCACTGACGTTTGAAAGTTCATTGGTACTGGGCACCATTGAGTAGTTCTGGGCAGAAGAGTAGGTGGGATGGGGGATGGGAGTGGAGGGAGGTGACTCTGGTGAGCTGGGTTGTCACAACCAGTGGTGGCCAATGACAAAGAGATCAAGGTCAGGTTGCTCTTGGTCCAGTGCCCTAATGAACTTTGATGCTGGCCTTATTTTTACTCCCAGAAGGAAAATGGAGTAAGTCTTATCAATAGCTACGATCTCCAGGAATAATATGAGAATAAACACATTCAAGCGAAACTTTTTCATTCATTCACTTTTTTGCATTCACTTGACAAACATCTAGCCTGCAATAACAAAAGACAGATGCAACTGGTGGAAAATACAGGGGACATGTGTACTGAGCAAGGCCTGGTTGTGAAGGACCTGGGGCTGCACATCGAAAGGAAAGAAAGACACAGGATGGTGGTGGGAGGGGGCTGGAAAAGCTCTGGGGGGAGCAGAAATGTTAAAGTTGGTCCACATGGAGAGGAATCAGAAAGACCAACAGGGTGAAGGAGGTTTTTTAGAAAAAGAGGGAAATGGGGAGAGGGGAAACCATGGGAATGCAAAGAGAATGTGTTTGTGAGAAACTGAGATGCAATGTCTGCGGACATTTTGTTGGTTTGGTGGTGGGAAAAGAATTATAAATATGCATGGTCGGCAAATACCTCATACAATAAAATACCTTGTGAGAATGGATGTGAGGGCATGGGAGAAATGAAACACAGTCTTCAGCAATGGTTCTGCCCTTGGGAGACAGGCCAAGTACATATTCAATGCAGTTGTTGCCCGTCTCCCAGCCGCTGGGTCAGATCCGAAGTCTGAACCAGAAGGGTTTTCTGTGTATCTCAACCGGCACAAGCAGCTGGTGGGCCATCATCATGCTTTTCTGTCTGCTCCCTTCCTTCCATGTGGAGTCCAGCCTTTGAAAGGTGGCTGGAGAGGCCAGGATTCCACTTGGTGGCCAAAGAGAGATGGCTCCAGCTTCAGGCCAGTCCCAGAGCACGGCTCACTTTGGGCTTTGCTCTGCCTTTGGCTCCCTGGCCCGGCACATCAGATCAAATGAGTAGAGAGCAGTCCAATGCCCTCTAGGACGTGGTTTCCTCATGCCCCAGGTGAAAAGCACAGTAATGACACACTGGCCCAAACCAGGGGCAATTATCCAAACGTAAAGCCCTCAAAGATGAATCGAACGATAGAGATGTTCAGATGAAAATGCTGGGTTCTGCAATCACGAGCCTGCTCCTCACTTGGCCTTGACGCCCGAGTCCTCCCCCTTTGAATCCTCCAAGATGAGACAGTGGGTTCGACAGCCCACATGGCCACCTGCACGTGCCCTCCCGGCAGCCCTGGGGCCAGCAGAGCCAGAGCTCATGGGGCCGTCAACTCAACTTCCCCAGCTTCTTTCCAAGTCAGTGTCTTGCTCCGGCTCCCAGTCCTTGAAAGTACACTTCTCATCGTCCCTGGGATTGTGACACCCTTATTGTCACCACCATTGCCAAGGGAGCCATCCAGCACTGGCCTGGGAAAGCACTTTTCTTTGTTCCTTGAGCTGCCAGCTTGTTTGACAGGCTTGGATCTGGTCTGGCTGTTCCAGCATCACTTAACCCCCTCCACTGCTCCCAAATCCCTGTTCCCCCTCTTCCAGTTCCCCTGCCCTGAAGGCTGCCGGCTTATTCCTTTTGGAGATGAACTCATTGTTGACTTTAACTCACTTCGATGTTTCCCAGGGAAGCATGCTGGCGGGAGGCCCACCCCAGCTCCTAGAAGAAGACAGCAGGGCCGGTGCCAAGACTGGGTGCCAGGGGCCTTGGAACTGCCAAAATGCCTCCCATTTTATGGACAGGCCTGGCTCGACCTGAAGACATTCCAAGTACTTAATCAGCAGCCCATGGTACATATTGGGTTGCAGAGGGAGCCCTCAGAAGCCAGCCCTTTCAGGAGATGAAACTCAGCCAGAGGAAGGAACCGGCCTTCTCCATGGGCCAGGCTGATGCTCCGCAGATGGAAAAAGTGCCTCCCAATAACAATAATCAATAACCAAAGGCTGGCAGCTGCTGTGGCCTGGCCTGAGGGGCCCTTGGGGGCCTTGGCTCTGCCCTCTTTCCCGCACAGGACTGAGTCCAGCCAGGAATCCATCTCACCCACTACCCTTCACCAAGCTCCGGGAGAGCGAACAGGCGAGGGAGGAACCATATTTCACATACTTTCTCTTTAAAAATGTAGCCCTGTTTCGCAATTTCCTACTTAAGCTCTGGAAGGCTCTAGGGTAGGACCCAAGCCACCCACTCCAACCACTGGCCTGGGTCTCTCGTCCTCCCCACCACTAACCTGGTAAGCTAGAGGTGGGAGAGAAAGGTAGGGACCCAGGTTGAGCGGCTCTCCCACCCTCCCCATCAGGGCTGCTGACCCAGGGTCTATTTGATGCTGAAGCCAAGCAAGGCTCCAGGCAAAACCTGTTTATTCTTCACCCTGTGTCAGCTCTTTCCCTAGGGAGAGCCAGGAGGGACACCACACCAAAGCAGGTGCACCCAACTCTGGTATGCTCCGTCTCAGCAACCCCTGAGGCACCTGATCTCCAGATTTTCTCTACACCCCTGTAACTAGGCTTTTGTGCCGGCTCACTTTTACTAGCCAGGCAGCACTCTAGTCCCTTTGCAATGAATCCATTTAATCCTTCAGAAATGGGACCTGTTCTCTCTGGTTGTTTTCTCCTTCCTTACCACTGTTCATCAGGGTTTTCACCATTTAGATCTAATCTGGACCACAGCTGGAATCAGGGGCAAAAAAAAGCCAGCACCTGGATTACTGGCCCTGCGTCAGGGACTTGAATTGGGCCCAGGAAGCTGACCTTTTTCCTAAATTCTCTCTGTGCTTCCAAACCAAACCAAACCAAACAAACCAGGGTGGAGCGGGGGGAACATACTTAAAAAAACAAACTCAGAGAACACAATCCCATCACCCGAAATACTGAAATGGAAAACAAATGCATTCTCTGGAGAATTGATCTGAAACATACCAGAGCTGGCACTGGGTAAGGTGGCCAGAAATGTGTTAGTCCGAGCAAGTCTGTGACCCTGTAGAGGAAAAACTTAGCATTTTCCAAATGACACTGTGGCCAGATAACAGCAGTATACACATCACATGCTATTGTTGCCTAAACCTGGGAGTGGGGTTAGGAATCTTTTTCTGTTTTTAAATATTTATTTATTTGGCTGCGTTGGGTCTTAGTTGCAGCATGTGGGATCTTCGTTGTGGTGTGTGGGCTTCTCTCTAGTTCCAGAGCACTAGCTCTCTAGTTGTGGCGTGCGGCCTCAGTAGTTGCAGCACATGGGCTTAGTTGCCCCTCAGCACAGGGGATTAGTTGCCCCGTGGCATGTGGGATCTTAGTTCCCCAAGCAGGGATCAAACCCACATCCCCTGCATTGGAAGGCCAATTCTTAACCACTGGACCGCCAGGGAAGTCCCCGTGTTAGGAATCCTGACATGACTCCTCTCTCCAGCACACCCTCACTCTGAAAATCACAAAGTGTGACTTCTCATCCAACCTATGGTCTCTGGCCTCAGGTGGGTTGCTTCTAAGGCTGCGAGCAGGTAACTGCCCCCCCATTTTGGAACCCAGACCCTACCTCCAGCTCAAAAAAAGCATTGTTAGTCTTGAAAGGACAGAGTGAGACAGATGGGGGTAGATCCGGGTGGGAATGTTTGCAAGGACACACTGGAATTGTACCTGAACGCACCAGTATATCCGTACCAGGAGAATTCCCTCCCACCGGTAATTCTGCAGATGTGGAAGTTCAGGACGCCCTGGAGCTCCTATTAAGTTCCCTCCCTTAATTGCCTAAAGCATCAAGAGCGGCTTTAGGAGGGATACGGAGAAGCGGAATGCCTCAGCATCACCTGGGTGATGCAGGAGATACAGGAGGATCCAGCTCACTCTGATTCTAAGATTCTGGGTTTTGGTTTTGATGTTTTAGAGGAAAGCTGAGGACAGTGCTTCTGAAACGTTTAACATGCATGTGAATTACGTGGGGGATCTGTTACAAGGCAGATTCCGATTTCTAGGTCTGGGAGGGGCCTGAGAGTCTGCATTTTTAGCAAACTTTCAGACGAGGCTGAGGTTGCTGATCCATGGCCACCCTTCAAGTAACAAGGACCTGAGGTTCTGGGAGCTGGGGACAAATCAGAGCCAGAGACAGCCAAGACATGCAGGGCCTGATACCCAGACAAAGACAGAAAAACAGAGACGCAATGGCACACACAGATAGAGCTAGGGGCTGATGAGGTGGGAACAGAGAAAGACACAATGACAAAAAGTGGGACAGAGAAGGGACAGAGTCAGAGAAACAGGGAGGGGCAAAGGCAGAGAGACCAAATCAGAGATGGACGATGCATAGGGCTAGAGAGACTGGCAAAGACAGAGCCGGGGCAGAGAGAGAAGGCAAAGTAAGGGGTTAGGGGAGAGGCCGGAGCCAGCCCGTGACCACCCAGGCTCCTGACCAGCAGCGAAAGGGCTCAGATATATGGGTGGGTCGAGCCCCACAGTGTGTCATGTGCACAGACCTGAGATTCCCCACTTCCAAACCTCCCAGCCTTCCCACTCCGGCACCCCCGTCTCTTTGCTCCTATAAGAGCTGTCCCTCCCCACAGAGTCTTTCAGTACTGATTTCCCCTTCTCTCTCCTGTGTGTTCAACCTCTTCCTCTTAACTGGACGCTTCCCAGCAGGTTTTAAACATTTTCAAATCTTTCCCACCTAAAAAAAAAAAAAAGACACTCTCTTGAGCCATATCTCTTTCTAGCCCCTGTCTTACTTCTCTGTCTCTCGGCTAAACTTCTGGAAAGAATTTGTGCTGAATTCTGCCTCCATCACCTTCTCCAAACAGCTCTGGCTGAGGCCACTACTGGTGCACATGTTGTAAGTCAGTGGTCAGTTCCCAGGCCTCGTTTATTTGCATCTAGCAGCTTTTGGTCCTCTTGATCTCCCCTCCTGCTTGCTGGCTTCTGGGCCGTGACACTCCCTTGGTTTTTCCTTTGCCTGCTTGTTCTCTGACTCTTCTGCCAACCGATCCTCTGTTATCTGATCTTTATCTTTGGAGGGCCCAGAGCTGGGTGCTGAGGCCTCTCTTCACCCAGGGCTCTTCCCAACCCACAGCCCCAGTGATCTTCTCTACGCCAGTTGGCATTCCAGCTCAGACGTCCCCTGTGCACTCTAGACCCGTATCTGTGTCAACACAATGTCTACCCACCCTCGTCACCAGGATGTCTCATGGGCACCTCAAACTCTACAGGGTCAAAACCAAAGTTTTGGTCTTCTTTCTCCTTCCAAACTGGTCTTCCTCACGAGTTCCACATCTCGGAACATAGCACCATCCTCTGTCTGGATGTTCAAGCCAGAAATGGGGACTTCGTCCTTGACACCTCCCTCTCCCTTTCTCCCCTTTTCCATGTCCGGTTTATCACCAAACTCTGCCAACTTTATTTTCCAGATACCTCTGATTGTGTCCTCTTCTCTCCATTTCCACTGTCACCACCACATCTCACCTGGATGACAGCAACAGCCTCCTGAACAACTTCCCGAAAATCTGTCGTCTATACAACGGCCGACATGATCAGACTTGCCTTTTGCAAATCTGGTCCTGTGGGCTGGCTGCTTAAAACTCTTCAGCGGCCTCTCTTGGCTCTGAGAATAAAGACCCAGCTCTAGGCGACCTTTCTGGGAACGTCTCACCTCTCTTGCCCTCCAGGCCTCCCAGCTGTATTGGCCTTCTTTCAGTTCGTTGAACACCAAGCTCCTGTCTGCCACAGGACACTTGTATGTGTTGTGCCCTCTATCTAGGACTATGCTGTCCAATACAGTAGCCACGAGCCACATACGGCTAGTGAGCAATTGAAACGTGGCCAGTGCAACTGAAGAACTGAATTCTTAATGTTATTTCATTTCAATTAATTAAATTAAAAATTTTAAACATATTCAATTCAATTATCAGAAACTTTTAACCTAGTCTTTAAACACTTTGGGTATGTGAATCTACTTTTCGACTTGAATTTTTATTAAATCAAAATACATATCAAGTATTCCTGGTGAAAATTTAGTGTCCGAATTAAGATACGCTGTAAGTGTAAATATACACACAGAATGTTGAAGACTTAGTTTAAAAAAAGAATGTAAAATATCTCACTAATAACTTTTTATATTGATCACATGTTAAAAAGATAACATTTTGCATATATTTGGTTAAATATAAGATATAATTAAAATTAGCTTCACCTGTTTCTTTTTACGCTTTAAATGTGGCTGTTAGAAAACTGTTAAATGAGATAAGTGGCTCGTATTGTATATCTATTGGACAGCACTGGTCTAGAATGCCGTTCCTCGTCTTTGTGTTAACTCTTACATTTATCCTTCAGAGCTTGGCTCAAAGGCCACCCCCTCTAAAAAGCTTCCCCGAGATAGGGTCTTTTATTTTTATTTAGTTTTATTTACTTTCATAGCTCTGTGTATGTTTCAGTGGTTGCCTGCCTTTAACTCCTCTCATTTATAATTATACATTTATTCAAATGATTACTTGATTCATGCCTGTTCCCCCACCAACCTCTAAGTTCCATGAGAGCAAGGCACCTGTCTGGCTCCCCTCTGCAAACCAAACATTCATCCAGAGCCTGGTGCCCGGATGGCTGCCAGTGGACACTTCAGAACACCACAAGAAGTGATTTTATCCACTGTTCTGCCTTCCCGTCCAACGGTCCCCAACCATCTCAGAGAGCCTAAGCACTCCCTCCCCCTAGAAGTGCCACTATAGCCCTTCAGTGTATAGATTCTACCTCTCCCAGGTGGAAAGTCTCCCTTTACAGCTGACCAGAATCTTTCCTGCTGCAAGCTGGCCGAGACCTTTGTTCCATCCTTAGAGGTAATTAAAGCAGTGTTTCTCAAACTTGAATGTGCATGCCAGTCACTTGGAACCTTGTGAAAATGCAGGCTCTGGTTCATCAGGTCTGGGATGGGACCTGAGATTCTCATTTCTAACAAGCTGCCTAGTGATAATGTTGATGCTGGTCCGCAGACCACACTCTGAGTAACAAAGATGTAGAGAATCTGGTTACTGCTCTACATATCCCCCAAGTTTTCTTCCTGCTCTGGACCTTCTGTAAATTAGACCAGGAGGGGTCTCTTGAAATTCATTTCCTGCTCCAGTGTACTCTACCAACCCCATACCCTGAAAAGAAACGTGGTACCTGTGGCTACTGTTGTCATCTGGTTTTCATTTTTAATTTGAAATAAACCTTTAAGCAGTTTTCAGAGTCAGGAAAGCCCTGGTGTGGATCATGGAGGTGTAACAATACCCTCCGAAGATAAAGTCACACAGCTGGAGATGCTGAACACCTCTCAAGCTTTGGCTGCGGTCTGCCACACCAGGCTGGTCCTATCAGCTCCTCCAGAAGGCTCCACTCTGCAGAGTTTGGGCTTGGACGCTGGAAAATGTTCTCTCTGATGTGCCCACTGGGAGCATCACAAACCAAGTGTGCGCCACTAGTCCCTCTGCAGGGCAGAGATGACCCCTCTGCCTCCCTGCCATGCTGACCCAGTGATGTCCGAGGGACAGAAGTGTCTTCCGGTAACCTCGATTGTGTGTGTGTGTGTGTCCGCGTGTGCGCGTGCACACGTTTGCATGTATGTCAGTTACACGTTTGGACATGGGGTCTGTGTGCACGTATCTGTGTGTACGTGTATGTATGGAGAGTGTGTGTATGCGTTGCCACCAGTGCTCGAGTTCGGTAAAGCTCTCATCACACAGAGCAGTGCTGGACTCTTTCTGCACGGGCCCGGACGCTGAACAGTGTCCCTAGATGGACCCCGCAGAGGTGACCGGCCCCACTGTCCCTTGCTGCTGCCGCTGCTGGCCCTTGCGTCTCCGAGCACCGGCGCCCGCCTCCTTGTTCTCCTTCCGGCCGGGGTTCCTGTTGGCATGCTCCCACCGGCCCTGGCCGCCCTTCCTCCTCTTCTGCCCTGTAAGAGTCAACAAAGGGCGTCCTGACACAGCAGGAGGCCCTGGGCATGGCCAAGGGCCCCAGGAGGAATGTGGTGAGGAAGCTGGGCGGGGGGAGGTGGGGAGGAGGCCCATAGGCAGTCGGGGTCCCCTCAAGGCCTCCTCTGAGAGGCAGCCACTGCAGAGGGCGCTGCAACATGGGTACTGAGAAGGGGTCCCGTGAGCCTTTTCACCCTGCACCCCTCGATGAACCAGACGCCCTCCTCTTCCTCACGTCTTCCTCAGACCTTTGATCCCAATGGGCCGAGGGCATCTCCCAGATGGTCACTGCAGCTCTCGGGACAGGCAGGACACCTCCCCCCAACCCGCCACTCCTCCACCCCGGGACACTGCCACATCATTGCCACCTGCAGGCTGTGTGACCTTGGACAAATCACTGCACCTCTCTGGGTCTTAACACCCCCTTCTACGTCCCCATCATCTGACCTCTGAGGGCGCTTCCAGTGCCGACATCCACTGGCTCAGAAGAAATGGGGAGGGATAGGGCCATAGCAGCTTCCCGGCCCATCACACAGCTGCGGGGCCCACTCTCTGTCTGGCATGGGTTTGCACAGTATGGGGTCCTGGCCTGAGCCCTCTCCTGGGCCACAGGCAGGAAGCAGAGCGGGTCAGAGCTCTCGTGGCTGCGCTGACCCCCGACCCCAGGGAGGTGAGGCCGCAGCTCACCCTCCGGGCAGGGTGTCCTCCGCCCCGTGCACCTCCGGGTCTCCTTGGTGTCGGAGCAGACGGTGTGGTCCCCCCCAGGGGCGTGCAGCACTCTCCGTGTCCTCTCCTCCGAGCCCCTCCGGAAGCCACAGAGCTGCTTCTTCTTGGAGCACGGCCCCCACAGAGACCACTCGCTCATTTCACATTGCGCTGGCAGGAGGGGAGGGAAGCAAGAGGACAAGGGGGTCACGTCTCCTCCCCTGGCCCCAGGTACCCCAGGGGAGCCCCTCCCATCTGCTTTCAGCCGCAGCCCCAGGCTAGAGGCGTCTTTAGCCCAGAAGGCAGAAGAGTCCTGAGGGGAAGCTCAGAGGGCGGTGGAGATGCGCTTTCGCTGCACAGGGCCCAGCCCACGCTCGCCCTGGCCAGACCCCCCCAGCCCGCCCCTCCTCCGGGGTCCTGGACCCTGGGCCGCAGCGTTTGCCCGCCGCGCCTTCCTGCCTTACCGGGGCTGCTGCACTCCATGGTGCCGTTGGCAGCCGCTGAGCCCTCGGGACAGGCGGGATAGCAGCGGCCCTTGTGCAGGTACAAGCTCTCCTTACACTTGGTGCAGAAGTTGTGGCTGAAGCAGGCCTCACAGTGTTCAATCTTGCATTCTGAGGAGAGGGCCAGATTGGGGGCCTCTGGCTCAGCCGCGGATGGACGCCTCCCCTGGTCCCCGTGGCCACCCAGCCACGCCCACTCACACAGGGCAGGACAGGGGTCTGGGGCTGCAATTACCGCAGGGGAGTCTTGGGACGGAGAGAAAGGAAGGCAAGGGGATGGGGGGAGAGGAGGCCAAAGCAGCCTTTCTTGAGGGCTGGCTGGGACTCTTGCCACGGTCAGCCAACCTCAGCCCCAGCCCAATCCCAGGCCCGAGAGCCCAAGGGGAGGCCCAAGAGAGCCGGTTTCAGAGGAGAGGAGATTAGTGGGGGCGAGAGGAGCGTCCCAGCCTCTCACGGCACCCCGAGGACCACCTAATCAGAGCTGAACCGAGGGATACAATGACACCCCGAGAGTGGCTGTGTGGTCTCCTCTCCCCCTACTGCTGGGCATCCACAGCACCCCAGAGCCCGGTTCTCCTGCTGCCTGGGGCAGCAAGAATCTGCCTGGAGTAGGGGAGAGCAATCCCGGGGCCAATTCCTCTGCCTCTACAAGGCCGGCTTCCAGGAACCACCTTGGTTGGACTCCTGGGTCCCTCCCCGAAGCCCTCCTGCCAGCTGTCCCTCCTCTGGGGAAGTGGTGGGAGGGTGGGTTGCCGGGCTAGGCTAGAAGCTGGAGGGGTCTTTCACAATCTCTCTCCTCCTGGATTGTGGGTGGAGCTGACTTCTCCCCAGTCTCCGCCCCTGAAGCCTGGGATGACAGTTTCCCAGAAGCTGACACAGCCAGGAACGCCCTACCCCAAATCCCTGAGGACCAGGATTCCAAAGGACCAGTCCCAGGGTCCTACCTCCGTGCTCACAAGCTTCCCAATGCCACCCCACCCTCCTCTGTGCCTCCTGGCCTCTGATTCCTGGGTTTGGTGGCAGGCAAAATATGAACAAAAGTAAGAATAACAGTAGCTGTTTATTGAGTGCCAGACCCTGAGGGCCTCCACATGACTCTTACAACAGCCCTAGGGGGGTAAAAGCAAGCAGCCACGTTTTGAAGATGAGGTTTTGAGAGGCTGCGACTTGCCCAAGGTCACACAATGAATAAGCAGCAGAGCTGGGATTAGAATCCAAGTCGGCTGAACTTGGATCAGTCATTTCCCCTGAGACCTCGACGTTATCAGCTATGAAAAGGGTACCATCACTTAAGTCCGTCTCCCTCCAAAGGTGGTTGGGAGGCTCAACTGATAGGAGGTCTGGAAATGCCTTCTAAACTCCAAGGCTCTGAACAGAATGGGAAGGTCACTGACATTGTTTACAGGAGAGTGTTCGCTGCATATGTCCCCCAGCCGAGAGGGAGGTGTGACAGCATGTGTCTTGGAGCATGTGGGACGGTAGCTGGTGCGAGAGAGCGGAGCAGAGTGAGAAGAGTGGGGGGAAAAGGGTGGGGAGAGAAGGCTGACCAGGGCTTGAATTTCCCTGCCCTCAGTGGAGCCAGCAGTGATCTTTTGGTTACGTGTCGCAGAGGCACCTTTCTGGCCGCAGTGCAGAGGGAGGGTGGAAGGGACGTGTCGCAGAGGCACCTTTCTGGCCGCAGTGCAGGGGGAGGGTGGAGGGACGTGTCGCAGAGGCACCTTTCTGGCTGCAGTGCAGGGGGAGGGTGGAGGGGACGTGATGGGACCCTGAATAAGACCACGGCAGTGAGGACGGAAAGAAGATGAAGGAGGCACAATTTGGTTATTGGATGGATGGGGTGGGGGCATAAACGAGAGGTTGGCTCTCAGGTCTGTGGCCTGGGTGATGGGTTGGGACACTGAGAGTGACCCAATACAGGTCAGCGCAGGTCTGGAGGGAGGAGATGTGGCTATGGTATGGGTTGGAAACGTGGGTGGGATGTCTGGGGAGAGGTCCGGTCAGCAGCTGGATTTTTAAATCAAGAACTCCCCTCCTCAGTATCCCTCTATTTCTCTTGTAGTCCATCAACAGTTCAAAGCACCGCCCCACCCCACCCCCGCCCCATGTCCAGAGCTTCCGGTGCCCTTACCCAGCCCCGCCCACACTCACTGATGCACTTGTTCATGTCAGGGTTGCGGGCATCAAAGTATCCAGGTGGGCAGGACGGCAAGCAGACGCCCACCTGGCGGATGTCGCTCCTCTCCAGCAAGATGAACAGCTTGGGTGAGCACTTAAGGCAGCCGTTGACCTCCGAACAGAGCTCACAGCCTTTGGCACAGGCCTGGCTCCCCTCGGCGCTGACTGCAAGGATGGAGCAAGGGTGAGAGGCAGCTGTGGGAGAGACCTCCATCTTTCCCAGAATCCCACAAGGATGGGAAGTGGGTAGACAGGAGTTTCAGCCCGTAGAATGAATGTGCTTCTCAGAAAGCACAGGCCAGGCTGGTAGCTCTCTGCAAGGCTGCTTTATAAACCTCCCCAGTATCTGCTTTCAAGGGAGCTAGCACAGCAAGAGCTGCCACCCACCCTAAATGCCTCTTTAGGTCCAGGTACAACACAAACTCACCCTCCAGGCTTGCTCCATCATCCCCAGAGGAGGCACTGAAGCTGCACCCATCCTGGAATTTACACATTCCCTCACCCCCACCCCCACCCCAGAGGAAGGAAAGCTCAGCCTCAGGTATGGATGGAGGGCTTTCATCCTTGAGAAAATTTTAAGGACGAGAGGCATAATGAGAAAGAGGCCACCTGCCCAGAGACAGGAAGACAGCTGGAATAACCTGCATCTAGAACAGTGCTCTCAAGCAGAGATGAGTCTGCTCCCCAGAGGACATTTGGCAAAGTCTAGAGACGTTTTGATTATCACACTGGGGGGGGCGGCGGGGGGGGTTGCTAGTGGCATCTGGGGGACAGAGGCCAGGGAGGCCGCTAAACATCCTACGATGCCGGGGGGGCAGCTCCTACAAAAACAATGTGGCCCAAGATGTCAAAGGTGCTGAGGTTGGAACCATCCTTTGAGCCAACGTGGTCCCCAGCCCCAGCGTCGAGTCTCAGACCTTTGATCTTGTTTCCTCATTCACTTGTTCAACCAACACTCACCTGGCCCCTCCCAGGTACCATGTGCGGTGTGAGTGCTGGCAACGTGGAGAGAAAGACGCCTGGCCAAGCTGAACTAATCTCTCAGGGGTGCAGACAGACCCGCAACCAGGAACATGCTGGCAGCCACAAGGCCAAGCGATAGAGGACCCAGAAATAAGGGAGGAAGGAGTCACAGAGGAGGTACCATTTGGGCCAGCTGTTGAAGAATAAGTAGTGATTTGTCCATTGGGAAGTGGAGACAAGGGCCCTCCAGGGGCAAGACCACAGAGGTGCAGAATGACCCCAAGGGAATTGCGGATAATTTGGAGTACGAGGGAAAGATATGGTGTCCTATCAGGAGGGGCCTTTTATATCATGCCAATGGACTTGAATTCCATCCTGTCGGGCAGCATTTCCCAAAGAGTATTCCTTGGAATGTGATTCCCCTAAATGTTCATAGAAGGATGTGGAGAAAAGGCCATTGCACCAGGTGAGACTGAGAACCACCGGATCCAACAAGTCTAAACAGGATTCTTTACTGCAGGACTTTTTGCAGCCTTTATTAGGCTCCTATGAATTAGAGTGACTCTGTAAAATGGGGAAAGAGTGAACTGCACCTCTGAGACATTTTGGCCACAGAACCCTTGTTTTGCAGAGTTTGGGGGCCATCTTCCTGAGAGCTGATCTGACAAAAGGAAGTCATTGGCAAGTTTTAAGCAGGAGAAACACCCAGTCTGATTTACATGTTGGAAAGCTTCCTCTGCAGCCTGGGGAGAGACCAGAGACTAGAGGACCTTTAGGGAGGAAGCTAACCTGATCATCCAGGTGAGAAAGATGAGAAAGTCTTAAACCAAGTTCTGTTCAGGGGAGATAAAGAGAAAACGATCTGAGAGTTGCTTAGGGGAAGCAATCAGTGTGGTCATGGTGACCAAGCGTAGCGGGAGGAGGCTGCGGTGCTTCCCGGGGTTCTGGCATAGGGGATGAGTGGGGCCAGTCACTAAAAGAGGAACCAGGCAGCGAGGTGCTGTAGATACAGGCTGGAGGCAGAGAGCCAGGGGAATCAGAACAGAGATGGCCAGGGGTCGTGCTGCAACGGAGGACCCAGAGCTCAGGCTGTGGCAGGCACTGCTCTCAGTGCTTTACAAGTATTAACTCATTTGAGCCTCACAACCCATGAGGGGGGTACTACTACTTTTATTTCATCCTCTTTCTCACAGATGAGGAAATGGAGAGGTCGAATTACTTAAACAAGGCTTCACCGCCAGTACGTGTTCCAGGCAGAGGGGACAAAGTTTATGAAAGCCAGGGGGTAGGACAATACAAGGTGACATGCAAACTGAAAGCATGGTCAGACTGATTTTTTTAAATAGAGAATTTATTTATTTATATAGAGTCAACGTTACCATTTAATTAATCAATGAATTTAAAACTTAATATTGGGGCTTCCCTGGTGGCGCAGTGGTTGAGAGTCCGCCTGCCGATGCAGGGGACACGGGTTCGTGCCCCGGTCCGGGAGGATCCCACGTGCCATGGAGTGGCTGGGCCTGTAAGCCATGGCCGCTGAGCCTGCGCGTCCGGAGCCTGTGCTCCGCCGCGGGAGGGGCCACAGCAGTGAGAGGCCCGCGTACCGCAAAAAACCCCACAAAACTTAATATCATTCTTGTTGGTTGGGTCATTGTAAGAGAAAAAAGAAAGGCTCCAAATGTGGTGTCGAAGTTATGAGGGAGCCCCCTTGGGATTAGTTTTCTACTTCGGGCCATTATTCAGCTGTATTACAAATTAATGTCACTATTGATTTTAGTACCACTTTTACTTCAAAGATATGAAGTTGTCTATACTCCAGGTTTTTATTTAAGTCACTATTGAAATGAATTCTCCTTCTGGGTTTTTGTCTTGGTTTCAAAAACCAAAGTCATCCAGGTGTCCCAGCTGTGGGCCTCTATCACTAGGCTCCCGTAACTCATTTATTCCTTCCTTATCACTACTGTTAAGGACAGATTTGCAAAGGGCCTTCTCAGAATCCTGCTGCCCGCCCCCCACTCAACCAACAACAGATCTCTGTGTGCATCTGCCTTCAGAGCTCTCAGTGACATGCAAGAGAAAGTGTGGTCCGTGGGGGATCTGAAATTAGTTCAGCGTGGCTGGTGTGTGGAGTGAGTGGAGAGGGAAGCAGGGGCCAAAGGAGGAACAGCCTCAAACCCTTATAAAGGAGTATGGACGTTACCCTAAAGGCCATGAGGAATCCCCGGGGGCTTTAAAACAGGAGACATGGCCAGGATTCCAGTTTAGAAAGATCACTCTGTGGTGTGGAGACCAGATTGTAGGGATGGCAAACCTGGAGGGAGGAGGACTCCCAGGTTCAAAGAGATGGAGCTGAAGCAAGAGGATGGACAGGTGTAGACAGAGGTGAGATATTCAGACGGTAGAATCAATGAGACTAGGTGATGAACTGGACGTGGGGTGAGAGCCCGGGGAAAGCACATGTCAAGGGTGATGCCTAGGCGTTGGGCTTGGGTGGTGGGGTAGCCGTTGGTCCTTCACCAAGAGAGGGCCCACAGGAGGAAGAGCAGATCTGGGTGGAGGAAATGATGACTTGTGTTGAGTTTGTGGTTCTCATGAGACATCCGGGGGGAGGTGTCTACTAGGCAGCTGAACCTGTGGGTCTGGAAGTCAAGAGAAACATTTTGCCTGGAGATGGAGACACGGAGCCCTTAATATAAAACAGTCATCAAAGGCCTTGAGGTCCGTGAGATGACTAGGAGAGAGGGTACAGACAGTGAGAAAAGGCATTAGCCATTGAAGAGAAGGACAGAAAAAGAAGGGCCAACTAAGGGGCTGAGGAGGACCCAGACAGGTAGGGACACTCAGAAGCTTGCTGCATCACGGAAGCCAAGAGAAGAGGACACTCAAGGGGGGAGCGGGGAGTCCAACGCCAAACGTTTCTGAGATGTCACGTAAGAAATCAGCCACAAACAGCCACAAATCAGCCACGTAAGGAATGGCATCCCTGGTGGGGGTGGAGAGTGGAGGGCAGTGGCTGAAGGGTAAAGGAAGGTGAGGAAAGAGAACCATCTCATTCAAGAGACTGGCTATGGAGAAGGGAGAGAACTCAGGGATCCGTCCTGGGAGCCATCATTGGGGGTTAAATCCGTGGGAGAGGAAAGCGTCCTGGGGGAAGGAGCTGTGCAGCTTGAGAAGAGGATCAAGAACTGCAGCCCGGGCAGTACTCGCATTCAACACACAAGTAGAGGAAGGTGCCCGGAAAGAAGCTGAGAAGGAATAGCTGGAGAGATGGAAGGACATTGACGGGGGTGGGGGATGGAAACCGAGTGGAAAAGGGCGAGATCTGTGGGGACCGGGGCTGGGAGGAGACCGTGAGTGGGGAGCCCTGGGCAAATCTACAACATGTGCACTAAGAGGTGATTGGGTGACCTCAACAAAGGCAGTTTGGTGGAGTGGTGGGATGCCAGCCAAACCACAGGGGGCTGAAGAGTGAGTGGAGGGGATAGAGGTGTGGGGGGGGGGGTAAAGTGAGGAGAGGGACAGAGGGGGTCAGGGAACACAGACAGAAAGGAGAGGCCAGCTGGGGGTGGGGAATGTGATCACAAGACAGAGGCAGGGTGAAGTGATGGAGTGAAGACCCAAGGATATGAGAGGGTCAAGATACAGAGCTCAGGTGGTAAGACAGGCCTTGAGGCTTGGGGCTGGGGTCAGGGACAAGAGACTAGGGAGCTGAGCTCCATGAGGTTTGGGGGCTCAGGAAGGGAGAGTGGTGCTCAGCAAGGAGGAGAGGGGCTTGGTGATGGGCAGGGGCAGTCCGATGAGGAAAGAGACACTTATCAAGGGGAATGGGAACCAAAGGGTGTTCTCGGCTTAGTGAGGCGAATAGATAGGCAGCGAGCGGATGGAAAGCCAGAGTGGAGGGGGCTCTGTGTGTGCCGGGGTCGGGGGTGTCCAAGGAAGATGCTGGGTATGGGCAGAGGTTACATAATGATTCAAAGGGAGAAACAGGCTCATTCATTCCACAGACGTTCACCGCACACCTAACACGTGTCAGAACTGCTAGGAACTGGGGATGTGGAGATGTAGCAACAAACGCCCGCCTAGGGCTGGCTGCACACTGTGGGGACTAGGAGCGATGAAGGGCGTGCCCTTATGCGGCAGGCTAGGTGAAGAGGGCGTGCAGACAGGAGAAACAGCCTGTGCAAAGGCTCTGAGGCACTGACCATCCGAGGGCATCCACAGAATGGAAAATAGGGCTTTAGTCTATTGACAGGGAAAGGGACCTCAGAAGGGCGTGGTCAGATTCACAATCTGAAATGCTGCCTCGGGCTTCTGTGCCCCTGGCAGGAGGGTTGCGTGCAGGGGAGGCTGCCTGGCAGGGCTGGAGCCTGGCTGAGGATGGGTGGGCTCAGTGATGGGGAGAGCGCTCAGGGAGCCGATGGAGCCTCCTTCCAAGCTCTTCACAAAACCCCCTCATGCAGTTCTGCCCTTCCCACCCCCACCCTACTGCCCCCACTCGCAGGCACTCAGTGGAGCCTGAGTGCATGAGCCAGGAAGGCAAGGCTGTGTCCTCCTCCCTTCCCTGGTGCTTCTCGCCCCTTCATCCCCATGCAAACCCCTTTCGGGCTGATGTTTCTACAGTCAGGCCTTGCCCCAGGGTGGCTCAGCCCCCACCCTGCTGAAGAATGGCTTCTGGCCACAGTGCCTGCTCTCCAGGGACTTCACTTCTCCCAGGTCCCCAACTTTCTCATCTCGAGATCCTTCCAAAGCCCCAATTCTGATGGTGTCACACCCCTGCCTAAAACCCATCAATAGCTCCCTATTGGCTGCAGAATTAATACCCCACTCTTCCACCTGGCCTAAAAATCTTCCATAGGCAGATCCCATCCACCTCATCTCTTCACACTACCTCTAAGCAATATGGAATTATTTTTGTTCCTCTGAACACATCACACTACTTCACATCTCTGTGCCTTTGCTCAAGCTGGTCCTTCTGCCTGGAACACCCTCTGCCTCCTCTTGAGCTTAACTCTTTCAAGCCTCAGAACTAAGGTCACCTCCTACAGGAAGTCTCCATTGATCTCACCTCCATGTAAAATCTGGATGGAGTATTTCTGTGTGTTCCCTGCCCCCAGTACTTGAATCCATCATGGTAGACGTCACCTTGTGTCGTTATTATCTGTTAATATGTCTTTGCTTCTCATTAGAAAGAGCTTTGGAGGGTGGAGCCTGTCTTGTTTCTGAATGGGAGCCCAGTAAGGGGTGAGGCTCCACAGAATGTAGGGCTGAGGATGTGATGAGTGAGGCAGAGGCTCAGGGAGGGGGTTATACGGATGGAGCTTACTGGGGGGCTTGATAAAGTGTGGGGAGCAATACAGGATAGGAATGAGGAGTTACGGGGGGTTGGGTGAAGGTCAATGCCAAGGGAGGGGAACTCTCCATGACCCAGAGGAGGGCTGACCTTTGTTTGGGGGTGGTATCTAGTCTTGGAGGAATTAGACTCGGTGAGAGAGCCCGGAGTTAAGTGGGTGGGGGCAAGGGCAGGGCAGGGGGGGTGACAGGAACTGACACCTCGCTGAGCGTGTTGAGGCCACATGCTCTCCCAGGAGATGTGCCCATTCCTGGTGCCCTGGGCACATCCCCCGGGAAGATCCGGCATCCTTTAACTCAGCTGTGAGCTTAGTTTAGACCTACACTTTTTCCTCGACTGGGCCCAAATAGACTTTAACTGGCCTGTTTGCCTCCCATCTCGAGCCACCTCCCCTCGCCCTGTCCTGCAGCCACACCACACTGCTCCCCTAATTCAGACCTCTCCGTGGGTCCTCATTACCCACAGCTCAAGTCAGGTCAAGGGCCAGCTCCTCAGCCTGGCAGGTACCAAGCGCTCCACCCTCCGACCTCTGCCCACTTGTGCGGCATCGCTCCCAGGATGCTCCCTCAGCCCAGGCAGCTTCCGTTGCTCTACCCTATGGGCATTCAGCTTTTTGTTTTAACAGCACAACCCTTCTTCTCAGTAGAAAAGAGCATCCACGTACAACACAGAATGAGCAGGGCGGCTCCAGTGAAAACCTCAGGGCTCCCTAGAACTGCACCCAGAAACCACTCCTCTAGCTACCCCTAGCTGCACCCCATTTCCTGCACAGTCTGTGCCGCGTCCCAACTCCTCACCTTCGGACAGGCTGGTCGCCTGCCTGGAGTGCCCTCCGCCTCCCCCACCCCCCCACTCCCTTGCCTGCACATCAACTTCATCTTTAAAATCACATCTCAGGAGTCACTCCCTCTGGGCCCTCGCAGCCCTCGTGGTTCCTTTCCACATCCTCCACGCCAGGTTAAATTGCCTCTTCCCCCTTCACCCACGGGCTCCTCATGATCCGTCTCTGCCACCCGGGGCCGGGCTCTGGGGGTTCGCAACGGGCGAGTGGGGAATGGCCCAAGGAGTGAATGGGGCTTCAGCCAGGGAAGAGGGATTCTACAGATGGTTAGTGGCGGAGGGGAGGAAGGCTCCAGTTGGAGGACTGGGCAGTGAGAAGGGGCAAAAAGGGGAGTCCAGAGAAAGACAAATATGATATGATATCCTTACATGTGCAATCTAAAAAAGTGGTACCAATGAACATATTTACAAAACAGGAATAGAGTCACAGCTGTAGAAAACAAACTTATGGTTACCAAGGGGGAAGGGGAGGGGAGGGATGAATTGGGAGATTGGGATTGACATATATACACTAGTATATATAAAATAGATAACTAATAAGGACATGCTGTATAGCCCAGGGAACTCTACTCAGTGTTCTGTCGTGACTTGTACGGGAGGAGAATCTGGAAGAGAGTGGATTTATGTACACGTGTGGCTGGTTCACTTTGCCGTGAGGCGGAAGCTAACACAGCATTGTGGATCAACTATATTCCAATAAAAATTAATTTAAAAAACGGGGAGTCCAGCTTCTGGAAGAGTCAGGGTTCAGTGAAAGAATGCAGGCTTCATGGGGGGCAGGACTGAGTGAAGGGGCCCAGGAATCAGATGGGAGAAGGGTCTCAGTAAGGGGAGGGGCACTCAGTGAGAGGCATGGTGAGGGAAAGATGGCTCCGTGATGGGCAGGAAATACAGGTGGGGAGACGGTCAGCAGAGGGCAAGGGCCAGTGAGGGTGAGTGAAGAGAGGGTTCGGGGAGGGGAGGTGTCCTCAGTGAGTGGGACAGGAGGAGGACGCCCTGTCAGGGTTTAGGACTCACAGCTAAACTTCTCCCCTCTCTGCAGGGACACCATCTCTCAGACCTAAGATCACACATTTCTGGGCTCAAAACTGGTGTGTGGCTCTGGATCAGGGCTATACTGGGTGGCTTCTGGTGGCCCCACTGGCATGCAGTCACGGGATGGCAGCGTCGACAGACCTGAGGCTCATATACACAGCAAGCCTGCCTCTGCCCCCCAGGCTGCCCACTGCCCTTGCACGTGCTAGGGGCCAGAGCAGCCACACGTGCTGTCTCCATCCTTTCTTCCCTCCTCCACTCCCATGGAAACCCTGGGGCAAAATGGTCCACAGGTTGTTTATATAATAATGATACGCATTGAAAAGAGCGGATATATGTATATGTGTAACTGATTCACTTTGCTGTATACCTGAAACTAACACAACATTGTAAATCAACTATACTCCAATAAAAATTTTTTAAAAAGTGCTTTCTGGTGGCGCAGTGGTTGAGAGTCCGCCTGCCGATGCGGGGGACACGGGTTCGTGCCCCGGTCCAGGAAGATCCCACATGCCACGGAGCGGCTGGGCCCGTGAGCCATGGCCGCTGAGCCTGCGCGTCCGGAGCCTGTGCTCCGCAACGGGAGAGGCCACAGCAGTGAGAGGCCCGCGTACCGCTAAAAAAAACAAAAAACAAAAAAAAACCACGACATGCATCCTGACCATACAGAGCTTGATATTTCACAAAGGTTTCACAATATGTGTACCTATTATCTCATGTAACCCTCACTGTATTCCTATACAATCACACTTGCAGCTTTATGGTTATAATTTCACAAGTATTGCCTAGCAACGTCTACCCCCATATCCCCCCCGAGCTTCTGTCCATTTTGGACCCTCGTTGCATCTTGAGTCTTTCCCACACCTCTCCCCAACCTCGTCGCATCCTTGATGGTGATCGAGGATGTCTGTCAGTGACACCGTTTGGTAATAAACACTGGGCTAAATGCTGTTGAGGCTGGGAGATGTGGCTCTATCAAAAGTGGGCACATCAAAATCGCTGCATTTGACTGGCTGTTGCTGGGAGTGGCCCATTCTGATGGCCAGACCAGTACTTTTCTCTTTTTTTAGTGCAAGAGATGAACCCAGGTCTTCTGACACCCCCCCCGGTGTAGGTGAGTGTGCGGCTCACCAGTGGAAGCGTGACCACTAGTGCACATCACATGAGGATGAGTGGCCTCTCGCATTCTTTCTCTCCTCTCGGAAATGCAGGAGACTGATTATAAATCACTAAACCGCATCTGGCCCGTGGAGTCCAAAATACTGGCCACAACAGATGAGAAGGGAGGAAAATCAAGGCCTCACTGCTGATTGAACCTAACCGTCTCTAATTGTTTGTTAAGCCAGGGATTTTCAGCTTCACCAGTTCTCTGAGCTTCTCTCTCTGGGCTGGGTTCTGGCCTTGGCCACTCCCGTGGAGACCCAACCAAACTCCATTGCCTTTCAACCTTTCCTGGCGGACCTCGGTCGGAAGGCCTCAGAAGTGAAGCAAGAGATGGTCGGACTAGACTTCAGAGGAGCTGTCTGCCTGGGGGCGTGACATCTCTTCCGGGGGATGCTGAGAGACAGATAGGCTTGGGTCGGGCCTCCACCCCACTCCCTGGCACTGTCCCTCACACGCAGTGGCCACTCCCACGACACGATGGCAGGTACTGAACCCCCATCCCTGGAGGCATCAAGTGGAGCATGGGGGACCTGCTCTCAGGACTGCCTAGGATGGGATCCTGGGAGGGACGGCGAGGATGGTGGGGACAGGTAAACTCCTTCAGGCTCTGTTTTCAAGAAGACTGGGCTCACAGGGACCAGGAGACCTGGGTTCCAATACTGACTGTGTGTCCTTTGGAATATCATCTCTTCCCCTTTCTTAGCCTCAGTTTTCCCATCTGTACAATGACAGGATTTAATTTTTTTAGGCTGTGAAGACCCTTTCCTCCAATGACATCTTACGTGGAATCTTCCCAAAAGCAGGGAAGAGGGAAGCTGCTCTGGTTTGAAGGTGGGGGGGCCAGCCTCCCGCCCATGGCCTCCCCTTCACCCCCCGGCACACATCTCTGAATCCCACTGGGCAGGGTTAAAAACCACTGCAGTGGACTGTCCCACGACCTTCTCTGCTCCATTGTTTCTGCCCCGTGATCTGGGCAGGGACGTCTGTTGCCCACCACGAGGCTGTGTGGGGTTCCTGGCCCCGAGGGGTTAAGGGCTGCACTTCAGACGCCACTAAAAGAAAGGAGCCCTGAACTCCTGTCCATAAAGGGGGGACACAGCACCCCAGGAGCACCGGGCCGGGAAGCACTTCCATGGATACCACACAAAGCTGGTGTTATATCAAAGGGCAGAATCCACAAACTGGACCCTCACAAGAGAGGGGTTAATCTAGAAAGCAGAGTCTACAAAGGGGAAAACAGACAGAGTGAGTAATCTACAGAGTGGGTAATCTCAATAAATTAATCCACAAACTGGATAATCCACAAACAGGATAATCTACTGAGTAATGTAATAGACAAAGTAGAAATCTGCAATGGTCATCATAGAATGAAACGACCAAAGGCCCTAGTCCCCAGACAGCACCCTCACCACCACCACTCCCAAGGCCCACGGTGGTCCAGCCGCATCCGTTACTCACTCCGCCTCTGCCTCTTCCCCTTGATCCCCCGGCTGCCGGCAGCGAGATGCATCCAGCTCAGAACCAGGGCCACCACACACAGCCCAAGCCGCATAGTCACTCGCCAGCTCAGGCCCCTGGTGGGAGGGGTGGTCTCTGGGGGGTGGATGGCACGGGGCTCTTGCTAACGCCTCCGGGGCTGGGTCAGCAGCAGGAGGCCCAGGCCTGGGCTGTATCCCAAATCCACCATAATCTCAGCTGGGGACAGAGAGGGTGTGGGGAGCCCACTTCTCCATCAGCCCATAAGGAGGTCCAGAGAGCTTTCCTCAAAGGCACCTTGGGGTGTCACATGGGAGAACTCTTTGTCCTTCAGCAGGGACACCTCCAAAAACCAACCTGTTGGGGGAGGAGAGAGAAGGGTTAATTCTGGGGAAACATGGGACCCCCCAACCTATGCCACCTATGCTCCCATGCGGTCCCCTACCCAGGAGACTGTGAGAACTCAGAATGTTTGGACATTACAAGTTACCCACCTGGCGCCCCTGTAGGAGAAATCTGCTCCTCTTCCTATCTTGTAAGAGTCCCTAACATGGGATGGGAGTTGGCTACCCAAGTAGTTGGAATATGGTGGACACTCAAATCAAACTTGTGGATCACTGGAAACCAGCTGCCTGGTTTCCGACCTGCCCAATGTTAGGAAGTCCTTCTTTAGGTCTACCCTACAGACTTCATGCTGCAGTAACATCGTGTCTCTTAAAGAGCAGCTCTCTCTGTCCTTCTGTGAGTGACCCTTCAGCCTTCTCTCCCCAGTGCTGAGTCACCAATGTGCCTTTCACCTGCCTGGAGCTAGAGCAGTGGCTCCCGACAAGCTGGCAGACCCTGCATGGCCCTCTGGGCTTGGCGGGAGAAAAGGAAGTAAGGTTTCCCCTGGCCACAGAAACTCTGACACAGCAGGCCCTGCGGGCCTGGCCTTTGTGAAAGGATAAAAGAGGCAGCGACGCCCGCCCTGGCCAGAGACACAGAGAATGGGGATAATCCCCCTGCCCAGCGAGAGCCAGGTCTGTGGACCCGCTGGCCCGGGTGATGGGGGCAGGGGGAGCTGGTCCCTCCCCGGTGAAATGTGTCTGGGAAGTTGGAGCCCAACCTGGGAGTCAGGGGACGAAAACCCACTTCCCACTCACAGTATCGCACACTTTCACAACAGATGCCTGCACGGCCATTGGCCCACACACTTGCTGCACACACACCCACACCCACACAGGGACGGGAGGAAACAGAGAGCCTTAGAGAAGCTTTGTAGATGCCAGAGAAGCATCACCCTCCCACCGGCTGCTTAAGATGCCCTTGGACAAGTCACTTAGCCTCTCTGAACCTCAGTTTCCTCATCTATGAAATGGGGATAAATATTTCACAGGTTTGCTCTGAGAGCCGGCTGAGTTTTGGCTTAACGAATGAGAAAGCTGAAATGCTAGAGCGGAGGTGTCCCTCCCAACCCCGTCCCAATCCTTTCCCCCTTCGCCTCCAGGGAGGCCCCAGGAGAGCCCACCTGCATGGGAGATAAATCATTATCCCACAAGGGAGTTCAGCACTCCCTCCTTGGCCTCTCCCACCGGCTTTGAAGGCCAGACACACTCAAGTGGTTAAGCTGCTTGTGAGAAGTGTTTACATGAGACTGATGGATCCCACCTGGTGCTGTGGCCCGAGCCTGCGGAGATGCCCCCAGCCACCCCCAAGCGCCCCGTCAGCTGCCAGCCCCTACCTGCCCTTCCAGTACTCCCTGCGTGAACCGCCAGAGCCTTCCCGCCTTCTCCAGCCCCCACCACACACTTCCATCACCCACAGATTGCAGACGTCCGGCTGAGCTTATCAAACCGGGGTCTTCAGCTCCAAGTACACAATCCCAGACGCTGGCCGTAGAGTATGATGGTTAAGGTCATAAACTTCAGAGTCAGACTGCCTGGCTTTGAATGTTGCCTCTGCTACTCATTAGTTGTTACCTTAGGCTAGTTGCGTAGCTGGTCTGAGCCTCAGTTTCTTTATCTACAAGAGGGTGGTTGTTGTTTTTAGAGCTTAAGTGAGTTAATACATGAAACTGCTCAGAACGGTGCCTGGCACATAGGGACTCAGTAAATGCTGTATTTTCTATGACCAAGACTGCATTTTGTGTCCACCTTCTGATGGCCATCTAAAAAGCAATAGAAAGAGTTTTCATACCATCTGGATACTTATCTTAACATTGAGCACTCTTATGCCATTTCCATATTTGCATTTATCTTTATGGTTGATTGCCTTGGCCCCAGTGATCACTCAGAGTGATAGGGTTAAACTTTAATGGTGGCCTGTCTCAAACTGAGGTCTGAGGACCCCTGGCAGATGCATTCTCAGGGTGCCCTGAGTCCTTAAACTTGACAAACACTGGAGGAAGACCGCATCGGACAAAGCTGGTGTTAAATCCTGAGTGTGTGAGGCTTTGGTCTCACTGTGTGATCAGTAGCCCTGGGTCCTTGGGGTAGAACAGGTCTATGCATCTCTGCACTCCCTCTACCTGCCCAGCACGGTGCCTGGTACTTCAGAGTTAGTGCACAGCAAATGTTATCACCCTTCCTCTCCCTCCCTCTACTTCCCCCTCAGTCCTCCTGGGTCTTAGCTTTCAGTCTGGTCCTTGCCAGGGAGGATCTTCCAACCCACTCCCACCAGTATCCCCATCAAACCATGATCTCAGCAGGGAAATGGGGAGGAGGCTGCAGATCTGAATGTCACTGGAGAAAGTGGCACTGGCCTTCCTTGCCCATCACTGGATAGGAAGAGTTTCAATACAGAATCAACCCTGGAAAGGAGCTAAGAGTTCATTCTATCAGGGATACAAGCAACAAATAGGAGGGACACTGGGTGTGGAGAGGGTGAACTGGAGGGCAAATGTCCCATCCAAAGGGAGCATCTGCTCTTCCATTCCAACTGACAGTTGATAGGCAAAAATACTGGTTCCACGTTGCTAGATCTTCTGATTTTTTAAAAGAGAAGTGGAAAACTCTGAATTTTATGTGATATCTGATTTTAAAGGCAGGACAGGTCTCAGACTAGGAATGCTGCAGTACCAAGCCCCAGAAGGTCACAGGTCCCTGAATCCACATCCTTCCAGAGAGGAGGTCCCTGCCCCCTCCCCCCACCCCATCCCCCCCCACACATATGCAGTGGGTACACACACACAGACAACCTTGGACCAAGGCTGAGAGAGGGGATAGGAGCTAATGACTCTCTTCTAAGTAGCCTGTCTCTTTTCCCTCGGTTCCTCTGACCCTTTGGCTACATGGCACAGGCAGGTCCTATTTGGAGGCCCATCACTCTGCACCGGCAGAGCCAGCAATGGGAACTGCTGGCAGTGATCAAGGTCTCAGGCATCCATGGGGGTGAGGAGGGGCATGTTGTCTCTGCCAGGGTCGGGGTGAGGGATTCACATTCATGACGTGCCTGCACCACCTGCCGTGCGCCAGGCCCTCACTGACTCCTCACCACAAGGCTAAGAGGAAAGCAGAATTACTCCCACTTTATGGGCACGGACAGGTTAAGGGTCTTGGGGTTACAAACCTAGTCAGTGAGCGAAGGGTTTGCTGCTCAGGACTGGGGATCTGGAGGGCAGAGCAAAAGGCGCAGGGAGCGGAGGGGTGTAGGGCACAACCCAGCTTGGGGAAGGGGTGGAAGGCAGAGGCAGAGGCTGGGGCCCAGGAGAGAGGCCCCACGTGCTAGGTGGTCCGAGGAGGGGAGGACAGACTGGGGAGGGGCGCACGGCTAGGGGTGGTGCTGAGGGCGGGGACTCAGTGCCCCCAGAAGTCTGGATAAACTTTCACCTTCTTCCCTGCAACGCTATTTGGATAAATCGGTACCCGGTCCGGGGCCGGATACAGACCCAGAAATGTAAACCATCCAGATAATTTCTCCTTAGCCCTCCCCAGGACCAGCTACGGGTGGAGAGGGCTGGCTGGCGGGGGCAGAAGGATTGCTGGGCTGGGGGCGGGACCTAGTACGTGCCGGCCCGACCTGTCGGGATTAGCGTGTCTGCCGGAGCCAAGCCAGGTGCTGGGGCCGACCGTCCCCCCGCCCCCCAACGCCAAGGGCAGCGGGGAAGGGCTCCTTCGCGCCCCTTCATCACGACTCCAAGCGCTCAGAGCCTTCCTCCATATTATCGGGAGAGGCCCAACAGGTGCAGGGGGAGGGGAGGTGGACCTGAAGTCCCCCTGACTGCCCCCCAAAATCCAAGAGAACTCTCCAAGTCCAATAGGTGGGTTTCACAAGAAAACCCTTGCCCCAAGCTCGCGCACCCGGAATCCGACCCGGCCCTCCTGGGAGCCGTGGGTTAACAAACAGCCCCCATCTTTCCCCAACCAAGCAAGACCGTCTGTCCCTCAGCCCCCCGAACCCGCGGGACAGTGAGCCGCGCCACCCCGCAGCGCACCGTGGGGGCGCGGCACACACCGCCTGCCACGTCGGACCCGGGCCCGGGCTGCGGCACTGGGGGTGGTAACTAGAGGCCGTGGGACTCGGGGGAATCCGAGGCGAAGACACCAGGAATCAAGAGCTTCTGGATCGGGGGTGCTGGACAATAGGTCTGGTGGATTTGGGGAGTTCAGAACTTCGAGTGAGCACGATCACCGGGGGCTGCCGGGTTGAGGGCAGCCCGAGGCAGCACCGCGAGGAGGCTGCCCACTGGCTTAAGGGATGCCGGGGGTGGGAACGGCAGGATTCGCAGGAGGGACTCCAGAAGGTGCCCTCCCCCGCCCTCGCTGACCCGACAGCAGTCATAAGTCCCCTTGCTCTGGCGGTCTCCCCGCCCCCCCTCCCCCCGCGCTCAGCTCGGTCAAGCCCAGATGAGAGGGCCCACGGCGACCCAGGTCCCAGTGGAAGGGGGCGCTAGGGAGGAGGACGGGGCAGCTCCGTGGGGACTCACCTCCGCGCTGCCAGCCGCGGCGGGGGCAGGCCCGGGAGGGGCGAGGGCGCGGCCGGCTCACCCGCCCGCCGCGGAACTGTCCTGGGCGCCCAGCGCGCCCGCGCTCCGCCCGCCGGTTTCCAAGTTGCTCAATCTGCGGGCGGCTCACGCCCTCCGGGGCCAGCGCCCCACCCGGCGCATCGGTCCTCCGGGGCGGTCCGGTCCGGCCCTCCTCTCCACAGTGCCCCACTCGGCCGATCCGCTCCCGGCTCTCTGCCCGCGCCGGGGCTCTCCGTTGCGCCTCGGCTCCGCCGGAGCTCCCAGCCGGGAGAGGGGCTAGTCCTCCTAACGCACGAGGGAGGGAATCCCCCCCGCCTTTGCAGTCCCACCCCCGAGCCGGCCCCCCTTCCCGGGATCCGCAGCAAAAAACGGACTGGAGCGCCAGGCCCGGGAGTTCGTAGCCCCCCTCCCGCGCGCACTTGCCCCCAACTGGGGCGCTGCGCTTGGAGCGCAGGGCGGGCACCCGCACACTTGGTCTGGACCCTGGCGCAGACCCTCTGTCCTTGTCTCCTCCCCTTCCCCCACTCCGCATCCTGGGGATTCCACGCAGCCGGAGCACCGGCTGCAGCTCCAGGCATCTTGGGGTCAGAACAGGGCCGGGGAGCCTCTCGAAACCTCAGTTTCCCCATCAGGAACCTGGAAAGTGACAAGGAACAGGCTCAACGGGGCCTGTGGTCCTGGCCACGCCCTCCTCTTCTCAGAGTCAACTCTTCATAGCATCTTCCCAGTGCAGAGGAAATGTGAGGCTATAACGTCCCGGGAACCCAGGTGAGGACCCTCCACTGGGACCTGGTGCAGGAGAGCGAGGTCGATTTTGAAATAAGACGGAGATTCAAATCCCTGCTCCATTACTTACCAGCTGTGTGGCCATGCCTAAGTTACTTAACCTCTCTGAGCTTCAGAGTTCTCATCTGTTTTTTAGGGGCAGTGAAATGAAGGGTGCAAATGCCCGGTAAATGGTAGGGACCCTATGCATGCTTGTGGACTGGGTCTTGAAGGGCTGCAGGCACCTGCAGTGACCCAGATGCTGTTGAAGTCAAGCCTGAAGAAGGGAGGGAGGGAAACACTTCTTAGGGTGGCAAACAGCTGTTTTCCAGCATTTCAGATTGGGTAAAGGGAAATGGGCTAAAACTATAGTTAGCAGGAGTTAAGTTAGAGCAGAAAAGCTATACTGATGGGGGGGAGGGGAGAGGGGAGGGGGTAGGAGTAATCAAGACAGGCTGTGGAATCTCCTTCTCAGGAGAGGAGGGGGGAGCCCTAACTATGGAGACAAGGGAACAGGGTCTTTTACAGTGACAGGGGCATGGATGGAGTGACCTCTTGTGTGTCCTGATGGCCAGGGAGCAGAGCTGGTGGATGGCCAGAGAAAGTGGAGCGGTTGGGTCCCAAATACCAGGGTTTGGGCTCATTCATCCAGATCCTTGCCAAGTTTGCAGGGGGCAAACAGCCATTTCTGAGTTGGTCCTGGGCCCCCTCCACCCCTGCTCTCCAGCCCCTCCCCTCTCCCCTCTGCCCTGAGCCTTTCCTCCATCTCACCGGCCCTTGGCTCTGCTCTGTGCCTAATCAAACAGCCCCAAATGCCGAAAACTCGATGTTTATTTTATTTTATTTTTTTACACACTTGCATAACTCCCTGACAAGCCACGCCAAGCGTTGGGCTTTTTGTTTGGTTTTATTTTGTTGCATTTAGGGGAAAAAAAAGAGAGAGAGAGAGAGAATGAATAACACAAACCACCCAGCCCCAGAAGCTGTCCCAGGCCAGGCAGTGGGTCGGGTTTCCTGCCTGAGGAAAAGTCTGTGGGAGTTGGGGGGCCTCGCTACTAGGCTCAGGAATGAGTGAGAAAGGGAAGAAAGCCACCTGGGTCAGAGAAGATAATGGGTTAGAACCATGTGACAAAAATGGATGAATGAGAAAGAGAATTTCTTGTGCACCTAATATATGCCAAGCACTGTGCTTTGCATCTAAATTCCATTACCTAATTTTGCAACCATCTTACTTTCTTTTTTCTTTTTCTCACAAATGTGAATTCCAAGCCTCAGAGACATCAGGTAATTTGCTCAGAGACACACAGCCTGTAAGTGGCCAGCCCGGTTCCCATTATGCTAAATAACTTGTAATTTCCCTGAAAGAGTCATGGTCCCCTGGGTTTGCATATGCTGGTCATTCTGCCTAGAAATGCCTTCTTCTCTGGCCCTTCTCTTACCATCCTTCAAAATGTTTATGTGAAGTTTCACCCAGCCACATTGCACATCAGCCTCCGGACCTCGTGTAGACCTATTCATCACTCATCACTGGCTGTGGTCATCTCTCCCACTGCAGTGTGAGCCCCTTAAGGGCAAAGGCTGTGTCTGATTCAGCCTTATGATCCCAGCACCATAAACATACTTAACTGATGTTTGGTAAACTGAACCCCTAGACAGCCAGGATTGCATCTTTTGTAGCTCCTGCAAGCTTATTCAGATGATGTCCCAGGTCACTGTTACTATTCACCCAGGCCAAGATCATCATTCTCATTAGAAGACCTACGGTCAGTGGACTCAGGCCAGGGCAGTAGCTCCTAGAGATTAGTGAAATTCTTTATACTTCATGTCGTCCTCTACCAGGCAAGAACCATTGTACCACCTGCAGTGTCAGTATCAATATACTTTTAGCTACAAGTAATAGAAGACCAGCTCAAAATGGCTTAGAGAGCAGGGTGGTGTATTATCTCATGTATCAGGAAGAGCTGAGGTAGGAATGATCCAGCAGCTGAGGAACCACACACATCAGATTCTGTCCTCTAATCTCATTCCAGCACCCTCAGTATGTTGGCCATTAGCCTCATGATCACAAAATGGCTGCAGCAGCTCCAGGCACTACATCTTCAACCAAGTCCAGCAATAACTTAAAGAGTTACGTGGCACTCTAAAATGGTTAAAAAGATAACACTGTGTTATTTTATCCCAATTAAAAAGAAATTTAAAAGAGCTAACTGGATCACATGCCCACCACTGAACCAACCAGACAAGAGGGATGATGCTACTAAAATTAGCTTAGGCCAGTCAAGATTTACCTGAATTATGGGGGGTAGGGTGTTCACAGACAAAAGCAAAACTCTGACAGCACTGAAGAAGGGGAGATGGGCTTTTGGGTAGGCAACAAACAGTCCTTGTGATCACACTGTGACTCAAAGAAAAGATGACTTTGTTATTGTCAATTTATTGCAGACTCTCCTGCAAACCTTAGTCTCCGTGACCCCATTGTCCTCTGAGATCTTGTCCTCTGCCTCTCTTTCATGGAGGCAATATAGGATAGTGGTCAAGTGCACCGACACTGGAATTAGGCTTGTCTGAGTTAGAAGCCCATCTCTAGCACCAACTAGCTCAATGTCCTTGGACCAGTCACTTCACCTCCCTGAGCCTCAGTGTCCTCATCTGTAAAATCAGTATAGTAACACTGCCTGCTCCACCACAGTTCTTATGGGCCTAACATTAGGAAATGCATTTAAAGAGCTCACTGCAGTGCTAGGAATCTTAGTATTTAGTTCATGCTGGTTTTTTATAATTAGCTATAATTTTGTCCTGTCATTCATAAATATTAACTGCTTTTGTATCCCAGGCATTGGGCTGGGAACGGAGGATAGAGAAATGGATATAAGGGAATTCCCTGGCGGCTCAGTGATTAGGGCTCAGCGCTTTCACCGCAGTCCTGTAAGCCGCATGGTACAGAAAAAAAAAAGAGAGAGAGAGAAATGGATATCATACTGTCCCCCTAAGGCACTCCTGGTCTAGTTGGGGAGATAGATTTATGAAACAAGGTAGATGAGGAAGAGTGATGGCACAAAGAAAGGGGCAATCGTGGCTCCTTGAGGGCATCAGAGAAGCTTCTCCAAAGAGGGGATGCTTGCTTGAAAGACTTGGCATTTTCTAGGCACGTGAGATGAAAAAGGCATTCCAGGCAGAGGGAATGGTGTGTGCAAAGGGCCAGAGGCCTGATGCATCATGGTGCCCTTAGAGGTATAAGTTCATCCTGCTTTGTGGGGATTTAGGATGAGAGACGTGGGAAGGAGGGCAGCAGGTGTGATCCTTCCAGAAGGGCCTCATGGACCAGGCTAAAGGACAGGGACTTTACCCTGAGCGCAGTGGGGTTTATGAAGTGGATAAGAGGCAGGATGGAGTCGTGCATTAGAAGGAGTGCCTGGCAGCTCTTGTGAAGGCTGGCTTTGAAGGGGAGAGTCTGGAGGGGGTGAGGAGCCCCAGAGAGGAAGGATGGGGGGGGCAAGTTTCCTGCTCTTCCCCTTTCCTCTCTCATTCTCCCTTCCCAAGGGCCGGTGTGTCCTCTGGAAGCCTGCTCCCACCATAAACCCACCGTCGCAGAGTCTCTGCCTTGTAGGGAGCTTGGGCTCCCCTAACACACCTCTGGGATGCCACAGCCCCCACCCCGCTGGGTCTGGAAAACCCACTGATTCTCGCCCCGGGGCGGGGGTGGGGGAGCACGAGCCATCAGCCTCCTTCCCCTCACCCGCCCTTCGTGGCCCTCCCTGCAGTATCCTGGGAAATTCCTGCTCTTTTCCATTCCTGCTGTTCTGCATCCCCCCTCTCCTCACCGGGGTTACCTGCCCTCCAGTAACTTCTTTGGTTACCCAGGACGCTGATGTCTGTCTCAAGGTCCTCTTCTCCATCGCAGGCACAAGCGTTATCTCAGGGACCTCACGCTCTGTGTCAATGCCATGTTCAGCACCTCCCGGACCTCCCAGACAGTGTCAATAGTCCACTTCAGCCTCCTGCTCACATGGCCACTCCCTCCTCTTGGTCTCACCCAAACTGGTCCATCCCTGAGATCCCAGACTCCCCTCACGGGCCCCCACCATACCCTCCTCCTCCCTCCCCCGCTAATTCTGATTCTTGACGTTTTGACTACTGGATAATGATTTCTGCCCTGGCCTCACCTCAACATCTCAACTGCCCTGCAAACCCTCAGCGCCTTCCCACTGAGCTCTGCAGAAGAAGCCCCCAGCTACCTGCCAGCCTCCACTGGGCACTCTGCCACCAGTGTCCCCCCCCCACCCGGCTCAAGCCACCCAGGCCCACCCTCATCAAGACAGCTAAGACAGCCAAGAGTGACCCCTTCAGTGTCCTGCCTCTAAAACTAAACTCGTGACCCAGAACCTCTTTCTCTGCTGATTTCCCCCTTCTTGGTAAACAGCAGTGAACCTGACAAACAGGAAACTGGGAGTGGTTTTTCATTCTTCTCCGCCTCTCACCTCCCACATCCACTCCATCGGCAAATTCTGTTGGTTCTACCTCCAGACCATTTCCCAAACCCACCTACTGCTTACCTCACTGCTACCCCTTTATGCCATCTATGCGGCTTACCTGGTCCATTGTAAGCGTCCCTGACGGCTTCCCCTCTATCCCTGCTCCCTCCCCAGCACAGGCTTCACACAGTAGCCGCAATAAACTTTAAAAATTATAAAGCAGATCCCATCACTTACTTCCCTGCTTAAACCTTCTAGTGATTTTCCATCACACTTAGAATAAAATCCAAACACCATCCCTTATAAGGCCACATCCCTCCGGCTTCATCTATTGCCCCTCTCTCGGCTTCAGCCTTACCGAGCTTCTTTCAGCTTCTTGATCACTCCAAACTCTTTCTCATCTCAGGGCCTTTGCACCGGTCCCCTGCCGGCTCATCCTTCCCACAGACCTTCACGTGGGCAGCTTCTTTTCCTCCTTCCAATCTCAGCTTAAACATCATTTTGTTGGAAGGGCCTTTCCTGACCTCTCCATCTAAGTAGTTCCAGTAACATTCCCTATCACAGCTTCCTTTCTGTTTCATTGGATGTTGTATTTTTTAAAATTTATTTATTTTTAAACTATAAATTTTAAACAATTTTTATTGGAGTATAGCTGGTTTAAAATGTCGTGTTAGTTTCTGCTGTACAGCAAAGTGAATCAGTTATACATATACATATATCCAGTCTTTTTTAGATTCTGTTCCCCTATAGGTCATCACAGGGTATTGAGAAGAGTTCCCTGTGCTATACAGTAAGTCCTTATTAGTTATCTATTTTAAATATAAAAGGGTGTGTATGTCAATCCCTATCTCCCAATTCATTTCTCCCCCGCTTCCCCCCAGTAACCATAAGTTTGTTCTCTTCATCTGCGACTCTATTTCTGTTTTGTAAATAAGTTCATTTATATCGTTCTTTTAGATTCCACATATAAGTGATGTCATATGATATTTGTCTTTCTCTGTCTGACTTACTTCATTCAGTATGACAATCTCTAGTGGGCATTGTATTTTGTAATCATTCACTTGCTGGCTCCCCTGTGGGACTTGAGTTCCCATTGCTTGCATGTGAAGAGCCCTTCTTCCTTTCATAGTCCCTGCGTGGTCCGTTGCTAAGGTCACCAGCAACCTCCTAATCGCCACATTCTGTAACTCCTTTGTCTTCCTTTTCTTTCTCTCTGCAACTTTTTTTTTTTTTCTTTTGGCCCCACCCCCGCGGCATGCGGGGATCTTAGTTCCCAGGGATCGAACCTGTGTCCCCTGCAGTGGGATCTCAGAGTCCCAACCACTGAAACGTCAGGGAAGACCCTCTCTGCAGCTCTTGATACCCCCTCCCTCTTGGAAGCCTTCTCTCCACGGTCCTGGCTCCTGTTCTCTGTCCTTTGCCAACCTCTTCTCCCAGCCCTTAAGGGTTTTTCTTGGCCCTCTGTGCTACTCTTTGACCACGAACTAAAATAGATAAAAAAACACAATGTCTGATAGTAAGAAAAGTAAGTGTGATGGTTAATTTTGTGTGTCTACTTGGGCAGGCCATGGTGCAAACATTATTCTAGATGTTTCTGTGAAGGTACTTTTAAGATGAGATGAACATTTAAGACTTTGAGGAAAGCAGATTACCCTCCATAATGTAGGTGAGTCTCGTCTGATCAGTTGAAGGCCTTGATAGAATAAAAACTGACATCCACTGAGCAAGAAGGAATTCTGTCAGTAGATGGCCTTTGGACTTGAACTGCAACACCAGCTCTTCCTTGGGTTTCCACCTTCAGCTTATCCTGCAGATTTTGGACTTGCCAAGCATCCACAATTGTGTGAGCCAATTCCTTATACTACACACACACACACACACACACACACACACACGCACAACACATTGGTTCTCCTTCTTTGGAGAGCTCCACTAATAGAGTGTTAACTAAATGTTGGGGCTGAGAGTTCTAGTCCTGGGTTTGCCACTTTCTGGCTGGGTGACCTTTTCCGAGTCCCTTGACACTTCTAAACCTGTTTCTCCCACAGTCTTTCCCATACCAGTAAATCCAACTGCTGAAGGTAAAACCCAGAGGCATTCTGGATTGCCATCTCCTTACTCCCCAAGCTGTTGCACTTCTGCCTCCAGAGGGTGTCTGAACCCATGCACTGGGCTCCATCTCCTCTCCCATCACCCTGGTCCAGGCACTGTCATTGCCTGCCTGGTGATGCTGGACTCCTGGCTTCCCTTTTGTCCCCACAATCCACAGCAGCCAGGGTGATTTTTTTAAAATATATAAATCAAATCATAGCACTTGTATGAGTTTCCTATTGCTGCTGTAACAAATTACCACAACCTCCGTGGCTTAAAATAACACAAATTTATTATCTTTACTCTTCGAGAGGTCAGAAGCCCAATGTAGGGCTGCGTTACCCCTGGAGGCTCTGGGGAAGACTCTGTTTCCTTGCCTTTTCCACCTTCTAGAGGCCACCCACATTCCGTGGCTCGTGGCCCCTTCCTTGCATCGCTTTGATTTCTGGCACTGTCATCACATCTTGTTCTCTGGCTCTGAGCCTCCTGCCTCCCTTTTATAAGGACCCCTGTGATTATACCGGGCCCACCTGGATGATTTAAGATAATCTCTCCATCTCGAGAGCCTTGACTTAGTCAAGCTGTGAAATCCCTTTTTCCAGGTCAGGTAACACATTCACAGGTTTTGGGGATGCATGTAGGAATCTCTGGGGGGCTGTCTACCATGGCACTCTTAAATCTTCCCAGTGCACTTAGAATTAAGGCCAAACACTTCCCCTGATTCACAAAACCCTTGGTGGCCTGCCCCTGCTCTCCGACTGCCCATGGTGACCTCTTGCTGTCCCCTGAGAGCCCCAAACTCAATCCTGCCGGACAGTTTTTTTTTGCTTTTCCCTCTGCGTTGAATGTTCTTTTCCCAGGTCCGTACATGGCCTGCCCTTCTTGTCATTTACGTCTCAGCTCAAGTGTCACCTCCTCAGAGAGGATTTCTCCAGCCTAAGTAGCTCCAACAGGCTGTTCTGTATTATTTTCTTCACAGCACTTTATTTCTGCCTGGTGTTTTCTTGTTTATTATTTGTTTGTTTGGTGTCTGTCTCTGCCATGGGAATACAGGCATTTCAAAGCCAGGCTCTTTTCTCTCCGGTATCCCTAGCACTGGAACTCAACTAGTATTTGTGGAATGCATCAGTGAGCCTCAATTTCCCCATCTTTCCAATGGGTACGATAATACCTTCTGTCTTATCAGGTTTCTTTGAGGAGTAAATGAGATAATAATAGCTACCATTTTTGTTGCTGCCAGTAATGAGCCAAGCACTACACTAGGCACTTCACACTTAAGACAGAATGTTCATGTGTCAGTTCAATGTCATTTGGTGGCAAAGAACAGAAACCCTCTTAAGCCAGCTCAAGGAAAATGAGGTTTACCAGAACGCTACAACTGATAATCTGGTGAGTATCCAAGGAGAAGAATCAAAACACCGGAGAGATGGGCTGCCTCTCGGGAACCAGAAAGGTGACAGCCATCACTCTCCATCTGTCCCTCTGTGGGGTCACATGGTCCCTTATCACCACTTCTGTCTGTGCAGCTGTGCCTTCTCTCTGAAGACCAGCTTCTACGAGGCCACTTCCGTCCCAACCCGGCCTCAGCTCTCTGTGACCTAACAGCGTGGCTGCCCAGGATCTACTTCTGTCTCCCAGGGTCCCAGCCCATTCCAGGGAGAGAGCGTTCATGTGGCTGCCTGGGCACGTGCCTTCAGGAGGGATTGTGGGGAAATCCCTGGCAGTCCAGTGGTTAGGACCCGGCACTTTCACTGCCGGGACCCGGGTGCAATCCCTGTGCAGGGAACTAAGATCTCGCAAGCAGCGAGGCATGACCAAAAAAAAATTTCCTTCCAGGAGGGATTGTGGGTAGAGGACAATTCCAAAGAACGGGGTGTGACTGGGCAGACACTCCAAAACACAGCTGCCATAAAACAGAGTACTTAACACGTTCTGGCACGTAGTACATCCTCAACGAACACTCTCCCTTCTCCAACTGCCCTGACATCTTCTTAGTCCAGAGCTCTCTGTCTCCTTCGTATATCCATCTCCAGCTTGGTTCGCCTATCTTCACACCTGTCAATACTTCAAGCTGCCGGCCATCTCTCCAAATTCAACCTAGAAAAAGTCAGATTACTCCTTCCCTAGAAACGAGCCCAGCTCCCTAGTCCTCCTGTCTCTGACCCAGCTGACCTCTTCCAGGCAGCCCAGCTCCAAATCCCCACGCCTCCCGTCACCTGTCTCAGGGCTTCGGAAGGAGTCCGTACTTTCCTATCCTCTCCCCAGCCCCCGTGGTTAGTCATCTCTCCATCTCTTGTCTCCAGCACCAGAGAGTTAGTGAGTGTTTGTTCTCCCACAGCGTGGCAGGGCAAAGTGGCAAAGCCCAGTGCTTTGGAGCCAGGCTAAACCTGGGTTCAAATCTCAGCTCTGCCTGTTAATTTTGTGACCTTGGCAAGTCTCTTGAACTTGACAAGTTCTGTTTCCTCATGTGTAAAAACGTCGGTAATTATAGCTCCCCGCTTTACAGGGTTGTTGGGAGAACTGATAAGATGCCTGTAAAGCAGGCATATAGGTATTTTCCTAATGACGCATTTTGTGTGTGTGTGTGTGTGTGGCACGCGGGCCTCTCACTGCTGTGGCCTCTCCCTTTGCAGAGCACAGGCTCCGGACGCGCAGGCTCAGTGGCCATGGCTCACGGGCCCAGCCGCTCGGCGGCACGTGGGATCTTCCTGGACCGGGGCACGAACCTGTGTACCCTGCATCGGCAGGCGGACTCTCAACCACTGCGCCACCAGGGAAGCCCTCAATGACGGATTGATTGATTAAGATCAGCAATGTACTAGGAAAGCACAGATAAGTAGGAAATGATCCCTGGCTTTAAGAAACCTGAAGTTTCTTGACCGGTCTGCATTACTCACTCTAATAGCTTTTTGACTCCCTGACTGACAAGGTCCTTCTGGCAATATGTCAGCTGTGAATTATATTATATAACATTAATTGTGTATAACTAGTTCCCAACATTAATTGTGTATAACTAGTTCCCAGTTATAGGAGCCATTATGGTTATTTAGAAAACAGAGGAGGAGTAGACTCATCCTTAATCCCCTCATTGTGGTAGAACATTCCTTCCAGGGATGCTGTTTTGCAGCAATTATGTCACTTGTCACATACCATCAATTGTCATTTTGAAAATTTTGGGCTATGTCACTAAGGATCCTTTTAAGTACCATTTTTTTTTCTTTGCAGTACGCGGGCCTCTTACTGTTGTGACTCCTGCCGTTGCGGAGCACAGGCTCCAGACGCGCAGGCTCAGCGTCCATGGCTCACGGGCCCAGCCGCTCCGCGGCATGTGAGAGCTTCTCAGACCGGGGCACGAACCCGTGTCCCCTGCATCGGCAAGCGGACTCTCAACCACTGCGCCACCAGGCAAGCCCCCTGAAGTACCATTCTGAGTGGCTTCTATACGTGATGTGGTCAATGTAACAACATATATTTGCCACTCTTCCATTGTTAGACACTTGGGTGGGGAAATCCCCCATGATAAACAATGCGCAATGGACGTCACGTGTCCATAGGCTCTGCTACTGACGGGGCAGTCGCTTGAGGCCTGGCGTCATATACCTGTTGACTTGCTTAGTGCTCAACGACGCTGTGGTCTGGATATGATCATCCTCATTGTACAGACAAGGAAACAGGGCATGGCCACTCAGGCAGCTCCCCTCAGGCGCCACAGCCACTAATGACACACCCAGGTTTGCATCCACGTCTCTGTGAACCGTCACCCGGCTCAACCATGTCAATCAGCGCCGCGGACACGACTTCTAACTGCACTGCTGCTGTGCGTGCTTGGAAAGTTCCTTGTCCACTTCGCCAACCCACTTCCCAGCACACAGAACGGTGCCTGGTGCGTCATATATGTCTGAGAAATATTGAGTGATGGGCTTCCCTGGTGGCGCAGTGGTTAAGAATCCTCCTGCCGGGCTTCCCTGGTGGCGCAGTGGTTGGGAGTCCGCCTGCCGATGCCGGGGACACGGGTTCTTGCCCCGGTCCGGGAGGATCCCGCATGCCGCGGAGCGGCTGGGCCCGTGGGCCATGGCCGCTGAGCCTGCGCATCCGGAGCCTGTGCTCCGCAGCGGGAGAGGCCACAGCAGTGAGAGGCCCGCGTAGAGCAAAAAAAAAAAAAAAGAATCCTCCTGCCAATGCAGGGATATGGGTTCGAGCCCTGGTACAGAAAGATCCCACATGCCGCAGAGCATCTAACCCCGTGCGCCACAGCTACTGAGCCTGCGTTCTAGAGCCCGTGTGCCACAACTACTGAAGCCCACGTGCCTAGAGCCCATGCTCCACAACAAGAGAAGCCACGCACTGCAACGAAGGGTAGCCCCCGCTTGCAGCAACTAGAGAAAGCCTTCGCGCAGCAACAAAGACCCAACACAGCCAAAAATAAATAAGTAAAACAAACTTTTTAAAAAATAATAATAATAAATATAGAATGATGAATGGAAAAGGTGGCTGTGTTTGAGGTTGTTCTCATCATGCTTTTACCTCCACTGGGTATTCTCTTTAAAGAAAAAATAACTTTGCTAATTTGACAGGCAGAAGTGTTATCATTGCTTTAATTTGGGTTTCTTTGATGACTGATAAGATGGAATATATTTTACAAACATCTGCCATTAAACATTTATAATTTCTCTCTTGTGAATTAAAAAAAATTTTATTGAGGTATAGTTGATCTGCAGTATTATATTCTCTCCTGTGAATTTTGTATCCGTATCGTGTGCCCATTAATCTATGGAAGTCTTTGTGGGGTGTTTGCCCCTTAAGTTGTATAAGACTGTTAGATGGCAAGAGTATTCATTATTTGCTTGTCATATTCATTGCAGCTATTTCTCCCAGCCTGTCCTTTGCCCCTTAACTCAGATGACATTTTTTCCCACGGGGCTCCTGGGTTTGCATCCATTCTCTTGGTTGGATCATGAGTCCCCAAGAGTAGGCAGCAACTTTCCCAAATCTCTCAGCTCCTTGTCAGGGGCCTGAGCACAGAGCAGGTTTCTAATGAATCATTCTTCAGGGTCACACGACATTCAGTGTGCTTTGCAGACACTTGTTTCCTTTGATCAAAGGCGTCCCCACAGGGAAGGTATTACCATTTACATCTTTCTGATGACGACACTGAGGCACAGAGAGGCTAAGTGCCCTACCCATGAGCGGCCAAGCCTGGATCTGAACTCACACCGTCTAACTCAATAGCCCGTGCTTCCTCCGTCCCACCGAGATGCTGATGGCGGTTCAGTGACCAGCAGCTGGTACAGCCCTGAAGCCCCTTTTCCTTGTGGGCCTGTTGTTTTGCATGGTGTCCATGAGTGTGTGTGTGTGTGTGTGTGTGTGTGTGTGTGTTGCATGGGTTGAGGGGAGGGAATGAAATAAAGAAGCAGTTGGGGCTGAGGCTGGATGGTGGAAGGTCTTGAATGCCAAACCAGGGTCAGACTTTATCCTGTAAAGGATACTCAGATTTTCCACTCATGTCCCTGCCCCTCCATGAAAACAAGGGCCAGCACTGCCCAGACTGCAGGGCCCACGATTGGTGGCAGAGCTGGAAGGATGTCAGGAAGCACCTGGCCATCAGCTCTCCTGTACCTCATGGAGGAGGGGACCAGGCCCAGCGAAGGGAGGTGAATTGCCCAAGGTCACTCTGCCACTTAGAGATTAGAAGCCAGGTGTCCCGATTCCCAGCTGAAGAGCGCATCTTCTATCACCCAGCCCCTCCAGGCAAAACCAGAGTGTCTAGAAGGAGATTGGGCTGAAGCTCTCATTCATTCATTCACTCATTTCATGTATTCAATTAGTATTTATGAGGTGCTTACTATACATCAAGTTCTAAACTAAAACAAAACAAAACTAGAAAACAATGACAGATAAGACAGACTTGGCCCCTCTCCTTGAGGGCAGCACAGATGAGGAGAGGAACAAGTCATGCAGCAATTACATTTCAGAGGAAAGGTGCACCCTTTGGGATGAATTGGAGGCAGTGGGACTCCCAAGCAGAGGTGGACAAGCCATAAAAATTCCTGGAGAAAATGACTCTCAACTGGGACCAGAGAGCACAAGTTGGTTAGGCCAAGAGCGGGAGTGAAAGGTTCATATTGAGAGCAAGAGCTCGTGGGAAGTCCCAGAGGCTGAAGGTAAGTCATCGTCAGAGACCCAGAGGAAGTAGGACATGGCCGGGCGTGCACAGTGAGGTTGGCGTAATGAGAGATGATGCTCCATAAGTCCCTGCAGGACTTACACAGAGCAAGCTGGACAACCAATGAGGTTCAGGTGCTCCGGTCCCTGGACTCTGTGGGGAGGGGATGGGCAATGGAGAGCCCTCGCTCATCCTGCAGAGTAAACCTTCAGTTCAGTCTGGCCCAAGCAAGCTCAGGGGAAAGGAGGGTATTGGTGGAGGGGAGGGTGGATGGGGCAGGTAGATGAGTCAGGCAGGGGCTCATATGATGAGACTGGATCTGTTCATTGTGATGTGTGTGTCTGTGGATCTGCGTGCTCGTCAGGGGTGTGTGTGTGCGTGTGTGTGTTTCTGTGTGCATAGGAGTCCATGTCAGTGCACGTGTCCAGGCACGTTTGCACACATGAACCCATCTGTGTTTGTCTTTGTGGGAATCAGTGGTTATGGGTGTGTACTTGCATCAGTGTGTGTGTGTGTGTGTGTGTGTGTGTGTCTGTACATATGTGTATGTGCTCTCACTTGACCCTAGCTCTGATGTACCCCTCCTTTTCGGGGATGGAAGGAGGAGGGTGAGGATTTGCTAACCCCCAGCCCAAGAATTACTCCCTGCCCCCTGGCTCCCTGAGCCTGTGCCCATCCCACTGCCCGCTCCGTGATGCACTCCCACCCTGGTGGCACCAGGCCGAGAGCTGACTTCTTCCAGCTTCTCTGTCAGCCTTCTCAGGACCCCATTTTGTCTGTGAAGAGTTGGACCCTGAGGTAGGGCAGACCAGGATCTCTGAGGCAGAAGCAACTCAGGTTCACATGCATACACACACACCCAACACACACATGCACGGAAGTGTGTGCACACATACGCACACCATGCACAACTGAAAATATGCACATGCAATCACATCCTCTGGGCACTGGTCCAAGAGGGACAGGAGAAGCCAGCTAGGTCCAGTGTGCCCCAGAGAGGCCTGGGTGCCCTGTCCTGTGTCTTGTGTCTTGCATCCCGCGTCCAGTCCATATTCAGTGGGTGTCCAGGTACACTGATGCTGGGGCTGGTGGAGGGGCCAGTTTCTGAGTGCAGAGCAAACATGGGAGCCCTCACAGGTACCCTGAGGCACCAGAACACACAAGAACATCTATGTATGTTTATGAGACTTGTAGGGGCAATGCGCCCCATGCCGGGGCACCTATGCACACAGAGTAACTGTGGTCATCTGGGCCTGCTCATGAGTGAAGTGGACAGAGCAAGGGCTTTGACAGCCAGACAGGCCAGTTCTTCTATTTACCTGGCTGTGTGACCTTGAGTAAGTCACTTACCCTCTCTGAGCCTCCAGTAAAGACAATGTAACATGGAGATAATAACTGCACCTCCCTCATAGAGTTATGAGAGAATGACAAGTACAAACTCGCTCATTCAGTGTATATTTATTGAGTGCCTATCACTTACCAGGCACCATGCTAGACACTGGGGTTATAACACTGAACAAAACAGAAAAATCTCTGCCCTCATGGAATTACATTCTGGTACATGCAGGCTAACATGCACATTGCTCTGGGGCAAGGCCTGGCACACAGTAGGTTCTCAATAAATATTTACTTCTTACGCTCTCCCGCCACCTGATGTTAGTTCCCGGGTGAGGAGCACGGCAGGAGGCCCTCTACTGGCCCACTCTCCTCCCTCTGCAGTTTTTGACTCCAGCTCAAGTACCTGCAGAAGCCTTCTTCAAGGGTAGGAACAGGGAGGATGCACAGATGCAAACCCTGCAGATGTGCAATAGTTAAAAGCATAGCGGTAGCATGTGCAGCCCTTGGCCTTGGGATGGGGAAGGGAAGGAGGGCTATGTCCTGACTGCCCTCCCTGTGGCTGGGAGGAGAGATCTGTTTCAGAGGGCACTGGGCAGCTCCAAGCACCACCAGCACCACCTGCCACCCAGCAGCACCCCTCCTTCCCCAAGGGCCTACGGTCCTTCAGATTTGGGGGACTGACAGGAAAACTGGGGGAGCCAGGGAAGGCTCTTTGGGAGAGATGCTGCCCTTCCTCATCCAGGCAGACCCCCTCCTACTGAAGTGGAGGCCCAAATGGGAGTGTCTGCTGAAAGAAGAAGTTCCCAAGGGTGCAAAGTCGGGACAGGTCACCTGGCTTCAGGATGGAGTCTGAAAGCTCTCACTGAGCACCTACTGAGGGCCAGGCCCTTTGGTGGCCATGATCTCAATGGGTCCTCACCACAAAGCCTTTCCCCAAAGCAAAGCTTGGGGAAGTTAGATGCTTTGTCCCCAATCACGGCGCAAGTCAGCGGCTGAGAGGATCTGAACTCGGGTCTGTTCTGATTCCAAGAACAGAGGAGAGAAGAAGGAGGTGGCCCTAAAGCTTGGGCAGGGAAGGGAGGGGAGCTGGGGGGCCCCTGGCAGATGGGCTGTGACTCAGACCCCCCAACACACACATGTGCTGAGGTGGCTGCTCTGAGCTCATCGGGGTCTAACAAGGAAAACCCCTCCTCCCACCTGCTTTGGGGTCTGGAGCAAAAGGGCCGTGACTCACAGACAGCTGGAGGGTCAGCTTGGGGGAAGTGGAGCGAGGCATGGTGGGCCTCGGAGATCCCCTCTGCTTGCTCTCTGGTGGTCAGAGCTCCTCTGCCCCACAGCAGTCCACGGCCAGGCCCACCCTACCCGGGGCTCAGGGGAGCTGACGGAGGGATGGTCTAAGCCTGCCTGGAGCACCCCAGGCCGGAGCGGCCCTGGGCTGGTCTGGCTGAGCCGTGATGGAAGCCACCTGTGGTTGGCGGGAACAGGGGTAGATGGGAGGGCAGAGAGAGAGAGGGGCTCTTGTTTCCAAGTTCATGGCCCAGACCTGGGGGCTGGGGTTGGTGAACAGGAGGTGCCAATCAGTGGACCATCTGGGCAGAGAAGTCATCACCCTGACCTTTCACCCTACTGATCTGTGCCCCCCTCCCAGCCTCCCTTTTCCCTGGAGCTACTTGAGAGTTCCTCCAGAGGTGGGGTGACCCGGGTGAGCACTGCCAGGCATTAGAGAGGCGCGTATCATCGCCCTGCCCTCCCCGCTCCGGGCCCCCAGAGTTGAGTGGGGCTGTCCTCCCCTCCCCCCTTCAATAGTGCTCCCGGCCTGCCTAGTAGCAGGAGAGGTGACTTTCTCCTTCAGCCCCAAGCCGGATGTCCAGCCCTAGGCCCTAGGAACCCAGACCACCCCTACCCGGCTGATCCCCAGCCCCGCCGCCAGGCATTCCGTGTGTAGCTGGGTGTGAGCGTGTGAATCAGCTGAGAAGGGAGTGCAAGTGTGCGCTGCGGCGGTGGCGGGGGTGCGTGTGAATGTGTAGGGAAGTGTGGGTGTCTTAAGGATTGTGTATGGGAAGGTTTTGCTCCTGAGTGCACGTGCCTTTGTTTACGCCTGCACGTGTGTGTGTGTGTTGGCCTGGGTTGCTGAGCACGCAGCCACGTCCAGCTGTATACATTTGGGGGGCGGGTGTCAAGAATTGCAGGACCTCAAGGTTCTCAGGGACCCTAGAGCTCTTTCAATCCCACCCCGTGCCCGTGTATTCAGCATAGGAGCAGATGTGTGTGGAGGTGCGCGTGTGAGTAGGGGAAGGTGGAAGCAGCAGCGGTAACAATGACCTGCGTTCTAGCCCGGGAGCACCAGCTCGCTGCCAGGCATCAGGCCAGGTGCTCAAGTGCAAGATCTGAACCAGCGTGATAGCCCCCTGAGAAAGGAAGGAGACGACATCCTTCTGTAAACAAGGGAACTGAGGCTCAGAGGACGGGCATGGTCCCTGGGCTCAGAGGGTCAGCGTCTAGACCGGAAGCCAAGACTTGATCCGGGCCACCCCTCCACCCCACCGGGGGGTTGTGAGGCTCACCCGCAACCTGTCAGGTGTTCAGATAGTGGAGGACCCGCGGCGGGGAGCTACGAGGGGACAGGTGCAGGGGGCGCGTGGGCATGAGCGCGCACGCTAGGGTGTGTGTGTCAACTGGGTGTGTTGGGTGTGAGCACATCTGTGGAAGCTGAGCAAGCACGAGCATGTGGAGTGAAAGTAAGTGGGATGTGAGTGTGGCGAGGATGCGGGGGTGGATTGTGAGGGTCTCTGGGAGGGAGGGGGGTGTGTGCCAGTCCATGTGCATTTGAGTAGGGTGTGTGAAACACATCGAGTTTTCCTTTTTGCTTTTAGTCTCTGACTTCAACCAGGAACAGATGTGTGAGCAGGCTAACGAATTGGAAACATCTGAAACAACTGTCCGAGCTGAAGTATAATAAATAGGGCTTTCATCACATTCCCTGGAAGGGGGTCGCTGGGGACCAGCTCCAGGGAGCATTTAGGGGGTTTGGGGGTTGAAAGTGGCTTGAAGATGGGTGGGTGGAAGAACAGACAGACCAGCCTCCCTTCTCCTGTCCCGGGAAGATGGAAAGAGAGAACTGCGCCTGGCCCCTCCTAGCAGCCACAGGCCTCAGTTTTCCTACCTGTGCACTGGGCTTGGTGTTTGTTCTGGGGTCGGAGACCTGGCACCCTAAGGAATAAGCATTTTTAATTTGGAAACAGGCTGACAGTTGGCCAGACATGGGGCTGAGGGTCATCAGCCAGGCCTGAGCAACCGTCAGACATGCTGGTGCCCTGGCCCCCTGGCCCTGAGCTCCTTGGCCCTGGACTCTGTGCTCCCCCACGATGCACACGAGGCCTCCTCCTGGACTTCAGCCTTCCAAAGGGAGACACACTGTCGTTTCTGTGCCCAGATGTGTCACTTTGAAGCATCTGATAAGAAAATTACAGCTGGGCCGGAGGAGGCAGACAGGGACTTGGAGAGGGGTACTGGCCATGGGGTGTCCTGGCAGGCCTCACCCTCACCCCTCACGATGGCTTCGTCCCAGGCCCACATCTGCCACAGCTGCAGACACACGGTCCTGAGCACTGCCCAGGGAACAGAGGCCCAGAGGCCTCATTCTGACAGGAGCCAGATGCAGCCCCCAGGAATTCCAGGGAAGGAGAGGTGGGAAGGGGTGAGACCCTCTGAGCTTGGGTCTCCAGCCTAGGCCATTGAGAGGCTGAGTATGGGAGGAGGTCAGACCACAGGCTCAGGATGGACAATGGTGGCCCAGAAATTTGGGCTCCAGGCATTTTGATCTCAGATCCCAGGGGCGACATCTCAAAGGAAAGGGCCTTGCGGGCCTGTCCCCAGCCTGCCGGGTCATGCCTGGGTCTTTGTTCAGGGCTCCTCTGCAGTAGCAGCAAAGAAACATTCCCATGACCCTCCAGAGCCAGCTGAGGGATAGACTATCCTGAATCTACCACTGAGTCACCACTAGCTGTGTGCCCTTGGCCACCGATGCAAGGGCCTCAGTGTCTCTCTGTGAAATGGGATACGTTAGCCCCCATCTCACAAGGTTGCTACAGAGATTCCGTGGGATGAAGTGTGTGTCCACTGCAGGAGCTAGAAAAAATCAGTGCTCGGTCAATAAATAACGACTGAAGACTTACCCTGGGCCAGGCTCTGGCTAAACCCTGGAGCTCATAACAGTGATCTAGACATCCTGCCTCCAGGCCTTTACACACACTGTTCCCTCTGCCTGGAACACTCTGCTTCTGGCTCTTTACCTGACTATTCCGACTCACCCTCCAGGTCCTACCTTGAACATCCCTGCCTTAGGAGGCCCCCCCTCCAGCCCTCTGCCCAGGTTGGGACCCCATGACTTGTGCTCCCCTAAAATCCTGCCTTCACCCATTACAACAGCCATCACGCATTACTGTGACTACTGCATCAGGATGACACCCTATCCCATGCCCAGGCCCCCAAGGCTTTGAGCTTTGTGTCCACCTTACTCACTCCTGTGTCCCCAGCCTTCCGTGTCTGGTGTGCATCTGTACATTTTTTAAGCTAGCATTTACACAGCACTTACTCTGTGTCAGGTGATGTTCTGTGAGCTTTACGTATATAATAACTCATTTGATCTTAACAATCCTGAGGAGGGTGCTATCGTTATCCATCTTTTAGAGAAGAGAATGAATGGCCCCAGGTTACACAGCTCGTAACAAATGACTGACTGAATGAATGAATGACATAAAATAAGGTCACCCTCTAGTGAGGGAGGCAGGTAATTGTTTACAATACAGAGAGACACTTTGCAGTCCGGGAGCCGGAGGAATGAATCGGGGTGGGGGAGTAATTAAAGAAGCCCAGGTGACTTGGAGCTCAGGCCTCGGGCCCCAATAGAAGCAAGTCTTATTCGAGATCACGCTCAAGGTGCTCGCTCTGGACCCTCTGGCCTCGGACGAGTGGGGCCTCTCTTCCTTTACACAACCCTGGTCCCTTCCCTCCCTGCTCCCTCAAAGCCCAGGACCCTGCCTCTCCCCTCCAAGCCGTGCTGCCCAGACTGGGGGACCTACACCAGCCGTCCTGCGCAGGTTTGCTGACCTGCCCTTGCCTTGGTCCCCACCCCACATTTTCCCTGTCTGCTGACAGCATCATGGGAACAGGAGCCTGGGCCACTTGCTCCTCCTCCTTTTGTCTAAGCAACCAAATAAGCCCAATATTCTCAGCTGGGATGGGACAAGGTGTCCTCCCTAATCCAAGCCAGTGCTTCTCTTTGGCAAGGCCCCCTGTGAATCCTCCTCCCCGCCCACCTCCCCCCAGAGCCCCTTCCTTTTGAGAGCCAGCCCCGGACTCTAGTACCTGAGGTTCTGAGTCACCGGAGGTGATTTCCAAAGGACCAGATCAACAGGGTCCATCTGGCAAAATTCAGATGTCGTGAGAACTCCTTGACCTTGGAGGCTGGACCGAGAGCTGGGTCTCTCTGTGGGTGTTACTGTAGCCGCTGGGCAGAGCTGGCGAGGGCCTGCCAGGAGGGGGCTGGGCAAGTGCATTTTCAAAGTCCCTTCCCGCGCTTGAAACCTAGGGTTCCTTGCATGTAATCCTGCCCTGAGAACGAGGACACTCCTGCATGTGTCTGCAATGCACGTCTGTGTGTGTATCTGCAGGTGTGCCTGTTGACATGTGTGTGCCTCAGCGTATGCTCCAGAAGTGTGTTTGAGTGTGTGACTCTCAGCACTTACATGGAGTGGCTGCGTGTGTGTCCATGTGCGTTAGCACACAGCATTGCGTTTGTGTGTCAGGAAGTGCAGACATCTGTGTGTCTGGGGGGAGCGCATCTGTGAGGGCAGGTGTGCGTGTGCACATGTCAGGAACTGGAAGTGAGGGTCCCGTGTGGGTCTCTGTGTGCCTCTGCGGCTGTGACAGAGGCGTGTGTGCCCTGGGAAGTGACGGGAGCTCCGGCAGCTCAACAGTTACACCCTGCCCCATCCAGGCGGTGGGGGAGGAGGCAGGAGGGCCTGGCTCAGACTCACAGAGAAGATTTCAGAACGTTCGAGAAGGAGGCATCCCGGCCACCTCACAGTCGCCCCGACAGACCCGCTGGGTGGGGAGGAAACCGGAGCCTTCGGAGCCCTCGTTACACAGCTTCTCCACTGTGAACCCAGCACTGTGGAATGGCGCGGGGTGCATGTCCTCCTGCTGGGTGTGGGGAAAGGTTGAGGAGGGGTCCCGGGTCCTGGAAGACTGTCCCGAGGGGCCCAGCCCTGCCCTCAGGGAGCCCTAATCAGAGGTGAGGTAACTAGAGGAGCCTAGAGCTGATGCCTCTTCCAGCCCCCAATGGGTGCAGGTGAAGGCAGTGTGGCCTGGTTCTAAACGACTTCTCTTGGGAAGCCCGTTCCCTGCCCCTCTGGGCTGGCGCTAGGTGAGGGCACGGGCACAGCTGTGTCCACCGTGCTGGGAGTCCCCTCCCACCCCCAGGGAGGTGGGAGAGGCCTGACTGCTCTTCTCACAGGAGATGCACCCTTACTCCCCCAACCCTTCGCAATTAGACGGTGTGGTTTGCAAACCCAACACCAGCCTGATGAGAAGCACGTTGCCTCCCAGAAGAAGCTGGGAGGACAGGAGAGGGCAGCTCATCACGCTGCCACCTTAGGGAGGGCCTCGGAGCAGAGCTGGAGGGAAGAAGGCCAGGCGGTCCTTCGGCCCACCCGCTCCAGCCCCCTCCCCTCCCCCTGCAGCGTGGTCCCCAGGCCTTTGCCTTCCCTCCTGGGGGGTCATTTGGGAGCCAGATGTAGAGCTCCAGCCTCTGCGAGGGAGGGGAGCAGAGGGAGAGAGAGAACGGGCTTCGGAATCAAACAGATGTAGACACTGGAATTTGGGCTTCACCACTTGCACACAAACTGTGTGATCTTGGGCAAGTTTCCGAACCTCTCTGAGCCTTTGCGCCAACACTCAGGGGTTGCTGAAGACTAAGGTAGATTGTGAATGCCACACCTGTGAAGCCGTGCCCGACACAGCAGCCCGATGGTGCTCTATGCTTGGAGACTCTGCAGGGACGGAGAGGAGAGAGGAGACGTGGGGTGTGGGTGGGGTGGATTTGTAGCTAATTGCAGCAGGCCCTGTGGGTGGAGGTAAGTGCTGGGTGCTGAGAGCGAGGGGCTGGTGGGAATTCCAGCTCTGTCCCTGATGCTCTCTTGGGGGCCGAGTGCAGGTCCTGGACAGCGGAGTAGCTGCTGCAAGGCTGGGGCCAACTGCACAGGCTCACACGGTCCCAGCTCCACACTTACTGATCACAGACAAGCCAGTCTCTCCTCCAAGCTGTGGTTTTCTTCTCCCTAAAGCAAACAGGATAGTAGAATGACCTACCCCGGGGTGGTGATGTGAGAAGCAAATTACTACAAAGGGCTCCCAACTCTGACTGCCTTGGTAAGCCTGCAAGGAAATTTCTCTCTCTCTCTCCTTAATCTATTTAAAATTATCTGATATTGACGGATCTAATCACTTTAAACACAGTATCATATTTAACTCTTTTTCTAAAAAATTTTATCTATCTATTTATTTATTTTGGGCTGCGTTGGGTCTTCGTTGCTGCACGCAGGCTTTCTCTAGTTGCGGTTAGCGGGGTCTACTCTTTGTTGCGATGCGCGAGCTTCTCATTGCGGTGGCTTCTCTTGTTGCGGAGCACGGCCTCTAGGTGCCCGGGCTTCAGTAGTTGTGGTGCGTGGGCTCAGCAGTTGTGGCGCACGGGCTGTGTGGGACCTTCCCGGACCAGGGCTCAAACCCGTGTCCCCTGCATTGGTAGGCAGATTCTTAACCACTGGGTCACCAGGGAAGTCCCATATTTAACTCTTAAAATACCCTTTGAACAACCCGTGTCTATCAAATGGTGAATGGATGGACAGCAGGGGGGACACCCATAAATGGAAGACTACTCAACAGTAAAAGGGGGTAAAGGCGTGCTGCCTGCTGCAACACAGATGCGTCTCCAAATACGATACTAAGTGAGAGAAGTCAGACACCAAAGACCACACACTATATGACTCCATTTATAGGAAATGTCCAGAAAAGGCAAATCAGTAGAAAGAGAAAATAGATTAGTAGGTGCTTGGGGTTCAGAGTGACTTACACGGGCATGAGGGATATTTTGGGGGTGATAGAAATGCTCTAAAACTGGACGGTTGCACAACTCCATACATTTACTAAAGATCATTGAACTGTACACTTAAAGTGGCTGGGTTTTACAAGGGAATTTTATAACAAGATTTTTTTTTAAACCTATGAGATAAACATTATTAGCCCTTTGCCCTTAAAAAAATTCATAGTAAATTTCTGGAATTCAGTGCCAGGGCTGTTTGCTTCCAAAGCCTTTCATTTGGGAGAGAAAAGAAAAAACAAACAACCTGAGATGGATGATCTCTGACTCCAGTTTCCTTCCCATTCAGGAACCAAGAACTGGCTCAGAGAAGTGCGGTGAGGAACAAGGAAGGGGGATTGTTCCAGAATGCCTCACCCAGGGAATAACTGAGAACATTTATTCCCTGGGTGAGGCATTCTGACACTCCCAGTCCTGTCCCGTGGGCCGTGCCTGGGCACTTCCCCAGGCACCACTGAGTTCTCGCTGCCATTGTTCCCCCGGCCCATACATACGCACAGAACATATAATATATATAAGGCCATGTTCTGAGCAACCATTAAGCCCCAGGCTTTGCACTCAGTATTGTACAGACATTATTTCTACGTGACAAGGTGATGCTACAAAATAAGAATTATTATTTCCATTTTGCAGATGAGGTAAGTGAGGCCCAAGGAGCTGTGACTTGAAATGCCACCAAAAGTTCCAAAACCTCCTTTCTCCCTCCTACACCAAGTGGCCTCGGATCTCTCCGTCTATTTCTCGTGGGCTCTAGAAGTCTCTATGAGAACCTCCTTCTGTCTCCGTCTTCCCAGCTCCCTCTTCAATCAGTCTGTCTTTTCTTTGTCTCTCTTTGCTTGCCTCTGTCTCTCAGTCTCTCTGTCTCTGTGTGTGTGTGTCTCTGTCCCTGGCTCATTTATTTTTTAATAACCACAATAATGAGAAAAGCTCCTTTCCGACCCTCCTGGGGAGGGAGACAAAAGGAGGGGAGCCTGGGGAAGAGGGGGAGGGATAACCTCCCTTCTTGCTCCTGAGAAATTTAATAAAGGGCCTGAGAAAGTGCTGGGCTCCAGGGCCGGCCAGTACCCTGGGAAAGGGGGCAGCCCCTCCCCCACCACAGACACGGCTCTGCACGGGCCTGGGGTCAGGGGAGGGAATGTCTCCATGCTGGGCCCCCCTTCTCCAGCTCCCAGGCTTTATCTCTCCCCTCCCTGCTGGTGGGAGCAGTTCCCCCAGCTAATCCGCCCCTGAATATGGTCCATACCAGACTCCCTCCCCTTGACCCAGACCTGCCAGCTTTCCCAGGAGAGCTGCTCAGAGGGGAGAATCACTCAGGAATTGCAGCCTCTGGGCTCACAGGAGGTCAGGCGGTCCAGCCTCCTGCCTTCTGCCGCGTCCAGGCCAGCTCCCCACAAGGCCATGCCCAGCCCCCCAGCAATGTTTGGCAAGAGGGGGCTAGGCCTGCCCACTCCCATCCTGCCCTGCATGGAACCTGATGTCAAAGTATTCAGCTGTCCCTGAGACCCTCCCCAAAGGCCCCAGCCCCTGGCCAGAGAGCCCAGGATCCCGGGAGGGAGAAGACTGAGCCCTTCCCCTGCTCCCTTGAGGACCAGCATCAGACAAGACAAGAGAGAGCGGGTTACAGGTGTCTCGCAGCCAGTCCCCAGCCTCACCTCCCCCTCCAGGGGTGACCTGGAGAGGGCATTAGCAGCTCAGAGGTGGAAGAATGCCCTCGTCTGATCTCCTGCAACTTTTGGGGGAACCAAGGTGGTGAGAGTGGCTGGTTGATGGGTGAGAAGGGACTTCTCACTTCTGATAGTCAGGGAAAGGAAGGCCAGGTCCTGCTGCGCAGCTGACACAGACCCACAGCGAGGGGCGGAGCAGCGGGTTGGTAAGATGCTCCAGCTCATCAGACAACGTTGAGGCCAAGTTCAGTGGTGCAGGTGGGCACATCCAGCTCCCCACCCACGAATGTGCTCCAGGGTCCTGTCCGCCCAGGGAGGCTGTGGGCCCTGAGGCTGCCTGGGTATAGTCACCCTGCTGCTCCCAGTTGTCTGGACAGCCTTTCCCAGGCCGGGAAGCCACACTCTGGCAGAGCTGACAGCATCTCTCACCTGGCCAGGAGCCGGAAGGAGGGGCTGGGGAGCTGGGGCCTGGGGCCTGGGGCCTGGGACTGAATCTGGGACTGGATATTCGCCAGGTCTGCTGCTGTGTTGCAGGGCTAGGGGGAAAGTAACAATAGCAGCTTATCCCTCGGAGGGCTTGCAAAGTGCAAAGTGTTGATGCATTATCTCACTAGATCTTCATGGCAATGTGCTATTTGCACTTTAAAGATGAGTGAATTAGTGGTAAGGAGAAGTTGGGACCCTTGTCTAAGGCTACACAGCCCATTAAGAAGAGAGTCACAGGGCTTCCCTGGTGGCGCAGTGGTTAAGAATCTGCCTGCCAATGCACAGGACATGGGTTTGAGCCCCGCTGCAGGAAGATCCCACACAGCCCATGCGCCACAACTACTGAGCCCACGCACAACAACTACTGAAGCCCGTGCGCCTAGAGCCCATGCTCTGCAACAAGAGAAGCCACCGCAATGAGAAGCCCGTGCACCACAACGAAGAGTAGCCCCCGCTCGCCGCAACTGGAGAGAGCCCGCGTGCAGCAACGAAGATCCAATGCAGCCAAAAATAAATAAATTTATTTAAAAAAAAAAAAGAAGAAGAGAGTCACAATTCAGGCTTGGCACTGAATGGCACTGGATGGAGCACGGCTGACTGCAGGGCCCGGGCAGCACTGCTTACCCAGGGGTCATGAGATACCCTTTCTGTCTCAAGAAGCTCACAGACAAGAGAAGAAGTAAAGTGGGGCTGGGGTGTTGGGAGGGGTAAGGAGGGGCACTAGGGTGGGAGCAAAGGGACAAAAGGTTTCAGAGACGGCTCGAGCTGGGGCTTAGTCCTATTTCATTAGAAACTGGAAGGCAGAGCAGTGACCTCACAGGCACTGCTGACAGATGCCAGCTGCCGACAGGCTCTGCCCAGACTAATAGAGCTGCCTGGTGCCTGGGGGTAGCCAGAAACAGCCCACACTCCTGCACACCTGGGCCGAAGGGCTGGCCTTGCCTTTCCTGGGCCATCTTGCCTGGGGCCACAGGCAGAGGAAGGGAAAAAGGGGCCAAGAGATAGAATGAAGAGACAAACACATCCCCAGCTCCCAGCCTGACTCTGCTCTGTGCCAGGGCCTGCCCGGGGCATTGTGCGGGTGTTAGATGAGGCCACCGGGCAGCTCCCTGCCTGACCTCGAGGAGCTGACGATCTGGCATCCTAGAATCTTCTCAGAGAGCTATGGCCATGGGAAGTAGAGTGTGGTAGGCATAGAAGGGAAGGCCGATGAGCCAATGCCAGAGAGTCTGAGCTGCCAAAGTCCCCTCTTCGGCTATAGGGAAGGCCTGGCTGCTTGCTTTTCTAAATCTGTAGGAGCAAAGGTCAGAAAAGTAAAATATTTCCCAAATATCCTACCCCACTGGCAAAGCACTTTGTGCCTTTTAAGACCTTCCCTGGTTCTCTCAGATCATTTTGGTCCTCCAATCCTTCAAGCCAGGGATTATAAACTCCATTAAAAAAAAAAGAATCTGAGGCCCAGAGAGGTAAAGAGCTTTGCCTGAAGATGCACAGCCTGTGAGGAGAAGTGTGCAAAAGCTGCCTCTCCCAGATCCTTGTCTGGTGTGTTTGGGGTGGGGGGCTGGTATATGCTGAGCTTGGCGGAACTCGGGGGGGAGCTGAGCTGGTTCTGACCCCACTTCTCGCCAGGGGGTGGCTGCAGGTGGATGGGCACAGCTCCCACCTGGAGTTTAGCACCAGCCCCATAGAGGCTGATGGGCAAGCGAGGCTCTTCAGGACACGTGTTTCCACTTTCACTGGAGTTGGGAACTAACAGCAGAAAAACCTGTGAAGCTGCTAATGGGATAATAGAGAAAGTATTTATTTATTTTTCGAAGGAGGCCTGAGAGGATCTGGAGAAGGCTCAGTGTGAGGCCACGGAGGCGGGAGGTCAGCCTGCTGTGAACAGGGATTAAGCAGACACGGTGGAATGAGGGGGTTTCCGGAGAGGAGGCTGGAGACAGGGTCTGGTCGGGTGTCTCAAAGTCACTCCCCCTGTAGGGGGGCAAGGCTGGTCTGAGGACTCAAGTCTCTTCTTGGTAGGGGCACTCGTGCTCCAAGCTTTCCTCCACACCTGCCATCCCCACCCAAGGTGTCGGGCCCGGGGAGGCCATCAAATCGATCTCCTGCCTCTAGGCAGTGTGTCCTCAGCCCCTCGAGGGCAAAGCCCGGGGACCCGTCTCCCTCTGTGTGCGCTGCTTCAGGAGGGTGGCGGTTCTTATTACTCCTTCAGCTGGAGCTGGGACCATCTGCAGGAAGCTAGTTCTATTTCATGATCAAGGTACAACGAGCCTAGCCTCCCCCATCCTGCTGTTGAACTAGTTGTCAACAATTTTCCAGCTGATAGCACTGCCCTTGGACCTCCCAGGGCTAACCCACTTAGGAGCCCCGTTGAACTTGAGGGCAGCAAGTCTCTTAAAGGTCATGAGGTCCTGTGACTTTCAGCCGTGGGTTTGGGGGAGGCTGAGCAGGTGGGGTCCCAGACCCTTCCCCCACTCCAACCAGAGCAGCTCTGCTTTTCTTTGTTTTAAACATCGACATTCCAACTCAGATTTTTCGCCAAAATACTGAAGTGTCTGTTACTGTAAAAAACAAAAAGCATGTAAATATCCTTGTCCTTGCCCACTCTGTGCAGGGAAATAACTCAGGACTCAGAGAGAAGAGACTTGTCCAAGGTCACATAAAGCAAGCCACCCGCCTCCTGGCCCTGAGCTGTCCCTCCATCCTCTGCCGGAGTAACCAGCGTGACTTTGGGAAAACCAGAGACAGATGGAAAACAGCTCTTTGGGGCGCGAGGAGGCAGGAAGGAGTGTGTGGGCTGGTGTTCCCCGGGCCCTTGTGAGTACTTTGCTTCATCCCTCCAGGCCGCAGGAGGCCTGCACAGCAGAGGAGACAGTGAACACCGGGGTGAGGGAGGAGAGGATGCAGTGGCCCGTCTGTAGTCTAGCTGGGGGGCTTTGGGGTTGACCCAGACTGAGGATGGGGCCCTTCCTTCTTGTAGTGGTCCCTGCCTGAGGCTCCTGCTCGCTGGCCTGCTGGGTGGCAAGTTGTCCTGGTCCAGGCCAGGCTGAGTTTCTCCTTTCAACCTCAGCCCAGCCTGGGAAGGCTGAGTTTCCGGAGACTCCCACTCGGACTCTGCCCGGTAGGCATTCCAGGATTCCTGATGCCCCACACTGGGCACCCAGCTGGTGAGAGCTCAGCCCTCTTGGTTGCCAGTGCCTCTCCACCAGGAAAGCTCTTACGATTCTGGTCAGATGCAGGCCCGAGTCTCCAAGCCCCACTCACCACAACTGCATTCTGTTTCCTCAGGGACATGTGCTTGACCTTTGTCAGTCCCATTTCCAACCCACCCCCACCCCCAGTCACTTTCCTGTTCTGGTCCCTCGTGCAGTCTTTTCCTTGGGGGAGCAGGGAGAGGCATTCAGGGAGGATGCCTGTCTGCCTCTGTGCTGCCTGGCTCTGGGACAGCAGACTTAAGTTATTCCTGGAGATATAGGCAGACATTGGGAAGAACTTCCTGACCGACAGGGGCTTAGCAGCTGGAATGGGAGCCAGAGGAAGACAGTGAAATCGTTGGCCCTGGAGACATTCCACAGGGGCTGGGCATGGGGGCAGGTCTGAGGGGCTGTCCAAGGTGGAGGTAGGTTACCTCTTAGAGGCCCCAGTCCTACACCTGACCACAGGCCCAAAGTCCGTGCCTCACCCCTTTGTCTGACAAATATCTGTCGAGTATCTATTCCATGCCAGGCATCCGCTAGGTTCTGCAGAAGAGCAGAAAACAAGAGACATGGTGCCCGCTCATCCTAGGTCATGGACAAAGTACCGGCAAGTTCAAGATATGCATTGTTAGTGATAGACAAAGAATCAGGAGCTAAGGACAGGCCACCTGACCTTAGCTGAGGAGTCTCAGCTAGGACTAGAAAAAGAGGGAAGGCATAAACAGAGGAAGATCCTAGAAACATGTCACCCAGGACCTGAGCCCCATGGAGATACCCCAGAAGCTCCGCTGCGGTGGTGTCAAGGAACCTCTTTCCTTTCACTGGTGATTTTTAAAAAAATGAATAGCCCAGCGAAGAGAAAAATAAAATCACCAGATCACATGAATGACAGTAATCCAGATAGGCGTTCCTATCAACGCTACATTTTTAGCCCAGTGCTTGGCACACAGTAGTACCTCAATAAACATTCGTGAAATGAACATTTGGTCAGTCTGGAACTCAGCCCTCCCACTTGTCCTCTTTCTCCTCCCAAACTGCAACTTGTCTCAACTCGGAACCCCACCAAGGAGAGGATTAACCTCCAAAGCATCCCAAATAATACATTGACTAGGCCTTTCTCCTATAACTGTGACCTACAAAGGAGTAAAAACAATGACGACTAATGTGTATCAAGTGCTTATCACGTGCCAGGCACCCTTCTAATCACTTTGCACATGTTACCTCATTTAGTCCTCACAACTGTCATATGAGATGGGTTCTCTCGTGGTCTCATTTTACATGAGGAAATCGAATCCCAGAGAAGTTATGTATGTCATCCAAGGTCACACAGCTAGTACATAGGTGGAAAGAAGCACTTTCTGTGTATCTACAGGGTGTCAGGCATAGTTGGGGCCTTAATTCTTAGGATAATTAAGAGAAGTAGGTATCATCCTGTTTCGACAAATGAGAAAACCAAAGCTCAGAGAGTTAAGTAACTCACCCAACCTGGACTACTCCTCTGGAATTTGACTCCCAATGCAGTGCTCTCTCTCCCCTGCACCCCGTCAGTTTCCTGAGGTCTTTCCTGAACTGGGGGCAAACAGCTGCCCCTGGTGAGCTACGGGGAAGAAGCGGCTCCAGGAGGAGAGCTGGCCCAGTGACTCGCCAATGGGATTTATGTCCTGTCCAGGGTGGACATTTTGGCTGCTGAATGAAAGGCTGAGCAGAGCTCAAAGATGGAACTTATTCCCATTAAACGATTGCAAATGTCAGGCAGCACGGCCTCGGAGCTCCTTGCGCACGCATCCAGGCGGCTGGAGGCCAAGCTGCCCATAACAAGCATGCCCACTGACCTCATGGTTACTCCTGATGCAATTGGAGCTCACTAGGAGACGGCGGGTTCCGACAAGAGCCTGAGCAACGTGCTGTCCGGGGGACACTGGGGCCCCTCCTGCCTGAGAGATGGCGCTGGGACAGAGGCTGTTGTTCTAATTGATTGAATGAGATCTGTTCCAGTGCAGATGGATGCAGAAATTACCTGCAGATGTGACTATGCACAACCATTTTAACTGTCTGGGCTGTCACGCAGGCTCAGGGAGCCAGGGCCTCTTAGAGCAGGATTCATTTCATGCAGCCCCCCGCCTCTGGGCAGGGCAGGCTGGTGCCAGACTGAGCTGCTGAGTGATGACTACCTCTTTAGGGCTTCCCAGCCATCAGTGCTTCTCGGTCCTGGGCTGTCCAGAGGCCCAGCTGGCAGGCCCTAGTGGCTTCGTGGAGAGCTTCTGCCGGGGCACGGGGAAGCCAGGTGCCAGTTGTCCTCTGTGCAGGCTCCCGAGATTCCTCTTCCATGGGCTCTGCAAAGCCCACCTCCCTGGGTCTTCGAATCCCTATGCATTTCTGGGTTGTATAATACTGGATAACGCTTTTTTTTTTTTAATCCATATAACTATAGCAGTGGTTCCCACACTGATGACACAAGATCCATGAGAATACTGACTCATTCATTCATTTCAGCACCCACGAGCCTCCAAACTCTGGTCCTTGCTGGGACGTAGCAGAGGATCAGCCCTGGCCCCTGTCCTGGAGGAGCTCACAGCCCAGGGAAAGGAGGTGTATGTATAAATAGCTGGTTATCACAAAGTGGGATGGGCTATTCTACTGGAGTACAGGGTACTGTGGGGACTTAGATGAGGGAGGTGACTCAGCGTGGGTGGTCAAGGCCAACTTTACGAAGGAGGTGACATTTCAACTGAGCCCTGAAAGGTGAATAGAATTCCCCCAGACCCGCAGATGGATAAGGCGAGTAGGGTTTCCCTGGCAGGAGAACCCCCATGAACAAAGGCATGGGGGCAGAGGAGACCTGAGGAGCGCTGGGAGATGAAGTGGGGTTGGTGGGCCAATGAGGGGCCTTGAACACCACGCTGAAGAGTTTGGGTCCTGGGACTTCCCTGACGGTCCAGTGGTTAAGACTCCGTGCTTCCAACGCAGGGGACGTAGGTTCGATCCCTGTTCGGGGAACTAAGATACCACATGCCATGTGGCGTGGCCAAAAAAAAAAAATTAAATAAAAAAAAAAAAGAGTTTGGGGGACTCCCCTGGTGGCGCAGTGGTTAAGAATCCACCTGCCAATTCAGGGGACACGGGTTCAAGCCCTGGTCCGGGAAGATCCCACATGCCGCGGAACAACTAAGCCCGTGCGCCACAACTACTGAGCCTGCGCTCTAGAGCCCGTGAGCCACAACGACTGAGCCCGCGTGCCATAACTACTGAAGCCCACGCGCCTAGAGCCTGTGCTCTGCAACAAATGAAGCCACCGCAATGAGAAGCTCGCGCACCACAATGAAGAGTAGCCCCTGCTCGCCACAACTAGAGAAAGCCCACATGCATCAACGAAGATCCAACACAGCAAAAAATCAATTAATTATTTATTTTAAAAAAAGAGTTTGGGTCTCTACCTAGACACCCTGGGAATCTCTGAAAGACTTCAGGAGTAAGAGGATACATGGTTAGATTTACGTATAGTCTAGAACAATCCTCTTGGCAGAGGGTGGACTGGAAGGACAGACTGGAGGCTGAGGCCAGCAGTAGTCCCGGCACTGAGAAAGAAGGGGAAAGGACAGACTCCTGAGAGGCGTGGACAGTGCCACCATCTTGGGGACTGATATGCTGGAGCTGGGGCAGGGGTACGGGGACCAAAAGGCAGAAGAGAGGGAGGTGTCAAGGCTGATGAGCCTGGAGGGATGGTGGGAGGAAGGTGGCCATGGAGGGAAGGAGGAAGAGGACCATCAAAGCACTGCTGCCCAGTGGTCCGGTTCAGGGAACCAGGATTTCCATATTATGATCCTGACTGCTTTCAGAAGTGTTTTGAGAGTTTCTCTGCTCTTTCCTCACATTAAGTCAGCATGTTAATCCCTACTCCTCTTCTATGCATTTCCTCTCAATATGGTGAAAATAATCGGGAAACATCTGGGGAAAAGTATGAGGAGCTCTTTGAGGGGAATCACTGCTTAAAGGCAGTCTATCTGGTGTTTTCTGAGCCCTCTGGATCCACTCTGGGTGAGAGGCAGAGAAGTCCCAAGCCCAGCCTTGCCGCTGAGCCCAGAAGCTTCCTCACCCAGCATCCTTAGTGGCAGTCCAAACCTTCCCCTCCCTCTCCAAGCCTCCACCTGCCTGATCGCCCCTTCTACAAACCACCTTGCCTGCTACCTGCCACTCAGATGACCCTCCCTCCACTATCCACCTTCCACCCAAACTCACTGTAACTGTTTCTGTCCTTCCTTCCCCCGGCCCTGAGTCAGCCTCTCCACCAGTTCCGGGACTTTGTGCCATCAACCATCCCCTCAGCTTACATAAAATGTCCTATCTCCTCCATCCTAAAAGACCCCCTCTGCACCTCCTTCAATCTATTTTCTTCCTTCCCCTCCTGGAAGTCTTTCCACACACATCACTTCCATGTCCTCATCTCTTTTCACCCCTCAACCCGCTGCAACCCAAGAAACTTCTTACAGAGGTCACAGCCATCCTCATCCAACATGACCCCTCTGCACTCTTACCAGCCCAGACCTTCCTTCATTCTTGAAACGGTCTCCTTCTTTGGCTTCTGGCCCCCAGGACCTTCTGGTTCTCCCCCGACCCCCTCTGACATCAACCTGTTTCACGTCCTGCAGGTTGGGCTTCCCCAGCAAAGTTCCTCCTTTCTGCACACATTCTCCCAAAACTTGATCACTGCAGCCCTGACTCCTCCAGTGACATCCAAACCCACCTCTCCAGAAGCCAGCTGGACATCCCCCACCCCTGACACCTCACACATTCTGTCCTCCACCACCCACCCTAAAACTCATCCAGTTCCTGTGTCCCCTGCCTTGACGAATGGCCAGCAAGCTGGAGCCATCCTCCTCCATTCTACATTTGATTTATCACCAGGTCCCGGTGACTCCACCTTCCAGATATCTCTGGAATCGACTTCTCTCCGTCTGCACGGCTGTCATCCTGGTTCAATCTTTTATTTCACACCCGGACAGCATCCCGGTCCTCCTCTGCCTGCAGTAGTCCTCCCTCCAGATTCCTGCATGCCTGGTCTCTACCTTCCCCTCGGACCTCATCTGCCACCAACCCCTTTCTCTCTTCACTCTGATCTCCTTGCCTTCCTACTGTTTCCTGGACACACCAAGCTGTTTCCCATACCTCAGGACCCTCTGGAAGCCTTTTCCCCTGGATCAGCTGTTTTCAAACTTTTTGGTCTCATGAGCCTATTACATTCTTAAAAATTGAGGACCCCAGAGAGCTTCTGCTGGGGTTCATACGGCTTGTATCTATCAACATTTACCAAAATAGACATTAAATCTGAGAATGTTTTAAAACACTGGAACACACAAGCACACGCCTCGTTAGCTGTCAGAGTGAGGATGTCATTACACGCCAGAGGGCACCTGAAAACTCCCCTGTGCGCTTGTGAGGGAATGAGAACAGAAGAGGCAAACAGTGTCTTAGTGCAGTCAGCCCTCCGTATCCATGGTTCTGCATCTGCAAGCTCAACCAACCAAGGATCAAAAATATGTGGAAAAAAAATGCCAGAAAGGTCCAAAAAGCAAAACTTGAATTTGCCATGCTGGCAACTACTTACACAGCATTTACGTTGTATTAGGTATTATGAGTAATCTAGAGATGATTTAAAGTGTACATACGTGAGGATGTGCGTAGGTTATATGCAAAAACCATGCAGTTTTATATAAGGGACTTGAGTACCTGTGGATTCTGGTATCCTCGTGGGTTCCGGAAACAATCCCCCACGGATACCAAGGGACCACTATGTTATAAAACATTTCCATCTTGCAGATCCCCTGAAAGGGCCTCCGAGTCCCCAGACGACACTTTGAGAACTGCAGCCGCAGCTAATACCCATCTCTTTCACTGCATTACTGCTCCATGTCCCTTACAGCGTTTATTACCATCTGCAAGTACCCACTTCCTTGCTGCTTATTTTGTCTCCCCACTAGAATACAGGCCCCGTGAGGGCAGAGGCCCAGACTCTTGCTCGCCTTGGAGCCTAGCAGAGCGTGTGACACATGGTGACATTCAAAAGCAAGGTTCTTCAATGAATGAGTTGTATCAACGCAGTTGTTCTCTACCTTTGCTGCATATTAAAGTCACAGGGAGCGGGTGCTTTTAAAATGCCTGCATCCCAGCCAATTAAACCAGAATCTGGGGGTGGACACAGGCATTGGTGCTTTACAAAGCTCCCCCAGTGACTCCCATTGCAGCCAAGAATAAGAACCACTGGTCTCAATCCTTCAGTCCTCACCAAGGGAGAGACTGTTTATTCCTTGTTTGTTCAGAGTTACACAGGGTCTAAATGATGGCCGCTCCACATCTTGCCTGTCTCCTGCTGGGACAGGCAGCCAGGGCGAGGGGGACTGGATAGAGGATGCTACTAGGCTGGGGTCCTCAGCCAGAAATAAGCGCCCTCCTCAGACCCCGGGCCTTGGATGAGTGTGCTGGGGTCCACGGCTTGCACAGGAGGTGCTGGTTATTCCCACAAACTGGTCTACGAGGCTGGCTCACTGGGTGCACTTTCCCCCACGCAGTGGTGTGGAATTCTGGTGCTTGGGTGACTCGTGGAGCATGATGGAGATTTCAGTGGATGGAGACAGAAATGAGGCAGGTCCCAGATTGCCCAGGGCAGCGGGGTGTCTCACATCCGCCAGCCTTGCCTCCAGCGTAGCCGGGAAATGACACACCTTATGCTCCTACCTGAGCCAAGCTTCCCTCACTGAGTGGTCCCCAGAAGCCCTGCCTGTGATGGGCGGATCGCAGGCCTTGCTGGGAACCACTGCTGTGGGTAGAGTCAGCCACCATCCCACCCGCCCTGCACTGTGCCAGTCACACTCCTCTCCTGGGCTCACTTCCTCTCCTCCACCGCACAGGGGAGGGAACCAAGGCACAGAGAAGTCTTGTTGACTGGCTGAGGACACTGGCCAGGGCTGTCTTGGATGGCTATGTAGTAGATAGGAACGCTGGAGCTCCTCAAGGATTAAATCCCAGATCAGCTATGTGACCTTGGAGAGTCAAGTCACCTGAGCCTCCTAAATCAGACTCATCTGTAAAACCGGGGGAATAAATCTACCTCACAGGGCGGTTGTAATGGATCTAAAAGCACTAGACATAAGCCTGAAGCAGAGAAACTGCTCAGTAAATAGTGATTATGGTATAATTCTTATTGGACTCCCAAATCCCCCTTCTTTCCATCACGCCCTGCTGCTTCTCAGAGGAACATTACTTCTATGTGTATATGACTGGAAGCTCTTTTACACTTATTAGCCCATTTAATTCTTGCAGCAGAATTCTTGTGAAGTTGAAACTTTTGTTTACTATCCTGCTTTGTTTTTGCTTTTTTGATGAAGACACCGGGGTCCAGAGAGGTCGGGTCACCTGCTCAGGTCCCACAGGGGCGAGTGGCGGATGTCCCGATTCCCCGTCCAGAACCTTCTCCACCTCACGGCAGCAGCTGCCACAGGGGCCTGTGGCCGACCCCGGCCCCAGGGAGAGGTTCCACCCTGGGTTCTCTAGGGAGGAAAGAGGCTGGGAAGCCTGAGGTGGGAGGGGGTGCAGGAAAGAGGGTGGAGCTCTGTCCTTGATGCGGTGGCCAGGCCCATTCAGGGCTGTCGCCAGAGTCCTGGGGTTTGGCTGGGACAGCAACCATCATAAGGCAACCACCATTTCCGCTGGTGTGGCAATGCCGGGTGGATCTGGGAAGCCAAGCCAGGCAGGGCTGGGGAAGGGAGGAGGTTTTGCCTTGCCTGGCCTGCGGCTCTTTGTCATTGGGGTGGGGGTCCGCTCCTGCCTTGTTTCACTTCTGTCACCAGCCCAGCTCCCAGACACAGGTAGCCAGGGACAATACCCTCAGCCCAGCTGATACCTGACAAAGGAGGAAAGGCCTCAGCTTTAAGTCCTCCAGAGGGTGGAGGAGGGCAGCATAAAAGTTACTAAGAACCTACTGTGCGCTGGGCCTTATCCTCTATGCTTTGAATAAATTAGCTCACTTAATTTTCCTAATAGTCCGGTGAGTCAGGTATTGTCCTCATTTCACAGGAAGAGAGGTAAAGCCAAGGCCCCACAGTCCTAGGTGGTACAGCCAGGATTCTGCCGAAGCTCATGATCTTTGCAGGACACCATGGCTTTAGGGGAGGCCACGGCCACCGGTGGCCGGTCAGCTCTGCCTAGGACCAGCCCCCCGACCCCGCACAACCCCACCAGGTGGGGCAAGTCCACCTTCTCCGAGCCGGGCAGCTGCAAAATCTCTGCAGCATTTCTGCCACTCGGTTCAGTCCCCAGAGGTGCTGAGCACCTCGCTGGGCCAGTAGGGGTGTAAGGATGGATACGAAAAATGAAGTGATAGAGATACGAGGAACATGCTGGAAAAGGAAGGGTTGTTCTTAGTAAGGGAATAAGAGAAGACATCACGGAGTAGATGGTGTCCCAGCTGGGCTTGGAGAAAGAAGGTGGGTTCCCCCTCCCGTGCAGGGAACTGTGTCTTGCCTTTGGGGCGGGGATGGGGATTAGCAGCTGTTTTTTTTTTTTCTAGCAGAGGCTTCAGTGCCTCCATCAGAGCAGGCAGTTTCCTCCTAGCAGAGTGCATTAACCGAAGTCTTTTCTGGTGAAGGCGAAGGTGATGAAGGGCCAGGAGCAGGTGACGACACTCAATGAGTTAGGATTGGAAGAGGCCTCTTCAGGGCTTTTCGAGACGCTGTCACGTGATAGGAAGTGGCTGAAACCGGAAGACTGGATCACGGGAGCCCTGGGGAGGGGGGTAAGGCCAGATTCCTCGTGGACAGGCAAGGAACCTGCTCTCCATAGTCTCGGACTTGGACTTGGGAGGAGAGAGAGGGTCTGTCCACAGACCTGGGGCAGCTCCTTACAGCAGGACCAGAGGGAAGTGGGGCAGGGCTGGCAACGTAATTCGCACGGCCCCATGCAAAATGAAAATCCAGCCTTTTGTTCAAAAACTATTAAGAATTTCAAGAGGGTGACAGCAGAGCCTTAGGCTGAGCTGGGGGACCCTTATAAGCACGGGTCACACACCCAGGAAGCTGCCCTGAAGTGGGGTCTAGGGAAAGTGAGCAAGAGATGAGGCCACATGAAGGGCGGCCCCAGGGGTCTTCTTCGGGCGTAGTGGTCGCCTGACCAAAACCAAGAGACCCTGCAAACAGAGAGGTGAATGATTCTGAGAGCACAGCCTTGGGCCACATAGCATTTCCTAGACAGACAACCTGCTCTGCTGAGGCGTTTGTAGCCTTCCCAAGGAACCAGTCCGCCTCTGCCAGCCAGCATCCTCAGAGAGGCCAGGTCTTGCCTTATTTGGAGGAGGGAGGGCATTTAAATTTCCTCTCTGTGTAGGGGGAGCTCTCGAAATGCTGGGAAAAGATGTCATGCTTGGAGACCATCTGGGGAAAAGGCCTCTGGAGCTGCTCCTTTAATTTACGGAACTGACAACTGAGGATTCGGGTCTTTGGCAAGTACAAAGGGTGATGGCCCAGAAAAGAATCAAAGTATTAACAGTGGACTCAGTTGGCACTGTCCTTCAGTCCCTGGCCCTGGGGTTCGTGTGGCTGGGAAGCCTGATCTCTGTTTCAGCAGTGGGATCAAAACCAGCTTTCAGGGCAACATAAGCCAGACGTAATTTTTAGCACAGACATAACTTTCTAGTTCCTTTTTCCTACCCCTCATTTTTCAGTTGCCTTTAAAGAGGCCGCAGAGAGCTGAAAAACAAATCCAAGTTTAAAGAGACAAGTGCAGAAATGCAAACTGGGCAAGGGGACAGAGCCGCCAGCTGGACCAAATGTGCCTGGAAAACAGCATCCTCTGCTTGGCAGGTGCCGGGGATTTATGGTTGAGTTTTGCAGACGTTTCATCGCGTTATGAGCCAGCTCAGGAGACCCTCATAAAACTCTGCTTATGTGAAAGAACAAACGAGCTGATAAAAGTCAGCTGCTGCCTATAAACGCGCTGTGGGGACTGTGGCTGAGTAGTGGACTTATTCGTCTGGGCTTTCTGGGCAAATTAAGAACTACTGCGCACGTCTGAATCGGGAAGATGATGCTCCCTGCTCACATGAGGGCAAACGGGCCAGGCTGACCCCCTCCCCCATCTCTCAGTCCGTTAGAGACCGGAGGGAAGATTCTGGCTGAATTTAAGTTGCTGGACACCTACTCTTACGTTCCCTTTTCTTGCCTCCCACAACTGCCCAGAGAAAGGATCCGTCTCTCTCCATCCACTGCATCACCAGCACATCTTTATGACAGCACATCTCACAATGGGCTTACGTATCTGCCGGATCTACCAACTGTGTACTTCCCCCTATTTATCTCTGCGTCACCGGTAATTTGTTCTGTGCCAGGCACACAGGGAGGCCTCCGAATGAATGAATATGGAGGTGGCAGACTGTCAGGTGCCGTGTACGTAAGTCACTATTACCCCGCTCCAAACAGCACAGAGGGGTTGGGGGAACAGAGCCGAGGTGTCCGTTGGAATTGAGGACCAGCTAGGTGCTGGGAAGCCACAAAAAGGGAAGAAGAGGTGCAATGAGAAAGTTATTAAGTCTGGTTTCTTCCCCAGAGAAGCACAATCTTTGTGGCTATCCTACCCAGCTCTCTCTCTCTGTGCTGCTGCTTTTTCTCAGGACTAAGGCTATTTCTTCAAGAATGACTCTGCAAGAGAATGGGGGGGGGGTACTTGCTAAGCATACAGCTACCTCACCCCTGCCCACACATACTGGATCAGAATCTGGGGCTGGGACTCTCATACGCTGTACCAGGCACCAGTCTCAGAAAAAGTGACTTTCCTTTGCACTCGGTAGAAACCAAGAAGGAGCCTTCCAGGAACGATGTGGAGGAGGGAGAGTGCCTGGAAGGACTGGCTTTCTCCTCCCAGCGCCTGGCATAAAGGGCACAAGTGTAAGACTCTGGCAGACGGCCCCAGGACGCACTCCAACCCTCCTGGCTATGGGATCAGAAAGGAGGGTAACTGGCAAGGTTGTAGTGCCCCGAGCCTTGGACGCCTCATGTGCCCCTGCCAAGCCAGACGGGGGCAGCGCCGCACTCACCGCTGCACTTGGAGGACTCACGTCCCAGGCACGGCTGGGTATTCGGGAAACCAACTCTTGTCACAGCTGAGGAGGTGTGAGGGAGCTTCTGCCTTCTGTGGCAGAGAGGAAACAGTGGTGTAAGGAAAAGACCCCTTTCACCAGAACCAAGAAAACCCTGGTACGAATCCCGGCAATGCCACTGATAAGCTGTGGCCACGTAGAAAACTTTCTCAAAGCGTACTTATTTCACGGCTTGTTAAGGGTTGAGGAACATGTTAAAGGGCACAGCCCAGAGCTATGCGCTCAGTAGGTGACTAATAAATCCCAAGTGAATTTCAGCTCCTTCAATGTTTATAAATTTACCAAAAGCCCTCACATGTCTCCTGCCACTTGAGCCTTACAACTCTGTAAGGACAAACGTCATTATTTCATTGTACAGATGAAGAAGCTGAAACTTAGAGGAGGGAAAACGACTCACCCAAGATCACCTGTCTAGTAAGAGGCTGACCTGAGACTTGGACCCAGGTCTGGGCCACTTGAATTCAGCAAGGTTTCCCCAGAGTTGGCTATCAACACACTAGCTCCTTCCCCATATCCCTGAATCTGCTCCTCCAAATGTGCGCTCTCCCCACCTTCTCACAGGGAGAATTACAAACAACCCAATGCTTGAACAAGCTGGAGATGGTCCCCGGCCCCCATCATCCTGATTAAAGTCAGAGAGACCACACAGCCTGGACTCTCCCTAGGCAGGGAGAAGTTCTTTTCTTCAGAGCCTAGGGTCCCACTGGCTTTGAAAACCCTCTACTCTGCCTGAGAGAAGAATTCTGAGGTCCATTCTAAATGTGGTTGGGGTAGAGACAGGAAAGAAACACAAATTCTTCATTCCGTCCCGACAGATTGTCTCACGGACAGGGAAGAGGGTTCTGAGCACCAAGAGTCTATTTCCCCACCTGAGGGAAACAGAGAAAAGAACTCACATTGAACATCTCAACCCATGAGCCAGTGGCATGCTTAAAGGAGAGCCAGAAGGATTCCCACTATGATGATTCTCCCTAAATGTTTATAAATTTAATACGATTCCAGTAAAAATACCAACAGAATTCTTTTTTTATTGGGGGTGAGTGGGTGGGGTGGTATTAACTAACTGAAAATTCCAAGGAAAAAACCATGAGCAGGGGTGGGAGTGAGAGGGAGGGCTACCAAAACCTAACAAGTGTCAAGACTTTGGAAACAACCTAAATGGCCATCAGTAAGGGGCTAAATAAATTATGTTATACCCACACAACAGAAAACTATGCAACTGTTTTTAGAAAAGATTAAGGAAGCTCTTTACGTATTCATACGGAATGATCTCTAAGATACAGTAGGTGGAAAAAACGAGGTGCAAAACTGGATATACAGCATGCTACTATTTGTATGAAGTTATAGAGAATACAAAAATATTTGCTTCTTGCATTAGTCACCTATCGTTGTGTAACAAATTACCCCAAAACTTAATGACTTAAGACAAACATTTATTATCTGTTTCCATGGGTCAGGAATCCGGGCCCGGCTGAGCTAGGTTGCCTTTGGCTTAGGTCCTCATGAGGTTGTAGTCAAGCTGTTGCTGGGACTGTGATCTCATCTGAAGGCTCAGCTCGGGAAGAGGGTCTGCTCCCAAGTTCACTCGGGGCTGCTGGCAGGCATCAGGCTCTCACGTGCGCTCTCCACAGGGCTGCCTCACAGACGACCTCCCCAGGAGAGCAAGGGACAGCACCCACCATGGAAGCCAGTCTTTCCTCATAACCTAGTTCCAGAAATGACCACCACTACCACTGTCTTCTATTCATCAGAAGCGAATCTGTAAGCTCAGCCCACACTGAAGGGGAGGGGAGTATACAAGGGCATGGATCATTGGGATCTATGGGGCTATCTTGGAGGGTAACCACCCCTGCACTCATAGAGGCAAAGAATATTTTTGGAAGGACACATAGGAAACATTTAACACTGGCTGCCTCCAGGGAGGGGGACTGAGTAACGGGGAACTTTTCACTGAATATACACTTGCACCCTATGAATTTTGTACAATGTGAAAGTATCACTTACTCAAAAAATAAACCAAATTAATTGCAAATTTAAAAAGGACAATTAGAGGGACTCCCCTGGTAGTCCAGTGGTAAAGAATCCACCTTCCACTGCAGGGGACGCAGGTTCGATCCCTGGTCGGGGAACCTATATGCCACGGGGCACCTAAGCCTGCATGCTGCAACTACTGAGCTCGTGCACCTCAACGAGAGCCCATGAGCCACAAACTACAGAGCGCACGTGCTCTGGAACCCACGCACAACTAGAGAGAGAAGCCCATGTGCTGCAATGAAGAGCCCAAGCCACAACAAAAAGATCCTGTACACCTCAAGGAAGACTCCGAGTACCGCAACTAAGACCCAACGCAACCAAAAAAAAAGGAAAATAAATAAAATGGAAAATTAGGATAGCAATTTAACAGAAGAAAAAAGCTAAGAAGGAAAAATTATACTTAAATAATACATAGTTATTACTTAGCACCTTAAACATACTTGTGTCTATTCAGTCATGATTACTTGCTTCAATGAGGGAGGTTTAAAAAGCTCATTTTTATACACACACACACACACACACACACATACACACACAAACAAACAAGCAACTCCCATTTGCAAAATACATACTCTTGATCATGGCATTCACAAATTCATTCCAGTTCACCTTTACAGACCCATTTCCTGCCACTCTTCTGTCCCCCTGTGAACTCCAGTGACTTGCTATAGTCAACTGTTAATGCTTCCAGTTCTAGGGGGTACAGGCCACAAGCACGATGCCCACACACTTCCAGGAGGTATCAGCTTCCATTCTTTCTCAAATACTGCCTTTGCTTAGACTGTCCCTGTACGTGCAGCACCCTGCACTCCTTTCTGAGCCTCAAGGCCTGACTCAGATGTCACAGTCACCACGAAGTAGTCCCACAAGCAGTTGGCTGTCACCTCTATTCTCTCATGGAATTCTGTTTTGATCTCAAATACAGCATTATTATATTACAGTTTAAATCTCTTCACTTAAAGTCTGGTCCTTGGACCATCAGCATCACCTGGGACCTCGTTAGAAATGCAGAGTCCAGGGCCCCACCCCAGGACCTACAGAATGGGAATCTAAATTTTAACCAGATACCAGTGATTTACATACATTTTCAAACTTGAGAAACACTGGTTTAAATCTTTCCCTGGTTTAACTATAAATCTTTTTAGGGCTCTCCTTCACCTCTGTACCCACAGCACATCATAAGACCTGATACCAAATGTCTTGAGTTAAGTTATTTACAATTATTATATACGTGATAGATTTTTTTTAAATTTCTGGAAGAAAAAAAAAATTCCTGGAAGAATATACACCACATTATTAAAAATGATTACGTATCTGGTAGGTGGACATTGCGCATTTTTCACTTTCTGTAATACTTCAATCTTTCACAGCCAGAATGTATTATCCTTACAGGTAGAAAAACATGATGACTTAAAAAAATACATGTAAAATATAACATTATAATACATTCATAAAATGGTATATAATTGTGTTGAGCTAGATTCACAGATATGAAAAACTGGCCAAACTATATTAAGATTTTTTTAAAAGATAATTTAAACAATATTTATCAATAACACCCTAATTGTTTTGTTAAAAAAACTTGTGAATATGGACACTAAAAAGATACTTAACAAAATATCTCTGGTGGAGCTTGTTTTATACTTTTCTGCATTTTAAATGTTTTCTACAATTTTTCTGGGTTTTTTTTGTTTTTTTTTTTTTTTGCCATACGCGGGCCTCTCACTGTTGTGGCTTCTCCCGTTGCGGAGCACAGGCTCCGGACGCGCAGGCTCAGCGGCCATGGCTCACGAGCCCAGTCGCTCCGCAGCATGTGGGATCTTCCCGGACCGGGACACAAACCCACGTCCCCTGCATCGGCAGGCGGACTCTCAACCACTGCGCCACCAGGGAAGCCCTCTACTGTTTTTTAAAAAGCATATATCACTTTTGTAATACGAAAAATGTCATTTTCATTTTGAAAAATATCTATATTCTTTATTAAGCCTCTTTACATCCAATGACCCAGATTTTTACACCAGCCCAGGAAGCTGACAGGTCGGGAAGTACCTCAACCATTTCACTGATGAAGGCACTGGGCCTCAGAAACCCAACCCTGAACACCTGACTGTGAGCTGGTGTTCTCCCATCCACGCAGCCACCCCAAGATCAGAGAACTGTAGCAAGTCAGTCACCAGCTTTGGTTTAAAAAAAAAAAAAAAACTGTTATTTGAGGAGTCCCACTATCCCCAGTTACTTACTCTCAGATAGTAAGAGCAACAAGAGAACCCCTCCAAACACAAAGCATTCAGAATAATTCATGCTGCACCACCTCCCCCTGGTGGTAGGCTCTGGAAACTAAAATTGTTTTGATGATAAGGAGCTACCGCAATTCGAAAACAGTAACTGTTTTCCACCAACATCACCTCTACTTCTTTATTTTTTAAAAAATATCTATTTATTTATTCGGTTGTGTCAGGTCTTAGTTGCGGCACACGGGATCTTTCATTGCAGCACGCAGGCTTCTCTCTAGTTGTGGCATGCAGGCTTAGCTGCCCCTCGGCATGTGGGATCTTAGTTCCCTGACCAGGGTTCAAACCTGTGTTCCCTGCATTGGAAGGTGGATTCTTAAGCACTGGACCACCAGGGAAGTCCCACCCCTTACTTCTTTAAATCATCAAAGCCACTTTTTTCCATCAAGGAGTTGGATACTGACACAAATACACAAAACCAGGACCTGGTGTCAACGAGGCTCAGAGCTTTGGATGATGCTGGGGGCAGCGGCACTCTCTACCCCTGTCCTTTCCTTCCTTACCACTTCTGTGGCTGTTGCTTCTGCCCCCAGTGTTCTTCTGCATGGCCTTTCCTGCATCCTCTCTGTCTCTGTCCACTCCCCTGAGCCTTAGGAAAGGGCAAGGTGTGACCATGTGCCCTCACCCAGGACCTGGCATGAAGAAGACCCAACATCCAGCACAATCCTCAGGCTCTAGGCACTGACATTTCCAATAAGTCCAGTTGCAATGCTGACATTTCTTTAGAAATATCAGAGCGCAGTAAGGTCGGTCTTCAACTGCATCCCCCTAGTCTCCCGATAAACACACGGCTTCTTCACTCTTCCAGGAAGAAGGACACGTTCAACAGGATATCTGGAACAGGAAGAGAGAGAACACATGGCATACCACCTCTCCAGAAAACACAAAACATCAGATTTGTAAAAGCTACAAAGGCACCATGAGGGCATCTCTACATGCTTTCAAAGAGGTGAGACACAGAAAGAAAGGAGGGGAGGAGACACGAAGGACTAAATGAAAACCAGTACCTCGTACAAGGTCTGGGTGTTCGTCTTCCGAAATTCGGTCCCAGGCTTTGGGCAAAGCTTGGATGTTTCCCAAGTCTCCCCACTGGATTGAGGACAGAAGATACTTCCTCTTCAGGTACCTTCCTGGGAGTTAAGGAAGGTGCTCAAAAAGAAAATGAAATATGCTGAAGGAAGAAAATACCCTGGAGAGAGTTCCTGGGAGCTAGAAAAGTGAAAGCGCAGCTACTGCTACATTTACCAGGTGGGCAGGACTCGCCTCTGCTACACGTCTTTACCAAGCCCTTCTTTACACACATGGCTCTGGGCTACAGGGAAAAGGACAGAAACACTGTCCCTGCAATCTGGGATCTCACCGTGGTGAGAAAAAAACAGAAACTGAAAAGACTCTAAATGACAGGAAAGATTAAATTCAGTGGAAGTTCAGAGGATGACTTCATCGCCTTTAGAGGACAAGAGGAGGATTCCAGCACATAATGGATTCAGGGACAGGACATTTCCAGTGCGGCTGGCATGGAACGATGTGCAGAGTAGCAGGAAAGGTGGCTGAGAGGGCAGGTGGAGCCAGAACACAAAGACCAGCATGGGGGTTCTCGTCCTCAGAGCACCAGAAGCTACTGAAAACTCCTACACAAGCAACAGGATCAGAACGAGACTTCCGGAAGATAGATCTGTGGAGTGAGGCCACTCCCCGGGGGCGGCTTAGAGGGAAAGAAGCCAGGGTCAGAGAAACCTGTCTAGAGACTGCATGTGACTAAGGGTCCAAGTGAGAAACAATGGTAGAGGCAGTGTGGATAGAGAAGGAAACGACAAGAAGCACCAAGGAAACAGAATGGAAGGACTTAACAGCTGAGTGCAAACATTCTTACAACAGCAGCTGGCACACCATAAGCGCTCAGTGAGGGTGGCCCCAGCTACTGCTCCCACTGCCCACGCTGCTGTCGCCACCACTGTGGCCGATGCTGCTACGCTGCAAGCAGAAAACAGCAGGAAGGGGGGAAAATGCTGCTTAAGTTTCCAGACTAAGTGATCAGACAGGTTTGATGCTACAACTTAAGGAAACAGGAGCTGAACAGGAGGGCTGGACGGAGGATTTCAATTCTCCATTTCAGCTTGCAGTTCCGCGAGATTCCAGTGGGAGGCATCTGCAGGAAACTGAAAATCAAAACTAGAGGCAAGAATAAAGGTTGGCTTGGGAGTGATTCAAATGAAGGTAGAAACTCCAGCCAGAGGGTAGATGCGACTAACAGGCAAGAATTGAGAGGAAAAAGGTGAGAGAACTCCAACTAACAGGTCTTTCTGCTTCCACCCAAGTCCTTCCTCAGAACATAGCTGGGTGATACTGTTGAAAACATAGGTCTGATCAGGTTACTCCTCTACTCAAAACCTTCTATAGCTTTCCATCTCACTCAGAGTAAAAGCCAAAATTCAAAGACCTTGGAGGCCCCACCAGGCCTAGCCCTGCCTCTCTGACCACATCTCCTGTTAGACCACCCCCCTTTCACTCGGTTTGAGCCCCACTGGCCGCCTTGCTACTTCCTGAACATACCAGGCTCGCTGTCACCTCAGGGCCTTTACACTTGCTGTTTCTTCTACCTGGAACACTCTTCCCCCATGGTTCTCTCCCTCACCCTCTTCAGGTCTTTTCTCAAATACCACTTTCTCAGTGAGGCCTGCCCAGACCACCCTATTTAAAACCACAAGCCCACCCTCACCCCTCGCTTTCCTCATTCCCTGCTCTATTTTTCTCCAAGGCACTTATCACCATCTGACAATCTATATAATTTCCTTTTTTAAATGCCTATCTTCTAGCACCTAGAGCAACGCCTGGCAGGGAGCAGTTACTCAATAAGTGATTTAAGGAATGACTGTACAAAGGAATGCAGAAAGAATCCAAGTTCAAGAACCAAAGAGAACTGACCCATACTATACATTTTTGGGCAATCTTGTGAAAACTGAAATTAAAAAGACTTCCTGGAACAGTTCTGTACCTGAAATGTGTGCAAAGGATACAAACTTCGATAATGTCTCTCGATATCCTGTAACCACTCCAACATTTCAGCCACAGAGGGGCTTGTAGCTGAAGCCTGCAGGACAGCATCGAGGCTGATCATGTCTGCATGCTGCTCATAGATCTGAAGCACGTGTTCCACGTGGCTGCTGACTACATCACGCACCTTGAGGAGGGCGGCTCTGGTGGAAGAGTCTGATATTAGGCAATATCATGAGAAAGGCCTAAGGCCAGGTTCCTTAACCTCAGCACTAAGGACGTCTTGGACCAGATGATTCTTTGTGGTGGAGGGCTGCCCTGTGCGTTGCAGGATGTTCAGAAGCATCCCTGACCTCTACCTACTAGACGACAAGAACAAACCATGCCTCCACCGTTCCCAAGGTGTGACAATCAATAACGTCTCCAGATATTTACTGCCACACATCCCAGTGGGAAAAACTGCCTCCAAATGAGATCCATTGGTCTATGGAGATTGATGATGGTGCCTTGGAGGCAGGGGTGGCTCAAGAATTAAGAACTGACTTAAAGATGGAGAGGCTGAAGTTACATGGCTCTCAAAGCTGTGTGATGATGTTATTCCCAGCTGCCAAAGAAAGTAAAGGCCAAGCGGGCCTTCTGGGGCTGCCATACAGGAGAGCAAATGCTCACACACAGTCCAATGCAATGTACACGAAAGGAATAAGCAAGAGGAAACTGAAGCAACAAACCAGCAGTGTTCTCATGCTACCTCGTGCCCCATACTAGTGAATTCTTGAACAGGTAAGATTTGGGCTCTTGACACACCCAGACTACTGTGGATCTTAGGAAAGTTACTTATTCTCAATCACGAATAAAAACGGTCTCTTTTGTTCACTGTGCATCCTAAGTACCTAAAACATCGAGACCGGCAGACAGAACAACAAACAACTGTCCAATGAACGAAAAGGATTGTTGTGAAGAGTAAGTGCAACCATGCATATTAAGTGCTTCGCGAAGTGCCTAGCTTATGGTAAATTTTGTTATTATTCCATTGGTGACTCCAAGGGGCCCAGCCACCAAGACGAAGGCTACACCTTCCCAAAGGGCAAGGCAGTCCCTAGCCTAGAACTGCAGCTTTCAAAAATGTTTGACTGTGACTCACAATTAAAAAATAGACTTAAAATTAACAGCCCGGTACTCACACACAAACACGTAATCAACTGAAATAAAAGTCCACTATCTTAGAACGTACCGTGACCTAATTTAATTGATTGTCTTGTCTCTCTCTTTTACTCAGCTTAGGAACTAAGTCTGCTTCATTGTTGTATTCCTAGCACCTGTGCTTGGCATCCCATAGGTGCTTAATAAAATGTTTTTTGTACAAATGAATACAAAGAAGGCCCCATCTTTGACAGTTTCCTATTAGTCTATGGCACAGACTCTACACACTAGAACCTTCTCCTGTCCTGGTCAAGGAAAGGCCATACGTGCCCTGTCTCTTCTCTATCCTCAATTACCGGTAACTCTAAGGTAGAGGGTCTAACATTAGGCATAGTAAGAGCTTAGAGACGTGCTACTCGTGGCACGCAGACACCAATGAACAGCAGAACAAGTGGCCCTGGTGTCAGGCATACTTGGGTTAGAATTTCAGTTTTACTATTTACTAACTGCACAACCATAGGCAATCTGCTTGAGCCTCAGTTTCCTCACCGGAAAAATTAATTAAGTGAGGTTAAGTCAAAGAGGTGTTGGAAAGATTTTATGAGATAATGTATGTAAAACCCTTAGCGCTGGCACCTAATAAATTTACAGTATAGCTCCTCACTGCTTTTTACCTAAGAAAGACTACAGAGGAGGGCCAATATCCCTAAATACCACGCTCTCAAGTAAGAAGAAAAACACCCTTCCGACTGATCCTAGCTTATTAAACACCCAGTTTTAAAATCTTTCCGCCAAGAACGAGCGCCACTGAGCCTCTTACAGCCTCTCCCCTAGCCTGTCCAGGAGAGTGTCACCAGCCGCCAGCTGCTTGCGCCTCAGCCGCTCCTGTAAGTCTGGGAAGTCCCGAAGTGACGGCACATCCTCAAATCGTAGGTTCTGTGCGGCCTGCAGCTGCTCTGCCAGGTTGCTGAGGGAGGCCAGGAGGGGCGGGCAGTCCCTGAGAGCGCTCTGCCACAGGCCCTGCTGCTCCTCCACCACGGGAAAGCACTTCCTCAGGGCCTCCTGCACCGCGAGCAAAGGCTGGTCTTGAGTCATCTTCCGTTGGGGAAAGGAAAAAACAAAAACAAAAAAAGCATTAGGGTTCCAAATCGATAAGGGAAGGACCGGGTCGTGGGTGGGAGTTATTTCCGTTCGCAGGTGGGAACAGCGTTTCCTCAGGTAGGGCCGTCTACTCCTCCCGACAGGAGTTTCTAACGCGAGGCGTTGTCTTACCTTTAGAGGGGCTCTCGGAAGGCAGGACCCTTGTTTCCCACCTCGAGAAGCGTTTCCTGACTATCCCTCGGAGGAGGCTCGTCCGGGTTCGGGCAGTTTCCCGTTTTAGACTGCGGGTTCCCCGGGCCTATCCGTGCGTCCGGAGCCAGAAGCTTGTCTCCTCTCCTTGAGGCTGCGGGTCGCTTTCCCTAAACCAGCGGGAAAACTTAAAGCTAAAGCAATCAAAGTTTAAGAACCTTCCTAGGGCCCCAGCCTGCCTCCGAGTCTCTCTACGCATGCCCCAACATGGCTACCGAGTCGCGAAAATATGCCGTCAATGCCTTCTGGGTACTGTAGTTCTACATGTGGACTGGCTGTCTGATCGCAGAGCTTCCCTGTGATTGGTTATTGTGGGATCCTCCTAAGACGGCGGCTTCTCACTGGTCAGCCTGTGGCAGTTTGAATTTGGTGGCGGCGGTCGCACGTCCGGTTAGCCCCGGAGCCGCTCCCTCTCAGCTGAAGCAGCCAGGTTTTTCTCAGCCCCTGTTTCGGGACCCACAGGTGGGTGCCTCGCAAATCTTTTATGCCCAGGCCCCGAAGGGCAGGGGTCCCCCTCCAAAGCCCCTGGGGTGCCCTCCGCCCTCTCCCTCACCCTTGCGGCCCCTTGTCCCTCCCCGTCTCCGCCGCTGACGCCTTGTGGCTCGGCCCCCTCTCCCTGCAGCCTCCATAGAAGCGCCATGGCTCCGGCTAGGAAGGGCGGCAGTCGGGTGACCAAGACCAGCTCGGTACGGAGCCGAAAGCTCGCCTCTTTTCTTAAGGACTTCGACCGTGAAGGTAAGGGGCGGAGCCCGGGTGGTCGCTAGCACCTGGGGCAGTCGCGGGGTGCTGGCGGATTGGGGCGCTGGCAGCACGGATTCCAGGCCGCATTCGCCCGCCGGGTGACCCGTGTCCCGTCCGCTCTGCCCTCTCGCAGTGCAAATACGATCCAAGCAGATTCAGTCAGACAGGCAGAACCTCCTCAAGGAGATGGATAACTTGTACAACATCGAGATCCTGCGACTCCCCAAGGCGCTGCGCGAGATGAACTGGCTCGACTACTTCGGTAAGAGCTGCTACTCTTTCCCCAGGCCTCGGCCTGGAGCCCTTCTGTGGTTACCATGGCAGCCTTCGTCTTCTTAGTGAGGTCTTCCAAGATCACTGTAGGAAACTGCAGCCCTCCTCCTTCCCCCCACTCCCTGTCTCACCTCCCGGCTTTACTTTTCTCCTTAGCTCTTACCCTCATCTACCTCTGCAGGCAGGCAAACGTTTTCTCTAAAGGACCAGATAATAAATATTTTAGGCTTTGTAGGCCAGAGGGTTCGCTGTCGAAACGACTCAACTTTGCTGTTATAGTTCCAAAACAGCTGCAATGAATGGGCATAGCTGTTTTACAATAAAAACTTACTTATGGACACACTGAAATGTGAATTTGACATAGATTTCACGTGTCATGAAATACTCTTTTTTGGGGGGACGGGGGGGGATATTTTATCCAACCATTTGAAAATGAATGAGTGCATGGCTTGGTTTATTACCAGACCTCCGTTGGAAGGATAATCCCAAGCAGCTCTTCCTGCAGCTTAGGGAAAATGCCAGTTTAAAAATGGGCATATCAAATTGTGAAGTGCCAGGACTCCAGGGTTTTCCTGGCCAGAGAAAAATCCCAGCCTGTTCCCCACCCCCTTGCTAAATGTCCAAGGAAATGCAGAAGGCTGTCCTTTTGCTGGGTTACCCTTACTTTTACTGTTTTCCTTATTGTTAATTACCCAGTATATGGCCTCCTTCCTGGATAGAAATGCATGTTCTGTTCACATAGTAGACGTTCGGTGATGCTTTTGACTTCCCCTTTTATTTATTAACCTATGTGTGCATCTCCGCAGATCTTCATTGAGCATGTGTTAGGCACAGTGCTAGGTGCTGAAGATGCATTGGGAAATAAAACAGGCGTTGTCCGTGCCTCCAGGAACTTACAAGTTGGTGGAGAAGGATCATTTTTTAAATTTGGACGTGATTATATATTTTAAGTTATGAGTACTACGAAGGAGAATGGAGTAGTGGTCAATGAGCACATTTATATAGTGCTTTCTATGGCAGACAGGCACTGTACCAAGTGTTTTCCATATATTAACTGATTTCATCCTCATCACAACCATATTAATTGTTAATATTATCCCTGTTTTATAGACAACAAGATTAAAGCACAGAGATTGTTTACTTTGCTCAAAGTCTCATAAGCTAGTTAGTGACAGAGTCTACTTGAACCTAGGCATTCTGGTTCCAGAGCCTGAGTTCTTAACTATTATAGGGGATACTACCAGTTTTTCCAGCCGGAGGACCTAACCTAAGTTTTTATTCTACATCTAAACCTGCAAAGACCTCTTCATTCAGTACACATTTACTCCATACCTACTGTGCGACTTTTTTTTTTTTTTTTTTTTTTTTTTTTTTTTTTGCGGTACGCGGGCCTCTCACTGTTGTGGCCTCTCCCGTTGTGGAGCACAGGCTCCGGATGCGCAGGCTCAGCGGCCATGGCTCACGGACCCAGCCGCTCCGCGGCATGTGGGATCTTCCCGGACCGGGGCACGAACCCGTGTCCCCTGCATCGGCAGGCGGACTCTCAACCAGTGCGCCACCAGGGAAGCCCTGTGTGACATATTTTTGCCAGAAGCTATGGGTGTTATCTCTGTCCTCAAAGAGTTCAGTTCAAGGCAGGGCACTTTTACAGCTTTGAGTAGTTGTTGGATGTCACGATAGTGAGCAACTAACTCAGCACATTGCAGCGATCTGCTGAGAGAGAAAAATAAGCAGAGTTTGCGTTTGAGCTGAGTTTTCAAGTATGAATTAGAAATTTTTTGGGTGCAGAGGATTATTTCGGGCAGAGGAAATAAGTACCAGGGCACTGAGTCATGAGAGACAGTGGCACATTTGGGAAATAACAGGCACTTTGGTGTGGTGGAACCTAGAATAAGCCATGAGGGGAACAGTCAAGCTTGGAGAGAAATTAAACTAGGTTGTAAAGGCTCCTGAGTGTTGGATCAAGGGCTTAATCTGGTCAAGTGTAAGAAAGGTAAGTGGTCATATTAGGGAGGATGGTTTATTATTTAAATTATTAGAATCTGATAGTAACTAAACAAAACGTTCTTTTCAAAGCCCTTGGAGGAAACAAGCGGGCGCTGGAGGAAGCAGCAACAGTAAGTGACTTCTCCTATTTTTGAACTGTTGGTTAGTTTTAAGTTTAGTCTGTTCACAAAATTCAACCAGTGGGTGCTGACTGTGGAAGAGGTTCCAGAGGGGAAGTATCTGTGTCAACAAAAAAATTATAGTTGTCAAATGCTGAGTACATGAAGCCCAGATAATTTCAAGGTTTATAAAGAGAGGTAGTTCTTTTTTTGGCAGGTTCCTTGCAGCTCTTTACCGGGACCTTTGCAGGGGAAGTAGAAAGCCTAAAGTCCAAGTTCCTTTAAGCCCCTGCATCATTACACGGTGACCTGGCCTGCTAGATGAGGCAGAATAAAGAGTTTAGATCTGCACTGTCTGTTAACAGTAGCCACCAGCTACGTGTAGCTCTTTAAATTAATTAAAATTAATAAAATATTCAGTTCCTCAGACACACCAGCCACATTTCAAATGTTCAGTAGCCACTTTCCATTCCATCATCCGTTTCAGACAGCACTCGTCTGTCTAGCACAGCACTTTCTAAGCTAAGCCTTGACAGCTTCAGAATCCTCGTCTGAGTACTCCATGTAGTCTCTGCCAGCCCAGAGATGAAACCTGTGTCATTCCTAGTCTGTAACGACTATTCTGATATTTACACATGCCCTGCAAGAAAAGGCCTGTGAATCATGCCTGCTTTTGCCTATTCCCATACATATAGTTACCACTGGGAACAAATTTAATTAGAATGGCGACTGGAAGCCTTTTTGAAGGCCCCAGGGGCATAGTATAAAAACTTTTGGCCTTCTAGACTTTAAAAAATAAAAAAAATTTTTTTAAGGTAACTATGTGAGGTGCTGAATGTGTTAATTAACTTGATTGTGGTAATCATTTCACAATGTGTATGTATCACAAATCCTCATGTTGTACACTTTAAATATGTTAGAATTTTATTTGTCAATTATACCTCAATAAAGCTGGAGGGAAAAAATGAGAAGGCTGACATAGCATCAAGTGTGGTAGAGAATATGGGTCATTAGGAACTTGTTTGCTCCTGGCATGTAAACAAGTACAATCACTTTGGAAAACAATTTTGCATAATATTAAAGCTGAACACTTGTGTACCCTACAACCCTGTAATGCCCCATCCCTAAGTATATAGCCAAGAGAAAACTTGGACAGGTGTGCATCAGACACATGTATAAGACAGTTCAAAGTAACAGTGTTTGTAATAGCAAAATACTGTTGAGAGGAGACTGGACAAATCCATCGTGATAGATATTACATAGCAGTGAAAACAAATTAACTACAACCACGAATAGTGATCAAAAACAAAAGCAAACAAAATATTGTTTAAGCACATACACATTTGTGGAGAAACACACACACACACACACTTTCTTTCAAGCAAATGGAATGATGATAGTGGTTATCTCTAAGGAATGACAGAATTAGGAGACTGGTCACCTTTCGAGGAGAGGCAAGGAAATAGAACAGGGAAAAATACATAGCCTAGAAGCAAGTAATTGGCAATGTTTTAGGCCTTCGTTAGTATGGTGGGTTTATGGAATTTCAGTATTTTGTATTATAACTAACATAACAATCTTTTGTATGTATCAAAGAATATGTTTGGGGTTTTTTTGTTTTTAACATTTTACTTATTTATTTATTTATTTGGTTGTGTGGGGTCTTAGTTGCGGCAGGCAGGCTCCTTAGTTGCAGCTCGTGGGCTCCTTAGTTGCGGGAGATGGGCTCCTTAGTTGTGGCATGCGAACTCTTAGTTGTGGCATGCATGTGGAATCTAGTTCCCTGACCAGGGATCGAACCCGGGCCCCCTGCATTGGGAGCACAGAGTCCTATCCACTGCGCCACCAGGGAAGTCCCAAGAATATGTGTTTTAATTAATGTTTTTAATCTTAAAATATTGTTCCTCATGTTTGATGGAATATACCTTTTGTTTTCTGGCTGTGTTCATTACAGGCTGACCTGGATATCTCAGAAATAAACAAACTAACAGCAGAAGCTGTTCAGACACCCCTGAAATCTGCCAAAAGTGAGTACTTTTCAAAACCCCTTGTTGAACTGAGAGAATGAAGGCCTAGTGTGGTTGGCTGGCTGCTTGGGGAGACCTCACTGGAGGAACCTCTTCCCTCTAATGCCTGGTCCTCAGTCTTGCAAATCCAAAAATTTGATTTTAGCCTCTGCATTCAGTTAATGATATGCAGGACTGATAACTAACTGAACTCTTTAGACCAATGTGTGAGCTAAAGTGAAGGTGAAAGAAGAAAAACAAAAGCTGTGCTGGAAACCAAACAGTGTTGCCTGCTTGCTTCCCTGAGTTAGAGAGGTGAGCAAGGTTTGGAGAGGTGCTACAAGACACGTTAGTGCCGGCCAAGGCTCTCCCTGATGTGATCAGAAGGGTTCAAAGAGCATTGTGAAAGGACCAACTGTCTAAGCATGTCATTCCATGTTGCTCAATTCACTGACCCATCTGTGGAAAATTCTCTCACATACACGTCCAACACTCTGAGAAACACTATCTTAAAGGGTAAGTTTGGGGGAAGCTGGGTTGTAATTAGTGAGCATAGACTCAGGCCAGGGTGAGTTCTGTTATGGACGTGATGTCACTGTCATTAAGCTCCAGTAGCTCAATGCATCCAACTCCAGTGAGGATGAACCTGACCCAAGACCTGGAGTTTGGGGCTGCCCACCAAGCAGGCACCTTCTCCACTGGGCCAAGCCAGAAACACCGTCCAATTCTTGTTCCAGCTTGCCTTCCATCAGAGTTGTCCTGTAGCATGAAGACAGCATGATGGGATTTTCACTTTCCTAGTGTCATATTCCAGGCCTGCCCCAGCAAGGTTGTGACGTAATTGGACTTGGGTGTTCCTAGAGTTAGTTCCTTAGCTGCAAATCTGCAATCTGTTAGGTCGCTTTGGGTTATTTCTACATTTAGGTAATGTCCAATTTCTCTTGAATTCCACTTTTTTTTTTTTCGTATTTGGTGTGTGGGGTGGGGGGGCTAGTCTTCCGATTTCACCACTGGGAACTGAACACACTGGGACCCAGGTCAAACAACAGTAGAAACTGGTTTTGTGTCCTCTCGACCACCGGACTTCAACTACATTGTAAGCTTTTTTTTTTTTAAGGTAAATATACTTAGATTCTTATTTGTGTCAGGGAGAAAAAAAAAGCTTAAAAGTCATTAAGTCTGATCTCTCCTCCCATAATTAAATTTCTCTATGGAATCCCTGCTCAGGATTTTCTAGCCCATGGTTGTACATATTTAGCAGTGAGACTACCTTTCATCGATAGACAGCTGTAATGGTTAGAACGTTTTTTCTAATTTTGAACCAGAGTTTCCTGTGGTATCTACATATTGATACTGGTTCTGCTCTTTGAGGTCCCATAGAGCTGTCTTCCATATGACAACCCCTTAAATATTAAAAATTGGTATTATTTCCTCTGTTATCATCCATCCTAAACATCCCTCATATCCCTTTTTCTTCTAAGATGATAGTTGTAATAATTTATTATTTATAAATAGTATTTTATTATAATAAATAGTAATACTTATAGTGTGTTCAGCACCATCCAAGGGACTTTACATTCATTCGTCCCACAAATATTTAATAAGCACTTATATAGTAGGCGCAATTCTAGGGTTTGGGATGAATAACAAAGACCGTGTTTTTGTGGAGCACACATTCCAGGTCTCATCATATCCCTATGAAGTGGCTCCTCCCTTTTAGATGATCACCATGAAAGCCATGTGACCGAGTCAGAGGCAGGGCCAGGCCTCAAGCTCAAGGCTGTCTGACTCCAGGGTCTGCACTCTTATTCAGAATGCTGGGCTGCCGTACAAAGCATTATATGGGGTTTCTTAACCACTCTTGAGACCCTCTTTTTTGTCTAAACCCTCTTTTTTTTTTTTAAAGTCATCTTTATATTGGATCTATTTCTTGATTACAGCCTAAGCGTGCATAAGTTTTATTTCCTATAAGAAATGTGAATGCATAAAAGTTTATTCCCATGAGAAATATCACTGTTAAAACTTTCTTATAGCACGAAAGGTGATGCAAGTGGATGACATGATAAAGGAAGAAGAAGAGGAAGAAAATGAAAATAAGAATACTCAAACTGCAAGAGTAAGTAGGCATTCAGATTCAGGGCTGGAGCCTGTCAGGAGAAAAAGGAAATACTTAAAATACAGTATGCTCCCCCAGCACCCTTGGGCACAGCCTTTAAAATGAGTGAGATTTCACTAGCTGGAGAAGAAAGGGAAGGGAATTCCAGGAAGAGGAATGAAAGTGCCCTTTAAGGAACAGGAAGCAGTTTGGTATGGCTGGGGTGTAAACTGTGAGGGTGATCTGGGGAGAGCAGGGGCCAGAAAATGAATGGCCTTGTGTGCCAAACTTGGAAGTTGCAGTTTCATGAGGTAGGTCTTGGTAAATGACATGACCAGATAGGTATTTCAGAATAGGATTCGGGATAAATGGGAGAGAGGAAAAACTAGAGACAAGGGAACCATTCAGGAGGCTACTGTAATTCTTTTTTTTTTTTTAATTTTTTTTTAATTGAAGTTTAGTTGATTTACAGTGTAGTGCCAATCTCTGCTGTACAGCAAAGTGACTCAGTTATACACATAGAGACATTCTTTTTTATATATTTTCCATTACAGTTTATCACAGGATATTAAGTATAGTTCCCTGTGCTATATAGTAGGACCTTGTTGTTTATCCATCCTATATGTAATAGTTTACATATACTAATCCCAAACTCCCAGTCCTTCCCTCCCTCATCCCCCTCCCTCTTGGCAACCACAAGTCTGATCTCTATGTTGTGCGTCTGTTTCTGTTTTGTAGATAGTTTCATTTGTGCCATATTTTAGATTCCACATATAAGTGATATCATATGGTATTTGCCTTTCTCTTTCTGACTCTTAGTTCACTTAGTATGATAATCTCTAGTTGCATCCATGTTGCTGCAAATGGCATTATTTTGTTCTTTTTTATGGCTGAGTAGTATTCCATTGTATATATGTACCACATCTTCTTTATCCATTTCTCTGTCGACAGACATTTAGGTTGCTTCCATGTCTTGGCTATTGTGAATAGTGCTGCTATGAACATAGGGGTGCATGTATCTTTTTGAATTACAGTTTTGTCCGGGTATATGCCCAGGAGTGGGATTGCTGGATCATATGGTAATTCTATCTTGTAGTTTTCTGAGGAACCTCCACACTGTTTTCCATAGTTGCTGTACCAGCTTACATTCCTACCAATAGGGTAGGGGGGTTCCCTTTTCTCCACACCCTCTCCAGCATTTATTTGTAGACTTTTTAGTGATGGCCGTTCTGACCTGTGTGAGGTGGATTTGATTTGCATTTCTCTAATAATTAATGATGTTGAGCATCTTTTCATGTGCCTACTGGCCATCTGTATGTCGTCTTTAGAGAGATGTCTATTAAGGTCTTTTGCCCATTTTTCGATTGGGTTGTTTGTTTTTTGTTGTTGAGTTGTATGAGCTGTTTGTATATTTTGGAGATTAAGCCCTTGTCTGTCGCATCATTTGCAAATATAGTCTCCCATTACGTAGGTTTTTTCCTTTTTTTTTATGGTTTCCTTTGCTGTGCAAAAGCTTGTAAGTTTGATTAGGTCCCATTTGTTTAGTTTTGTTTTCACTTCTATTGCCTTGGGAGACTGACCTAAGAAAACACTGGTACAATTTATATTAGAGAATGTTTTGCCTATGCTCTCTTCTAGGACTTTTGTGGTGCCATGTCTCATGTTTAAGTCTTTAAGCCATTTTGAGTTTATTTTTGTGCATGGTGTGAGGGTGTGTTCTAACTTCATTGATTTACATGCAGAGGCTGCTGTAATTCTTGAACTGAGGCACTGACGCTGTAAAAAGAGAAGGGATGGTTCTGAGATAAGTTTTATAATGGAGAGTAGGCAAGATTGGTAGAGGGAAGGACGGACCAGAGACGACTAGGTGGTTTCTAGTCTAGGGAACTGCCATCCGGTGGCATGTGGGGCACAGGAGGAGGAGGAGTGCTGGGTTAGGGCTAAGGGGAGCAGTCCCTGTGTCAGTTGTTTGGCCTGCTGAGTGTTCAGTACTTCTCCAGGGCAGCTCGCCCTGACAGAAATCTCAGCCTGGAGCTCAGGCAGAAGTAAGAGACTGAGAGACAACGACTCCCAGATCTTTAGGTGGTTGTCCCAGCGAGGGAGTCGATGAGGTTGTACAGGGAGAACGTGGAGGGGAGGCTGAGGATGGACCCTAGGAGGGAAGGTAGAAAGAGGAGCTTGTGAGGCAACCTGCAGAGGGCCAGCCAGAGAAGTGGGGAGGTGGGTAGATCTTAGAAACAAGGGAGGGTGTCAGCAGGTAAAGGGTGATTCCTGTCAGGTACCTCCGAGGACTCAGCAAGGGTGAGGACTGCTGAGGGTTCCTTGGATTGGGCACCTGGGTGCCCTTAGTGACCGTCACAGCAGCACTTTGTGAGGGGGTGGGAGTGGGGTGGGGAGACCAGCCAGGCTGTACTCAGTCCAGAAGACACTTACCTTTACTCTCAGTCCAAGGCCTCTATTCTGAAGACTCAGGCAGTATAGATTCTTAGTTGATCAATTATGTTCAGAATTATTTAAGTCACTGTGAATTCTGTGAGATAGACCTTCTGATGTTCGGTATTAGTTTTCTTTTCCAGAGCTGGTACCCTTCTCCCTTACCTTTCCCCTTTGCAGGGCCTTTTGTAACCTCAGTTTCATTTGCCTGTGACTTCAGGTTAAAAGGTGTCCTCCATCCAAGAAGAGAACCCAGTCCATACAAGGAAAAGGCAAAAGTAAAAGGTAACAGGTTTTCCAGATTTAGATGTGTTTTTGGTTTTATTGGAGAACCACATTCATCATGGCAGAAATAGGTGGTAAAAGGGCTTTTGTGACTTGTGTTCAAGTTGAGCTTCACATCATCGAATCCTACAGTATCCGAGCTGGAGGGGCCTCTAGACACCGTCTGACCCAACACCTTCTCTGGTTCTTCTGCCCACGTTCTCTATCTTCCCCCCCGCCTTTTTTTTTTTAATGCAAACAAGGAGATTAAAACCCAGAAACACAGAGTAAGCACTGCATATTTTGTTCAGTTACCTGACAGTCCACGTATAGAACTACCCACAGTCGGTCACAAAGTGGCTGTCACCTACCTGTAGTTAGTTTCTTAAAAGATTCCTCCTCGGGCTTCCCTGGTGGCACAGTGGTTGAGAGTCCGCCTGCCGATGCAGGGGACACAGGTTCGTGCCCCGGTCCGGGAAGATCCCACATGCCGCGGAGCGGCTGGGCCCGTGAGCCATGGCTGCTGAGCCTGCGCGTCCAGAGCCTGTGCTCCGTAACGGGAGAGGCCACAACGGTGAGAGGCCTGCGTACTGCAAAAAAAAAAAAGATTCCTCCTGTTCTTGCTAAATAATGAGTCACCGTAGACTTGGAACTCTTTATGCTGGGAGTTGGGGGGAGGGGCTGCCTCTTAACAGGCTCAGGAAAGTAGTCACTGGGGCGTGTGTCTGTGAAGCGGTGGGCTCCTCCCACTTCTCCCTGGGCAGTGGGAGCTGCCTGGCAGGAGGACAGGAGCTCCAGCTGGGGGGCCTGCAGGGTGCTGAGGGGCTGGCTCCTTCCCCTCATTCGTTAGCTTGATTGATAAGTCAGATTCTGGAGGCAGGCGGCCTGGGTTCGGAGTTCTGGCTCTGCCCTAATTGGCTGTATGATCTTGGGCAAGTTATTTAACTCAATATGCCTGAGTTTCTGCATCCGGAAATGAGGATCATGGTGCTTCTCAGAGGGTGGTTAGGAGGGCTGCACGAGCTAATGTGTGTAACGTGCCCAGGATAGGCTCTGACGTGGTCAGTGTTACCTGCCTCTGCGGCTGCCGCCCCTGAACCTGAGAGTTGGCGTACCTAATGGTCATGTCTCACCTGTAGGTCAAACCATTGTGCCACTGTTACCCCAGCTGTGGGCCGACTGGAGTTGTCTATGGTGAAACCAACTCCGGGCCCGACACCCAGGTTTGACTCAAGGTGAGTATTGACAGCAGCACTTGGATTTTTGTGGGAGCCCAACATTTGATGTTTGCCAGAAAAGAAGGGTGTTTAAGAAAATACTGGGAAGCCCTCACAGAGGAGGGTAACCGCCTGGGTTTCCTAATGTTTGCCTCTCCCCTGAGTGTAGGTTTGCGTGTTTTTGGTGACAAAATGATTCTTTATCTGTCCCTGATGACTAGGAGGCCTCTAGTGACTGTTTTGGTCTTTTCCGATTCTGATCAAGTTTATTTTAAATTGGTAGGTACTCTCCCATACTCTTGGTAGGAGTGAAAATGGACACCACCTTTTGGGAGACCAGTATAAACAAGGATGTTCTTATAGCATAAATTAATCCCTTCCATAGTGCTGGTCAACTAGATAGGACATGGGGTATAGCCATTAAATAAGTACATCCGCATGTGCTGATGGGGGAGAGCTTCATGATCACAAGCATCTCCAAAGCAGGTGGCAGGGCAGCGTGTCCTAGATGACCCCATTTGATAGAAAGTTTCTGGAAGGACGCGTAAGGAACTGAGAGTGGTTATCTGGAGTGGGGAGAGTGAGGAAGACGACTTACCTCCTACTTCTAATTGTCTTCCTTAACTGCTTATTGTTTTTTTTTTTTACATGAGTATATAGTAAAAGACATTTAGGGAAAAATAGATGGCAGCATTTTAAAGGTCTTGAGAAAGTCACTTTGGGAATTAATATAATGATGTAATCTCTGAATCGTCCAACTTTGACCCTGGAAAAGTACTCCTGATGGAAGCGCTTAGCCACTCTTGGAAATATATTAACCACAGTTTATTTCTGACTTTGTGGATGGATGGATGGATGGATGGATGGATGGATGGATGGATGGATGGATGACTGGTATCCATATGGAGCTTTGGACCTAAAATTTACATGGATAAGAATTAACTTTCGCTAGATGTATGTTTGATAATTACAACCTCCTTCCTCCAGCTGTGTTTAGTCAATACTGCTTTTTAACCCTAAATTTAGAATGCGCCTTCTTAGAAATGTGTGATTTGAAAACTGCAGCTTGAGGCCAGACGGGGTTTGGAAGGATTCGTAGCGCCTGGTGTCATTCAGTCTGCCAAGCCATCTTTACAGAGATTTTCCCACTTTATAGGGTCTTCAAGACCCCAGGCCTGCGTACTCCAGCAGCCAGAGAGCGGATTTACAATGTCTCTGTAAATGGCAGTCCTCTTGCTGACAGCAAAGAGATATTCCTCACTGTGCCAGTGGGAGGCGGAGAGGTAAGTGTTCCAGAGGGCGATCAGGCCATGGCGTGCTGCTTACTCAGCATTTCTTTCTCTTGTCCATCACCCACTTCTCTCCCAAAACCCAAAGTCCCTTTGGTTGCATGGCTTCTGATATCCACATTTCTGTAGGACTCAGAACCATTTCCTCTCGCAGGTTAGAGCTCCAGACTGGGAAGATCCTTGCCCAGCTCTGGGTTTCATTTGTTCATCCACTAACATTTGCCCATCTGTCTTGTAGCAGGTTCAAGATGTAGAAGACATTCCTGCCCTTGAGGAGCAGTTCAGTAGTCAAGCTAGGCTCCCAATTAACCATAACATGTGATGTGTGCAGTAAGGGAGATATTAAAGGGCATGCAGAGGAGGGCACTATCGGGGTGCGTGTGTGCTTAGTCTGGAAAGGGGAGCTCGAGCTGCGTCTTCCACTCTGTAGCTTCGAGGGGTCTGAAGCAGGCAGAGCAAGTTGCTGACCTCGGCTCCTGGGACGGAGGGGTTGGTTTATCTCAGATGAGGTCTGCAGGGCGTTTCTAAGCTAACGTGCACCCCTTATACTCAGCTGATCCAGCTATTGGCCCAGTGATAAACACCGACGTCACTGTCTCTTTCGGATTAACTCCCCTCCTGCCTGCCTTGCCATCCCCCTCCACAAGTGCAGGACATCAAGGGGCCCCCGGAGCACACTGGGCTGCTGGGTGGAGGTTCCTGCCCTGAGGGACGTGCCACTTTAACCCTCTCCCCTCCACACAGAGCATGCGGTTATTGGCCAGTGACTTGCAGAGGATTGATATCGCACAGCTGGATCCAGAGGCCTTGGGAAACATTAAGAAGCTCTCTGTAAGTCTCGGGTTCCTCTCCACACACAGGAGGCCTCCAGTAGCCTTCTGGGTTTAGCCGTACTTAGGATTGCCTTTTGGGTCTGGCCTGCTGCTTTACACTTACAACTGTGTGGCCTCTTTCCCCCAAGGGATTTTGACTGTTGTCCTGCTTACTGAGCAGCAGTTCTGTCCCTAAATTGATGCTGAGTTTTGGTCCAACCAGAGTGCCTGCCACAGAATTTCCACAAGAGAATCAAATCCTGCCTCATTCAGGCAGTTGGTGCCTGTATGTTAGGGCACAATTGACCCCCCGGGAACTGAAACTTCCTCACAACAGTTCGGGAACAGGGTGAGGAGCTTGCTACCAGGAATCCCACAGAATCAAAGAAAGCACTGAACGGGCAGGCCCTCTGAGTGGTGGGACCACCAGTGCCAGGATTGATGGGGCTCCGCTCTGGTGCACCAGCTCCTTTAGCAACTCTGTCTTTGGGGCCCGTGCCCTCACCGCTCTTGCACCTCGTCCTTCCCCCACTCAGCGGGTAACCTTCTCCACGAGGCTCTTGGTTCTGTTCTCCCTTACCTTGAGTCAATATGTGGATCTGGGTAGCCACACTCCCAGCTCTGACTCTATTGCTCCATTGCCCAACGCGGACAGTCCAGTTTCAGTCTTATTTAAATTCTCAAGAGGAAGAATTGAATTAGCTCAGCTTTGGTCAGACGGCCCTCCCCGGTCCCTTCCGCTTTGATTTTGGCTGGTGGATGGGAACACCTAGTGCAAACGTGACTGCTGTAGGTCCCCCCTTCTGGGGGGAGGTCTGTGAAGGGTACATCCAAGTAAGGGGATGGGCGGAGCTACTTTCCCAAACATGTTGTACAGAACAGAGGCCGGTGCTGAGATCAGGCACATACCCAGCCCCCCGGATCTGGTGACATCCATCATCTAGCTGGACCTACAGCATTGCTGTTCCCAAATTATACCTTCACTGTCTCATTTGAGATGGTATTTTGCTCCTTTGTTCAGATGAGAACTGGAGATTCAGAAAGGTTAGTTCGGTCTGCGTTGGTGGTATAGAGGAGAGCATAGCTGCCTTCCAGAAAGGTTAGTTTGTTCATGTTACCAATAGAGGATGGAGGGCTGAGATTCACTCAGACCAGCCCGGCCCCAAAGCCAGTGGTACCTGAGTAGACTATGTGCTAAGTGGGCAAGCCTGCCCAGCTTCATCCTCTCTAAAGGGCCTCTCTCCTTTTCCTTTCAGAGCCGTCTTGCTCAAATCTGCAGCAGCATACGGACTCACAAATGAGGCTGCTAGTCCAAGAAGCCAGATTTAACAGGATGGACCTTCAATGGGCACTTCTGGGACCCTGAAGACACCTCTTCCCTTCGGCTTATTGTCTGTTTGAATGTGAAGTTCCAGAGCAGGGAGAAGCGTTCCTCTTGGAGAATTCAGGAAATGTTGCTATTGGCACCTCCCAACCCAGATGACAGACACTGCCTCTGTGTCCATACAGTCCAAACCTCCTGCCATTCTCCCAACTGGATTCTCCTTCCTGCTCTCAGAGCTGCCGCCTCTGCCTGCTGTAGCTCCACGTCCTCTTCGCCCTGCCCTAACTCCAGCCGGGGCTGCACAGGGGAGCCTCATGTTCTCGGGAAGACTGCCAACTCGCCCTCACCGGAGAGCCCGCTCCAGCTGGCGTTCCCGCCCTGTGCGTGCTTGAGGCTGGGAGCTAGGCTCAGAGAGGTGAGCTCCGTGAGAGGGCAGCTCCAGGAAGCTGGGAAGGACTGTGCAGATGGGGCCAGGACCTGTCACAGCAGTGACCACAGGAGGAAACATCTCCCCTCCTGCACACATCCCCTCCCTCCTGTGGTGGGTACTGACAGGGCTCTGCAATCTTAACACCTGCCATGCCCAGTAGTTTGGTTTCAAGCTGACTTGTAGACTAGTATTTTGTATTATCCCTGTTTACCAAAGACCAAAACTTGGTTTGTGGGCAGTTTCCATGTCTTACTCCTCTGCCTCTCTGGTTAGTCCAGTTAGTGGGAATCTGGATAAGGGAACTGTAGGGTTTAGGTTAATCGGGGGTTTTTACATGACTGGCCGCAGAGGAACTCCAAGCTGTCCGTGGCCCCGTGGCCCCACCAGGCCTGTAGACTGCAGAGAGCACTTCTGTCTTCTGAGGGTCATGGGGGAGTGGGCGTAGCTTGCCTGGTGGCCTCATTCCTCACGTCTGGCCTCTGCCCTGGCGTGGGCTGTCACGTGGGCTGCGCTCCAGCCAGCACCTGTGCCCCAAAGAATCATCAGATGTGGTCTGAGAACGTGGGAGCTGAGAGTCCCCACCCCAAGCCTGAGAGCACAGCGTTCTGTGTATGGCTCTTTGTTGTGCTCTGTATTATTTTCCTACACGACCATTCTAGTCCAGTCCTGTTCAAGATGTGTTCTTTTCAAGTTGTTTTATTCTCCCTTTCCTGAGACTTTTGTACATACTGTTTTCCTGAGTCATGGTATCTGTAAGCTGATTTATTCTAATCAGAGCTACTGAAAGGTACCTGTTTTCAATAAATTGTGGATTTGTTTTTAATTGATAATTCCGCCTGCCTGTCATCTCCAAGCTGTGCTACCTGGACCAGAGACAGTTTTGGAGCTGAAGCTATTGGAGTGGGGGTCTGCAAGCAGCTACTTTCCTCAGAAGATGCGAAAACCTTTACTTCAGGCAGAACCTCTCTGATACCTGAAGAGGGGGCCCTCTCCCCAGGATCCAGGTCACGGGTAACCTAGCCCAAGAAGCTTTTCCCCAACATCTTCCTTCATGAGCTAGAAATTTACATCATGGAGGCACAGTATCTAGAGTATCTATAGTTTACTTGTGTAGCAAGTCTCGTTGGCCAGGGACAAAGCAGGGGCCCAGGTGATTCAGTGATCGTGCTTCTCACTTCCCAAGCTCCAGGATCTGGCAGATCTGCCTTCCTGGAATTCGCTCTTCGCCGAAACGATCGACGTGGGGCTCACGGCGGAAGAGAAGACAGACTGGGGTCACGGTTCAGCAGGTCATCGGTGTTGACAGTAGGGAGAAGGCCCTTCAGTCAGTGACAGCATTTAGAGTAGAGGTTACTCATTTCAAGCGATTAAGTCACCAAAGCTGAGGCTTCTACCTTTTCCTTCATCGTCTGCTACACTGTTGTTAAGTAGAGCCTGACATCAAGAAAACACTTAGGATCCAACATTCTTTACTCAAAGCCACCCTCACCCTAGTTTGGCTCCAACTGCACTACTGCCTAGTCCCAATTGCAGGGAACGTGTAGTATGTAACAGGTCCCTAATAAATACCAGTCACACGACAAAGACGGAGCAGTCCTTCATTCCATATAAGAGTTGGCTTGGAGACAGTAATGAGCTCCCCATCCCAGGATTTAAGGCATGGGCTGAACTATCACAGGGCTGGCATGCGGCAAAGAAAATTCAAACCTTACCGCCAGCCCACAGACCAAAAAGGGCCGCAAACGCTTTTCACTGTTTGGATTTTGTCTTTTCAAATTAATTGCTAACAATTTAAAAATGGTGAGATTTCACAAAAATAGTCACTAGCCACCCAAAAATATCTAGCAACACGGGCCACAGTCAAGAGGAGCTGTGTAGCACTTTTCCTTGGCCCTCAGAGACCTCTTCCCATTCAAAAGAATTCTTACCTCATCCCCGTGGGCAGTTTACTTTGTAGCCTCTGCTGTGTGTATAAAGCAAATAAAAGCAGAGCTGCTCTGAGCTGAAGGGAGGATGAGGCCTGGATGAAGGGAGGATGAGACCCTCCCCTCACCAGGGGAGTTTCCAATGAACAGTAGTTTCATTCTTTGCCCTACAGCCCCCCCCCCCCGATCGTTCCAAAAGCCCTACTTGGGACGTCCTGTTGAAAGAAGTCCAAATGTGTTGCCTTATGAACAGTTAGGTTCAATTAGTCATATGAAGAGCTAGTTCTTGTGGAGGCTGTGCTAGGACATCACCTAAGCATCGTTTATTCACAGTGTCAGACACACATTGCAGCCTGGTCCAAAACCGAGCTCGTCATTTCCCACATCGCTGCTTAACCTGCTCCCCCTCCCCTTACGTGGTCCATCTCCGGCAATGGCACCGCCACGGAGTGTTGCCCCCTCGGGGAAGCCACCCAGTGCTCGCCCCTAGGGTAAACCCTGATCACACTGTCCTGTCATCTATTTCCTAAATGTGTCTCTTGCCCAGAGATCTCAGACACACACTTTGGAGACCCCTGTGGTGGGGCAGGGGGGGCAAAACCCTCCCACACAAGTTACTTAACAGTTAAGCAACTGTCACTGACAGAGGCACCATACCAGACAAGTTTTTATTACTTTGTCCTGCATATAGAACCCAAGAACTATAAAAACACCTCCAGAATTAGTCAAAGGGACCACTCCCCCCCCCCACCAACCAGCCCCTTCCCTCCCTGGATGGGCTCAGATATGGGTGCTGGGGGGTTGCAGGCCACCTCTATCCAGTGAATAAGGTCCATATAAAAATAGATCTGTAGAGGGCTCCCAGGGAGCCATCAGCCTGCATCTTGCCGGCACCTGTGCAGGGCTGAGGCCTGGGACCCATCAGGATGCTGGGACCTCACTCCTCAGTGGAAGGGAGGTCTACCCTGGACACCAAATTCCTGCCAACACAGCCAGGGGACTCTGCAGAACAGCGGGGGGAGGAGGAGGGGACTCTGACCTTCAGGGCATGACTGATGAGGCTGGAGATGGGAATGAGGCTCCCTCCACAGGATGCTGGTATGTCCTTTCCAGACTTCCCACGGGGCAGGGCCTGGAGGGCACCGGCAAGGGACCCTCCAGCTCTGTCAAAGGTAGAAGAAATATCTCGGCCTCCCCTAGCACCCCCCAGGACACTGAGCTGGGGCAGGTGCTCAGGAGATGGACAGCGGGGGTGGGGGGACGCCTGCCCTGCTGGCAGAATGAGGCCAAAGGCACTGCTGAGAGGCACCGTCCCCCACCACGGAGCACTCCCCAAAGATGTGCTGCATCTCCCACCGTCCAGGCTCCTTCTCATGCTGGCCCCTCTGCTTGGATTCCTCTTGTCCTAGGCCCTCCGTCTTGGCCAGCGGAAAACTCCACCAACCCTAAGGAAAGAGCCCTCCCCCCGCTCCTCCTGTTCAATGGATGCATCAGACTCTCAGCGAAGGAACCTTTCCAGACACCCCTCCATATACACACATCAGGAGTGTCCGGCCCACAGGCCCTAAGGTCTCCCGTGGGGGACGTGTAGTAGTTCTTGGAGCCTGAGTTCACCTCCCCGCCTCGTCTGGGCCCTCCAAGGGCCGGCTGTGTCTCCTTCACCCCTTCCTGTAGCCCTTGTCTCCTTCCCACCCCATCCCACCCGACACACACACAGCCAAACCACAGCAGGCATAGGTCAGGGGTGACCCTATCCAGACCCAGTTGCCTTCATTCTGTGCCACGAAAGCCCTGGCCCTCATGATCACCCCCGCCTCTGGGAAGCCTTCCTGGATAAGGAACTCTGGACTCAGCTCAGTGCAACTATTTCTGCCAAAGCCCCACAGAAAAGGGGCCAGAGGGAGGAGGTGCTCCACGGGAGGCTGGGTGCAGGGGATGGAGCCTGCTGCAAGAGGGGGTCACCTCAGAGTACCCCTGGGCTGCCTCAGGAAAGAGTGTTGGTGACACAGGGCAGGACCAATGACTCTCTCCAGAGCCAGCCTCGGCTCTGGATCGGGAGTTGGGCACATGGGTTCAACCCCAGCTCTGGCCCTGACCCCTCACTAGGTCTTGTTTTCCCCACCTGTACGGTAAGGGTTGGACAGGCCTGTTAGAGAGAGAAGCTCCGTCTCTGAGAGTCATGTCTTCATCCCCCAAGTCTGGGGAGCAAAGCTCTTGGGGCCCCAGGGAGAAAACTACTCTCCTCATGCTCTTCCCAGATGTCCTGGCCGGTGAGTTTATAAAAGGAAAGCAAAGGGGGTGGGGGGCACCTAGTGGGGCCTCAGGGGAACACCGGAACCCTCACCCTCACCCTGAATGGTCAGCTCAAGTGTGGGGGAAGCAGAAATCAGCTCCTAAGTCCGGGGCCCTCGGGGTCCAGCCCCTGAGCTCAGCACCACCTTTGCCTGCCTGGGCCTCGGGACCAGTGTCCAGACAGGGCCCAGCTGGAATACGGGGAACTGAGGCCCCATGGCCCATCAGGATTGGCGGCCAGGCAGCTGTGGGCACTGACAGGAGCCCATCCATCAGGGACCTGTGCTGCCTGCTGGCCAATGGTCTGTGGGAAAGTGGGGCACCCTTTGGAGTAGGCCCCAGACCCCAGTGGGTATGGAAGACAGAAGGGCATGAATCGGGCCATTTAAAGCTATGTCTTCCTCCCTGCCCCTGCCCACCTTGGTCTCTGAGATGCTGCATTTCCTCCCACTGTTATCTCAGGGATCCTCCCCAGGTTTTGAACCTTTTTTCCAGGGGGACCGAGTCAGCCAAGGTGCTCAGACTGGGGGAAATGGGGGGAGAAGGCAGGGAAATGGAGGAAACCGGGGCTCCACACAAGCTCTGGGAGCTCACTTCCGCACGGGTGGAGTGCAGCTGGCGGGGGTCCTGGGCAAGGCTGGGGGCTGGAGCCCCCTGGGGTCCTGGCCTGGAAGAGTGGGGCCGCTCACACCTGCACCCCCCGGCCCTGCAGCTGGAGTACCCGGGCCCGCAGGGCACTGATCCCGCTGAGGAGGTCCTCCCGGTGTTCCACCGATGAGATGCCCAGGCTCACCAGGTCCCTGCGAAGAAGAAGAAGGGTGGGTCAGACCCAGCTGGCTCCTCCCCACCTTCTGCTGTCCCTCCCACCCCCTGCCCAGCCAGGGAACCGGAATCAGGACCGGCTAGGCCTCCCATGCTGGCAGGGGCAGGGCCCCCGGGCCCCTTAGACTCACTGGGCCGTCATGGCGGCCACAGCCTCCAGGCTCCCATAGCCGGCGGCAGCAAAGCTGTCCTTGTAGCGGCCCAGGTCCAGGGCCTCCAGCCACGCGCCCACGGAGCCAAAGGAGGGGAAGGTGGAGAAGGCACGGTCCGCCAGGGGCGTGGGAGGCCTGGGGAGCAGAGGAGCAGTGGTCAGTCGACAGCAGGGACCTGGGGCCCAGACCCGGTCACTCTCCTGAGGAGAGGCCGTCTGAGAACGGCCAGGAGAAGGGGAAGATGGCCGAGCCCTCCGACAGCCTGGCTCACACAGGGTTCTAGGTATTCTCAGAGCAGGCGAGGGTTCACGATGCTCTGGTTGGCAGAGAGTGAGCTGCATAGGAGCCAGGTAAAGGGAGTCTCTGCGACAGTCTTGGGTAGGATGTACCTAGGAGAGCTTGGGAAGTGACTGGTATTGGGGACAACTAATACTAATTTCACTTATTTATTGGAACTACAGATATGTTAGGACTATTGCCACATTTATGTATGTGGTCACTGTACCTGGGATACGTGGGGCAAAACCCAGGACAAGCAGAAGTGACTAAGAAGAAAAGTTACACATGCCTAAGGCAGGTGGGAGTATTAGATCTATCTGGGGTACCTGAGTAGTTGTACCTGGACTGGTGGGGAGGACAGGTGGGGCAGCTGTACTTGTACATGGTGGCGGGGCGGGGGGGGGGGGCATTCGTGGACAGGTGAGAGTTCTGCTACGTCTGGTATGGTTGGAGATACCTGGGAATGTACCTGGGACAAGCGAGGTGACAGCTGTACCTGGCACAGGTAGTGTCGGCACACTTCGGGGGTTCTGGATCCTGCACCATCTTGCTCAGGAGGCCATGGATCTGGCAGAACCTGGGCCGCTCACCTGGGTCCTTCTGCCAGCAGTCAAGCATCAGGCGGTGCAGGGGGGAGGGGCAGTGCCTGGGGGGTGGCAGCCGGAAGCCATCCTCCACGGCTTTGATCACCTAGGCCATGGGGGTGGCAGGCAGACAGGAGGTTTTAGGTCCCCCAATACACACGCTCACCCCATCCCAAGGAAGGCTCAAGTGGTGACCAGGCAGGACTGCAAGCAAGTAGACAGTGACGAGGGGCCTGGGGCTAACAGGTCAAGGGTTAATGGGCAGAGGTCAGGGAGCAACAGGATCAGAAGGCAAGGAGCAGAAGCCACGGGTGTCACTCACGTCTTGGCCAGACATGTCCCAGTAGGGCCGCTCCCCAAAGGCCATCACCTCCCACATGACGACACCGAAGCTCCAAACATCACTGGCGGAGCTGAAGTGGCCAAACTGAAGCGTCTCGGGGGCGGCCCACAGTGCCGGGCTCCGGCCGCTCTGCGGGCAGGCAGGCAGGTCAGGGGCAGGAGGGGACCAGGTCACACAGCCAGGGTTCCCCACCCGCAGAGCCACAGATCCAGCCCCACCTGCCGTCTCCCTGGCTGCTCATCTAGGGGAGGCCCACAGGCTGACCGCAGGCGAGGCCCACACTGGCACGGACAACTGGATGGAGGGGCAGGAGTGACCCCGACGCAGCCAGGAAGGGGGATGTGGGGAGATGGGGACTGCAGGGCAGCTTGCCGAGGGGAGGGCTCCTCACCATGGTGGTGTAGACAGCTTCTGCTCGGTCCCGAGGTCCCCGCCCAAAGCCGGAGATCTTGCAGATGAAGTCGCTGCTGACCAGCACCCGGCGGGCCGCCAGGCCCCGGTGGACGTAGCCCATTTCCGACAGATACTTCATGGCCGACGCCAGGCCGGGCAGCATCCCCATCACCTGCACAGCCGCCAGCTGGCCCTCACGCCGCTGTGAGAGAGGAGAGCGACGCCAGGCTGCACTCTCGCTTCCCCTGTTGCCGGGTGACCCCAGGGAAGTCAACTGGCCCTCTCTGGGCTTCAGTTTGCCATGGGACCTGCCAGGTCAGCCTGGTCAGTGGGCATCTTTATAGGGAATGAGGCCAACCCCAAGTCCCACCAAAGGGAAAAGTGAGGGGCCAAGAATATCATGGTCATCAGTACCCCGCAGGGCCCAGGCCACTCACCCTGAGGAAGCCGTCCAGGGCCCCATGGCTCATGTACTCAGTAACGATCATCAAGGTGCTTCCTGTACCCACGGAGGGGAACACACGCTAAGGTGCCTGCTGCCCTCTGTGAGCACATGTGCTCCCCGACCTGGGTCCCAGACCCCGCCAAGAAGGCCAGAACCAAGGCCAAGCTCCCTGAGTCTTGCCACCCTCCTGCCCAGCCCAGGACCCTCTGTGCTGAAGAACAAAAGAGGTGTCGTCTGAGGGGAACAAAGGCCAAGGTGAGGATCTGCACCAAGTTAGCTGAGGGCGATCACTCTGAAGGTCCAAGTGAGCCAACCCCACCGAGTGTCACCACACGCCCAAAGATCACGCAGGGTCCGAGAGGCCACCCAGAGTCAGTGAAGGAGGGCTGAGCCCTTCTCTCCATGGTGGGCAGCGTCAGGGCTCCCTCTCGTGACTGAGCAGAGGGCCTGGGGGCACAGCACACCTCCACCTCCCACCCCATCATCTCCTCCCACACTGGCGGAGCATGGGCCCTACCTCGGGTGACAACACCCTCCAGCCGCACCACATGGCTGTGGTCGAACTGGCCCAAGGTGAGGGCCTCGGCCAGGAAGCTGAGCCTCTGCAAGTCGGAGCAGCCCTCCCTCAGCGTGTGCACGGCCACGGGGAGCTCCTGGCGGCCCGGAAGCTGCAGGTAGCCGAAGCACAGCTCCCCAAACCGCCCTGGGGGGAAAGAGCACCTCAGACACCCCCCGGAGGCCGCTCCCTCGGCCAACCTGGGCAGGGTGAGCCGAGGAGAAAGCAGCTTCTGGATCATGGGACTCGGGTCTCCTGATTTCAAATCCTGGTAAACTGAGTACCAGCCGTGTGACATGGGCTTCTGCTCTCCCTCTTTTGGCCCCAGTTTTCTCCTCTGTGAAATGGGGAGTCCTCCCTGCCTGCTTCGGCGGGAAATTCCAAAGCCTCAAAGAGAGGACGCTGCACATGCCAGCACACCAGAGGCGCAGGGTGACCCAGGAAGGGTAACGATGACACCTATTCTGCCACGCTGCCCCTTTCTGGTCTCTACCCAGCGAGTCTGCTGACAGTGCCAGGGAAGAGTGTCAGGCTCCTGGTGAGAGCACTCCCTTAGTGCAGGGGCTGAGGGTTTGCAGACAGGAAAAAAGGAAGCGAGGGGACTGACCGTTAGAGAGCACGCATCCACTGTGAACCCGGCCCTGGGCTGAGTGCTGGAAAGCCCCCACATCAGCTCTGTCTGAGGCAAATATCATGCCCATTTAACAGATGAGAAACTGAGGCTCAAAGCAGAAAAGGGACGTACCCCTGGTCACACAGCTGGTCAGTGGTAGAGCCAAGACTAGAACTCAGGTATGCCTGGTCCCCAAGCTTGCAAAGGCCCCTCCCCATCGTCCCTTGAAGGCCTGGGACCAAACTTCTGCCAGTGGCACTCTGCAGAGCCAGCTCTGAAAGGGCCTGAATGGAGAGAATTCTGACCTTGGGGACAGGCAAAGGGTAGGAAGGCAGGGCCACAGACTCCTCTGCCACCTCCTTCCCTGGATCCTGGTGGACGGAGGTCCAGCTTGATGTTGAGGGGGCGCTTCCTGGACAGGGTGGGGACTGGGTAGAGGCGGGGCCTCCAGAAATGGGGGCGGGACCTGGGGTGGAGGCGGGCTTATAGGATAGAGACGGGTGGGGTGAAGGAGGGGCTTCTAGAGGGCGGGGCGGAGGCGGGGCTTACAGGATAGAGGCGGGGTAGGGTGGAGGACAGGCTTCTAGAGAGGGCGGGGGTGCGGAGGCTCAGGGTGAGGACTGGGTAGAGGCGGGGCCTCCAGAAATGGGGGCGGGACTTGGGGTGGAGGCAGGCTTACAGGATAGAGACGGGGTGGGATGGAGGAGGGGCTTCTAGAGACGGCTGGGAGGGGGCGGAGGCGGGGCTTCCCAACGGACAAGGCTTCCGGGGTGCCTAGCTTGCCTGTTCCAAGGCTCCTCTCCAGCGTGACGCTTTTCGCATCCAACTCCTTGGCAAACAGATGAACAGCCAGCAGCGGGTCCCCACAGCTCTGGGGATCCACGAATGTGCGGCGAGTTGGGACTTTGACTGGGAACGCAGGGAAAGAGAGGGGCGTGGGATAAGGGGCCTCCACGACTGGAGGAGTGGGGGTTATGCAATGGCAGCAAGGAAGAGGATTGAGGGGTAAGGTAGGGGGGTGCCCGCCCCGCCCCGCGTCAGGCCCAGACAACTCACAGTGGAAATACAGCTCCTCCTCATCATGGGCATCCCGACCTCCTTTGCCATAGCTGCAGGTCCTGGGGTAGGGGGTTGGGGGTCGGGGGGTCCGTAGTCATCCTTTGAGCCAGGCTGTCCCAGCCCTTCCCATCTCACCAGCACCCAGGGCGGCACCTCTCTGTTCCTCCAAAAGGATAAGGTCTGTGCCCCAGGGGAGGGGCCTTCTTGTCCTGCTGGTCTGAAAGCTTCTCCCCACATCACACATACAATCCTAGCCCCAGACCTAACCCCTCACCCGCCTCCGCATTCCTAGTTATTTTCACTTTGAGACACAGTGTATTCTTGCAACTCCAGAGGCACCCAAATCCATGCCCTGACTTCAAGCCCAAGCTGCTCCCCTGCCTACAGCTGAACAAAACAGGCAGACCTTGTGTCTAGTCAAGAAAACAAACATTGAGAAGGAACCACAAGCCCACTCACAGGTCCAAGCAAAGAAGGGTGGTGCGCCGTGGGGAACACCTAACAGATGGATCTGACGTGGCCGGGGCCGTCAAGGATGGCTTCCTGAGACAGAGGCAGCCACGGACCAAAGGACTGCATCATGATCAACAAAGCCACAGGCTGGCATCTGGGGCCCCCTGAGGCAGGGCCTTGCAGGCCCAGATAAAGACTTTGGTTTTATTCTGGGGGCAGAGGAGAGGCCCCAGAACCCCCTGGGGGGTTTTGAGCCAAGGTTCAATTTGCATTTTAGGAAGATCACCCCAGCTGCTGCTGTGTCCCCGCAGGAGATGGCAGTGGCTCAGGCTATGTGGTGACCATGGACTCGGAGAAAAGTAAGAGAACTCAAGTCACATTTAGGTGACAGGGCCACAGGGCTTGGAGATAGCTGGAAGGCAGAAAGGGAGAGGGGGAAGGTTGGAACAACTCGGGTTCCAGCTTGCCCAGCAGGGTGTAGAGTGTACCAGTTACTGAGATTGGGAGTTCTCATTTAGACATTTGAGTTTGCAGGGCCTCTGGTAAAAGCAGGGACAATCAATGAGCAGGGAGTTAGCTATGTGTGTGTCTGGAGTTTGGCAGAGAGGTGTGCTCTGGAGATAGAAGTTCTGGAGCTGGGGGTATTGCCCAGGGAGAGGAGGGAGCCTGAGAAGTGGGACAGGGAACAAGTCTGAGGATCCCCACCATTTAAAAATTGGGTAGAGGAGAAGGATGCCATGGAGGAGATCATGAAAGAACCACCAGAGAAACTGGAGGGAAACAGAAGGGAAATCGGGGGCGGGGGTGGGGGGAGGTGGCGGGCGATATCACAGGAAGCAAGGAAAGAAAAAGTAGAGCAGAGGAACGAGGTCACGTGAAGGCTCTAGGAGGAGGGGTTAGGGGAGACTGGAGAGAGATGACCACGTTTCGATACCAGTGGGAAAGAGGAGGCTGTCCTGTAGTCTGGAGTGGTCACAATGGCGGTCGCCAGCATGGGCTCTGGAATCTGACGACCGGCTCCCTAGGTGGTCCACTCTCTGTCTGTGGGACCAGGTGGCTGGGTTTTCTCTTTAATAAAATCAGGATAAAGACATCCGTGCCTGATCACACTGGTGCCAAGAGCTTACTAAGCACTAAATAAGTGTTAGCTATCGTGGGGCAGAAGTGGACATTATCAATAGTAATGGGATCCTGAGATGGTAGGAAGTATGGTCACAGGTAGAAGATCCTGGCCGGGAGAATGGCACCTCCTCTAGAGCAAAAGGAGGGGGAGGGGGAGGATGGATGCAGAGATAGGCAGGTGTGTAGACTTGGGGGCAAGAAGTTGAGGGGTTAAAGCTGCTGTTAAAGGGCAGGTGCAGCAGACATGGCTGAGGGAGCGAGCTGCAAGGACGGGGAGTCTGCAGGGCAAAAGCAGAACTGGTGTCAGTGTTTGGGGTGATGGCCAGGTCCACGTCAGGAGATGGGAGAGGGCAGCTGAGATGGAACAGGAAAGAAGGTCCGCGGAAACAAGGGACTCAAAGAACCCAGAGGCCGAGGGCTGGGGCAGGTCCTCCAATGGCTACTGAAGTCATCCAGCGCAGGAACGGGACTTCCGTGAATGAGGGGAACACCTGGGAGACGTAACGAGGGATGAAGGGGACAAGGCTGAGTGGCTGGAGGAGTGGTGGCAGAGAAAATGAGAAGCTCCCACTGGGCGACGCAAGATGGACTGCGGAGGGAAAGTGGAGGTAAGGAGCCCACCGCACAGAGCGGATACCGCAGACACTGCGAGAGGAGGAGACGGCTGAGGGAGGTGTTACCGTCTGCAAAGCTGGGACACACGTGCTGGAGATGAGTGCCTCTCTGCACATCAGCGCTAGACCAGGCAGATCCTCATTTTGGTGCCGTTTGATTCTGAGCAGGTTTTGAAATCCACCCCTGGCTTACTCTGCCTGCTCTGGTGCATCTGTCTCCAAGGAGCTGCTGGGCAGCTGCCCCTGTTCTGTAGAGTCTGCCTGAAGAGGCCCTCCTTGCTCACCTCTCTCCCCTTTCCTCCTTCTGCCTCCCAGAGACCCTGAGCTCACAGCCAGGACAAGATGCTCTCAGCTCCTGTCCATTCCCGCTTTTCCAACAGGTCTCATATAAGGACCTTTAAGCTCTGTGAGGAAGGAGATTCCACTCCTGTCCTGCCTTCCTGACTCACCTGGCCCCGGGCAGAGCTGGCTCCCAGACTCTCTCCTCCCCAGTCACTTTCAGCACCTTATTCAAGACCAAGCAAACAGTCCCCTCGGAGCCAACTGAAAGCTCAAGGTCCCTCCAGCCTGCAGGCGGTTCCAGGATGCTGATGTGTGGCTCCCGGGCCAGCCCATTCCTCTCCTGTGCTCCCCCCACTCCAGCCTGTCACATGCAGACTTTCCAGCCCCTCCAGTCTGCTGACCTCAGCCCCAGCCTGGAACCCACCCGGGTGCCTCTGCATGTGGCAGACTGTGGCCCTGGGGAGAAGGGTGATCTATATGCCATGAGATTTCTGCTGCATGCCAAAGGGCCGGAATCTTCCCTGAGCCAGACCCAAGCTCCACATCTTTGCCCCTCCTCCCATCCCCTTTCTCTGCCCACTCTGCCAGCTTCTTCTGCTGGGGGTTGGGGGTTTCTGGTTTATGAGTTCCCCTCCCTGTTCTCCCTGCACGCAGGCGCGGGTGCGCGCGCGCGCACACACACACACACACACACACACACACACACAATTTCTGCCTTTCTTCCTTTTGCCTGTGTTGAAGGGCCTCCAGATCCCTTTCGGGCAGGGGCTGGGGGCCTCTGAGTGCCTCAGGAGGATCCTAATCACACCGGAGCAGCTGGAGCTTGATTCCATCCTCAGCGATGCCTTCTGACATTTAATGAGTTAAGGAGCTAAATCCCCTTCATCCCAGAGCGGCTGAGCTAGCTGCCGTGCTGGCTGCCACGCTGCCGACTGCAGGAGCAGGGGGTCAGGACGGTGGGAAGAGGGCCAGGACCACACCAGCCACGCCTGTATCTACACAGCGGTGTGCTCGCCCGTGCACATCCGCACAGGTGCAAATGCAGATACAGACATGGGTGCCTGTGAGCACGTGTGAATGTGCGCAGGGACATGGCCCATCAGGCATCATCCAGGCCGGGACCAGCCACCTACCTCCTCCAAATGGCCAGCACGCTCATCACAGAGCCCAGGACGAGGAGGGCTGAGATGGTCACAATGGTGACGACGACCGCGGGGCTCTGGTCCTTGGACCCCGAGGCAGCTGGGAGGGAAACCACGAGGTTGAGAGAGGCAGAGGACCAGGCTCCCGGGGAAGCTCCAGGACAGACTCCTGTCCTCACGCCACAGCAGGATTCCCACAGCACCTCCGCACTCGGCCCGGCCTCCCGGCGGCAAGGGACCAAGGCAGCCCCACCAGCCACAGTGGCACGTGGAGCTTCCTCCTTTCCCAGGGCAAGGCACTTCCACTGCAGCCCAGCTCTGAGAGGGAGGAGCAGGCATCCAGATGGGCAGGCCCAGGACTCCCTTTTTGCCTTTCCGATGCACAATGAAGGTAGCTCTGCAGGGGGATGGCCTCTCATCCAAGCTCCCCAGCCCCCATCCAGAACTGTCACCAGCAATAATGATGAGTTAACATTTAATGCACACTTGCTCCATTCAAGACTAAGTGATCCAAGCCAGTAAGGTGTTACTGTTTCCATTTTATAGCTGAGGAAACTGACACTGAGAAAAGTTGTGTAATTTGCCCAAGGTCACACAGCTAACAATGAACCTCCTAAGATTCGAACCTGATTCCTAAAGCCTCTGCTTTGAACTATTTCCCCAGGGGAAGAGCCAGGCTCTCAGCCCCATCCATCCATCCATCCATCCATCCAATGTGTGCCAGGCTGGCACTAGTTCTGGGGAGATAGCAATGGATGAGCCAAAATCCCAGCTCTGGAGGGGTGTACCGACCAGTGCGGGAGACAGAAATGAAAAATCTTAACTGTAGAATGAAAAAAAACAGAGACATGAGCAGAGCTGAGCAGAGGCATGATAATTTCTTCCTAAAGCCAGCGAGGAAGGTTTGCAGAAAAGGCGTCATCTGCACTGGACCTGGAAGATTGAAAGGGTTGTTGATGCTTAGATGCACCTGCTGGGTCTGGAAAACGGCAAGTCATCCCATGTGGCTGGAAAACAGACTGCCTGGAGGCAGAGATGCAGATGCAAGATATGAAGGTATGAAGCTGGAGGGCAGGAGGGTGAAGGGAGCTGGGGGAGGAGACAGAACCGGAAGGTCCTTGAATGCTAGGCCAGGAGTATGAGCCAGGATATCCCGAGGGTAACAGGGAGCTCAAGCGATAGACAGAGTTCCTGCCCACAGGGAGAGGAGTGAGGGGATCTGCTGGCTCGGGAGCGGGGAGAGAGGGGAGGTGTTTGAGAGACGTGACAGTTTGGGGTAACTGTCAAGAACGGGGAAAATGCTACGCAGCCCTGAAGACTAAACTGAGATTAGAAAAATACAACTCTGCAGGCAGCCTTGGCGAGGGACAGAGGAGGACAGCCAAGCCTGGGGACTAGCGGGGCAGGTGCAGCACGATGTCCGGGGAATGAGGGCCGGCAGAGGTGGGGCATGTTTCTGCCGGGAGAATCTGTGCTCACTGGGGAGAGATGATTGTGGGGACAGGAGGGGCTGAGAGCCTGGGAGATGAGGTCAGATCCCAAGAGGTGCTATTAGGACGTCACAGAGCAAGTGAGGAAGAGGGATAGAAGAGGAAGGAAGAGTAAGAGGCCAACAAGGTCAGGGTCAAAGAGCAGATTTCAGAGCCCACATTTTCAGAGATGGGGAAGTGGGTCCAGGGTCCAGCTGGTGGCAGCAGGCGGTGGAGTTGCCAAGGACTGTTTGAAATGAAGTATCCATGTGGACGCGGAAACTGAGGATGGAGCTAAAAGTGGTTGTGGTCTGCAGCCCCTGAGATGGCCCTCCTGGATTCGCCACCTCCTGGTGTTCCTTCCCCTTGAGTGTGGGCGGAACATAGTCACTTGCTTCTCATGAACAGAATACAACAAAAGTGATGGGATGTCACCTCCATGATTAGGTTACAAGAGACTGGCTTCTGTCTCGGGTGCCTTCTTGCGCTCTCTCTCTCTCTCTCTCACAGTCTCTGGAAGAATCTAGTTGCTGGGTTATAAATAGCCCTTGGAGAAGCCCAGGAGGCATGTGCCTGCCTCCCGCAGACAGCCAGCAAGAGCCCGAGCAGGGGGGCAGACACCCGCTCCCCACTCCGCCCCAGGTAAGCCTGGAGATGACCGCAGCCCCAGAGGACACCTTGATTGCAGCCTTTGAGAGACCTGAGACAGGTGGCACCCAGCTAAGCCTTGCCCATATTCCTGACGCAAGGAGACCATGAGACAATAGACATCTGTTGTTCCTGGCCGCTGAGTTTTGGGGGTAATTTGCTACACAGCGACGGGTAATACAGCGGCGAAGCATGGTCCTTCCTCGTGATCCTGATTTGGGGTCACAGCTCATTGGAAAAAGTACCCTGCAGATTGGGGAACCACTCCCCACAGCCAGGGCCACAGCAAAGGAGGCTGCCCGGAAGCTGAGCAGTGTATCTACCAACTAAGAAGCACCAAATTAAGGGAAGTCATCAGCCCTCTTCAGCTACGGCTCCCAGCTCCTGCCCTCCGCCACACCCACTCCAGCCAAACCCGCGAGCCTTTGTTCTGATGGCTTCCTCTATCCAAAATGCCTTCCCTGCCCACCTCCACACTCAGACGTTCCCCAGCCTTCAAGACACAGCTCTAATCTCTTGCCAGCACCTGGCCGAGGTCTGGCAGAGACACAGGCGTTCGAGCAAGAAGTGCTGTTTTCCTTTCCCAGAACTCAAACTCCCTCCACATTTTATCTCCACCTCCCTTTGGGCTCAGAACTCTTCCTATCTTGGATTAGACTCATGTAGCAGGTTGGAAAGAATTATTATCTAGACAGCTGGTGACAGGATGCCTCTTAGGGGGAACTGCCTTTGTCCGGGAAAATACTTTCGTGAGCTGCTCGGGTAGATAGAGGTGAGATCCTGAGGGCTGGGTTAGCAGCAGGAGAACAACAAAAGAGAGCGCTAAATGCTCTGCACGCATCAGGAGGGGGGACTGGGGGTGGGTGGGGAGAAGAGGAACCAGCGGAGGGAAGCCAAGGGAGGAGCGGGTAGCACCATACCATGCCGAAGAGCTGGAGCTGCGTTAGGATTGGGAATATCTGATGTTCAGCTTTTGTTTTGATAAGAGCGTTATTGAGAAATTATTCTCATACCGTACAATTCACCCATTGAAAGTGTACAATTCTCCTGGTGTTTTTCTGTTTGTTTTTGGCCGCACTACGCAGCTCATGAGGTCTTAGTTCCCTGACCAGGGATTGAACCCAGGCCCTGGCAATGAACGCGCCGAATCCTAACCACTTCTCCCGGTGTTTTGCTTTGTTTACCGCTGCAGGTGCAACTCCCTTCATGTGCCCCAACCCTCAGGGAGGGTTGGATGCTAGGGTGATAGATGTCAGGGCCTGGCAGTCCAGAGGGTGAGCTGGGCCTCACCCCTCTGCTTCACACTGTAAGGCCTAGTGGGAAGAGGGACGGGGGCCCACGTTTGAGTCTGTATCATGGCAGTGACAAAGCAGCAGGATGGGAACAAGAATTTAGCGGTCAAGGGCAAGAAGTGACCAGGAGACAAAAATTTCTCCCAAGAAAAGAGAAGAATCTTGGAGAGGGCACAGGATGTTTCCACGAGACACGGGAGGTTCTGGGAGGCAGGGAGACACCAGCTGAGACCCGGGTTATAGTTGTTCATGGGCCCCTCCCCTGTGAGTTCCTCCAGGACAGGTACCCAATGTAAGCCACTAGTTGTTGGATTCCAAATTCATGCTTCTTTTTTTTTTTTGGCCACACTGAGCAGCATGTGGGATCTTAGTTCTCCCACCAGTTCCACCGTGCCCGCTGCAGTAGAATCGCAAAGTCTTAACCACTGAACCGCCAGGGAAGTCCAACCAAATTCATCCATTAATTAGGTTGTGACTGAACTGTTCTACAGGTTCCCTTAATTGCACAGATAACGCACCACCACCCCCCCGCCCCGCCCCGATTTGCCTCCCTGCTCCAGCCCCGGGCTGGGTTTTCTCTTCACTTGACACATCACTTACCCTCCCCCAGGGTCTGCACTTCAATGCTGGGGTTGAAGCTCTGGGTCTCCCAGGAGGGCCCCGGGGAAGCCGCCCGGATCTGAAAGACGTAGCGGGTAGCCGGCTTGAGGTTGGTGACGGTGACCGCAGGCTCCCCTGTCTTCACCGTGGAGTAAGTCTGCTCACTCTGACCCTGGGGAGGGACCGAGAAGTGAGGCCCAGACCCAGGGCTGGCCCCACGCTCCTGGGAGAATGTCGGGGGGAAGGAGTAGGGAGGAACCTGGGCTGGTGGAATAACTCCACTTGTCTTGGGGAGATCCCACAGCTTTCTTCCATAGGATCACCAGCCCCTTTCTCCACCACGAGCTCCCACCCATACTCGGTGGTACTTGTAGCTGAGAACAGCCCCATCTCCAAGTAAGAGAAACTTTAGAGAAGATGCTGGCCTTCAAAGGGATGCTAGAATGAAGGGCATCAGGGCCTGGCAGTCCAGAGGGTGAGCTGCACCTGACCCCTCAGAGGAAAGAAGAAGACAAGGGCCTGACACCTGCTCGGCCCTTGTCAGATCACACAGCTTTTCCTTCCCCTTGGCATCGGACTTTCACAATGTCCTGCAAGGCATGGATTCACAGATAAGGAATCGGGCTCAGAGGGGTAGAGAGGCTCTCCCACGGCCCCCAGCAACGGTCCACTCACTGCCCGCTGCTGGGCTAGACCCTATAGGAGCCAACTTCCTACAGTCCTCACAGCAGCATTCCTATCTCCTTTAACAGGTGAGGCTCACATCAAAGAAGGGTTGGGGTGACACCTTCTCGATTCCTTCAGGCCCCGTGCTCTGTGCTCTACATCGTCCTGCCCCCAACACATCTGATAATGGTACCTGCTGGACATGCCACCATTATTTTGTCTCTGCCCACACGCCCTTATTAGAGCCCCTGCCACACTCACAGCCCCCAGAGGTGCACCTCCCCTATCCCTGTGGCCCCAGCTCTAGGGCCATGGTATTCAGGAATCAGGGAAGACTCTGACCCAAGCTGGGCCAATCAGAATCTCCCTTCCGGGCATTTGAACAAACCACCGAAAGACAGTGCAATGACTGCATGACCTATGAGACGGGACAGGCTCAGGGCGGGGAGGGGGAAAGGGGCAAGGCTGCCAGCCTCGGCAGCTGCCAGGTGCTAGGAGCAAGGCCCCTGCAGAGGAGGTGGAGATGGTGCACAGAGAGAAGTCGGCGTGAGGAGCTCGTGACACCAGCCACACTTCTGGTCATCGGGCTCCATGAGACATTCCTGAAGGCTTTCAAACACAGCCCCTTTGGTACTGGCTCCTCTTTTCAAGGGTTTTTGTTCCCAGCAACTTCAAACTCCCTAAGGGCCTGGAAGCAACCACCCAGCTCAGTGCTGGGACTGTATCTATGCTGTGATCCCCAAGTGTCAGTTCAATGAGCAACTGCTGCGTGCCTAGCTCCTTCCCAGTGATCTTCGCTGCGGTCTCCTAGACACCAGGGATCCCCAGAGCTCTGCCCTGACTTCTCTTCTCATTCATGCCCCACTCCCTTGGTCATCCCTTCTGCTCCCTTGGCTTCAGCTACTATCTCTATGCTGAAAGCCCCCAACTCTCTCTCTCTGTCTCCGTCTCTCTCTCTCAACTCACAGCTCTCCAGACTTCTCGAATTCAAAAACTTTGACCGATTCCGCAAAGAACTCCCTGGAGTCACTGAGGAGGGAGTGAAGTCCTGACACATGTAGTGCTAAGTTGAAAGCAAGGTTTCACTTTAATGAATACAATTGGCACCAAGGTGAGAAACAGTTTAACGGCAGATTACATGTCAAATTCAAACAGTTTGAATTTAAATTCATAAGTTTATTAACTTATGCGGAAAAGAGACAGTGGATCCGGATGTAACTCCACTTGTCAAACCATGGTTGAGCTGCAACCACAGATGACAACAGATACATGAGGTCAGCAAAAATCAGCAAGAAGTATCCTATGAGAACCAACTGGCGATATGGAGTTTACAATAAGGATCGCTGTATATTTTCTATTCTTATTTGTAAATGATGGGTTACACATTCCTCACGTCAGCAAAATTATAAAAATATTGCACACGTTCATTGTTCTGCAGAGCTGGCTGCTAAACGTTTACCAACACGGGGGTCCCATGACCTAGCGTGCCCCCACCGTGGTACCTTTCTGTAAAATTTGAAACAATGTATTTCTGCATTCTTTTTCTTAAAAGGATTGCAAATTGTATGTACATGATTCCGCCACACAAAATCTGGATCAGCCCCCAGAGAAGGCTTCTTGTCAACTGTACACACTAGGCAGAAGTGGTGAAAATGGACATGATGACCAGTGATGAACGGAGACGTGGGGAAAGAGGGAGAGCAGTGGGGTCCATGCTGAGGAGAGGACAGGAGGAAACCCCGGCTGGGGAGGCCCCTGAGGGGGCCTGTGGAAATGTTTAGAAAGAAAGTAAGAAGGACTTCTGCTGGGAGGTGCTTACGAAGAGAAGGAAGCCAGCGGGTGAGGGGGGCAGATCACAGCCAGGAATGCAGCCCCAGGTCCCTCCCAGACCCCGACTCACCTTCTCATAGTATCTGATCTCATACTCCGTGCCGTTGGCCCCAGGGACTCCAGCGGGGATGGGCTCCCGCCATGACAGGGACACACTCTGGGGCTCCACTCGGTCCCTGCGGATCTCATCCTCCTCCCATGGTGCTGAAAGTAAGTAATGCAAGGTTCTGGACCCAGATCTGACTGTGGGGCAGGGACAGGGGCTGGAAAGTCTGGACAAGAGGGGATTAGGGGCGGGGCTACTGGAGCCACAGAAGCATGACCAAAGGGTCTGTGGGGGACAGGATGCTCCTGAGGCACGGGGCTTGAGGGATAGCGACTTTGCGGGACTAGAGGGAAGGGAGGCCCCTCTCACCCCACAGCTCTCTGCTTCCCTGGCTCCTAGGGGGAAAGCATCAGGCCACGTGCTGCTTGCCCACACCCTATACTCCAGCTTCCCTCATGGTGGCTGGTTCTAATCCCCCAGGCTCTTTCTACACTCTCTGCGGTTTGGGGACATTAGGGAGCACAGAAGGCAGGAAGACAAGCTACTTAACTATTCTAATAGTCTGGGCAAGAGGTAATATACTCAACAAACTAGGGATAGAAGGAAACTACCTCAACATAATAAAGGCCATATATGAAAAGGCCACAGCTAACATCATACTCAATGGCGAAAAACTGAAAGTTTTCCCTTGAAGATCAGGAACAAGACAAGGATACCCACTCTTGCCACTTCTATTCAACACAGTACTGGGAGCCCTAGACAGATCAATTAGGCAAGAAAAAGAAATAAAAGGCATCCAGATTGGAAAGGAGGAAGTAAAATGATCTCTCTCCATGGATGACATAATCTTATATGTAGAAAACCCCACAGAAAACACTGTTAGAACAAATAAACAAATATAGCAAAGTTGCTGGATACAAAATCAAATCACAAAATCATTTGCATTTCTACACACTAACAATGAACAATATGAAACAGAAATTAAGTAAACAATCCCACTTACCATAGCATCAAAAAAGATAAAATATTTAGGAATTAACTTAACCAGAAAAGCAAAAGACTTGCACACTGAAAACTACAAGACACTGCTGAAAGAAATTGAAGAAGACACAAATAGACAGAAAGACATCCATATTTATTGGGACTTCCCTGGTGGTCCAGTGGTTAAGAATCTTCCTTCCAATGCAGGGGACGTGGGTTCGATCCCTGTTCGGAGAAATAAGATCACAAATGCCGTGGGGCAACTAAACCTGCGCACCGCAACCACTGAGCCCACATGCCACAACTACAGAGCCCACATGCTCTGGAGCCCACGTGCCACAACTACAGGGTCTGCACGTCACAGCTAGAGAGAAGCCCATGTGCCACAACTAGAGAGAAGCCTGCACACCACAATGAAAAGCCCGTGTACTGCAACAAAAGTTCCCACGTGCCACAGCTAAGACCCAACACAGCCATAAATAAATAAAATCTGTGTTAAAAGAAAAAAAAGACATCCATATTTATGGAGTGTAGATTTAATACTGTCAAAATGTCCATACTACCGAAAGTGACCTAAAAAAATCCAGTGCAATTCCTATCAAAATCCCAATAGCATTTTTTGCAAAAATAGAAAAAAAATTCTAAAATCCATATGGAATCTCAAAGGACCATGAACAGTCAAAATGATCTTGAGAAAGAAAAGCAAACCTGGAAGCCTCACACTTTTTTACTTCAAAATGTTACAAACCTACAGTAAACAAAACAGTATGGTACTTGGCATAAAAACAGAACTATAGACCAATGGAACAGAACAGACAGCCCAAAAGTAAACCCTCACATATATGGTCAAATGCTCCTCTACAAGGATGTCAGGGCCACACAATGGGAAAAGGAAAGTATCTTCAACAAATGATGCTGGAGAATTTGATTTTTGTTTTGTTTTGTTTTTTGGCCATGCTGTGCAGCGTGTGGATCTTAGTTCCCCAACCAGGGATTGAACCCACGCCCCCTGCATTGGAAGCACAGAGTCTTAACCACTGGACCACCAGGGAAGTCCCCAGTGCTGGGGAATTTGAATGTCCACATGCAAAAGAATGAATTTGGGCAATTACAAAAATTAACTCAAAATGAATTACAGGCCTAAATGTAAGACCTGAAACTATAAAACTCCTAGAAGAAAATATAGAGGAAAAGCTTCATGATATTGGATTTGGCAATGATTTCTTGAATATGACACCAAAACACAGGCAACAAAAGCGAAAATAGACAAATGGCACTACATCAAACTAAAAACATCTGTACAGTAAAGGAAACAATCAACAGAGTGAAAAAGCAACCTATGGAATGGGGGAATATATTTACTAACCACATATCTGATAAAGGGTTAATATCCAGGATATAAAAAGAACTCCTACAACTCAACAATAACAACAAAACCCCACAAATAACCCAATGGGCAGAGGACTTGAATAAACATTTCTCCAAAGAAGATGTGCAAATGGGCAATAAGCACATGAGAAGATGCTCAATATCGCTGATCATCAGGGAAATGGAAGTCAAAACCACAGTGAGACGCCACCTCACACTCGCTAGGATCCAAAACAAACAAACAAACAACAGCAGACAAAACAAAACAAACAAACAGAAAATAACAAGTGTTGACGAGGCTCTGGAGAAATTGGAACCCTGTGCACTGTTGGTGGGAATGTAAATTGGTACAGCCACTATGGAAAACAGTATGGAGGCTCCTTAAAAAAATAAAAATAGGATGCAACTAGAGATTATCATACTAAGTGAAGTCAGAAAGAGAAAGACAAATACCATATGATATCACTTAATATGTGGAATCTAAAATATAACACAAATGAACCTATCTATGAAAAATAAACAGAATCAAAGACATAGAGAACAGACTGGTGGTTGCCAAGGGGGAGGGGGCTAGAGGAGGGGTGGAGTGGGAGGTTGGGTTTAGCAGATGTAAGCTTTTATACATAGAATGGATAAAAAACAAGGTCCTACTGAATAGCACAGAGAACTATATTCAGTATCCTATGATAAACTATAACGGAAAAAATATTTTAAAATGTATATATGCGTATAACTGAATCACTTTGTACAGCAGAAATTAACACAACATTGTAAATCAACTATACTTCAATTTAAAAATTGATAAAAAAATACAATAAAATAAAAATAGAACTACCATGTGATGTAGCAACCCCTCTTCTGAGTATATAGCCCAAGGAAATGAAATCACAATTTTGAAGAAATTTCTGCACTTCCATGTTCACTGCAGCATTATTCACAATAGCCAAGATATGGAAACAACATAAGTGTCTGTTGACAGATGAACGGATAAAGACAAGAAAATTATATACGTATATATTTAATGATATGTTATTCAGTGATTAAAAAAAAGATATCCTGCCACTAGCAAAACCACAGATGAACCTTGAGGGCATTATACTAAATGAAATAAGACAAAGAGAGACAAATACTGCATGATCTCACTTATATGTAGAATCTAAAAATGCCAAACTCGGGACTTCCCTGGTGGCGCAGTGGTTAAGAATCCACCTGTCAATACAGGGGACGCGGGTTCGAGCCCTGGTCCAGGAAGATCCCACATGCCGTGGAGCAACTAAGCCCATGAGCCACAACTACTGAGCCTGCGCTCTAAAGCCCGCGAGCCACAACTACTGTAGCCCACGTGCCACAACTACGAAGCCTGAGCACCTAGAGACCGTGCTCCACAACAAGAGAAGCTACCGCAATCAGAAAGAAGCCCGCGTACCACAACGAAGAGTAGCCCCCACTCGCCACAACTAGAGAAAGCCCGTGCGCAGCAAAGAAGACCCAATGCAGCCATAAATAAATATATAATTTTAAAAAATAAAAATGCCAAACTCATAGAAACAGAGAGTAGATTGGTTTTTGACAAGAGCTAGGGGGTGGGGGAAATGGGGAGGTGTTGGTCAAAGGTACGAACTTCCAATTATAAGATGAATCACATCTGGGGATCTAATGTATGGCATGGTGTAGTTGAAAACTGCTAAGAGAGATCTTGAATGTTTTCACCAGACTCATAAGACATACTTATGTGAGGTGATGGATGTGTTAACTAACCTTCCCATGGCAATCATTTCACAGTACACACATACACCAAATCATCACATTGTACACCCTAGACTTACATAAAGGTGTAATTCAATTATATCTCAATAAAGCTGGGGGAAAAAATAATGTGATGTAGACATACAATGGAATACTATTCAGCCTAAAAAATGAAATCCCATCACATGTAACAACATGGATGAACTTTGAGGACATTATGCTGAGTGAAATAAGCCAGTCGCGAAAAGACAGATTCTGCATGACTCCACTTCTATGAAGTATCTAAAGTAATCGAACTCTTAGAAAGTAGAATGAAAAAAAAAAAAAAAAAAGAAAGTAGAATGGTGGTTGCCAGGGTCTGGGGGGAAGGCGAAAGAGGAGTTGTTGTTCAAAGGGTATAGAGTTTGCATTTTGCAAGATGGAAAAGTTCTAGAGGTCTGTTGTACAATAATTGCATATAGTTAACACTGCTGTACTGTACACTTAAAGATGGTTAATTTGGTAAATTTCATGTTATATGTTTTTTACCACAATTAAAAAAAGTATTGATGCCCAGGTCATAAACCCAAAGCAATTAAATCATAATTTCTGTGGGGTGGGACTCAGGCATTAGCATCTTTTTTAAAAGCTTCTCAATGATTCCAGTGTACAGACAGATTTGAGAGCCTAGTCTAGATAATGTTGGGGGGGACAGACAGTAGCAAACAAAAGGAAACAAACAAAAGTGTAATCATGCCAGAATAAGGTACCACCAGGTTACTGGGAGGAAAGATCATGACTTCACTTTAAGTGTGTTGAGCAGAGGGGTTCCCAAGAGAAGATGCCAGAAAGGCAGCTGGATAAGTGGTTCCAAGGCTCCCAAAAGGTACCTGGGAGGGTGATAGAGATCCGAGAGCCATCAGGAGATGATTCGATGAAACTGCCCAGGGCAATGCACAGAGAGAGAGAAGGCAAAGCTTTCAGGAAACAAGCCCAAGAAAAGGAGGCAAAGGAAGAGGAGCTTAGAAAGGAGAAGCCACAGAGGTAGGAGGAAAAGCCAGGAGCAAAGGAGGCTACAGAAGCCCAGGGAAGAGGACATTTAGGAAGGTTCCTTCCTGACTCTTCCAGTTATTAGCTATTGGGCCACAAGCAAGAGCCTCGGTTTCCTTATATGTAGACTGGAAACAATAATGACCTCCTTAGGCCTGCTGTGAGAATTTTATGAATTCATGCATATGGAGAGCTTAGCACAATACCTGACACAGAACAAGCATTCAATACCAAGTTTACCAGCAAGAGGAACCGCTGGTTGGCAGTGTCATATGCTGAGCAGAGACGGGGCAAGATGATTCAAAGTGCCCACTGGCTTTAACAATGTGGAGGCTCCTGGTGACTTCAGGGGATAGAGGGGAAGTGGATGGCAGGTGGCAACGGGCCGAGGAAGTGGAGAGAAGGGCATAAGGAGATCACTCTTAGAAAAGCGTATAAACATGGCTTCCAGTTTTAAATGGTAACCATCTAACAGGCTCCACCTCCAGTCTCCCCCAAATTCTAATTAAGACCCAAAGATACAGAAAGAGCTGAAAACACAGAATGTCACCGTAAACTAATCTTGACAGCTGACTGCCAGGATGGGGTGATGGGGAGTAGAGTGGCATATTTCCACCTACGCTAAAGCCAGTGGTACTGGACTGAAAAATACAATTGTAGTGTACCCCCCGGCTATGCTACTCACAGAGTGACACTGCCTCCCATCCTGAAAATAACTTGGAAGATACTTTATCCTTTCTCCCACTGCCCGATCCTTAAAAAAAAAAAAAAAAGCAAGGTCTTTGTCAACTGGACAACGAATGCACAGCCATCACTCTACTGCATGGTTGCTTTGGAGGAAAAGTGTTCTTCCCTATCTCCGGAGAGTGCCTCTCAGCCTAGATACACTTGGAGATGGCAGCTCCCAGAAAAGACGTAGGCACAAAGGGAAGAAGAGTGATGAAACATCCTAGGAAGGGGCACAATCCCTTGTAGATACAGATGGAGGGCAGAGATAGGAAAGAGCCAGGAATGTCATTTTTAAAAACTACATTTGTTGAAAGTTATCAGATGGCCAGGATATAGAGGGAGAAGAAGGTTGAATTTCAGCCCCGCAGAGCTATGTTAGATGAAAGCCTGATAAATCCTGACAATGGAGCTAAAAACTGAGCCCAAGCACCTGCTCTCCCACTGTAGATTGGTAATGAGATCAGTCAGCACCAAAGTGGGGCTGAGAGTACAGCAGGCACTACTGGAAACCTATCCAACGGCCATGTCCCCCTTCCCCGCTGACTGAGCCCAGTTTTTGATTCTGGGTCTACTGTCTGCCCTGAGATGACTCAGGTTAATTCTGATTGTTCTAAAACATCTGTGTGCACTCATTCCCTTTGCCAATAATTGGGTTAGGGTTGGGTTCATAATCCAGTTCTGACCAACAAAAGGAGAAGTCACCTAAGGGGAGGAGGGATTATGGGAAAGGTTTCTGGCTTTTAAAAAGATACCAACATTTTCTATGTCTACATCTTTATTCCTACATCTTTATTTATGTCCTGCAACTGAGGACATGGGGTGGGAGGGCGAAGCTGGGGCAAAGTGAGAGTAGCATCGACATATATACACTACCGAATGTAAAATAGCTGGCTGGTGGGAAGCATCAGCATAGCACAAAGGAGATGGGCTCGGTACTTTGCAATGACCTAGAGGGGTGGGATAGGGAGAATGGGAGGGAGGCTCAAGAGGGACGGGATATGGGGACACGTGTATGCGTATGGCTGATTCGCTTTGCTGTGCAACAGAAACTAACGCAGTATTGTGAAGCAATTATACTCCAATAAAGATCTATTAAGAAAAAAGAAATAAAGGAATAGAGTCACAAGTTAAAATAAAAAAAGATACCAACAAGGGAGAAACAGTTCTTTTTCTGCCCTGGATGGTAAGGATATGATGATGTCTGGAGCAGCTGCATCCAACTTGCCACCATAAGGGAGCCAGCCTATGTTATAAGGATGGCAGAGTGGAGTGAAAGAAAGAACCTGGGTCCTTGAGGGCACTGTTGAGCTGCTGAATTAACCAAGCTCTAATTCCCCTCTTCTTAGGTAAGCTAATAAGTCATTTCAGTCAAATGTCATTTGCACTGAGACGTATTGTTACTTGCAGCTGAAAGCCTCACAAACCGGTAAAAAGGACAATTCATATATCTTGTTTTGGTTTTTGGGTCTTTTGGCAAACATCAGCTAGTTCCTTGTTCGAGAACAAGTAAACAGAAAACACTAAGAAATTGGGCATGTGAAAAAATATTTCTGAATAAGCAAAAAAAAGTATTACTCTAAAGATTCAGAAGGGGACTTCCCTGGTGGTGCAGTGGTTAAGAATCTGCCTGCCAATGCAGGGGACACAGGTTTGAGCCCTGGTCCGGGAAGATCCCACATGCCACGGAGCAACTAAGCCCTTGCGCCACAACTACTGAGCCTGCGCTATAGAGCCCGCAAGCCACAACTACTGAGCTTGCACGCCGCAACTACTGAAGCCTGCACACCTAGATCCCATGCTCCGCAGCAAAGAGAAGCCACTGCAATGAGAAGCCCGCGCACCGCAATGAAGACTAGCCCCCGCTTGCCATACTAGAGAAAGCCCACACACAGCAACGAAGACCCAAAGCAGCCAAAAATAAATAAATAAATTTTTTTAAAAAATGAAGACTCAGGAGGAGCAGATCTTTAAGAGCGATTAATATGACAGTTAGAAGAACAAGTAAGGAGGCTGTTTGGCATCTTGAAGAAGATGAAAGAAAACACAGCCTTCTGAAATAGGAGCAGAAGGCCACGAAGAGAAAACAGATGGAGAAGAAAAAGAAACAGGATGAGATGAGATAAAAGTGGAGAAAGTGAGAAAGGCGTGTAGGGAAACTAAAAATGCATTAGCAAAATCAAAATATTTAAAAGTCATTACAAATATAAGGAATTTAACAAAATTACAAGCAGAACGGGAAAGTTAAACCTCTTAGTCCTTGGAACATCAAGTAGACAATAAGAAGGAAATAGAAGAATTAAATAATATAGTACTTAATATATATGGAGATGGAGGGGGAGAGAGAGAACACTGCAGTATAAAAATAATACGCATTGCTTCAAGGTAGCCATAGAATAGTTAAAATGTTTACCATACCTTAGCCCTCAAAGAAAACCACAATAGTTACTTTAAAAAGTAAACATTGGGGACTTCCCTGGTGGCGCAATGGTTAAGAATCCACCTGCCAATGCAGGTGACATGGGTTCGAGCCCTGGTTCGGGAAGATCCCACATGCCGTGGAGCAACTAAGCCTGTGCACCACAACTACTAAGCCTGCACTCTAGAGCCCGCGAGCCACAACTACTGAGCCTGTGTGCCACAACTACTGAAGCCTGCATGCCTAGAGCCTGTGCTCCACAACAAGAGAAGCCACTGCAATGAGAAGGCCACGCACTGCAACAAAGAGTAGCCCCTGCTCGCTGCAACTAGAGAAAGCCCGTGCGCAGTAACAAAGACCCAACGCAGCCAAAAATAAATTTAAAAATAAATAAATTAAATAAAATAATTTTAGTCGAAACTACAATACTAGAAGAAAACACAGGTGTAAGTCTTCATGACCTTGATTTAGGCAATGGTTTCTTAGATATGAAACCAAAAACACAAGCAACTAAAGAAAAATAAACTGGACTTGATCAAAATTTAAAACTCTGAGCTTCAAAGGACACTACTAAGAAAGTGAAAGACAGGTGGCTGCCATAGGTGGAGGTGAGAGGTGGGCAAAATGGGTGAGGGTTAATCATTAGAGAAATGCAACTCAAAACTACAATGAGGTATCACCTCACACCAGTCAGAATGGCCATCATCAAAAAATCTACAAACAATAAATGGTGGAGAGGGTGTGGAGAAAAGGGAACCCTCTTGCACTGTTGGTGGGAATGTAAATTGATACAGCCACTATGGAGAACAGTATGGAGGTTTCTTAAAAAACTAAAAATAGGGCTTCCCTGGTGGTGCAGTGGTTGAGAATCTGCCTGCCAATGCAGGGGACACGGGTTCGAGCCCTGGTCTGGGAAGATCCCACATGCCGCAGAGCAACTAGGCCTGTGAGCCACAACTACTGAGCCTGCACGTCTGGAGCCTGTGCTCCGCAACAAGAGAGGCCGCGATAGTGAGAGGTCCGCGCACCACGATGAAGAGTGGCCCCCGCCTGCCGCAACTAGAGAAAGCCCTCGCACAGAAACGAAGACTCAACACAGCCAAAAATTAATTAATTAATTTAAAAAAAAACTAAACTAAAAATAGAACTACCATATGACCCAGCAATGCCACTACGGGGCATATACCCTGGGAAAACCATAATTCAAAAAGAGTCATGGGGCTTCCCTGGTGGCTCAGTGGCTGAGAGTCCGCCTGCCAATGCAGGGGACACAGGTTCGTGCCCCGGTCCGGGAAGATCCCACATGCCGCGGAGCGGCTGGGCCCGTGAGCCATGGCCGCTGAGCCTGCGCGTCCGGAGCCTGTGCTCCGCAACGGGAGAGGCCACAGCAGTGAGAGGCCCGCGTGCCGCAAAAAGGAAAGGAAAAAAAAAAAAATGGGTGAAGGTGGTCAAAAGGTATAAACTTCCTGTTATAAAATAAATAAGTCCTGGAGATGTAATGTACAGCATGGTGACTATAGCTAATAATACTATATTGTATATTTGAAAATTGCTGGGACTTCCCTGACGGTCCAGTGGTTAGGACTCCACATATTCACTGCCAAAGACCCGGGTTCAATCCCTGGTCAGGGAACTAAGATCCTGCAAACCGTGCAGTGTGGCCAAAAAAAAAAAAAACAATTGCTAAGAGAGTAGATCTTAAGAGTTCTTATAACTATGTGTGGCTGTGGATGATCTAGACTTATTGTGTGATCATTTTACAATATATACAAATATCAAATCATTAAGTTGTATACCTGAAATTAATATCATGTTATATGTCAATTACATCTCCTTTGGAAAAAAAAGTGAGTGGCAACCCACAGAGTAGGAGAAAATATTAGCAAACCATGTATCATAATGGTCATTATGTGTTGAACTGTGTCCCTCCAAAAAGATATTTTGAAGTCCTAACCCCCAGTACCTCTAGAATATGACTTTACTTGGAAATATGGTCTTCACAGAGGTAATCAAGTCAACATGAAGTCATCTGGGTGGGCCCTAATCCAATGTGACTGGTGTTCTTCTGAATGGGGGAAATTTAGACACAGAGAGGGACTCTCATAGAGAGAAGATGATGTGGAGACACACAGGCAAAAGAGGGCCATGTGACTGGAGTGATGCATCTACAAACCACGGAAGGCCAAGGACTGCCAGCAAACACCAGAGGCTAGAGCAGAGAAAGCATGGCCCAGCTGACACCTTGATTTCAAACTTCTAGCTTCCAGAAGTGTGAGACAAGAAATTTCTTTTGTTTTAAGCCATCTAATTGTGGGTACTTTGTTTTAGCAGCCCTAGGAAAGTAATACAAAGGTATACAGAATATACAGATTAGACAAAAAACCTCTTATAACTCAATGACAAAAAGAAAACCCAGCACATGAAAAGAGGTTCAACATCATTAGTCATTATGGAAATGTAAACTGAAACTGCAGTGAGATACCATTTCATATCCACTAGGATGGCTAAAATCAGCAAGACAAACAAGTGTTGGTGAGAAGGTGGAGAAACTGGAAGCCTTGTACATTTGCTGGTGGGAATGTAAAAAGGTAGAGTTGCTTTGGAAGACAGTCTGGCAATTCCTCAAAAAGTTCAGCAGCTCCTCAAAAAGATAAAAAAGTTTCCATATGTATTGGTCAGCTCAGGCTGCCATAACAAGATACTGTAGACTGGGTGGCTTAAACAACAAAAATGTATTTTCTCACAGTTCTAAAGGCTAGAAATCCCAGACGATGCTTGCAGATTCATGTTTGTATTCTAGTGAGGGCTCTCTTCCTGACTTGCAGACAGCCACCTTCTTGCTGTGTCCTCACCTGTCTTTTCCTCTGTGTATGCACAAAGAGAGCAAATGAGTTCTGGTGTCTGTTCCTCTTCTTGTAAGGACACTAGTCCTTGGGATTAGGGCCTCACCCTTATGATCTCATTAACCTTAATTATTTCCTTAAAGGCCCTATCTCCAAATACAGTCACACTGGGGATTAAGGCTTCAACATATGAACCTGGGAGAGACAATTCAGTCTATGACATCATATGACCTAGCAATTCCACTCCTAAGTATATACCCAAGAGGACTGAAAACCTGTTTCCGCAAAAACTTGTACATGAATGTTCATAGCACCATTACTCTAATAGCCAAAAAGCAGAAACAGTCCAAAGTCCATAAACTGATGAATGAATACACAAAATTGTGGTATATCCATACAATGGAACATTAGTCAGCCATAAAAGGAATGGCATACTTATACATATTACAACATGGACAAACCGTGAAAACATTATGCTAAGTGAAAAAAGATAGACATAAAAGTCCACATATATAATTCCATGTATATAAAATGCCCAGAATAGGCCAATCCATAGAAACAGAGAGTAGATTAGCAGTTATTAGGGGCTGGAGGGGGTGGGAGGAATGGGAAGTGACTGTTAATGGGTTTCTTTGGGGGATGATGAAAATGTTCTGGAATTAGAGAGTTTGTGATAGCTGCTAGGAAAAATGACTGAATTGTACACTTTAAAAGGTAAGTGAAATTTTATGGTATGTGAATTATATCTACAAAGAAAATGACAATATGAACAATGTGATATATTATGTATAAAAACATACTGGATGTGACCAAAGCTATTCTTAGAGGAAATTTCATAGGCTTAAAATATTAAAACTATAATATAAAAACTAAGCACTGGGACTTCGCTGGTGGTCCAGCAGTTAAGACTCTGTGCTCAAAAAAAAAAAAAAAAAAAGACTCTGTGCTCCCAATGCAGGGTTCGATCCCTGGTCAGGGAACTAGATCCCACATGCATGCCACAACTAAAGATCCTGCATGCTGCAACTAAGCCCGCATGCTGCAATGAAGATCCTGCCTGCAGCAACAAAGATCCCACGTGCTGTAACTAAGACCTGGCACAGGCAAATACATAAATAAGTATTTAAAAAAAAACAACTAAGCACTGAGCTCACCTAGAAAAAGACTTCAGGAAATCAGGAGGATGGTAGTAATAAAGATAAAATCACAAAATAAGTGACAAAAGTAAAGAGCAGTGGAATTGATAAGTTCAAGAGTTGGTTATTTGTCATAACCAATAAAATAAACTTCTGACCAGAATAATTTTAAAAAAGACATCACAGGACACAATATGAAGAAAGAGAAAGTAAGAGTTAACTCCAGATACTATGGAAAGTTTTTAAATAAGCGTTTCTGGGCTAATAAATTAGAAAAAGATCATCAAAAGATTTTCTATGAAAGTACAGATTAACAAAACTGATTCAAGAAGAAGTTATAGATAAGATTGCGAACATCAGCAAGGTACAGTTTCCCAGGCAGTTTTGCATGCCTTCAAAGAATGATAATTATGCTATTTAAACTGTTCCGGAACAGAGAAAAAGAAGAGATTATTCCTGATGCCTTTTTCAAAGCCAGCCCAAAATGCTAAAACTTAACAAAGAACACAATAATTAAAAAAAAAACTACTCTCGGGGGCTTCCCTGGTGGCGCAGTGGTTGAGAGTCTGCCTGCCGGTGCAGGGGACACGGGTCCGGGACCTGGTCTGGGGGGATCCCGCATGCCGCGGAGCGGCTGGGCCCGTGAGCCACAGTTGCTAAGCCTGCGCATCTGGAGCCTGTGCTCCGCAACGGGAGAGGCCGCGATAGTGAGGGGCCCGCGCACCGCTGTGAGGAGTGGCCCCCGCTTGCCACAACTAGAGAAAGCCCTCGCACAGAAACGAAGACCCAACACAGCCATAAATAAATAAATTAAAAAAAAAAAAAACTACTCTCTCTTATAAAGGTAGATGGAAAAAATATTAAAATATAAGCAAATTAATTCAGCAAATATTATAAGAATAATACAGTCATCGGCAGTAGGGTATAATCTAGGAAGGCAAAAAGAACTCACACTGAAAAAATCCATTAATAGAATTCATCGTATCGAAAGGTCAAAGAGAAAAAATCGTGGTCATCTTGAAAGATGCTCAAGAAGCATTTTGTAAAATTAACATCCATTGCTGATTTTTCTGAAAAGTTCAGTAAAAAGTGAAAGCATTATATGGCCAAGGGGCTAAAAGCAGGGCTTTGGTATTAGACAGACCTGAGCTCAAAGATGGGTCTCGACTACTAGCTGGCTGACTTTGGATAATTCACTTGGCCTCTCAGACTTCAGTTTCACCATCTGAAAGATGATTATCATTCGATTTAAATGAATTAATGTAGAAAATCATATTGCACAGTGCCAAACACAGAGCAGCACTCAATCAGTGAAAGTATTTTTATTAACAAAATGGAAACAGAAGAGTATTTCCTTAACATGATTTTTAAATCCATCTATATCAAAACAGGATTATTATCAGGAAATACCAGATAAAAATTTGTGTTACGTATATTATACAAAAGGGGTTTTATAGTAGATAGTTCTAGGTATGGATATAGAAATAGAAAAAAATGTGGAAGGATATACTCCAAGATATTAGTAGTTGTATATCTCTGGATAATAGGATTATGGGTGCTCATTTTCTTTTTCTATTCTGAAATTTTTAAAATATAAATGCAATAGCAAATGTTAAATCATAATAGAGATAGTAAAAAACAAAAACAAAACTGTTGTTCCAGAAAATCGGGCAAGTTGGGAAATCACTCCCAAAAGGCAGAGGAAATGGATTAAGGGCTGAAAATGATAAAGGAAACGACAAGATTTGAGAATCAGAAAATGGACGTACAACTCAAGGTTTAGAAAGAGTCTTAAGAGAGAAATCAGAGTTATCAGAAGTTCTAGTCAAAGTAATAACTGGAAATAAAAACTGAAAAAAAAATTTTCCAGGAATAAAAAAAGGTATGCAGATCCAAAGTTTTACTGTGTTCTAGCCAAACTCAATGAAAAGAGGTCAATATTGGTTAAAGTTTATTTTCACCAGTAGCCTAAGAATTATACAAACATCCATGTGTGTACACATTCATATTCAAGTCACCTACAAAACAATGATTACCCTGGCCTCAGACTATTCTGCAATACAACTGCCATCAGACGGGGAAGCAGAGTCACAAACGGAACATATCTTCTTATTTTTCTTGCAAAGGATACTTGAAGGATTACTTGAAGCTGAGTGAGACAAATCAAAAGTAAATGTCAAGAATGAGGAAGATGTAGTATAAAAGGATTGTAGGTCTTCATTTATTCATCTCAATTCCAGACTCCGAAATGTGACTTATGTGTTGACCAGTGAATTCTATCGCCCCTGACAGTCTGACCCTCCGTGCTTCCTTGCTCTTTTCCAGGACTATGAAATAGGGTGACAATGCAGCAAAACCCTTGCAGAGGCCGAGGGACGAAGTCAGAGGGATACACACAGGGTCCCTCTTTCTAAGACAGGAAAGAAGGAGGTATGATTCTGGTTCCCACTGAAATTTTTGAGAAGGGAGGGCAAAAGATTGAGCAACCTTCCACCCCTTTTGCCGCGAAACGAGAGGCAAGGCAACTGCAGAGTTGGATGTGGGGCATAGGCTTTCCGCGAGGTCAGGAGAAGGAGCACGCACTGGCTCCCGCAGAATCACTAACACTCATAACCTCTCTGGCCCAGAGGCACAGAGTCACCTGTATCCTCAATCTCTCCTCCGTGGCCTTCGGGAAGGGGGCTGACCTCGATGGGGGGTCGCCAGGGTCGGGGATTTTTGTTTAAGACCAGCGATCGCAGTTTATCCGGGGTGGCTGTGGGCTGTGGGGGTGCTCGCGGTGGGCTGGACGGGCGGGCGCGCGGGGTGCGGAAGGCCTTACCCCCGGCGCCGGTGGAGACGGTGACCTGCGCGTAGGTGGTTCCCGCGGCGGCCTCCGGACCCGACACTCCGTTGAGCGCGGCTACGCGCACGGTGTAGCGCGCGCCGGGCCGCAGATGCAGCAGTGTGGCGGCGCGCTCCCGCAGCCCTGCCTGGCGCGGCACGAAGGCCACGCGCGGCCCGCACGGCTCGCACGCGCCCGCCGGGCCCTCGCGGCCGCAGCGCAGGCACAGCAGCGAGTAGGTGACGTCCGAGCGGCCGCCCGAGTCGGCCGGAGGCAGCCAGCGCAGCCGCAGCGCCAGCGGCGAGCGGCTCAAGCTGTACTGCAAGTCCCGCGGCGCCGACGGCGGCCCTGTGGGCACAGAGGCGGGCGCCGTCAGGGGCGGGGGGAGGAAGGGCGGGATGGGGGCGGGGGCAGTGAGGGGGAGGGACGGGGGCGTGGAGCAGTGAGGGGCGGGATGTGGGAGTGGGGCGCGGTCAGTGATGGGGTGGGAGGATGTCGGTGAGGGGATGAGGTTGGGGATCTGGGGACCCAGCAGAGTGTGAGGGGCGGGAGTCCCCCGCCTGGCTGGAAAGTTGGGAGAGGTGAGGGCGGGGATGGTTGTAGGCGGCGCACACGGTGATCCCCCAACAAGCCTAACCTCATCCCTCCGTCTGGACTGTCTCTGTTGTCCTGCTTCTTCCAAACCCGGGCCCTGGCCCCCATCACCGCCCCAGGCTCCCCTCCCTCCACTCTGCCGTCTGGGTCGCTGGCCCCCACGTGCGCCCTGGCGCCCCCGAGTGTGGAACCCCTGCCCTCACAACGCCTCGATTACGCCCTTATGGACCGCCCCACCCACCATCCGGAAGGCATTCAGGAGGGGGACTCACGGGTGCAGGACGCCGAGGGCGGGTCGCTGGGCGAGCGCGCGTAGCTGTCCTGGCACACGCAGAACGTGGACGCGTTTTCCAGGGCCCGGCTGTGCTCCGGGCACGGCGAGCAAAGGGGCCGCCGCGGGGACACCTTGTAAAACCCTGGGGGACAGGCTGCGGGGAGGAACTGCGTGAGGAGGGGGCTCCGCCACAGCTTCTGGCTCCCCCCCACACGCTTTCCTGACTGCCCCCACTGTGGTGGGCCTTATCTCCTCGAATTGTGATGGGGAAGTGGGGGGCGGGGGTCTCAGCTACTCCAGCACCGCCCCGGGGGTGGCAGCTCTTGACTGAACAACGCAGTATTACTTAACCCTTAGTAAGCGCTTAACGTGCAGACACTGCAATGTTTCTCTTTTAGTAATTCATTAAATGCTCATAACCTGTGAGGTATGTGCTTTATCCTCCTTTTTTAAATGGGGGAGCTAAGGCTCAGAGAAGCTAAGTAACTTGCCCAATGTCCCACAGCTAGTGAGTGGAGGGATTCCAGCCAAAGCCGACTGGTTTGAGAGACCACACCACACTGCCCTAACGCCCACTGGGAGAAAAGGAACCAAACTTTCCGGTTTTGATGTGAGGACAGAAGAGAGAGGCCTCGACGGGGTGTCCCACAGTTACCCAAGGACAGACACCCGCACACTCCCAGTTACAGAGACAAAAACTCTGACACACACAAACACACACACTTGTCAGAGCTTCCTCCCACCTCCACTATTTGGGGGCTAATGCATCATAAATCCTCTACTGACGCACTTGGTTCCCATTTGAAAGTGGAGCCAGCCAGGTGGAGAGAGGAGAGGGACAGTGAAAGTTCCCTGGTTCTAGCCTTGGCACCTCCTCAGTTACTTTGCTTCTCTCACCTCCCCCAGAAGTCAGTGGTTGAGAGCAAAGGCTTTTATATCTAAACAACCTGGGTTTGCAGCTGAGTCACACCACTTATTTGCTGTGTGGCCTTGGGCAAGTTGGTGACCTCTCTGAGCCTTGTATAGAATACCTACCTCAAAAAGGTGCTTGGAAGATTGAGATAAAACATGCAAACTGCCTAGCCCAGTACAGACAACAGTTGTACAATAATGGTAGTAATCACTCTTCCTCCAACTCAGGCCTGAAGTGGAAACAGCTAAGCACCCACTTTAAAATATTCCTCACCAGCTGGGCCAGGGAGGGAAGCAATGGCTCTTGGCCCTCCTCTCAGAGCTAGGGTGGTCCTCACCTGGTTCCCTGCCCCCGCCAGGACTTCTCTATCCCTCTCCTCTGGTTTAGCTGCTTGTGGAAGGCTGGCTGCTCTCCAGCCCCAAGAAGACATAGTACAGAAGGGATGCAGACTATAGCACTTGGGAAGAACTTTCAGAACTTTCCCTGTCTGGGAGGAGAGGGCAGAGGGCTGAGGGTTCCCATTATCTGGAAGGCTTAGGTTTGCGGGGGAGGGGCGTCCATGTTGCCTAGAGTCCTGGGCTTTGGGCAGCTTTGGGCAGGGTCTCCAAAGCCCAGGAGGCTTTGGAAGTCTGCCTTCAGAATGAAGCACAGAGCTAGCTAACATTGTGGTCTAGTGGGCAACAGCCACCTGGGCTGGGACTCAGGAGACCTGGGTTCCGGTGTTAGCTCTGCCACTTCCTGTGCCTCTCTGGCCTTGAGAAACTGTCAGTCAAATGAGAATAATAAGCATGGCCTTCCCACCTCCATTGTGAAATAGGAGAGGGATCTGTTTGCAGGAGCAGGAGCGGGGTGGGGGGGTAGGGTCCTCACCGCAGGAGGGAAAGAATGTGGGAGGCTCCTTTTCTCCGTGTGTATGTGGGTGTCTGGGGTCCTAGAGATGGGTGGTCCCATCAGAGACAGCATTGCTTATTTCTACTTGGAGAGGCTCTGCTTAAAAGAGGTTGTATTGAGGGGCAGACTCAGGAAGTGACTCCTGACTCCCGGCCCCTGCCTCCTTCGGAGTCAGAATTTCAGGGGTTGTCTAGTTCAACTCCCACTGGCCCACCCTCCAGCAGCTTTCCTAGCAGTAGCCACAGTCTTTGCTCAGATACTTGGTAATGGGGAGCCAACCTCCCTCTGAGGCCGCCTCTGCTGAACAATGCTGGCAGTTAGAAAGTGCTTCCTTTATGTTGAATCCAAAGCAGCCTCCCTGCCTGTAACCCCCCTCATGCCACCTCATTGCAGAGGATTGATGTGCCCTGTAGAGCTTAGCATGTCTGCTTGGGTCCCTCTGCTCCAGGGCAGTCCTACAGAGATTTGAAGACATGAGTCATACACTCTGATGTTTCCCCCAAGGGAAACCCCAAGTCTTTCAGTAATTCCTCTGGTGGCTGGGAGAGAAGGAACAAGAGTCACAGTCACTAAAAAGAGAAGTCTCCACATCCATCTGCCTTTAGAGAGGCTCTATAATAGCTGCAGAAGGCACTTGCAGGGTCTTCCCTTTCTAAATATAAATCTGATCGTTTCCTTCCCTTTTTTTTTTTTTTTTTTTTTGCGGTACGCGGGCCTCTCACTGTTGTGGCCTCTCCCGTTGCGGAGCACAGGCTCCGGACGCGCAGGCTCAGCGGCCATGGCTCACGGGCCCAGCCGCTCCGCGGCATGTGGGATCTTCCCAGACCAGGGCACGAACCCGTGTCCCCTGCATCGGCAGGCGGACTCTCAACCACTGCGCCAGCAGGGAAGCCCATTTCCTTCCCTTCTTGAAACCCTCCCACAGCTCCCCAATGCCAGCCACCCCATCCATCCGTACTGAACTTTTCCTTTCACACCTCTGGATCTTGTCCTGTAATCTTACACCCCTTCTCTTCTGGTGAACTGCTATGTTCCTCCAAATCCTAGTTCAAAATAACACCTCCCTTGTGAAGCTTTTCCTGGCATCCTCCCCACCTCCATACTCCCCAAGGCAGAGTTGATGCCATTACAAATGGCCTTTGGCTGGTCTCAGCCAAAGTCAGAAGTGGGATTGGGTTCCTGGGTGTGTGTGTGTGTGTCCCTCTCATTGCCCAGAGTGTGTATCCAAACCCCCTCCTCCAACACCTGATCCAGTCATTCAACAATTTTTTAGCATCGAATATGAGCCAGGTGCTGTTCTAGGCTCTGAAGCTACAGCAGTGAATAAGGCAGACCAGGATTCTACTGTACACTGGTACAGATGCCCCTCTCCTACCTCACAGCAGGAAGAGAGGCCATCAGCTGGTAATTCCCTTCTCTACTAGCTCTTCCCGGTTACGGTACAGGGAGCGGAGCCATAAAAGCAGTCCATTTAGGGTGCAGGCAGTAGGGCACTGTCTGTAGAGTATTTAAAAACAATGAAACTGACTAAAACGTGGTCTGCTTTTTGTTAGCAGCATGTGTCAGCAATTCTGATCCACATCGGTAATAAAATACTTCTTCCCCCGAGGCCTACTGCTCCCACCACCCCCCACTTGGTACCCCACTGGCTCCTCCCTCATGTGTAAACAAGGCTCACATCTACAGTAAAAATTCTCTCTCCACCGAATGTCCTCCTCAAGACACCAGGCCCTCTCCTCCCCTTTCAAACACAGCCTCCAGAGAGTGTTTACGGTCCCCGACTCTAGCTCCTCAGCTGCCTTCGTCCTTCAACCCACTGCAGCTGGTTGCTCTCTCCATCACTCAGCTGACACTGCTCTTACCAGGGCCACCAGGCAGACACTGGCCAATCCTCGCCTTATCTGACTGCTCACCAACACTGCAGGCCATTCGTCCCTGGGTACCTCCATCGCCCTTGGCTGCCATGAAATCACACTCTCCCCCAGGCTCTGATCACTGCCTTGCAGTCTTTTTTACGGCCTCCATTTCTTCCATTTCCCCTCGTATAGTGCTGTTCTGTGAGAGTTCATCATTGGCCCTCTTGCTTCATACCCCACACATTCTCCCTGGTCTGTCCCAACCACACCTGTAGCTTCAAGTCGCATCTATCTCTCTGTTGCTGAGCTCCAGACCCACTTTCTAGCTACCTCCACTTGAACGTACCATGGACACCGTCAATTTGATATGTCCATCCACGTCCTGTGTTCTCTACCCCAGTCCGTTCAGTCCTCCAGATGCAGATAGGAGAGAGAAGGAGAGATCTGTTCCTGGTGCCCCACAGACCAGAGAGTCCAAAAGAACCCCCAACATGGAGGCTCTGCCCCAGGGGGTGCAGTGATTCTAGTTCAGAGAGTTGGGTGGGATCTTAGTAGTCATCCAGTGCAACCTCCCAGTCTCTCTCTCCAGCTCAAGAATCCCCCTGCTTGGGCTTCCCTGGTGGTGCAGTGGTTACGAGTCTGCCTGCCAGTGCAGAGGACACGAGTTTGAGCCCTGGTCTGGGAAGATGCCACATGCCGCAGAGCAACCAGGCCCGTGCACCACGACTGCTGGGCCTGCGCTCTGGAGCCCATGAGCCACAACTACTGAAGCCCGCGAGCCTGGAGCCCATGCTCCGCAGTGGGAGAGGCCACCGCAGTGAGAGGCCCGCGCACTGCAACGAAGAGTAGCGCCTGCTCACTGCAACTAAAGAAAGCCCGAGCGCAGCAACAAAGACCCAATGCAGCCAAAAATAAATTAATTGATTAATTTAAAGAAAATTAAAAAAGAATCCCCCTGCCAGCCTCTGACTTGCATATTGTCGGTGACAGGGAGCTCACTCCATATAATGCAAGCAACTCCACTAGCCCCTAGCTAATAGAGTTGGCCTACTGTAACATTCCTCCTTATGCACAGGGGAGGCAGCATGGCGTAGTAGAAAGAAGTGGAGAGTTGGGCAAATCTGGATTCAAATCCCAGTTCCCCACTTCCTAAGTGCAAGTGAGGTGTTAATCTCTCTGAGCCTCTGTTTCCTCAGCTGCAAAACAGGAATAATGATGACTTTATTGCTGTGAATGAATGAGAAGGCCCGTGTGAGGTGCTTATCATGGTGCCTAAGATATAGGTCCTGATGCCCCCTTATATGGAGTCAAATTCACCTCCCATTAACTTCATCCACCGATTCTGGCTGGACCCACTGGAAGCACCGCAAAATGTCTGGACTCCCGGCTCCACATCCCGTGGCTTCCCCACTCCCCACCCTGCCTCTTTCATCTAGGACACTCTCTCTCCCAACTGCCACCTGCGCGCTGCACTCCCACACCACACCCCCCAGTGCGCTGGATACCTTCACAGATGTCACCACGTTCCTGGAATCCCGCACTGCAGCTGCAGCGGCCCACGGGCACAAGCCACTCACCATCGGCGCCGCAGTGCATGCGCGGGGGGCTGCCGGGCTCCCCTTCTGAGTGCGCCACGCATGTTCCGGTCACCTCCACCAGCGTGGAGAATGCGCTCTCGGCTGCGGTGGCTGGGAACGCCGCCAGACCCCGCACTATAGCGCGGCACTGCTTGTAGTAGACGCGCACAGAGACCAGCGCCACGCATGCGCCCACGTCCTGGAAGGCCAGGTGGAAACCCCGCCGGCTCAGCGGACCGATCTCTCGCACCTCTGTGTTCAGCTTCATCTTGCGCTCGCCCAGGTCGCCCTGCGTGAAGCTCTCGTCCGCCGCGATCGTGTCGATCTTGCGGGGCCGGCTGCCGCCTGGGCGGGGATGCCCACGGCCCAGATCGGCCTCGGTTTCCAGATAGTAGACGTTGAAAGTCTCCTTGCAAGTGCCGGCGGCTCCAGGGATGCTGCTGCAGTCGCGCAGTGTGAACTGCAGCTCCACGAAGATGCGCTGCCCGCGCCCGCGGCTGATCCAGCCAGTCTGCAACCAGTTGTCCTGGTTGGGCTCCAGCACGTTGCACACCTGGTAGGTGCGGATGGGACGGTCGTGCTCGTCCACGCCGCTGATCTCCTCCCACTGGGGAGGAGAACAAAGATGTGGGCAGCTCAGAGCCAAGGCGCCCCCAAGAGGTCGAGCCCTGGCGGTGACTCGGACTGAAACCCCCTTTCCCCATCATTTGGCATTCTCTTCTCCCCTCCTTCTCTATACACAACCCTGAAATTATAAGACGCAGAGCTGGGAGAAACGTTGGAGACAACTGAGTCCAACTGACGGGGAAACTGAGGCTCCAGAGAATGGTGACTTGAGTGGATATACACGTCGGGTTAGTAGCAGGGCTAGGAAAGGAGTCTCCTGGCTCTCCACCAGTGCCTTCCCACAACACCAAACTGCTGTCACACTGCCACATCTCCCCACCACTACCGCAAGTTTCCAAGCCTCTTTTAGTATTCCAAGTCTTGCTTGTTCTGCCAATCTATCAATCAACAGCACTGTTTGCTGGATCTATTGGGTGCAAGGCACCTTCCAGCACTGGCTCCATCCAGATGCCACGTTTCTGTTCCTAGACACAGTCAGTTGTCTTCTTGCTTTTTCTGTCTGACTGAAGACTCAACGTTTTCTAATAGGTCACTCTGGCTTGAAGCCAGGGCTGCTGGAGACCACATGCTCTGAGGACCATTTCGATCTGATGTAACCATGGGGAGATAAAGGGACTGAATCCTGGACCACCAGAGGCTCCTTAGGACAGGGAAGGAAAGGTTTACACTTACCCCATTACTCGGCAGTGCAGTCCAGCCCAGATCAGCCTGGGAGGCTTTGGAATCCAGGAGGGTGACTAGAGAGAGGGGAGAACAGAAGTGTCAGAAAGCCAGAAGTTCAGGAGTATGAGATTCTTTGGCGAGTTCACTTTAAATTTGCTAATGGAGGGAATTCCCTGGCGGTCCAGTGGTTAGGACTCTGTGTTTTCACTGCCGAGGGCCCAGGTTCAATTCCTGGTGGGGCAACTAAGCCTCGCAGCACGGCCAAAAAAAAAAAAAAAAAATGCTAACTGAGGAAACAGAGAATGTGGTGAAGGACACAGACACGGGTTTTCCACTCCATACCTCCCCACGAGGAAGTGTGAGTAGCTCTAGTCTAAATAAAGGTAGCCACGATGATTAGGGAGGGAGCCTGTATTAGTTTCCTGTGGCTGCTGTGACAAATTACCACAAACAGTGGCTTAAAACAACAAAACTTTATTCTCTTACAGTTCTGGGTGTCAGAAGTTGAAAATCGGTCTCACTGGTCTAAAGTGAGGGTGTCGGCAACACTGGAGGCTCAACGGGGAGAATCCATTTCCTTACCTTCTTCAGCCACACCTGGATTCCTTGGCTTGTGGCCCCTTCCTCCATCTTCAAAACACACCATTCCAATCTCTGCTTCTGTCATCACATTGCCTTCTCCTCTGATTCTGACTGCCCCTGTGTCCCTCTTATAAAGACCATTGTGATGACAACTGGGCCACCCATATAATCCAGGGTAATCTCTCCAACTCAAGATCCTTAACCACATCTGCAAAGTCTATTGCCATTTATGATAATATACACAGATTCTGGGGATTAGGATATGGAAATATTTGGGGAGTCATTATTCAGCCTGGCATAGAATCCATGACAAGTACCATAAGACTGGCTTTTAAATGGGGGATCAGTGATCCCCCCCTCCTTCCCAGGTTCCCTAAATTATAACTGAGTGTCAAGAAGAGGGAGAAAGTGAGCATATCAAAGGATTCCTGTATACATCCCTGAATTCACTCATACTTGGGGGTTCTTCTGAGGTCTGGGGTCACCAGGGATGGAAAAGACTTGAACCTTTTTAGTTTGACTCCCAAGGCCTCTGGGGAAAACGAAGTAGAGAGACCCTGCCGGCAGCAACAGAGATAAAAACCTCTCATCTCCTCAGCCAGCCCCTTTCCCAGGGGCTGTCACCTCTACTGCCTTTTGGAAGACTGTCAGGGTTCCTTTAATATATAAAGCCATGGCCCCTTCTATACCAGAGAGGCTTGAAGTCACTTTCTTCTCCCAGGAGGCATCTGACCAGCAGTCTGGATTCCGCTCTCAGCATCAGTCCCAGGAAGCACTGGTTTGGATGGCACAGCAGCAACTCAGAGACAGGAGCCCAGGTCATCCCCAAATCTTGGAAGATTCCTCATCTGGAGCTTAAGCAAGGGGGTGGGGCTCCAAGGTGAGGCCTTTAAGAGTGTTGGTCCCAGACGCGTCAGCGACAATAGGCAGGACCGCTGACAGCTTCCCGATTTCGGTGTAACTTACAGCACATCAGAATTGCATATTGGAAAGCATCAGAGATCCAGCGCCCCGACCAACCCCGAGGCCAACGCCTCAGATTCCAGCTCCTCCGGATTCTGCACCTGGATATTACGCCTCTGGATTCAACTGAGGGTACAGCTCCCCCAAATCTAGGCAAGATGCGGGCTCTGGTCCAGTGGGCAGCCCCAAACCCGGCAACTCGGATAGCGCTGGTTAGTCTACGCTTCAAAATCAGCACTGCGGACAGCTTCCTGGTCAGCACGTCGGGCAGCTCCCGGACCCAGACACACCCCGGCCCCCACCCGCGCCTCGCCACCCTCGCCTCCAGACCCCGCGCCCCCGCCGTTCGGGTAGACCAGCGCTCTACCTCCTGTTCGCCACGCAGTGGTCCCCTAGCCCCCCGCCGTTCGGGCTCCATCCCGTCTCCCCGTACTCTGATCTCACCTCCGCATCTCCCTGCCCCCACCCCTCCCACATCCAATTGCTCAGCCTGTCCGTCTCACCGGCCCCTGAACCGCCGCCTCTGGCTCCCACGGTTCCTGGTCTCTTTCTTCCCCAGCCTCCCAGGTCTCCAGTCCCCGAGCTCCTCAATGCTCCTCTCTTCTCCGTTGTTTAGCCACCTTTCCCTCCGTGTCTCCAGTTCTTTGCTTCCCGCTGCCCGCTTGCTTCAAACCCCGATACCGACTCCAGTCTCTCCATATGACTCCTTCTCCCAGCACCCCAGCTCTCCAGCCTCCTGTATTTTGGCATCCCAGGCTCCAAGAACAGCCGCCAGTCTCCTCACCTTCCTCGGCGGTCCCGGGCCTCCCTGGTCCCAAAAGCAAGGCGAGACAGAGCGGCATCAGGCAGATGAACAGGCGCAGCGGATGTGGGCCGACGCCAGTCTCCATGGTCCGCAGACCGAGCTGTCAGTGCGGCGGCGGCTCGAGCCGCGCCAGCCCCAGCACCGCTGAGCAGTGCCCCCAGACCCCAGCGCCGGCGGGGGGCGGGATCTCGCCGGTGACCATCATCCATGGGGACCAAGCATTATGCACTGCCGCGGGAAGTCCACCAATCCCCGTCAGCAGAAGGTGGAGGGGTGGAGTTTCAGAGGCCAGGGGCGGATCAGCGAATTGGAGGCGGGGGAAGGAAGGGGTCCCGCCAGTCTCCAAACCGTGGGGGTGGGGCAGCGCTGAGAGCCATTTGGGCTCATGGGGAGGGGGATGAGCTGACGTTGGTGGCCCAGAGCGCTGAACCTTAGCCTCTCATTCCTGAGAAGTAGGCGATGTGGGCGTGGCTTAAGGAGGAGCGAACCTCTGGGAGGCAACGACACTTGCAGCCTCAGAGCTAACCCGGAAGACCCCTTGTACCTAGGACTTGCAGGAGGTTTTGAAGCCTGGTATCCTGACCCCAAGCTCTGGGAAGCTCCTCTATCTCCCAGCCCTCGGTTTCTTCCAGTGTCTGCGGCTTCTCTTATCTCGTGGCTCCACCCCGCCCCCTTTCTCCCCGCCCTCTTCACACACACACACACACACACACACACACACACACACACACTCAGCGGCTGGAGTAAGAGGCCAAGCCCGACCTCGAGAGCTACTCGAGAAAGGAGAGTAAAGTGGCAGACAGAGTCCCACCCTACCAGCAGCTCTTCCGAGGCTGCGAAACCATGTGGACGCCAGGACGAGCGGTGATAGATTTTGCATGAACGACCGGTTCCTCAGGTTCCTGCTCCTGCTGCCAGGACACAGGCAGCGCTCTCCACAACCACCTCTTTCCCCAGCCTGCTAAGAGCCTGGAGTCCACCCCCCCCCCCATAATCCCCCTCCGCCCGCCCCAGGGGACTGGCGAGGAGCGCAGCGGCCGGACTCCCAGGCATCAGCGAGAGGAGGAGCAATCCTCGCAGAGTTCACCCAGCGCTGAAGAAGCGAAAGGAAACGTGGAGCACGACCTCTATCTAGTGAAGGTCATTTACGTGCTAGCTGAGGGTTTAAGGCATTGATGCTGGGAAGGGCTGGGGCCCTCCAGGATGAGGGAGGCGGCTGTCTAGCGCCACCATCTGGACTGAACTTGAGCGGAGAAAGCTCCACCCACCCTGTGGCTTTTCAGAGCTCTTTTCTTGGGGGACGCAACCCCTCTCCTCTAGAGGCTATAGTAGCCAGAGAAACCTTGAGAATGAATGTGAGTCCTGCATGGCCTGGATGTCTGTGCATCTTGTATATATATATTCCACCCCTCTTCAGCCAACAGTTACTGGGTGCCATGCTCTGTGCTGAGGATACCTGGGTAAATCACACTGTCTCTACCACAATCCATACCTCTCTGAGCACCAAATCGAATGAAAATTTCTGGCATCATGGAGCACTGGTCATTTACAAGGCACTTTCATATGTCACTTCTCTGTGTGTGTGTGTGTGTGTGTGGTACGTGTACAAGCACACTTGCTCGCTCACAGACATAGTCGCTGGACAGCAGCAATAGGAATAGTGACTGGGAGGAATTGAGCTACTTTGCCCATAGAAAGAAAGGTCATCAGGAGGAACTGAGGCTCGGACACAGCAGAAGACTGAAGCTCGCTGAGGAAGCAGAAGGAGATGTGGCATCCTGCTGGCTCTTGAATGCAGGCGGAGGCTCTGAAATCAGACCTACCTGAAGAAGGGCTCTTACACTCCCACCTCCTTCCCATCTTTATTCTCCGCACGCTCGATTTTCCCCTCCCCCTTCCCCCAGCGCTGGGAGACGGTATTTTTAGAAGCTGCTTGGAGACCCAGGACTCCTTTCATTTCAAAAGGAGTCCTCACTCAACCACCCCTCATCCCTCTCTTCAAAACGGGGTCCCTTCCTCTTTGGAGTCTCTAAGGCTCCAGCCATGGTTTCTTCAGTCCCTGAGCTCCAGGGACTTCAGCCCAGAGGTTCTGACCATTTGCTAAAACAAAATGCAGACTCCCTATGATTCTCACAAGGATCATTCAGAAGGCAAACAGATGAGGGAAATTATCTCGGGAAAACCACATAGGATGGTCTGGTTCCCACCCTCTCCTACAACACACACCTACCTGCAGGTACCTCGGGGAAATCACCAGATTGAGACCCTAGGAATAAGGGAAAGAAGAGGAAAAGAAGGAGTGAAATAAACCTTCTCTTTCTTCGTTTGAACAATTCATTTATAATAAAAGCAGAACGGAGAAGCCCCAGTGTATGCGGATATATGCAAATCAGCCGGATCTTAATAAGAGTTGCTCCAAGGCAACTCTACTCTCACCAGGAGGCTGCGGAATAGACACCTCAGTGTAGAAATTCTGGAGGGCTTTAGATGGAAACTAAACTGTGGTTTATTGCGAACTTTAAGTGCTAGGGGCCAGTCAACCAGGGACCAGGTTAGATTCCTCCCTGGAATAGCAAGCGCGGGGCTGGGGGTGGTGGTGGTGGGGCTGCAGGGGGTTCTGACCTTGGTGCTTAATTATGAGCCCGAGGGCCAGCGGCAGTCTTGTTTCTGTCCGTGGTGCTGAACCTACCAGGGTCTGGAGCCTCCATTTTCAACCGGACCTGGGACTTCTCTGCTGCTGCGCTGATTCTCTGCCTGCCCCTCCAGCCTATAACCAAGATCCAAATATTCGAGTCTCCAGGAGACAATCAGCCTTATTCCCTGGAATAAGAGTGTAGGTGCCTGGAACCCAGTTTTTGTTCTCCCTCATTTGCACTTTCTTTTTGAATGGTTGTTAATTATATAGAGACGCTTAAAAGATAATTATTATAGACTAAATGCAATATAATATCTTTTCAAATGCACTGCGTAGTATACCGGGAAATGCCTCAGAAACAGAATTTCAACTTACAGTTGATTTATCAGAAACTTGAATATGGGGTAAATATTGTATGTGAGAAGCAACCATAGTAGTGTAACATTTTAATTAGAAAAATAGTAGTTCTGTGGGATATTTGTTTGGAAATTTCATTGTTTCACAACTGAAATGTGATAATAAAACTATATTACAAGTACCTGACCAGAATGAGACTAAGGTGGAAGAGAAGAGATTGGGGATCCTCTAAAATTAGGCCATGTAAGTTGTCATAGGTAATTTTGGTTAATCACAGTGGTGTGCTTTATTAGGATATAATGTTGAAGTGATGTTTTTGGATAATACACAATTTCTTGAAATAATTCTAAAGCTGATAAAGAAAGAAAATAAACTGAATTCAATTCTGAGCATTAAAAAAACCCCAAAATTCCAGTTTTCTCTTCTACTCCTCTCAAACCCCATATGAGGTAATGATGGCAGGGATGCTTCTCTCTACTTTTACCTCACTACCTCCAGCATGCTGAGGAAACACCTGCTGGAGCTGAGAAGTCTATTTCAACATCCAAATAGAGAGAAGTGGTCTTCCAGGGAGCAGATCCAACTTTACTGCAACCTCCATCTCCAAGTTATTGAAAGTTACATAGCTGGTAGCTGAAAATTTGATCTATTCCTTTTGCACAGATACAGGAAGTACATTTGTCCTGGCTGAACAGAGAAGGTCATCTCCTTCATGAAGAAGACTAAGATTGCTCCAGAGAAATCAAGGCCAAGCCCTGCTCTCAAGAAAGAGGAGAGGAAGGGTGCCAAAAGCAGTGGGGAGCCCTGCTGCTCAAAGAAACATCTCCAATTTGTCTCTTTCCTCTTCCATTCCATCTCCCACTCTCCAGCCTAAGAAAGAAATAAACAGAGCTAAGGTGATCTTTTTTCTAGGACAATAGACTCACAGGCAAAAATAATGTTCAAATTTTATTGCCTAAGATAAAGCAAATATAAAACATTAAATTTATTGACTTTGAAAATTAAGCAGTAAAACTTTAAATTATCAAACACATCTGCTTAGCTTTTATGAGCCTCTACTTTATCCTCTGTAAAATAGAGATAAAAACACTTTTCAAAGTTACTGTGAGGTCAAAATATATTCATATGTATGGCCCAGCGCAGTTCCTGGTGCATATTTCTGGTATATTTTATTATTCAAGTCCATGGTTAATTAAGGTGAAAAACAGAAAGAAGAAAGGAAAGGATAAAAGAAGGTTGGGTGGTGAGATAGGAAGAGAGAGCAATAGAATTAGAGAGACAGTCATAGAGGAAAAGACAGAATGAAGGATAAAGAAAGAGACAGCTGGCTGACATGAATGTGGCTAGAAAGCACAGGAGCCTGAAGGAGATGTGCTTGAAGAGACAGGAGTGTCATCAGGACAAGCTGGCTAGCCAGCTGCCAAGTGGCCTCAGAGGTGACATTTACCTTTGTGAATTCATCCTGGTCCAAGCTCATAAACTTCACCTTAACAGCATTAAGAGAGAGCCTATATGCTGGGGGTGGGGTGCGGGGGTTGGGAAGTAGATCATAGTAACTCAGCTCTTAGCTTGCTATCTGAGCCAAAGAACCAGTGGATTAATATACGATGAGAAATGCAACTGCTAAAGGGACCAGAATGCTCACATTGCCATGTCCAGCAAATTCTTCCCCTGTAGGAAAATGTGCACAGGAAGCCAATTTATGATGTGAAGGCTGCTTTGAGAGTGTGAGAGAAGGGAAGTTGGATGGTTTAAATATTTGATGGCATCAGGTTCCGAGAGCCTTGTGCCTCCAAATCCCCAGTGAGGATAAACCTGTTACTGGCACCTGAGTGACCATACTAGGGGCCAGATCCGGGAATGGGATCCACCAACATATGCTTCTGACTGTTTTTTTGTTTAAATCCTAGTTCCATTTCTGAGCAGCCCATTTTAAGACTGAAGCAGTCCTTTTAAATTTATTTATTATTTCTTTATTTTTAGCTGCACCGCATGGCTTGTGGGATCTTAGTTTCCTGACCAGGGACTAAACCAGGGCCTCTGGCAGTGAAAGCACCAAGTCCTAACCACTGGACCGCCAGGGAATTTTCATCCTTTTAAATTTAAGTGACCAAAGTAACATAAACTAATAAAAATATTTTAAGTAAAAAGTGAAAATATCCATTCATTCCATCCCATATAGTCCCATTTCAAAATTTAAACCGTGTTAACGCACTGATACGTACCCTTCCTGATATTTTCTATACACACGCACACACACGCACGTGCACACACACACATATTTTTACAGAAAATAAATGTGTATCTGTTAGTGAGGTAAGCAGCATTATCTACCTAAGACCTTGCTCCTCTCACATATATATATATATATATTTTTTTTTTTTTTTTTTTGCTGTACGCGGGCCTCTCACTGTTGTGGCCTCTCCCGTTGCAGAGCACAGGCTCCGGACGCGCAGGCCCAGTGGCCATGGCTCATGGGCCCAGCCGCTCCGCAGCACGTGGGATCTTCCCGGACCGGGGCACAAACCCGTGTCCCCTGCATTGGCAGGCGGACTCTCAACCACTGCGCCACCAGGGAAGCCCGTCCTCTCATATTTTTAATTGCTGAGGGAGCCCCAGTTTTGTCTGGATGTTCATGTACTGTAGTCCTTTGCTCAGAGAAGATGGTCCTCTCACCAAATTCAAGGATAAGCAAAGATTGTTACTGGCTAATCATTTCATCCCATTCCAATGTGTCAGGGTCACCTTAGGCATGGACATGTGATACAACCCAGGTCTTCTGACTGGGGACTCTAGAAAGTGTTTTCCCTCCTAATAAAAAGAGATGCATGAGGCAACATCCCACTTCTTCTCTAAATCGTGTCTGCATTTGACATCTGGAGCTGCTGCAACAATCTTGGCATCATGAAGAGAGATATCTCAACACTTTCAGCTAAGAATTTTCAGTTGTATGTAACTGGAAACCCAACTAAAACTGGCTTGAACAAAACTGTGATTTTTTTTTCATTCATTTAACTGAATGAGGTAGATCTGTGTAGAACAACAAGATTTTGCATTGAGATTGTGGTAGAGTGCTAGGTAATCTCCAAACCTGGATATTCTACAAAGGAATGCAATTGCAATCCTAGGACTGAAAAATACAATAATGTATTTAACACAATAAATGGACCTAACATCAGATTAGACACAGCTCATTTTAGGATTAAGGAGCTGGAAGATAGATCAGTATATAATATCCATACTGAAGTATTCAGAGAAAGAAAAGAATGAAAAATATAAAGAAGAGAGGGATAGACACATGGGACATGATGAAAATGCCTAAATACAAAAAATTAGAGTCCTAGAAAGATAGGAGAGAGAAAATGGGAAAGAAGTAATATTTGACAATAGAGTAGTTAAAAATTTTCTAAGACTGATGAAAGACATATACTCAATCCCAAGCAGGATAAATGCAAAGAAAATCACATCTAAGCACTTCATGGGAAAACTGATGAAAACGAAAAACAAAGAAAAAGTGTTAAAAGCAATTAGGAAAGAAAGATATATTACCTCCATAAGAGCAACATTAAGACTAACAACAGACTCAACAATATAAATGCTAAAATCCAGAAGATGATGGAATGTTATCTTTAAAGTGTGGAAAGAAAATGACAGTTAATCTAAAATTCTATACCCAGTGAAAATATCATTCAAAAATGAAAGAAAAATACATAAGTTTTCAGACAATCAAAATCTGAAAAAAGTTATTCATCCACAGACCCACACTAAAAGAAATATTAGAGGGAATTTTTCAAGCAGAATGAAAATAAGCTCAAAAGGAAGTATGAATATGAGGAAGGAATGAATAACAATGGAAAGAGTAACTATATAGGTAAAAATAAGTGAACAATAAGTATATAAATCAACAGTGTCTAGTGGAGCTTTAGACATATAGAGAATTAAAACACACCACAAAAATGGCACACGGTGTGGGAGCAGATAAATGGAATTAAAATATTTTAAGATTCTTGTATTGTTCAGGAAGTTGTAAAAGAATTAATTTATATTAAAATTTAACAAGTCAAGGATGCATGCTGTAATCACCATGACAGGGAAAAACAGTTTAAAAATATATATATAATTATATATATATAATTTAAAACTATTTTTTGTTTATATATATGTAAAATAAGTGAATGCAGAGAAATATGGAATAATAAAAACAATCCAAAAAAGGTTTAAAAGAAGAGAGAAAAAAGGAGCACAGAACCTGTGGGAGAAATAGAAAACAAATACTAGCATGATATTTTGAAACGCAAAAGTATAAGTGCCTCTTTTAAATATAAGTGGACTAAATACCTCTATTAAAAAACAAAGATTGTTAGATTGTTTATTTTTATTTTTAAAATAAATTTATTTTTCACTGCATTGGGTCTTCGTTCCTGCGCATGGGCTTTCTCTAGTTGTGGCGAGTGGGGGCTACTCTTTGTTGCAGTGCAGGCTTCTCATTGCAGTGGCTTCTCTTTGTTGCAGAGCACGGGCTCTAGGCTCACGGGCTCTAGAGCACAGGCTCAGTAGTTGTGGTGCACTGGCTTAGTTGCTCTGCGGCATGTGGGATCTTCCCAGATCAGGGCTCAAACCCATGTCCCCTGCATTGGCAGGTGGATTTTAACCACTGCGCCACCAGAGAAGTCCCAGATTGGTTTGTTTGTTCGTTTGTTTTAATTTATTTATTTCTGGCTGTGTTGGGTCTTCATTGCTGCACACGGGCTCTCTAGTTGTGGCAAGCAGGGGCCACTCTTTGTTACAGTGCACAGGCTTCTCATTGCGGTGGCTGCTCTTGTTGCAGAGCACGGGCTCTAGGTGCACAGGTTTCAGTAGTTGTGGCTCACAGGCTTAGTTGCTCCACAGCATGTGGGATCTTCCCAGACCAGGGCTCGAACCCGTGTCCCCTGCATTGGCAGGCAGATTCTTAACCACTGTACCACCAGGGAAGCCCCCCAGATTGGTTTTTAAAAAGCAACTCATTACTGCTTTAAAAAATCTGAAATATAAGGATACAGGTATGTTAAAGGTTGTAAAAGACATACTCTACAAACTAACTAAAAGAAAATCAGTGAAGCTAAACTAATATAATACAAAGTAGACTTTAAGGCAAGAAGCATCACTACATACTGCATAATGAATGAAATGCCAATAAACTAGGAAGAAAAAATACTAAATTTGTATGTAACTGATAAAATAGCCTCTAAGCATATCATACACACCACACCTCCAGGTCTGCAGTAAAAAGGGCGCGAACCAAGAGTCCTGGGAATCAGGGAAAAGAGCATTTGTGTAGAGGAATGAATGTGCAAGACAGAGTACATCCAGGGATATGAACGCAGCCTAAGAGTATCCATGTAATTAGCTGCCGGCTGCTGCAACAAACAAACCTCCAAATGTCAGTGATTTAATTCCACAAATTTATTTCCAGCTTTCATTATATGTCTGGTAAGGTAGGGACCCTATTTATTCACAGTCCTCAAGGAAAGAGGCTGACAGAGGCTTTGACACCTTGACCATCGTGAACATGTGACAGAGAAAGAGGGGCATGGATGAGACACACAAACTCTTAACTACCTCAGCTCTGAAGTAACGCAAGTCATGTCTGCTCACAGATCATTGGCTAGATCCAGTCACAGAGCCCCATTCTAACTGCAAGTGTTACCCAGTCCAAGCTCACACTGCTCACCACACAAAAGGCCAAGAAATTGCTGGGGCAAGGAATAGCAACTTTATTCAGAAAGCCAGCAGATTGAGAAGATGGGGGACTAGTGCCCCCAAAGAACCATCTTCCCCGAGTTAGAATTCAGGCTTCTTTTCTACTAAAAGGGTAGGGTGTAAAGTCCTGGTTCCGGCCAGACTCCAGAGCGGATGTGGTCATTTCGTCCTTCCTGCAGCCATTCACAGGTGGGCCTGGTCAGGATGTTTCCTGTGAGCTAAACAAAGGTATTTTAGCTTAACGCTCATTACCTGGGAGGCAGGGCTCCCAGAGCTGGGCCATTAGGTATAATTTAAGCTTATAGACAACATCCCTTTTAGTGATTAAGTTGTAGTACTCATTTATCTTATATTTAAAAGTTTGTACTTTTGACTGCCTTCATCCAATTCCCCCCTCCCCTGACCTCTGCCTCTGGTAACCACAAATCTGATCTCTTTTTCTATGAGTTTGTCTGTTTGTTTTTGAAGTATAATTGACCTATAACATTCCATTAGTTCCCATTATACAACATGGTGAGTTGATATTTCTGTACATTTCAAAATGATCACCACAGTGATAAGTCTAGTTATGACATGTCACCATCCAAAGTTATTACATAATTATTGACTCTTCCCCACGTGCCTTTCATACCCGTGACTCATTTACTTTGTAACTGGAAGTTTGTACCTCTTAATCTCCCTCACCTATTTCTCACCTCCCACTGCTCTCTCCTTAAAAAAAAAAACAAAAAACCTTTGCTTGCTCTCTTTTCCTCTTTCCTCCTGGGGTCAAATGGTCTTTGTTCCTTCTTATTATAGCATAGTTGCTTCATTTTCCTCTTTTTAGACAGAAGGCTCACCTCAGCCTACTCATAGTATCTGCCCCTTACAATTCTGGTCTGCCCATGACATTGGCTTGCCATAGTGTCTACTGGCTTCTGCTGTGGCCCTGGCTCCACATTGACCTTTCAACTTACCTTCCCAGAGTTAATTTTGGCAAATTCTTGGGGGAAGAATCTAATTGCCGGGCTTCCCTGGTGGCACAGTGGTTAAGAATCCGCCTGCCAATGCAGGGGACAAGGGTTCGAGCCCTGGTCCGGGAAGATCCCACATGCCGCGGAGCAACTCAGCCCGTGCTCCACAACTACTGAGCCTGCGCTCTAGAGCCCATGAGCCACAACTACTGAGCCCATGCACCACAATTAATGAAGCTCGTGCGCCTAGAGCCCGTGCTCCGCAACAAGAGAAGCCACAGCAGTGAGAAGCCCGCGCACCACAACAAAGAGTAGCCCCCACTCACCGCCAGCTAGAGAAAGCCTGCGTGCAGCAATGAAGACCCAACACAGCCAAATAATAATAATAAATAAAATAAATAAATTTTTTAAAAAAAGAATCTAATTGCCTAGCTTAGGTCAAATGTCTGTTACTGTGGTCCAAAAAGCTGTGGTCAGGGGAACAGGGTCATTTGGTATAAAGGTGGCCACTTAAGCAGGAGGGTGTGAGTGAGAAGGCACCCCAATTCATGTCTTTTAGTTCATTCCATTGCATCAAACTGGACAGCAGCAAGTGGAGGTGACTATCCTTGCCAGAAGCCTCCACTTGCCCTGGTAGCTGCTCCGGTCATGGCGGCATTATACAGAAACCCCATGAAGGCACGCAGCATTTGCCTTGGTCGTTGTTGTATCTTCAGTAGCTAGAGCTACACCTGGCACATAGCATGCACTCAACAAATATGTATTGAATGAATGAATGGGACTTTAATAACATGATTCAGTATTGCCTCCAAACTCCCTTTCCTAGAAATTAAATATCGCAGGGAAGTCAATTACTTTCCCTCTGAACTACAAAATCTGATTGTAGAGTTCACTGCTCCCTTTTCTCAGGGTTAAGTGTTGGGCTGAAGTGAAAGCATGAAGGGAGGAGGTATGTACGAGTGTGTGTGTGGAGAGGTTGGTGAGGATAATTATTGGGTGGATTGGGTTGAAATAAAAATCTGGAGGAAGGGGTGAGAAGTAGGAACAGAAAGGCCAGGGGAGAATGTACCATTTTTCTGTCTTGGTGGAAACCAGAGTGATCTCTAATTATCATAGCTTGTTCTTATGACGTCTCTCAAGTAAAATGAACCCATCCTGAACCTTGAGCCCAAGTCCTGCTTCATGTTATAATAATAATGCTTGCTGCTGGTTCTTTGCCAAGCATGTATTAAATGCCTTGTTCTGTTTAATCCTTACTACAAATGTATTAGATGGCTCTTGCCTTATATTTCCTTGTTCCCTTCCCATCCAAGATTATAAAAAGGTTATTTACATCTAGTTATCTATTTAATTTGTTTAAATTCACTTTCGTTTTTAACCAAAGTGACATTGTATGTAGTATTAAATGTCAAATAGTACTATAAGGCTTATTATAGAAATAGAAAGTCCTTGCCTTTCCCCTCGGCCCATCCCTGAGTTTCATCCCCCAGAGCCAACTGCTTTCAACACTTTTGGTTGTATCTCCTGGTATTACCTCACATTCACTGAAGATGGTACTGAGTCTGGCACAAGGTGGGCCCTTTGTAAGCGGGGTTCTTTCTTGCTCTCACTCTGCTCTACAAGCCTAGGGGTTATGGTCAGTTGGGGCGTGATGAGGTCAGTAATATATACAAAGCAGTTCATGAACAACTCAGCTAACATTTACTAGCTCAGGAGACAGTATTGCGCAACGATTCAGAGCACAGGCAGACATAGGCTCAAATTCTAGCCCACTCTCTTTCTGCCTCTCTAAGCCTTTGTTTCTTCACCTGTAAAATGGGGAAAGACAATACTCATGACACAAGATTGATACAAAGACAAGGGTGTGGGTGTGGAAAATCAAGTACCCTAAAACATGGCTTCTGATCCATTCCATCAGACAGAGAAACCATGTCTGGAAAAGGTCTTGAAAGATAGGTGAATTTGAACAAGAAGGAAAAAGAAAGGCTATTACAGAAAAGAGAAGAATTGAAGGGCAGACTTAAAGGCGGAGATGAAGATAGTGTGTTTGAGGAATAGTGAAAGTCGACTGATGTAAGTTGAACGTTGGGCTCTTTTTAGGTGTAAGAGGTCATGTCAGATAGGCAGCTGAGGAAAGCCCTGCCAGGGTAGACCCACAGAGTATTACTGTAGGGTGGGTAGGCAGGAATAAGTCAGCGTGCAAGGAGCACTTGTTGGTGAGCAGCAGGCAAAATGGAGTGGATTCAGGCAAGGGGCAGACTCAGGTATGATGTAACCAAGCTTTGCCTGGTACTCCAGAGACCTGATTGAGAGTTCTCAGAGAAGTAGCTTAATTTGAGCCTCATAAGATAGAGTTATACTAGATGGTCTTTAAGAGCTCTTTCAGTCCTAATGTTCTATAATTTCTATCTCATAGTATTTATAGAGTGACAGTGGAAATATAGAAAAAGAGAAAGAATTTAAGTGTTTTGCAAATAGTATCAATATGACTTCGTCACCATTTGGACACTGAGAATAAAAAAGTGTACCAAGAGTGACTAAAGTTTGAATATGGGTGCTTGAGACGTTGGAGTGCCCTTCAGTGGGGAAGTGGGTAGTGGAAGTGACTGTAAAACATGCAAAGGAAAATTCTAGTAGATGTATGAAGAATAGACCAGGCATGTTCCTGTCTCTAGGACTTTGAACTTGATATTACCTCTGCCTGGAACTCTCTTCCTCCAAATGTCTGCATGGTTTCCTTTATGTCTCCCTTCAGGTCACCCTCGCAGTGAGGTCTTCCCTGACCAACAAACTAAAAATTACAAACCTTCCCCACCCTGGCACTCCCTCTCCCCTAGCCCTGCTTTGCTTTTCTCTATAGCATTGATCATCACCTGGCCACTCCATTTTATTCATTGACTGCTAGACATCCTAATATGGAAACTCTGTAGAAACAGTATTCAAAGGATATCATTGTGTTGGAGAGTTTAGGGAAAACAAACAATAAAGATACAGAAAACAAATAAAATGGTGAAAAAAAGGGAGAATTGTTAACTCCTGGAGGAAAGAAAATTGAACAAAAAAGGAAGTGTGATCATGGTTCACACTTGGCCCAATAGTGAAAAATATTATAGAAAATATCGTATCCACTAGGGATTTAACCTAAAATAATAATACTGCCACATGGGAGCATTGAAAGTGGAAACTTGTGAGAGGGGTGTAAATCAGGATATCTATCAATTTCAGTCATTCCTAGAGATACCTGTCCTGGGTGTCTTCCTGCTCCTAGCGGGGGCAGACTGCCTGTTGGACTTCCACAGCTGTCATCCTGGGGCTCCCTGGAGCTTTTCTTCTGTTGGATTTCCTTTTTACCAGATCCCAAGTTTCCCCTCACTTTTTTTAGTTACCCCCTCATTATATCCTTTGGTGGCTTCCTCTCTTCTTTCTGATTTTGTTCGCCCTTCTCTGAATGGCCTTGGCAAGGGATTGGCTTAGGCACGAGCCTATGACACAATTCTGGTCAATGAGAAATAATGGGACATTGACTGGGAGCTTCTCAAAGAGTTTCTCTTACTCTTTAAAAGGGTTATAAGACAGCCATTTCCTCCTCTGCATCTGAATATTGTTACGTGGGTATGTGATGCTTGGAGCTGCTTCCATCCTTTTTCAACCATGAGGAGAAAGCCAAAGAAAACACAGATGATCTGATGCCCCAATGTCTTTGAACCACTAGATTAACCATCCCTAAATCTTGCCTACCTAAAGACTCCTCAAGGGATTTCCTGGAAGCCCAGTGGTTAACTGCAGGGAGCTTCCACTGCAGGGTGCACGGATTCAGTCCCTGGTCGTGGAACCAAGGATCCTGCATGCTGTGTTGCCAAAAAAAAAGTGGAGTAATAAGCCCACTATATTTTATTTTATTTATTTATTTATTTATTTATTTTGTGGTACGCGGGCCTTTCACTGTTGTGGCCTCTCCCGTTGCAGAGCACAGGCTCCGGACACGCAGGCTCAGTGGCCACGGCTCACGGGCCTAGCTGCTCCGCGGCATGTGGGATCTTCCCAGACCAGGGCACGAACCCATATCCCCTGCGCCATCGGCAGGCGGACTCTCAACCACTGCGCCACCAGGGAAGCCCAAGCCCACTATATTTCAAATCCCAAAATGTGGTCTGAGACCCTCAGAATCGGCACCACCTGAGATCTTGTTAGAAACGCAGAATCTCCGGCCTCACCCTTGACCCACTGAATCAGCATTTGTATTTTAAGCCTACTGAATCCAGAACCCAGAATCTGGATTGATATGTCCGTTAAAGTTTGTGAAGCACTGCTTTAAGCCATCTTTCGCTATTTCCCTTCTTATTTGCAGCCAAACACATTCTAACTGATAGAGTGGATGAAGCAGACATCTTTCAAGCCATGTGTCACACCTCCTTGGCCCACTTTGACTTCAGCAGGAGCTTCTGTGGTAGGCAGAATTCTAAACATGTCCCCATCCCCACGAACCCTGTCCTCTGGCTGTTCTAACACCAATGTAGTTAGTGCTGTGAAGGGAGTTTGAAGATGGGATTAAGGTTACTAGACAGCTAACCTTAAAATAGGGAAGTTATCCTGGAATATCCAACTGGGCCTAACGTGTCACGTGAGATCTTAAATTTTTTTTAATTTTATTTATTTATTTTGGCTGTGTTGGGTCTTCGTTGCTGCGCGTGGGCTTTCTCTAGTTGTGGCGAGCGGGGGCTACTCTTTGTTGTGGTGCGCGGGCTTCTTCTTGCAATGGTTTCTCTTGTTGCAGAGCACGGGCTCTAGGCACATGGGCTTCAGTAGTTGTTGCACACGGGCTTAGTTGTTCCGCAGCATGTGGGATCTTCCTGGACCAGGGATCGAACCCGTGTCTCCTGCATTGGCAGGCAGATTCTTAACCACTGCACCACCACTTAAGATCTTAAAAGTAGAAGAGGGAGGGCTTCCCTGGTGGCGCAGTGGTTGAGAGTCCGCCTGCCGATGCAGGGAACGCGGGTTTGTGCCCCGGTCCAGGAAGATCCCACATGCCGCAGAGCGGCTGGGCCCGTGAGCCATGGCCGCTGAGCCTGTGCGTCCGGAGCCTGTGCTCCTCAACGGGAGAGGCTACAACAGTGAGAGGCCCGCGTACCGCAAAAAAAAGAAAGAAAGAAAAAAAAGTGGAAGAGGGAGGTGGGAGATGAGCCAGAAGAGGAGGTCTGAGAGATTCTAAGTGTGAGAAGGGCTGGACCTGAGATTGCTGGCTTTGAAGTTGGAGGAAGGGGGCCACAAGCCAAGACATGCAGGCGGCCTGTAGGTGAGAAAGATCCCCAACTGTTGGTCAACAAGAAAACAGGAACTTCAGTCCTACTGTTGCATAGAACTTGGATTCTGCCAATGATCTGGGACATGGATTCATTCCCAACGCTTCCACAAAGGAGCATAGTCCTGCCAACACTTTTGTTTTGGTCTTGTGTGACTCTAAGCAGAGAACCAGCTGAGTCACACTTGTGCCCAGAGTTTTGACTTCCAGCAACTGTGTGATAATATATTTCTGTGCTGTTTTAAGCTGCTAAATTTGTGGCAATTTTTTATAACAGCACAGTCAGGGTAGACAGTTCTGTGCAAGCCTAAACTTACTTCTCACTGGCAGCATCCCACTTCAATCATACAATGTGTCTTTCTGTCTTAATGCCTGCCTCAGGACCTCCTCTGATATCAGGGAGCCTACTTGGCACAAAGGAGACCAGAAGTATGAGGAAGTTAACAGCCCTAGAGAAAACACTCACCCAGAAGATCGGGGACCAGTAGATAATTGCTTTAGTCTTGAACCTCTTAATTCTAAATGGTATTTTATTTTGTTTTATTGTTTTCTTTTGGCTGCACTGCACAGCACACGTGGGATCTTAGTTCCCCAACCAGGGAACGAACCCACGCCCCCTGCAGTGGAAGCACAGAGTCTTAACCACTGAACCACCAGGGAAGTTCCTTGAACCTCTTAATTCTGGGAGGCATTCGTACACTTCTCAGAAGTCCTGGTGAAACAAATGCCCCATTATCTACAGCAGTGATGCCGAAACCTGGTCTCTGTGCGCCAGCGCTGAATTGAATCTGGGAGGCAGAATTTTGGGTGAAGCAGAAAAAAAAAAATAGCTTTATTGGCAAAGCTTTATTGCTTTGCCAGGCAAAGGGGGCCACAGCGGCCTAAGGCCCTCAGACCTGGAGAGAGTAGGGAGGAGTTTTACTGTGAATGGTTCAAAGAGGGGGGCATGATCAGCTCGCGGACATTCTTCTGATTGCTTGGTGGTGAGGTAATTGGGAGTCAGTATCATCAGCCTTCTGGTTCCAACTGGTCTGGGGTCTCCGCGCTTGTGGGCAGCATACAGGTAACTTCTCCCACCTGATGGGGGTGTTCAGTTTCTGCAAAACAGCTCAAAGATAGTGTTATGTGTATCCCTTGAGGGGGAACCAAGACCCTGCCCCAGGGCTGCACTCTTGTTTTTTAAAAATATTTATTTATTTATTTGGCTGCACCGGGTCTTCGCTGGGGCATGTGGGATCTAGTTCCCTGACCAGGGATCGAACCCTGGTCCCCTGCATTGGGAGTGCGGAGTCTTAGCTACTGGGCCACGGGGAAGTCCTGCACTATTGTTTCCTGACTGTTCCTTCCTTGTCTCCGCATCCCCTCCTTTCCCTGATTAGGACCTGTTTGAACCTGCCCTTTGGAACTCAGGGAAGGTCGTGGGGGCTGAATGAAGCCTATTTCCTGCAAACAAGAAATGGGGGACACAGAAAAGCTTTTGTGCCCAGGAGCTCCACAGGGTCCTGCTCGGTTTCAGCAGTAACCCCCATCATGCACCATTAGTTTTTTTTTTTGCGGTACGCGGGCCTCTCACTGTTGTGGCCTCTCCCGTTGCGGAACACAGGCTCCGGACGCGCAGGCTCAGCGGCCATGGCTCACGGGCCCAGCCGCTCCGCGGCACGTGAGATCTTCCCGGACCGGGGCACGAACCCGCATCCCCTGCATCGGCAGGCGGACTCTCAACCACTGCACCACCAGGGAAGCCCCGTGCATCATTAGTTTGGCTTTTCTTTCTTTCTTGTCTCATTCTTTTCAGATCCTCACTCTTGCTTCCTAGAATTACCTCTTAAATGACCTCCCTGCTCCCAAGTCGTTTTCTCAATCTCTGCTTGACATTGACAGGTGTACAAGTTAATAAAGGGAAACCTAAGTAAAATGGAGTCAGAAGACCAGAAGGTGGAGCTCTCCTGCATGTACCACTTTGCATCAGTACAGATCCCAACAGGAAGAGAAGGTACCTTGCTTCTCCAATAGGAAGTGACACTACTTAATTATATTGCCAGCTGGAAGAATACAGATTTTTCTCCTTGCCTGGCAACAACTCAGCCAATAAGAGACTGGCACAACTCAGCCAATGAAAAGCCACTATACTTCAAACTCACAGTATCCTCCAATAGATTTTTTTGCCCCTCCCAACTTTCTCCTCTCTATAAAGTTTCCTCTCCTTTGTTTTACCAGGACTTGCATGTGGTTCCCCAAATAGTTGTTTGTCCCAAATTGCAATTCTTTGCTGCTCCTGAATAAACCTGTTTTGCTGGTAAAACAACTGGCTGTTTCAGTGTTTTAGGTTAACATGTGCAACCAATAAAGTCTCCTCCATGAGCTCATCTCACTTAGAATAAAATTGTAATTTACTAGATTATTTCAGGGTTTCACACTGAAACTAGGCCTCGAGGAAACCAAATCAGGAATTCCATACCAATAAGTTCTTCTCTTTTTCCTTCTCTTTTAATGGCATTGCCTTTTGATAGAAAGATTGAACCTATCCTCAGCACCAGAGAGAAAAATCCCAAAGAATGATTGTAATCGAGGACTCTTGGGTCAGTGTCCATGATTGGTACAATGGGAAACAGAGCGCTACTGTCAGTTCACCTTGGGTCAGAGTTCTAGCCCTGGGTCAAACCATTAGGGATGGGTGGTAGTGTCAAGGACTCCAGGCATGGCCAGTGGGGACCACCACTGTGTTGCAGAGCAGTCCCAGAAATAGTGGAATAATTGAGAGCTGGGGAACCTTCCCACTAGTTATCTAAGACCACACTACCCACTCCCAATTCTCTTACTTCCTCTTTAATGATTCTTTCTCAGTTTACTTCACATGTTCTTCCTCTGCTCAACCCATAAATCCTGGTGTTCCTGAAAGTTCCATCCTTATTCTTTTTCTCTTATTCATTCCCAGAGTCATCTGATTCTATGGTAGACATTATGGTCTTCTCCCCAACATTTAACTCAATGCAAAAATTTAATCTAATCCAGTCATGGTCGTTCCGTTCCCGCTTGGCAAAAATCTGTTTGTGTTGAACAGGCCTAAATCATATTAGACCAATGTGATTCAAGGAAATGCTTGCTTAGGACTTCTGTAAGGCAGCTATGCTCACCACTATACCACCAATGCCTCTTAGGGCTTCTGGGAAAGAGAAATCAGTTTTACCGTTGTCTGTTTGTTGGCAAAAGGAAGCATTCTGCCTGTGGCAGTCATTTTGTGTTTTGAGTGGAGCCAGTTTTGGTGTGAAGTCAATGATGGGGACAGCAGAGCAGTGAGATGGAAGCATCCCAGGTCCCTAATGACATTGTTGAACCAGGGCATCTACCCACTCTGCCCTCCCATTGGATTTCTTGCGCTGTGAGATATGTTTCCACATTGTGTAAGCCAGTTTGAATCAGGTGTTTGCTATTGGAGCTGAAAGCATTCTACTTAATACACACTTTTTTTTTCTTTTTTATTTAAATTTATTTTTTATTGAAGTATGGTTGAATTACAATGTGTTAATTACTGCTGTATGGCAAAGTGATTCAGTTATACATATATATACATTCTTTTTCGTATTCTTTTCCATTATGGTTTATCACAGGGTATTGAATATAGTTCCCTGTGCTATACAGTAGGGCCTTGTTTATTCATTCTATATATATCAGTTTGTTTCTTCTAATTCCAAACTCCCAATCCAACCCTCTCCCACCCCCCTCCCCCTTGGCAACCACCAGTCTATTCTCTGTGTCCCTGATTATGTTTCTGTTTCATAGACTGGTTCCTTTGTAACATATTTTAGATTCCACATATAAGTGATATCGTATGGTATTTGTCTTTCTCTTTCTGACTTACTTCACTTAGTATGATAATCTCTAGTTGTATCCATGTTGCTGCAAATGGCATTATTTTGTTCTTATTTATAGCTGAGTAGTATTCCATTGTATATATGTAGCAATCTCTTTTTTTAATTAATTAATTAATTAAATTTTGGCTGTGTTGGGTCTTCGTTTCTGTGCGTGGGCTTTCTCTAGTTGTGGCGAGCGGGGGCCACTCTTCATCGCGGTGCGCGGGCCTCTCACTGTCGCGGCCTCTCTTGTTGCAGAGCACAAGCTCCAGATGCGCAGGCTCAGTAGTTGTGGCACATGGGCCTAGTTGCTCCACGGCATGTGGGATCTTCCCAGACCAGGGCTCGAACCCATGTCCCCTGCATTGGCAGGCAGATTCTCAACCACTGCACCACCAGGGAAGCCCCTGTAGCACATCTTCTTCATGCATTCATCTGTTGATGTACATTTAGGTGGTTTCTATGTCTTGGCTATTGTAAATAGTGCTGCTATGAACATAGGGGTACATGTATCTTCTTTTTTTAAAAAAATATTTATTTATTTGGTTTGCGCTGGGTCTTAGTTGCAGCAGGAAGCCTCCTTAGTTGCGGCACACAGGCTCCTTAGTTGTGGCCTGCAAACTCTTAGTTGCGGCATGCCTGTGGGATCTAGTTCCCTAGGCAGGGATGGAACCCTGGCCCCCTGCATTGGGAGCACAGAGTCATAACCACTGTGCCAACAGGGAAGTCCCAGAGGGTACATGTATCTTCTTGAATTACAGTTTTGTCTGGATATATGCCCAGGAATGGGATTGCTGGATCATATGGTAATTCTATTTTTAGTTTTCTGAGGAAACGCCATACTGTTTTCCACAGTGGCTGCACCAACTTAAATTCCCACTAACAGTGTAGGAGGGTTCCCTTTTCTCCACACTCTCTTCAGAATCTGGTATTTGTAGACTTTTTAATGACAGCCATTCTGACTGGTGTGAGATGATACCTCATTGTAGTTTTCTTTTTTATTAGGTTATTTTATTTTATTTATTTAAATTTATTTATTTATTTTTCGCTGCATTGGGTCTTTGTTGCTGCACGTCGGCTTTCTCTAGTTGCTGCGAGTGGGGGCTACTCTTCGTTGTGGTGCGTAGGCTTCTCACTGCGGTGGCTTCTCTTGTTGCGGAGCACAGGCTTTAGGTGCATGAGCTCAGTAGTTGTGGCAGGTGGGCTTCAGTAGTTGTGGCTCTCGGGCTCTAAAGCACAAGCTCAGTAGTTGTGGCGCATGGGTTTAGTTGCTCCACAGCATGTGGGATCTTCCTGGACCGGGGCACGAACCCTTGTCCCCTGCATTGGCAGGCAGACTCTCAACCACTACGCCACCAGGGAAGCCCCTCTCATTATAGTTTTGATTTCCATTTCTCTAATATTAATTCACACTTAATGCTGTGAAATAAAATTCATATTTTATGGCAAGACCAGAAAAATTTAAACATAAAAAATTTCATGGATTTCCCTGGTGGCGCAGTGGTTGAGAGTCCGTCTGCCGATGCAGGGAACGCGGGTTTGTGCCCCGGTCCAGGAAGATCCCACATGCCGCAGAGCGGCTGGGCCCGTGAGCCATGGCCGCTGAGCCTGCGCGTCCGGAGCCTGTGCTCCGCAACGGGAGAGGCAACAACAGTAAGAGGCTCGCGTACCAAAAAAAAAAAAAAAAAAAAGTTATGTGCCCTTTGGCCTCCTCTCTCCCCACACTGTGCATTGTATAGCTGCTTCATGCATCGACCAAATCTTCCCCATCAGCAGAAATACCTGCTCAACTATAAAGAGCAACATTCTCCTAGCATCAATAAGACAACTCCTTAAAGATAACATTCTTATTTTTAAAAATTCTTTTCCACTATGGTTTATTTCAGGATATTGAATATAGTTCCCTGTGCTATACACTAGGACCTGTTGTTTATCTATTTTATATATAGTAGTTTGTACCTGCTAATCCCAAACTCCTAATTTATCTCCCCCTCCCCCTGCTACTCCCTTTGGTAATCATAAGTTTGTTTTCTATGTCTGTGAGTCTGTTTCTGTTTTGTAAATAAGTTCATTTGTATCATATTTTAGATTCCACATATAAGTGATGTCATATGGTATTTGTCTTTCTCTGTCTGACTTACTTCACTTAGTAGGATAATCTCTAGGTCCAACCATGTGGCTGCAAATGGCATTTTTCAATCTTTTTTATGGCTGGGTAGTATTCTGTTTTCTATATACACCACATCTTCTTTATCCATTCATCTGTCAATGGACATTTAGGTTGCTTCCATGTCTTGACTATTGTAAATAATGCTGCTGTGAACATTGGGGTGCACGTGTCTTTTCGAATTAGTTTTCTCCAGATATATGCCCAGGAGTGGGATTGTAGGATAATATGGTAGTTCTATTTTCAGTTTTTTTAAGGAACCTCCATACTGTTTTCCATAGTGGCTGCACCAATTTACATTCCCACCAACAGTGCTAGTAGGGTTCTCCTCACTTTCTCCAGCATTTGGATAACATTCCTTCTTGCTAAAGGATCACATGGGGCTTTGATCTGGATTATGTAAACTGTCAATAATACGTCATTTAATGTACAGCCTTCTGTCTCAAAAAAACTTATATAACTCTGCCTTGACTTTTAATGGGCGGAACAGCTCTCAGAGCTTTCTGAGATGCTCTTCCCAGGTTATAATCCTCAAATATGGCTCGAATAATATTTTCCATTTTTGTCTTAGATCGACTGGTTAATTTTTCGTCGACACTCCCATGAATTCTCCTGAATGTACTTTCCTGGGCTCCAAACCTACCCACATTTCCCACATTGCTCCTCTTCCTGAGTTTCCGACAATTCATTTACTTAAGAAATGAGAATCTGGCGCCTCCCAGTGTGCCAAGCCCTGTTTTAGACAGTGCAGATATAGTGGCTGATGAAACAGAATTGTTGTCTTCATGGACCAGAGAAGGAGGCAGACGATAAACAAAACTTTTTCTTAATGAGTCAAATAATGAGTAACGCAGAGTAGGAACTTAATCAGTGTTGAGTGAAAAACTTAACATTGTCTCTAGAATATCACATCAGAGTCTGTTATTCACTCCACAAGCAACCCTGGGCACTGAGTGTCACAGCCTGTTTTCCAAGCTCTTGGAATCTAAAAAGGTAAAGGTGACCCAGCGCCGGCTCTCTGGAGCTCAGAGTCCAGAAGGAACTTCGAGCAAGTGTTGAGTGCTAATTTTGTTAGGCCCTGTAAAAACTGCTTCATGGTAGCCATCTTATTTAGTCCTCACTGACTATAGGAGGTTGTCCAAGGACAGAGAGCTTGGGACAACTGGCCCGAGAGCAGGCAGGCTGGACAGTGACAAGAGCTCTGGCGAGGAGACGGTCCTGATCCTTGGACTTAGGCCCAGTCCATGTGACCTTGCGCAAGTCACGGTCTCCCTCATCCTCCCACTCTAGCCAGTGTCTGTAGTGTCTGACTCCTAACGGGGAAGGAGGTCGTTGGAGAGAGGGACAGCCACAGACACTGCTTTCTTCCCCACCCTGCCCTATGCTCCCACGCCCTCCAGCGCCACCGCTTGGACCTTCTCCTGGGTTGCGGGAGGAGGGCATTCCCTTTCCCCCAGCGGGCTCCTTCGCCGCTGCCCCAGGCTGAAAGGCGACAGATCCTCCGCGAGCCACGCGCCTTGACTTTGGCCCCTGCTCCTTTGGCCCGGGATCTCGTAGCTCTCCCCGTCCACTCCCCCCGCGGCTCGCGACCAGTTGGTCTGCGCCGCCTGCACTCTCTGTGTGCCGGGCCCGCCCGCACTGCGGGGGAGAGGCAGGGAGCCGCCCACGCCGCGCTCGGCGCTCGGAGTCGCCGTCTCCCTGGGACGCGCGCGGGCTGCGCGACGCGCGGGAGCCGGGCGGGCAGCCATGGCGCGGCGCGCCGGGAGGTAGCCGGGCGGGACGCGGAGAGCGCGGGGGCCGCCATGGCCCGGCGGCGGCGCCGCGCCTGCATCGCGCTGTTCTTGGTGCTGCTCTTCGCTTTCGGCACTCTCATGGGCCTGCGCACGCTCAAGGCTCCGGACGGACTCCCGGCGCTGGGCCCCGGCCTGGAGCTGGCGCCCTTTGAGCGACGCCCCGAAGGGGGCCCCGCGCCGGCCGCCCGGGCCCCGGCCGCCCCCGCCGCGCCGCCGCCGCCGCCGCCTCCGCCCCGCACCGCGGGCCCGGGCAGCTCCCCGGGCCCAGCCCCAGCGGAGGCCGAGCCCGCCCCCGGGCAGAGTCTGCGCGTCTACTCGGACCTGCACGCCTTCTACTACTCGTGGTACGGGAGCCCGCGGCGCGAGGGCCACTACATTCACTGGGACCACGTCATGGTGCCGCACTGGGACCCCAAGATCTCGGCCAGCTACCCCCGCGGCCGCCACAGCCCCCCCGAAGACTTGGGCTCCAGCTTCTACCCGGAGCTGGGGCCCTACAGCTCCCGGGACCCCGACGTGCTGCGGGAGCACATGACCCAGCTGAAGGAAGCCGCCATCGGTGAGCTCCCCCTCCCCCGTCGCTGGGCCCCCAGCCTCGCCTTTCTTCGTTCCCACACCCCAACTTCCACTGCTCCTATCACGGGGCCGTTGGTCCCACTCAGCCTGGCTTCTACCTCTTCTCTTCTAGAACTCTCATCCCGTGCTCACCAGGAGACCCCGCCCCCATCTCCTAGTTTTCAGACTCCTCCACCTCTGCCTTCTGACCCCCTACCATTCCAGGGCCCTTTCCTAGAGCAGAGCTGCTGGGAGGGCCAGTGGAAGGCGTTTGCACCAGGGCTGTCCCAGGTAGGGAGAGCGAGGAGAGGAGGGCAGTCTATTGGGCTTCTTGGTTTGGGTTAAGTGAGGCCTGGGTGCCCTGGCCCCGCAGGAGTCTGGGGTTCAGAGCAGTAGTGCCTGGGATGGCCTCTGCTTTCACACTAGGCACAGGGTAGGGCAGCAGCCTTTCCTGAGTTTGCTGTTTGCAGAAAGGAAAGTTTGCCCACGTTGTATGATGGACCCTGCTCTATTTGCTGTAAGGGGCCTGGGAGCTTTTCAAGTACTCTGCTTGAAAAGAAGCCCCCCTGTAGGCAGGCTGGGGTGGGGAGGCTGACTTATTTCAGATTTTGTCACTGAATTCTGCTGGATTTTACAGTACATTTCAATTTCTCTGGAAATGGTTAATGTGTGGTGGGAAAATCGAATGCCAGAGACAGTGGTGGGAAGTATTCACAGATAAATAGCACAGAGGCCATCCCTCAAGATTCTACCATCTAGAGGGGCAGACAGTTGAGACAAATGTTATTTCCCACGGGAAGGGTAAAATGACCTCTGCTCAGGGCTCCTCTCCCTGAGGGACCTCAGAGGTGCTCCTCTCCCCCAGAGACAGGACTGTGCCTTCCAGGTGGGTGTGTCATTGTCCACCCGTTTCCCTTTGTTTAACTACTTGCTAATGCAGGCCAGAGGCTGCCGAGGCTCCCGGCTCCTTCCTGGCCTGGCACATTAGGGTTCCTGCAGTCACTGAGCTTCAGCACCGCGGGCCTGGACAGCTCCAGGACTCACAGCTCAGGGATCTGATCTGCAAGAAGAGAACCTGGCAGGAGCCTCCCTCAAGGTTTCATTCAGAAACCATCCTGCAGTTGGAGATGGTTTGTGAGGAAGGAATTCTCTGTTGTGGGGTACTGTGTGTCTCTGAAGTAGCCTCTGTGTTGTGTCTCAGGCGTCCTGGTCCTGTCCTGGTACCCACCTGGCATGGCTGATGATAATGGGGAACCCTCAGATGACCTGGTGCCCACCATTCTGGACACTGCCCATCAGTACAACATCCAGGTGAGTCTCCAAGAAGATGTCAAATGCTCTCTGGCCGATTCTGGAGATGTCCCCTCCTCTGCCCACAGGGATACTGCCTCTACCAAAGTTCTTGGCGTTAGCCCAGGTATGCAAATACGTAGCAAGTGTGGTGTTGGGGGTAGGGGTCTAATAAATAATGCCTATGTCACTTCTTTTTTTGAATTTTATTTTATTTTTTATAGAGCAGGTTCTTCTTAGTTATCTTTTTTTTTTGTGGTACGCGGGCCTCTCACTGTTGTGGCCTCTCCCGTTGCGGAGCACAGGCTCCAGACGCGCAGGCTCAGCGGCCATGGCTCACGGGCCCAGCCGCTCCACGGCATGTGGGGATCTTCCCGGACCGGGGCACGAACCCGTGTCCCCTGCATCGGCAGGCGGACTCTCAACCACTGCGCCACCAGGGAAGCCCAGTTATCTATTTGATACATATTAGTGTATATATGTCAATCCCAATCTCCCAATTCATCCCACCACCACCACCCCGCCACTTTCCCCCCTTGGTGTCCATACGTTTGTTCTCTACATCTGTGTCTCTATTTCTGCCCTGCAAACCGGTTCATCTGTACCATTTCTCTAGGTGCCTATGTCACTCTTATTTTTTGAGTTCTGAAAAAAATTTTTGGGAAAAATATAGGATAAATGGCAGACTAAATTAATATCATGGTGATAGAGGTTAGGTTGGAGACCCTGATCCTGGAGAGAGGGCAGGCAAGGGCCAAATAGGCCCACAGACTGAACTCCAGCCTCAACTCCCTAGTGGGAGGCAGTGCTGGGCCTCAAGGAGTAAAGCACAACACGTGCTCTCATCAGGCAGGCTCTCTTTCAAGAGGAAGGATGGAGCTGGCCAGTTACTTTTACCAATCAAGTAAGTCACTGCCCTTACCTGTGTGTGGCAAAAGAAGAAAAACGATGAAAACGAGCCCCACTGCTGTTCCTGAGCCCATCACTGGCACATTAAACAGATCATGGCACGTTTTCCTATGGACACGTCTTCCCATAGTTTCAGGCAGCTAGTGCCAACCACTGGGAGCTGGCACATAAGTTGAAACCTATTGGCCAGCCTGCAACAGCCCATCAGAATGATTCCCAGAGGCCCTGCTGTGGGAGGTGGGAAAACTCACCCCTGTTTTTCGGGCCCTGAGGGCAGTGGTTGCTTTTATTTACACTGTGCCCGTGACTGCCAGGCCTCTTCTGAACTCAGCCTCTTCTCCAACCCATAGTTGAAGCATGAGCCTTATGGGTTGTGGCCTCTGGACAGATACTCACCTGACCAATATCTCCTGTTTGTGGCAGGTGGCCTTCCACATCCAACCCTACAAGGGCCGAGATGACATCACTCTGCATGACAACATCAAGTATATCATTGACACGTAAGGCTGCTCTGGGACCTGGATTTTGGTGGGGATCTAAATGGGGGTAGGGCTAGAAGGCGCAGGTCAAGAGACAAAAGGGCAGAATGCCCGTGTCCCCAGCATCTAAAAAGAGTAAAAGAGTACTGGGCTTGGAGACAGCAACCTGGGTTTGAATTCTGGTTCTGCAGCCTCCATTCTGTGATCAGAGGCAGTCCTCTTAACCTTTGAGTCTTGTGAGAGTTAACATGAGCTAATATATGTGGAAAGTGGCTTGCAAATGGCTTGCATATATCATTCATTCAAAAAATATTTATTGAGTGCCTTCAGGTGTCGAGGCACTGTCCTACGTCCCAGTTGTACAGCAGTGGGTAGGGCTACCAAAGTTTACATCCTCGGGCGGGTGTGCAGTGAGCAGATAGCGGTTATAGATGACAGATCAAATGGCGATCCATACTATGAAGAAGTAATAACAGAATAAAGCAGGGTGTTAAGAGTGTGCCCAAGAAACAACTTTAGAATGGGTGGTCCAGTGAGCTTCTCTGAGGTGACATGTAAGCCAGCACCTAAAGGAAGAGTCAGCTCTGCAGAGATCTGGGGCAGGCAGAAAACTCCAGGCAGAGGGCTGTCAGATCCAAAGGCCGTCTGATGGGACAAGCTTGACGGCAGCCAGTGTAGCCTGAGTGAAGCGATAGATGGGGTAATAGCAGGAATGGCAGGAATAGCAGGTGGGCAGGGCCAGATCAAGTAGGTGGGGCCTTGCTGATCTCAGTAAGGAGCAGTCAGATCTGATTTACGCTTTAAAAAGAGACTGGGTTATAGGGAGGTGGAAGTGGGAGCCTGGAGACCAGTTAGGTGGCTGTCGGTACAGTCCAGATAGAAGATGGTGGTGGCTCGGCCTGGGGCAGGGAAGTGAGGCTAAAATAGAGGAATGACAAGGCTCGGGGGAGGGTGGGAGGGAACTGGGTTCTTGCTTAGAGGCATGATGAGTCCAACTGTGGAGTCCAACTGGATTCAAAATCGTGCTTGGACATCAGGAAAGATTTCACTCATGGCCAGCCCCCCGGCTGTGCTGGCTTCTTTGCTCTTAGGCTACTGGCTCAGCCTTTTCTTCCTCCTGCTCCTCAGGTATGGCTCCCATGGTGCATTTTACCGCTATAAGAACAGCATGGGTAAGAGCCTCCCACTCTTTTATATCTATGACTCCTACCTGACATCCCCTGAGGCCTGGGCCCACCTCCTGACACCGAACGGGCCCCACTCAATCCGCAACACCCCCTACGATGGGGTCTTCATAGCGCTGCTGGTGGAGGAGGGCCACACCCATGACATCCTGGCCGCCGGATTTGATGGCATGTACACCTACTTTGCCTCCAATGGTTTCTCCTTCGGCTCCTCCCATCAGAACTGGAAAGCTGTGAAGAACTTTTGCGATGCCAACAACCTCATGTTCATTCCCAGCGTGGGGCCTGGCTACATTGACACCAGCATCCGGCCCTGGAACAACCACAGTACGCGGAACAGGGTCAACGGCAAGTACTATGAGACGGCCCTGCAGGCAGCCCTGACCGTGAGGCCCGAGATCGTCTCCATCACCTCCTTCAACGAGTGGCACGAGGGCACCCAGATTGAGAAGGCCATTCCCAAGAAGACGCCGACTCGGCTGTATCTGGACTACCTGCCTCACCAGCCCAGCCTGTACCTAGAGCTGACGCGCCGCTGGGCGGAGCACTTCATCAAAGAGAAGGAGCAGTGGCTGATGTGAGGGGCCTGCAGGCAGGGGCGGGAGGTGCTGACGTCCCAGCCTCACTGGAAGATGTCACCACGTGGGGCTCGGCTGAGGTTGTGGGCGCTCGCTCCCAAGTCAGCGGCTGAGTGCTTCTGAGGCAGGTGGGTGCCAGAGTGCCCTGCAGGGATAGGAAACTAGGTGGTGTTCCAGAGAGGGAACCCCAGGGGCTGGCCGGTGGCTGGGCTTAGCCCAAGGCAGCTCCACATCCTCAGTCAGAACACTTGAAGACAATCCCTTCTAGCTTGGAACTCAGCTGGTTCGTGTTCTGGAGTCGCCAAGTCACTGGTCTTAGAAGGGTGTCAGGGCTCTGGGCTAGCATGCACCCTGCTCTCTGCCAACCTGCGTCCTCTCCAGGCCTCCTTCCCACGTCATCTGTCTTCCCCAAGTTAGGGAACCACATTTAAGACTTTCTAAAAGGGAACATTCTCAGTTTAAGCTCTTCCCAGTAGATTCCCGAACCCAATTATCAGGAAATAATCCTGAGCATTCACACATTCATTCAACACATACTCTGCGAGCACCTTACCGCGTGCCAGGTGCTGGGGGAAAACTTGACCAGGAATGGCTCGTCTTCCGAAGCTTACAGGAGCCTGCTTTCCTAATTTGGTGTGGCCTTGTAGCTAGTGCCTAAGCACAGCTATAAGTTTTTCCTTTTTGCTGTTTTGCCCAGTGCTGGGAGTTCAGTTCTTTTTCCTCGAAGAAAATACCTCTGCGCTCCAGAGCCTCCGTTTTCCTAGGTAAACATTTAGCTCCAGGGGGAGGACTAGGACACCCCCCCTCCCTTTAGCTGCCTGAACTGAATGAGGCCCACTCACTAGAGCCATTTTCAGTGCGACTGTGATTTGTATTAAAAATGACTTGTTGTTCCTATTCTCAAATCAGCTTTCCTTTTGATCCCTTCAGGACCACAAACTCTTAACTCCTCAGATTCTGTGACAAATTGACATATGGGATGGGCTGGCTACAGTGTTAGCACAACGAAGAGTCGAGTTTGCTTAAGAAATTAGTTTCAACAAGATTTCTAGAGGGAATATTTAACAAACCAGCGCTTATTTACAAATAAACAAATATGCTAATTGCAGGGACCCTCAAAGCAGGCCTCGGGACACCCTCTTGGCAAAATTCTTAGGATCTACTTGAAAATATGTGCATTGGAAACGACAGTATTGAGAAGTTTATGGGCTCAGACTGAATCCTAGTTCTGAGAACTGGGGTGTGAGGGGAGAGGGGAGGAAGTGAGCCCTACTGGTCACAAGGACTCCCAGCTCTAGTTAGGTTAACAGGTACTAAATCCCACCAACGGATGGGGCAGGCCTGGTCCCCTTGCTGTGACTCAGTTGGGGAAACCAAGGCAGGCAGGGACAGGTGAAAAGGGCTAGATGATGACCTGGAATAATTTACAAGGGAGTGACACTGAGGCTTCAGTTCACACATGCATATTTTTAAAAATGGTAAAAGTATGGCCAGACCCGGGGGGCAGGGGCAGTAATTCTCACACACTGCTGATGGCAATGCAACTTGATTCAGTTCTTTTGAAGGCTAACCTCTATCAAGAGCCAAGAAAATGGCCATACACTTGGACCCAGTAATCCTACCCCAAGGAAATAATTCAAAAGAAGGAAAATAAAACATTCACAAAGATGTTTAACAGCACTTTTTCTATTAAAGAAAAAACAAAATTCAAATGCCCAACAGTGAGTATGTTTTTAACACTTGTACACATATGAATAAAGATAAAGGCTGCCGAGTAGACACTGCATTTACATAAAGGTGTTGTAGGTATAATTCATTATAATTTATATTACGAATAAATAAGAAAAAAGTGGCTGGACAGGACAGTAGAGATTTATTTTCCAATATTCCTTAATTTGGACCCCACCCCCAACCCCTGTGCCAGCTGAGCTTACTTCCCACCATTAGACCAAAATGGTGACTCTCCGCCAGGCAATTACAGCAAAGAACCAGCCCCCTGGTTCAGAGGAAGCAGTGTTTGGTCGATGGCTCTACAGTTTTTATTTTTATCCTAAACTGGTTCCAGCTTCAGAAGCATAAAACTCATGCACTTGGTCACTTGAGACTTTTGAAAAGCACCAACCAATGTGTTAGTTGATTTGGACCTTAAGTGCCACTACCCACCAGAGAAGCTCTCACTAGATTCCAAATCTGTTATTTATTTTTCAAAGATCAAAAAAAGAAACAACTTATCAGAAAAAGGCCATCCTCGGAATACTCTTAAAACCTCTATTCAGCTTTTGGCTCATATATGAAATTATAAATAAATATAACCTCCCCAACCAGGTGTGAGGCTTAACCAGCAGCTTCTGAGGCCTGGTCTGTAGCGTTCAGAAAGAAACTTTGCCTTAAAAGGTCAGACTAGTAACACTGTAGCCCCAGCGGCCTCTGCCAATGAGGCCTCGCCAACCACCAGCAGTCGGACACATAGTGTCCAGCACCAGACCTTGGGCCCTCCCTCCTCCGGAGTTTCACAAGCAGGATCCACGTAAGGGGAGCAGCCCATACTTCTGGAGGATGGCCGAAGTACTTTCTAGGGCACTGGGGAGGAAATGGAGGACAGTTAGGGTTTGACTTCTCAAAGCCCCGAGCCCACCAGATTCTGGAGATCAGGGACCTCTAAACTCTTCGATCATACTATGCTCTGTTCATCAAACCCTTGATGAATCCTTTTGAATCCTGAAAAAGCCAGCAAACACCAGCAAACTGAGTTCCACTCCACCCACCACATCTCCAAACCTGCCCGCTCCCCTCAGGGCAAGATAGGAGTGACCACCTTTTATTGTTTGCATCTCCCAACCTCCCTCAAATCCTATCCCTGTGCCACAGCAAAGAGACTCACCAACCCGGACGAATGATGCCAAACTCTCCAGGCACAGACAAGTCAACCACAGTTGAGCCTAGTCGACACTCGGGGCTCTGGTCGTCCCCAATTGGTCCCCCATCAATGACCAAGGACAAGCGAGGCCAGAGGTCCTGAAATTCCTGAGAAGAGGGAGAGGAAGAGCATGGACACCACCTCTGGCATCTGCAATGTCATACCGCACACAGGGCACCTAAGACAGAGATCACACAGCTCTAAAACAGCAGGCATCTTCCTCTAAGCAGGGTAAGGAACCTCATTTAAACTCTGGATCAGGGCAGGAGAAATGGGGGGGACTCTGCAACTGCACGCCATTGGCACTCAATCCTTGGGCTATGGAAAGGAGTTCCCCTTCAGAACTGTGGACTGAATTGTTAACTGAGCCAGAGCACCACTCTCCACCCTCACCCCACATGAAGGCACTGCAGTGGCAGTTAGGCCTGGGAATTTGGGATGGGGGATCATAAATACCAGTTACTGTGCTGGATAGGTAAGCTGCTTGCCAAAAAGGTAAGAATCCCCATCACCAATGCCTAGGATATAGCCACCAGGATCAAGTAAAGCCTGAGAATAAGAACGGGTGCTGGGATCTCACTTTCCAAAGCCCCTGAACCCACTCTCTACGTCTGGGCATGGAAACACTTTACTATGAAAGTAAAATCACTTTGCTATGTTCTGCATTTAAGACCAGTAAGGAGAAAAAAAGTATGCTCAGTCAAATTTCTTTGTGTCCTCATTCATTCTAAGCTACTCAGCCAAGACAGGATTAGGACGATCCTTTCTGTCTTTTTTTTTTTTTTTTTGGCCACACTGTGCGGCTTCCAGGATCTTAGTTCCCCGACTAGGGATTGAACCTGGGCCCTCGGCAATGAAAGCGCGGAATCCTAACCACTGGATGGCCAGGGAATTCCCGTGGGTGATCCCTTCTTTGACCTGGCTTGTGACAGAGGTAAGAGAACAGGACCAGGAGTCCCTGGGATAAGTGATTTAACTTTTCAGAGTCTTAACTTTCTTTACAGGAAGTTGTGAAGGCTTATCACCCAACTGTATTCTCCAACGACTGCTATCCCAACAGAATGAGAAAAACATGTACTTATGATGTCTCTTACTGTTAAAAAGACAGTAGGAAAACAACACCAATTCTCCCCCTCGCCTCTCAAACTTTAAAATAAACCTTTTCCAAGATCATTCTGTATTCCCCCACCCCGGCCACCTAGGCAGACTTCCCACCATCAGACCAAAAGGGCAGCTCCCCTGCCAGGCAATTCCAGTGAACCATCAGTCCCTCTGGTTCAGAGGAAACTGTGGCCTGGTGACATTTCCGGGGGGAGGACTGGGTAACTCACCTCAACATTCAGAGAGCTGGTCTGGGAGCTGAGGTTGGCGCTGGTGAGAGCAAGCGGTCCCCCAAACACCTGGGCCAAGTCCTGCATGAAGGCGTGGTCAGGAATCCGGATGCCTACAAGCTATGAGGCAAAGAGAAAGGGGATCATCAGGAAGGTTGAAGGGGTGGGAGATGGCTCTGGCCTGGATCCTAGCGAAAGCCAAACGGCGGAAGTCTGGGGACACAAGAGAAAATCTGACTCACAGGAGTGAAGGGGTTCAGGTCCTTGTTGAGCTCCTCCGAGCGTTCCATCACCAGGGTCACTGGTCCTGGCAGCAGGTCGTTCAGGAGCCCCTCAGGTACTCTCACACGGCAGTACCTGGGAAACAGAGGGGACACAAATCCAACCAAATGAAAGGCACCGCTGGTCCTATTCCAGACTCTAGGCAGATTTAGGAAAGGTGACCCGAGGGACTACAATGGGATCCGCCTGTCTTCCCTGTTCACCCCCAAGAGCTTGAGCAGAAAGCAGGGCTCCAGAGGACCGCCCCAGGCTTGGACCCGCAGGCTACAACAGCTGCACCGCTTTCACGCTCCACGTTTTACTTTCTTCAAAGCACTCCCTACTAACTTAAGCTACCGTGGTCCCCCTTTTTTCTTAAACCGTGGGCGTCCCCCCCCCCGCCCATTATCACAAAAACGCCAGAAGAATAGGGACCCCGCCTGCCTCGTTCATCGCTGCGCCCCCGATCTCGTTCAAGGCCTGGCAGACGCTAAGCGCTCCATACACGTTTCCAGTTCCGGATTCCCGGGTGAGCCTGGACAAGCCCCTCCCGCTCTCCGCGCCTCAGTCTCCCAAGCCTGTCACCGGAAACCCCTCCCGCGGTGCCGCCCCCAACAGGGCCGGGTCGGGGCGTCCTCACCTGTAGACGTCGGCCACGCGGCCCAGGCACACGGCCAGCGGCTTGGTCTCGCTGCGGCCCTTGACGCGGTACACGACGCCCAGTGCCTCCGAGCAGCTCGCCGAGCAGGCCAGGCCGTACAGCGTATCGGTGGGGACGGCCACCACGGCGCCGGCGCGCAGCTCGGCCACGGCGGCCCGCAGCGCCTCAGTCCAGCCGGCGCGCTCCGGGTTTGCGGCCCGCACGGCCCCGCTCCCCGGGAGCCGGAACAGCCGGGCCCCCGGCGCCGCCGGAGCGGGGCTCGGCGGACGGAGAAGGCGTCCGCTCCGGGCGGAGCCCGCCGGCCCCTCGCTCAACCCTATGCTGGCAGCCACCGCGGCCCTCAGCCCCGTGCACGGACCCGCCGGCGACATCCGCCCAGGCCTGCTTCCGGGAGGAAGTGACGCGCCCAGTCATCTTCCGGTCTGGGAGGCTCCGCCCCACCACCGTGCTGGGCAACTTAAAGGGACCGCGACCCCCAGGAGGATTGAAGGAGACCGGTGGGGACGGGGCGGGGCGCAGCTTTGCGGAGCCTTAGCGCAGGGCTGGGGAGGGGGGGCGGCCGAAAGGGGGGCGGTGGTCGGGCCGCGCAGGCGGAGATGGAATGGGGCCCGGGCTCAGACTGGTCACGGGGGTGAGAGGGGGCCCGTTGGGGCGGGGGGAAAGGGGCTCTGACCCCGCGCAAGCGCCGGCCCTGACCGTCTGTCTCGCTCTCTCCCGGGCAGGGAGGCTGCCGGCGTGGACCGTGGGAAGGCGGGGCTGGGGCTCGGCGGGAGGCCACCCCCGCAGCCGCCCCGGGATGAGCGCGCCCAGCAGCTGCTGGATGCGGTGGAGCAGCGGCAGCGGCAGCTCCTGGACACCATCGCCGCCTGCGAGGAGATGCTGCGGCAGCTGGGCCGCCGGCGCCCGGAGCCGGCTGGTGGCGGGGTCAGTGCCCACCCCGGGCTGGGCCTGGGAGGTGGGGACTGCCCACTGGCCGCACTTGCTAAGTTCTGGCTTCCCCTGGAGGGTGGAAGAGTGTCCCCACCGCTTTATCCCCCACTGCCTTTCAGTTGGGCGAGAGGCTTTGAAAAAGTTAAGTGCTATCCAGATGCCAAGTGGCCATCTCTTGCAGGGCCTACTCCAAGGCCTTTCCTCCCAGCCTCACTTTTTTTCTTTCTTCTGTTCCAATCAGAACGTCTCAGCCAAACCTGGAGCACCCTCCCAGACAGCTGTCTCCGCCAGAGGTGGCTTTCCAAAGGATGCCGGCGATGGAGCTATGGAGCCCTGACCATCCCCGAGCCGGGCGCCCTGACTTCTCTCCCTCCCCAGGGCTGGTAGCTGGACTGTGAACAACTCCCTTTCAATAAAGGGGCCAGTCTTCACTGGCAGTGGCTGGTACTTGGCTCTCAGCCGGGGTGGCAGCTCCGCTAGCAGCTGGGTTCACTCCCACTTCATCCTGGCTGAAGGCAGTGCTGAGCTCTGAAATGTAGCCAACGAATACCCAGTCTGATTACCCAGATTTGGGCAGACCAGCAGTGCTCGCCAGAGTGGTTTGGCCTGCTTTGGGGGATCCAGGTCGTGTTACATGTCCATTTCATGCTTTGGGGGCTCCTAGCCCCACAAAACACTTTTAGCAGAGCCTTGATTAAAAGGAAACCTGCAGACTCTCCTGGTGACCGACCTTTCCTTTCTGTCCCCTCTCTATAAAACTCTGATGGCTGGGGAGGGGTGAAGTGGTTGAACATTGTCAACCATGGGTAGGGCTGGGAAGAAATGCCACAGATACTACCAGATTTAAATAAGCATTTAATTAGGATTTCATTAGTATTTAATATTGCTTTTTCAATTCCAAAAAGTTAAATTTTCACTTCTTAGCAGATATTTTAAAGTACAATATTAAGTTTATACAAAATGAGCAATTAAGCAAACACCATTATTTCACATTCTTCAAAAATACAAATTCATATTTATTCTTTTTTGGGTTTGGAGGTTTCTTCCTTTGGAAGTACTGAACCTGTAACGTTTTCATATCGCTCAGTGGAAGTCTGTTGTTCCCATGTTTCACACTTAAATAAATTTGATAGGCTTTTACATAATCCAAATAAAACTATTTGGGATTTAACCAAGACCTCTGGCCAATGACTAGTGTGTGTCAAAAAAAAGAAGGCTCTCGTGGGTCTTGCTTCTCCTGGCCAGAAGACCTGAGCCAGAGAGTCAGCAAAAACCTGTTTCCAACCACCTTCCCCAAACAGGGACTAGGAGTTTACGGGGAAAGAGAACAGCTACCTTGAACTCTGACCCCTCCCCACCCGCACATTCTCCAAAACACAACAAAGGATGTAGACTGTTGAGTCAAAGAGCGTCCTGGGGAGGCCTGAGGACACGGGGGGGGGGGGGGGAAGGGCAAGAGAGGCCTCTCTGACTTGGCACCAGTATAAGGATAATAAGAATATTGCAGAAAACACCCCTGGGTTTTGGTGGGAAAAAAAAAAGGTTTTATGAAAAATTTCCCCGTAAGAAAAAGTAGAACCTGCATTGAGCTGATAAAGTGACACGACATCATCACCCAATTTGGGGCCCAGCAGGCACACCACCAAAAGGGCAGTGTGTGGTTTTAAACTTTGCTTCCAGTAAAAAAGCTTGTACTATGTACACACAGACATAAAGATCCAGTTTAATTTGCATTTCTCAGTGCAGACTGAGAAGCCCTCTCTTGAACAGGAGTAACAATGAGAAATGCCCAAACAGTGATCATCAGCTTCCCCAAAGGGTGTGAGAAGAGACAGGGGACCCTTCCTCTAGCCTCGCCCCCAACCTATGCCAGAGGAAACGGGCTAAACTGACTCCCAATCAGAAATATGCATGATTCAGTTTTGTTGCCTCTCCCCTCCCCAGTATTTAGGAATGGTCAATTTCGGATCTATGTCACAGCAGAACCATTTGCATATTGGATCTATGGAAATCTTTCTGCTTTGGCTGAAGTATATTTTAAAACTCAGTTCTTTAGTAGCCTGAGAATTGAAGATAAAATGGGGAGGAGGAGAGGGGAGTGAGGGGAAAGGAAGAAAGTTGATAAAGCAGATTATTAACAGCTTTGTTTACTGGATTCAGTGAGGGCTGGAGGCTTTTGCTTAAAGAGCCAACAGAGGCGGTAGGGGGAGCAGTATGGAAATGGCTCATGTTGTCCCCCCCCCCTCCGGCCCCACCCACGACTGCCACAACCTTCCCCAAACATATTTCTGATTGGTGGTATAGGAAAATTGTAAACTCATTAGCAATACTGTTGCAGTTCCACAAATCAATGGTTTCAGTGACTCTGGAGAAGTCTTTAGGATTAAGAACAATGAACGTGATTACAAATATAAAAGTCTAGAAGGTGCCAGGCGTCTACCTAGGAACAACCAGTTTCTTCCTTTCAGGCATCACTTTGTAATGGTGAAGAAGGGGGAAAAGATGGCAAGGGACCAAGAAGAAGTGATGAAAAAGGGCCTCAACAGCAGAAAACAGGACCCGCAGCAGTTCTTCAGAGAGCCTGAGGGGGCGCCCTTGGGCACACAGGGAAGGCTTGCATAGATTGAGCAGTTGCTGAGAATGCATAATAGTGTTTCCCTATGGACAGCCTCACGGCACAGGGCTGATGGAGTGGAAAAACGCAGCCAGGCCAGGGCCACATGGGACAACAACCATCAAGCTACACATATTGCACCAAGGTAAGTGCTTTTCTTTTCACACCTCAATTTAACTTTTTTTCTGAGCAAAAAATAAAACTTTGTGGAAAGTATATATGTGTGTGTGTGTGTGTGTGTGTGTATACACACACACACGAAAGAAATTGCAGCAATTGGGTTAAAGATAAAATAACGTAAAGTGCTTTTTTATTATTTCTTTAATATACCAATATGAGGTTCTGCAAACTTGTCCCTCTGGACACATTCAGCACATTATACAAAGTCTCTCAGGAAAACCCACCCACCCATTATCCCCATCAGTCCGCTGCCTTGACCCTGAAAGTAAACTCTCCAATCTACTGACTCTCCCAGAGGTGGTGAAGAGAAGTCCCTTGCTTCTGCCCAGAGAAGCCTTCACACCTTAAGCCCCTCCTGGACTTTGTACCATGATCTCCTTCTGCGAGGGCGGAGGGGTAGGGGTGGAATTCAATGAATGACACCAATTCCTGTCATCAAACTAGTGATACCCCCACGAGGTTGGCCATACTGCCAGGAAAGGCAGGGCCACTTTCCCTCAATGCCTCACCCACCTGCCTGGGAAGGACCAAATTCACTAAGGCAGTTTGGCGGTGCCAGCCAAAGTTTCCTGCCACCTGCCAGGCCCGTGAACTCCACAATTCCCTAGGCTGACTAGCATTCTGTAAAGGGGCAGTATAACTGGAGATGCTAGTGGGAGCTGGAAGTCTCAATCTACAGGGTGAAAATGATTAAGGTTACCATGGGAAGAAAAAAGGCGTGATTTTACCTGAAGTCTGCACACCTTCCCTAGCCTCACCCTAGGTTCATTCGTGGGTTTGAAAACCACTCTCCATGAAGGCTCTTTGTGGCTCCACTTTAGCCAGCGCCCTCTCTTCTCCAAGATCCTTGACACTAGGGGCCAGGCTGATAGAAGGGACAGGGGCGGGGAAGAGTGCTAGAAGAAGAAGGAAAGGAGAGACTGCCTATCCTGTGGAGTAAACGTACTCTTCACAACCACTCACTAGCATTTTAAGCACATTCTTGATGTTTTCAAAAGCTGATTGGATCTGATGGTCCCCCTTGTAATCTCTAGTACCCTCAAAAGGCAGATACTTCAACTAGGAAAATCTGTCAGCCCAAACACAGTTTCTTCATCACCCCTGATCTTTGGAGCAGAAAAGCCACTGACCTGGGTGGACCCCCAACACAAGCACAGCCTGCGCTGGCCGGAGGGAAGCAATATTTCAACCATGGCACTTCCGACGGCCTTCCCTAGGCTCCTGCTTTCCACCTCAGCTCCCAGGGAACCGAATCTCAAGTGAGCCTAGGACGGGCACGTGGGGAGGTCATTTGGGACCCACATGCTGCTCTCTATCTCGGAAGGTGTGGAGAAAACAGCCAGGGTCCTACCGCAAACCTTCCTATGGGTGCAAGGCCCGGAGACGGCCAAGAACAACCCATGCTCAGCAGCTGGTTTTCCAGGAAGATGAACCACTGCGGTAATAGAAGGTTCCTCCTGCCTTATCAACTTCTGCTGAGGCCAGTGGCCGCCAGAACCCACCAGCCTTTTGGACAGGAGAGTGCAGAGGGTCAAAAAAACCCCGATTCTTGTGACTAGACTCCTGCAATGAGAAACCACCAGCTGCTTGTAGGTAAGCCCATTTCTCCTCATGGCAGTAACATTTACCACCACTGCCCTCTTCTCCAAATCTGCCCCTGAACATCCTGTTAAAGGCAGGGCCTCTGGCTCCCAGGTAGATGATCTGCTCTGGATACTGTCTTGGCTGGCCCTGAGTAATGGCGCAGAGAACAGGAGAGTGACAGATCTCTCCACCTTAGGGACTGCGAAAGGAAGGCAAGTTACGGCTGCTTTCTGCCCGACATCGTTGACTCAGAAGGGCAGCCCTGTTTGTGGCACCCTGCCCCTCGCTCCCCCTTGGGAGGCAGAGGCCCAGTCTGGACATTGGGCCATGCCTAGTTTCTGAGCTCAGTGAGTGGGGGGAGCACTCATGACTACACTGACATAGGCAGTTAAGAGAAACTTTCCATTTTAGTGTGGATTGTATTTTATGTTTTATTTTAAGAGGCAATGACTGACTCAAAGCCAAAGGCAGAGAGATGGATATAATTCTATACACAAATCAAAAAAAATTTTTTTCCTATAATACAGCTTAATGAAACATTCCAAATGAGATAACTTATTGCAACATTTCAGGCTTTTTGGTGGAAGGGGAATTTTTTTGTTTTACCCTGAGTAGAAGATCATTGCTTTGTGTTTTTTTTCTTTCTTTTTTTGTTTTTTGTTTAGAAATCATATGACTAAGCTGAGCAAGTCACATCCTTCTTTGCACTGTACTAGGCTGTATGCAAAATCCAGAGGGGTGAGAGGCGGAGATGGGAGGGGCAACCAAAGGCCTGGCTGGAACCCGGAACCAGGACACCCGGCCTGCCGATGACACGCCGCCTGAACAGAACTCCTGTAAAGCTGCACCTTCTGAACGGCAAAATGCAGCTCTTCTGCTCTGAGGAAGAAGATGCCCTTCAAGGAAGGCAGACCACCAGCCAGCGACTGGCCATAAACCACATGTCCACTCTAGGACAAAGCAGGGATGTTCCCCGAGAAAAGTTCACTGTGATCTGCAAGCCCTGGCAACCAACGGAGAAAGAGAGAACCCGAAGGCAAAGACTGTGATCACATCACTAGAGCCTGTTCTGCACATGTGTCATGGACAGAGAGCAGTCAACAACTTGCCTGGGGTCCCTGCGGAAGCGGACCGTCCCCACGGCCTCGGGCCAGGCTTTCAGCTGCCCCTTTGGGCTGCAGGATGACACCTGCCATAGTCACCCTGAGCTCCACCAACACCAAGCGCAGACAATGAAACCATCTCACGTGATCCCTGTGCAGCTCACGGCTGTCTGACCTGCCTTTGCCACTTCCCTCTCTGATGGAGTGAGGGTCTGGCCTTCCAAGCAAGGTTCAGCCTCAGACTCAAAAGACACAGGAGCAGCAACACCCGACACACTGAACGCTACTGCCCGGACTACAAAGACCCCAGTGCAAGTGATGGGCAGCATCAGATTGATGGAAACCACACCCTTTCATTTAGAATTTTTATGCATACGGGTAACCTTAATTTCCAAGTTCACATGACAATAAGCGAAAGTGACATACAGTGCAGCCAAACAGTTCATTTATAACTTAGCTTTTTTTTTTTGTTTTGTTCCGTTTTTGTTTGTTTTTCTCCAAAGATCAGTTCCTTAAAAATGGATGCTCCTGGGATATGAATAAAGAAAGTATGTCTGAAAGGTGAGGATTTCAAACAGTAGATTTCTTCCTCCTTCAAACTGCTGACCCCACGATGGTAGGCATCGCACCTTCTGCCTCCTGTTCGGCCTCTGTTCCCGGAGGTGAGCACATCCGGCCGGGCCTTTCACTTGGAGAAGCTGCTGGTCAGGCCCATCTCCTCCTCCTCCTGCAGTAGTGCTTCAATGGGAATCAGATTAGACGGCGTGTCCAGGTTCTGGAGGGACAGAAACTCTGACATATCCATGGCACGTAACGTTTCTGTCTGAGGGTCTGAAGGAGTCACTGCTTGTCTGCTTTGCTCACAGGAAGAGGAGGCGGCGGAGGACGACAGGGGGATCGGGGGCGGGGAAAAAGTCTGCGGTGGTAGCTTCAGGCTGGGCTCATCAGGAGGCTGGGCGCTCAGCGCTGGAGCGGGAGGGGAAGGACAGCCCTTCCTCCTGCCGGCCGCCCGCTCCTTGGCGGAGTCCCGGCACGCACACTGACACTGACAGGCCTCCTCTTGCTTGATGATGATCACAGGGACGCTGAGGCCAATCTGCTGTACTGCGCTCCCTGCGAGAGGGCGAGAAAGACTGCTCTTCAAGTAGCCGCAGGGCAAGGGCAAGAAGGACAGGAGGGTGTAGGACTAGCTCAGCACCACGGAGGCGGGAACGACGGAAAGGGTGGATGCCGTGCCATGCTCCAGGGTTGGTTCTGCTTTAAACTGGACCACGTTCCTCCTCAAGTAAGAAGGCTCTGACACTCCCCATCCCCTCCAAGACAGAAAAGCCACACACCATCTAGATGCACCCTGTATTTCCAGCTTCATTTCCGGCCCCTCTCGCAGGCACCCTCCACGCCAGCCACGGTGGATGCCTCCCTTTTCCTGCACGTTCTTCATAGCTCTGGGCTCAGGGGCTCTTCTTTCTCCCTAAACTCTTCTGGAGAACTTACTCTTACTTCTGAGCACCCAGCTCACTGCCCTCCTCTCCTAGCGTCTCCAGGCAGTGTTTGCAGCACGTTTATACCTCAGGGATGGCCCAAGGGCAGCTGCTGTGTGCAGAGCTATTCCACACTGTACCAGGCCATTTAGTCCCGCCTGCCCCAGAGGCTCTGACCTCCTTTAGGACATCCCGCGCTCACCTTCGCAGCCCCGTCTCAGACACACAGCCAGCCTTGTGTGCACGCACATTCCTTCTCTTTTGCATATGTGTGTTGTGCAGATGCACACTCTGAATTCACACAGGCTCTGTGTGTCTCAAAAGAGCTAGAGACCAAGGGGCTAAGAGAACAGAATAGGAGGGAGTCAGGAGGCCCAAGAACTAGTGCTTTGGCTTTGCCACAAACTCACTTATGAATTTGGGGGACTCATTTAATCTTTCAGGGCCTGAGTTTCTTAATCTATAAAACAAAGAGTTTGAGAGAAAGGACCCTTTAGCCCTATAAGAGTCTCTGACCCAGATGCTGTTTCTTCATTACTGTAATTAGAAGAGTCCAGTGAATTAACAGCTGCTCTCTTTAGCATTAACTGTGATGTAGACTTTTTTCTGGCTACATTAAAGCCTATATCTGTTTTTTTTATTATTTTATTTTTTTGGCCGTGCAGTGTGGCTTGCAGGATCTTAGATCCCCGACCAGCGATCGATCCCAGGCCCCCTGCAGTGGAAGCACAGAGTCCTAACCACTGGACCACCAGGGAATTCCCTAAAGGCTATATCTGAAAGGGAAAGAACCGTTACTAGTTAAAGAATGTTAAATGTGGTATTTATGCTATAAGTCCAGTAACTTTCAATAGTTGTAAGAATGTTAAATACTCTAATAATACAAATGTGATCAATTTAATTTAAAAAATGTCTGAATCCCGGGCAAAGCAACAATTAACTAACTGTGCCTCAAGGGGCCCAGAGAGTTGCCATCCTTTTAAAGCTAACACAGAATCTCATACCTGTGCTACTGGCTACTGGTACTGCCGTGGTAAAGTACACCTTCTCAACTTTAGATGCTTGCTGCTGGAAAAAAAAAAAACAAATCACATTTATGGCTACTCAGATATGGCAGATCTCCAAGGGCCTAAAGCCTCCCCAGTTGTAATGGTCATCCAAGAGGACAGAAACCCCTCCGTGTTCAGGGATTTTTGTACTGAGCGATGTTTTTGTTTGTGCTCTGACATGAGGTCACTGCACTGTTTGACATTCAGTGCTGAAAATGTAGCCGGCTTTGTCCTCTCCCTACTCCTTGGCTGTCTCCCAGCTGCCTAATCCAGTAGGTTCTGTGCACCCAAAGGCTCCTCCAAGGTTGCTTTTCTCACGTGGATGGTCTTCTCAGACGGAGCCCCAGGGCTAGCTTCCCCTCTAAGCCCTCCACTCCCTGCCAACCCCCAATACTTCCATGAGACTGGAAAGTTCTTTTTTCCCCTCAAGGACTAAGCTGCATGCTAAGAACAGGCTAAGACTCCCTCTCACAGGCAGAAGACCTCCTGTGAAGGCCCTGGGCAGTGTGCTGTAAGCTGCATGGGGCATGTGCTCAAGGGTAGGCCCTGGACTCAGTCACACATGGATTCAAGTCCAAGCTCGGCCACTTAGTTGTTGAGGTCAGGCAAGTAATTTAACCTCTTAGAGTCGCAGTTTCCTCATCTGTAAAAACAGGGACGCCAACCAAAGACTCTCCCAAAGGCCCCCAAAAGGATGAAATGAGATGATGTGTGTGGAGCCCGGGGCACACCGTGAGCATTCAGCAAACACTAGCTATTTATATGATTACCAAGTAGGACTATCGGGTCATGCCCAGAAATCACCCCTCACTTTATTACACTTCCGATTCAACTGGCTATAGGGTTTCTGCTTTCTTCAAGTCTTATATTAAGAAGGGCTTTTATCTTTCATCCTTTTAAGGAAAAAAAAGTGCCTCTAAGATGAGTCTAGGAGGAACGTGAAAGCTTCTGGCTAAGTTATAGGAGAGGACACTATAAAATAATGATGGAGAAATGAGACCCATACTTAAATACATGAAAATGAATTGGGTGGAAAAGGAATGAGCTGTTCCATGCAGTTCCCCAGGGCAGATCCAGGAAAAGAAGATTAAAAACTACATGGAGGCATGTGGTTGCCAGAGGGGAGGAGGGAAATAGGTGAAGGAGAGTAAGAAGTGCAAAAACCCAGTTGCAAAATAAATGAGTCATGGGTAGGAAATGTACAGCGCGGGGAATACAGTCAATAAGTATGTAAATCTTAGGATGGTGACATATCGTAACTAGACTTAACATGGTGATCATTTTGAAATGTACAGAAATATCACTATGTCATGTAGCAGGAACTAACAGAGGTAGGTCAATCATACTTCAAAACAAACAAACAAATTCATTGAAAAAGAGATCAGATATGTGGTTAGCAGAGGCAGGGGTAGAGTGGGGAGAGGGGGAATTGGATGAGGGCAGTCGAAAGATCCAAATTTCCAGTTATAAGATAAAGAAGTACTAGGGATGTAATGAGCAATGTGATAAACATGATTAACACTGCTGTAGGTTAATATGAAAGTTGTTAGAAGAGTAAATCCTAAAAGTTCTCATCACACGCACACATTTTTTTCTATTTCTTTAATTCTGTGTCTGTATGAGATGATGGATGCTCACAAAACTTGTGTCATTGTGCTGTACACCTTAAACTTATACACTGCTGTATGTCAATTATATCTCAATAAAACTGGAAGAAAAAAGAAAAAAATACCACTATCATGAGAAAGTACGATCACTTTCTGTACATAGCCATCAGCAAATATATGAACAATAAAAATAATGAAAATAATTTTCTTTTGTTTTTTTTTTTGGCCTCGCCGCACAGCATGCGGGATCTTAGCTCCCCGACCAGGGACTGAACCCGCGCCCCCTGTAGCGGAAGCACGGAGTCTTCACCACTGGACCGCCGGGGAAGTCCCTGAAAATAATTTTGAATAATGAAAACAACAGTACCAACCAGAAAACCCAAATACATGGAGGCAGATTGATTGGGTCATAATGCTGAAAAGACCCTTCCAGTGACTCTGGCCACCTGAGACTGGAACTAGGCTGCCTGCAGAGGTGGTTGGCACCCACCCCATTTATGGAATTTGAGTACTCACTATTTAGCTCTAACCTACCTTTCCAGTTTGTTTGATTGCATCATACATCCACCCAGACTTTCTCCCACTTAGTATATCCTTTTATCCATCTAAATCCTACTCATACTTCAAGGCTCACCTGACCTGTATGCCCAACTAACAAGCCTTTAGTCTCTAAACCCCTCATCTGGCAGCACGATGTAGCAGTCAAGAGCATGGGCTCTGGGATTGGTCTGTCTGTGCTTCGCCACTTGTAAGCTGTGTGACCTTGGGCTAGTCAATTAACTTCTCTGGGCCTCAGCTCTGCACTGGTAAAAACCATTATCTACTTCCTAGGCCTGTGGTGATTAAATCATTAAAAAGTACTTAGCATGGTGAGTGACATCTAGAGATACAGACATATAGAGACAATAAAAAGATCAGTGGTTGCTTAGGGAGAGGGGGAGAGGGAGATGGGATGAAGAAGTGAAGCAGAGGAGATTTTTAGGGTGGTGAAGCTATTCTGGATACTGTAATGGTAGATATATGACATCATGCATTTGTCAAAACCCACAGAACCATACTATACCAAGAGTGAACCCTAAGGTAAACTATGAACTTTAGTTAATAGTAATGCATCGATATTAATTCACCAATTATAACAAATGTACCACACTGATGCAAGATGTTAGTAAAAGGGAAAACTAGGCTGGCGGGGGCAGGGAGCAGGAAGTGTATGGAAATTCTCTGTTCTACCTGTTCAATAAAACCTAAAAAAACCATAATCTAAAAATAAGGTACCTAAGGTAATGACTGGCACGTTAGACCCTCGATTTTAAAAAGTGCTTAGTTAGCACAGTAAGCCTATACACATTAGTAAGGGCTCAATAAATTACAGCTATTGTTATTTTTTATTACCATTATTTTTATTTGACACTTTACCTACTGGTAGTGTTAACTTTCTTTTAGGCATTTTAGCCTTTTTAACTAGAATATAGGTTTTTATGAAAAAGAGATCGTGGTTTTTTCACTTTTCCATATCCCCAAGAGTATCCTGTGTGGTATCTGATAAATAGCAGGCCCTCAAAATATATTCAATTGAACGACCAAGTCATTTCCTTAGTCATCAAGACCAACACTTTGGTAGAAAATGGCACTGCGGTGTGCTCTGGGAGCACAGATCACTTCTCTGACTTGGCTACTGCTGTCTGCTTCCATCTGATGGGGTCACACCAGTCCCCCATCCCAGTCTGGACTCTGCCTTGGATAAAAACCCGCTTTCCTGAAATGTTCTCAGGCTCTCCTGTCCTAGCTGACAGGATTAGACCACAGCTGAAATATCCAGGTAAACTTGAAGGCTGTTTCTCTGCCCCGACCCCTCCACTGCAGGTACTGACTGCAGCATTCCTGGGTTTATACTTGATTATGGGGAAATGACTAAGTGTTAGAATGACATGTTTCAGGGTGGATATGACAGCCATTTTCCTTTTTGAAGTAAAAGCCTCTGAACATGTCACCCATGGAAATACACTTCACCCCACTGGATCCATTTCCACATAATACTTACAATTTGTTCTTGGGTGTGTGGTGAGCTGGTGGCACCATTCAGTATCCACTGTAAGTTCTGTTCTCCCATGACGAGGCTGGGCTGCAGGAGAGCCGTGCTGGGAGTCGGGGTGATGGTTATAGTGGGATTACTAGTCAGGACGGAGTTGGCATCCAGGGGCAGAGTCTGGACCATGGCCGGCAGGGGCTCAGTAGTACTCTGTGGTTGAGGCGGTGCTGCCATGGCTGACGCCACTGCCGCTGCTGACGCCAAAGCCCCAGCGACAACAGAAAGTCCCGGCACGATGGGCTGCGGTGCCTGGGGGTGCGGAAGAAACTCTTGATGATTAGCAGCAAACTGTGTGCTGTGGGGAACAGGCACTTCTGGAGGTTGTAAGAGAGCAGGGGGGTTGCCAAATGCAGCTTGCTGGGAACCAGTTCCTAGGGAGGGAGCAGGCAGAGGAGCAGACGGTGCTGAGGCTGGTAGTAGAGGCTGGGGTGGCTCGGAGATGCCAGGCTGCAGTATAAGTGGAAGAGATAAAGATGCTGAATGTCTTGTGGATGGCGGAACATCACTGACTGACTCTGCATCACCATTAAAATTTTCAATCAAGGCAGCTGGCAAGAAAAAGAAATAGAAATATATATACATATTCCAAGCCTTATATGAGCCACAAAAACACAGTCATTATGGGCTACACCAAAGACAGCTGAAGTCTGTTACAACTGATTCCTCCAATGCTGGCAGGCTGGCTTTCTGCTTTTCATTTAACAACCCCTCTGGTCAAAGCACCAGGCTTCACGATCAACCTCACTTTCTAAACGTGAAGACCTAGTATGGGTCTAACCGTAAAAAAAATGTGTCCTACAGCTTTTCTGGAAAAGAGCTTAGACATCCTTTTCTTGGCATATGATCAGTGAACACGCTTTCTGACTACTGAAAGTGAAGCTTCACAGACATATTTTCATTCAAACACAATCTGATCTACACATCTGAAGTTTGGTTTGTGGATCCTGCCCACTCATGAACGGAGGTGTCACATCAGGAGAAAGAGCTCACAACTCCTCTCACTTTTTAAAGCCAACAAGAGCTTTTGGAAAAGGGGACCCTCTTCTTTTGAGGGTCCAGGAAAAGTAGATCCTCAAGTAAACTCTTGATGAGGGAAGTAGGGGAAAAAAAGATGGAATTGAACTGAAAAGCCCATCCTTTTCTGACCCCTCACTGAAAGTACACTTCATTAAAGGAACTGAAATATTTCACTGTGCTTGACATCTACACTGTGTCAGCAAGTGTGAATTCCCATTCCCAGTGCAGAGATTTGGGCAGGAAGAGAGTCTGTATAACAAACCTGTCTGTTGAGGATCTTCCTGAATTGCTGGATCATCTGACTTCTGGAACATTGGTTCAAAGATGATTGCTGGTGAAAGTGTGCTGAAAGTGTTCTGGCCCTGTGTCAGAGACAGAGACAAAGGTGTAAGGCTCGCCATGCGAAAGCAGGTCTTCACCACGAGAGCACACAGAGCAGCAGAACTAGAATAATCTCTGGGGCTTCCCTGGTGGCGCAGTGGTTAAGAATCCGACTGCCAACGCAGGGGACATGGGTTCGAGCCCTGGTCCAGGAAGATCCCACATGCCGCGGAGCAACTAAGCCTGTGCGCCACAACTACTGAGCCTGCGCTCTAGAACCCGTGCGCCACAACTACTGAGACTGTGTGCCACAACTACTGAAGCTTGCACACCTATAGTCCGTGCTCTGCAAGGAGAAGCCACCGCAATGAGAAGCCCGCGCACCGCAACGAAGAGTAGCCCCCGCTTGCCGCAACTAGAGAAAGCCTGCGCGCAGCAACAAAGACCCAACACAGCCAAAAATAAATAAATAAAAATAAATAAATCTATTAAAAATAAAAACTAAATTACTAGAATGATCTCTGGATATGCTTCTTGTTTCTAACTTCTCCTTTCCCAAGGTGACATTTATTTCCCTAAGCCTCAGGTGCTGAAGATCTGGGTCCTCAAACACTCTAAAGCAGGAGTCGGCAAACTGACTTGCTGGCTGAATGTCTGTTTCTGTAAACAAAGCTGTATTGGAACAGGTACTTTCTGTTCCTTTCTGGATTGTCTAGGTTGCTTTTGCACTGCAGTGGCAGATTTGAGGAGTTGTGACAGGGGATGTATGGGCCACAAAGCCGAAAATATCTGGCGCTTTACAAAAATTTTGTTGACCCCTGCTCTAAAAGACCAAATTCTACATAAAAATGGGGTTGTATAACATTTATTACTTGGAACTTGCTTTTCTCATGTAATAACATAATAATAACACAATAATAACATATTGTGAATATCTTCCAAGGATATTACACCATGTCTATGCTATTCTAATATGTACACATGGCAGTGAATCAATCAGTATAAGGAAACTTACAATGACAGACAATAGCGATGGCCTTAGACTCACTACTGTTTGTCATTGCAAGTTTCTTTGTAACTTACAACTAAGAAAAGGTCAGAGGCATTTATGAAAAAGTAAGACATGAGAAAACAAAAGAGAGCACCTAGTGACCCGAGGGCCTGACTGCTGACAGGCACCACCTCCAGGCTTACCTTCAGCTAAGGGAAGGGGAAAAACAGCAATTCTTTTCTCTGCAGCCCACCACCACTTCGCATTTTGTGCCACAAGGGTGGCAAAGGCAACCACGTTCAAGAGCCCAGGGAGCAACAGAAAGAAGTGAAGCAGGGGGCAAGGGCTGTGGCAAAGCCTCGGCCACACTTGCGGGCTCAGCTGAGGGCGGCCACGGGCCACACACAGGGGGCCACCAGAGCTCGCAGCCGGTTCAAAACCTGGACTTTTACGTGAAACCTACTGATTTATAATTGAAAACAAGCAACGGAAACAATTTCAAAGCACGGTACAGACCGCACAAAACCTGTCTTCAGGCTAGACTCTGACCTGGTGCCAGCCTGAGCTTTAAGGGCATTTTGCACCAGCTTTGCTTCTGGGAGGGGGAAGGATCTCTTTGGGGCTGGGCGGAAGCACGGCGAGTGGAGCTGTCCACCAATCTAGAGGGCCTCTGAGATGAACTGCCCACTTGAGCCAAGAGGGTCCAATTATTCTACCATGACTCCACAACTGGCAGAATGAGAGGGGCAGTTCAGTGAAGCTGATGGCCAGCATGGTAGAAGCTGAAGGCAGAAACCTATGTAAGGCTTCCAGCTTCTAGTCCAGAGGGAGTTAAGAATCACAGGCCAAAACAGTGCCTTCAAACTTTTCATCATGACACAAAGTAGGAAATATATATTTTTTATATATATATATATTTCATGTTACTACATATCTGTATGTACGACTGAAACAAAACTCTATGAAACAGATCCTATCCTTACTACGTGCAATGTCTTCTGATATTTTCTATGCTACTGATGTCCTTAAAGTGTTGATTATAAGCCACTATTTTATAACCCAATAAAGATGTGCCACCCACTTTGAAAAATGGTGAGCTAATGACTACCACTAAGCTATAATTGCAGCTTTGCAACTCCTTTACGGTTGTTTTTTTTGTTCTACCTGTTTACGAATCATTATCAGGAACAACACTGTTAAAAAAAGGAATGAGTCCGTGTGACTTCAAAAGATTATGCGCAAGAACGTTTACAGCAGCACTCTCAGTGGCTCCAAACTAGAAACTATCCAAATGCCCAAGGGCAGTCGACCGAACGAACTCTATTATATTCATTTAGTGTAATACTGTTCAACAATGAGAATGAATAATCTATTACTAAATGCAACAACATGGATTAATTTCTCAAACAAAACGTTGCAAGAAAGAAGCCAGCACAAACGAGTATATACCACATGATTCCGATTATACAAATCACAAAAACAGAGAAAACTCATCTTAGGTTGTGAGAAGTTATGACAGTCGTTACCCTTAGGGAGAGGTAATGGCTGTTAGGGGGACTGAGGGGGGTCTTCTGGGGTGCTGGGAATGTTCTGTTTCTTGATTTGGGTGCTGGTTACCTGGATATGATGAATTGTGATGATTCATCAAGGTGTACCTGATAGGTGTACTTTTCTGCATGTATATTATACCTCAATAAGAAGTTTTTCTTAATTAAAAGAAAAAAAGAAAGAAAAAAGGAAGGTGCTGAGGGGACTGTGACTCAGCCACTACCAGGCTTTAGGGCAACAACCCTGGGGGCAGAGTGGGAACTGCCCCCCAAAGTAGAGGAGACAGAACAGGCTAAGCCTCTGGGGCCTGGAGCAAAGAGACACAAGAACACTGAGCCATCTGGGAACAGGATGGATCCTGAAGCTCAGGCGCCAAAAGGCCCAGCGGGCCACTCCCCAGCACTTCAGCCCAAGTTCACTCCTAGGACACAAGCATGTGGCTGCCCAGGAAGCTGTAAAATGATGATCTCATAAAAATATATCATTTGATTTTAACAATTCATCATCTTTTTTTTTTTTTTTAAGCAAGCAGAGCAAAGTTAATCCTATTACTTCAAGGAACTGTGGTCTTAGTTGAAAGACTAAAAATGAGCCTATTTCCAATTCTGGGATAAATGCTGGGTGACAACGAGACAACATATAATTTGATTCCAAGGGAGAAGAGCAGGCCTCTCTCTTGCTGCTGTAAATTATGGCAGAAAAAGCTTTCCTTTTTTTTTTTTTTTTTTTAACAAGTACTCAATGTCCCCTCATATGATTCCTCACCTGGTGACCCCAGGGCTTCAGAAAGCTCCTCAGTCATATGTCACAGCCCCAGCCAGGGAGTGGATGCCTAAACCATTTCATATGATCTCTTGAAATTAAGGAGATATTATACCCAGAAATTTTAGGTTGTGTGGCTTAGAGGGCAATCTTGGCCACACAGTGCATCAGTTTCATTTAGAGCATTAGCTCTGAAATGTGAATATGCCAAACAATCATATGAAGTGCTTCTTTAATGTTTTTCTTTGTTCTTCAGATTGGCTAATTTCTACTGATCTCTCTTCAACTTAACTGATTCTTTCTTCTGTCATTTCCAACCTGCTGTTGAGCCCATCCGGTGAATTTTAAAATTTCAATATATTTTCAGTTCCAGAATTTCCATTTGGAACATATTTTTTTTTATAGTTTCTATTTCTCTGCTGAGATTTCCTATTTATTAAATCATTACAAGCATATTCCTTTATGTGCTTGAGCGTTTAAGAGCTACTTAGAAATGTCTGCCCACTAATTCTAATTTCTAGCTCATCTTTCTAGCTCATCTATGGGGTCAGTCTCCATAGATTACCTTTTCTCTTGAGTGGGGGTAATGTTTTCCCATGTCTTTTTTTTTTTTTTTTTAATATTTATTTATTTGGCTGCACCAGGTCTTAGTTGCAGCACGTGGGACCTTCGTTGTGGCATGTGGGATTTAGTTCCCTGACCAGGGATCGAACCTGGGCCCCCTGCACTGGGAGGGTGGAGTCTTAGCCACTGGACCACCAGGGAAGTCCCTTCCCGTGTCTTCTTATGTTCACAAATTTTGGATAACCCTGGACATTGCAAATGATATGTTGTAGAGACTAAGGATTCTGTTATACTTCTTGGAAGAGTATTTGGTGTTTGCTTTAACATTCCGGTGACTTGGCTATGCTCCAACTCCAAGCTCTGTCTTCCCTGCAGTGGATGGCAGCAGTAATCTTTGTCCAGCTCTTTAGCCTGAGCTGGGCTGCTTAAGTGTCTGCCCCACACACCCACAGTTCAGGGGTCAACTAGAGATTTGGACACAGCTTATACACAGAACTCAGGACGCCCCCCGTTGTGGCTCTCTCCTTTCCAGGCCAACCCCCCCGACTTTCCAGGTGCTGTGGTAGCCCTGAACTCTGTCCTCTGGTTAGTCAAGCCAGTAAGAGGGAGTGTTTACTGAGCCTGGGCCATCTTGTTTGGTATCAACCAGGACTTGCCCTGAGATGGATAAAGCATAAAGCCTGAAGACCCATCCAGTGACTTTGCTATCTTCCCAGTGGCCCCTTCTTCCAAGCGTTACCTCTGCCTGTTTGGGTTGCTCTCTGGTGCCTTCAAGTAGTTGTTTTTATATTTTGTCCAGCATATACAGTTGTTTTCTGTGGGAGGGCAGGTCTGATAAGAGCAGTTCTGCCATTACCGGGAGAACCCAGGCCTTGGTGTGCTAATATAAAATTGCAGTGTCAGGTGCCCCTTCCAGAGGATACTCAGTTGGTTTGGGAGAGGCCCAAGAACCTACGTTGCAGAAGAGGCGCAGATGACTCCACCATTCACAATTTGAGAAACACTTTTTCACAGCATTCCTGAGTCACTCAGTCTCTGTTCAAATCCTTCCTATCACATGGATTCCTCCTTATTTATTATGCATATACTCACAGAAAATCTGACCTAAGCTATATTTACTTACCAGAGAGAAACAACAAAAAATGCACACTTAACCACCAGTGTCGGTGACCCAGTAAAGCTCACAGATCCTCTTGAAGGAGCATAAGCTCAGGACTGATGCGGCAGTTTGCAAGATACGTCGTGGAGCCATGGCAATGGCAGAGGGAACCAAAGCAAGCAGATCAAGAGACACTGGTGTTGTCCCCTAGCAGAGGGCCTGTAGAGGAGGTCCTCTGCAGAACCCCCATGTAGTGAGCTCAAAGAAAGGAAAAAACTGACTTCGGTCAGACTGGCAGGGCTTGAGAAAAGTCTGGAAACGGAATCCTGGCTCCCCCTTACAGTGGATGAATTTTAAGCTCCTCAAGGACAGACCACAGCTACTTCACCACCACCACAAGCTCAGCACCAGCACTCTGCCCGACGGAGTAGCCACTCAAGAAATATTTGCTAAATGAATAAAGACAGACATTTTCTGCGGCAGGAGGTTATCAAGTGAGTGATCTAGGTCAAAAGGCACTACACGTCAGAGAGAACAACCTCTCCAATGAGAGCTCTTACCAGGAAACAAGAGCAAAACACCCTGAATGGTTAGTAACTGAACACAACTCAATCTGAAAGACTTCAAAGACTGGCCCTCCTCAATTTTCCCACCAAAGGGAGGGCTCAATTCTTGCACTTATTTTAATGGCACCCATAATCACAGGTACACTTACTGTATTGGAATTTTCTTGAAATTCGGAATCTGTGGACAGAAGGCTTAAATTCCTCAGACAAAGTGAGTGATTTGTATCCTGTGAAAGAAAAAAAAAAAATCTAATTAAGTAACAAAAAAAATCAGGATTTATAGTAGCCTATCAGGTAATGAAACACTTGATTAGAGTGTCCCTAAGGTTCCAAATGTCTAGAGAGTAAAAAACCATTCAAAGCAAGGGCTATGTGAATTATTTCCATTTTTAAAATCCTGATATTCTTAAGAAGAAATCTCTTACATTCTTAAAGATAGTTAATAGTTTAAGAATTATCTCATGACTCAGGCTCCAGAGTAACAAAAGCTATAATAACATGAAATGGATAATATTTGTATAATTGGTCCTACCACTGATAAAGCAATTTCACATGACCTCATTTACTATTCATATAAACCTTCGAAGTATTACTTCACATTCCCATTTTAAGTATGAGAAAATTAATGCTAAGACTAGCAGTGAACTGTCCAAAATCACAGAGCTAATTAGCATAACAAAACCCAGTGCTTCTGACTGAAAGTCCATCTTCCTTCCATTACATCACTGTGTCCCCAACATGGGCATATCGGGGACCCTTACTCAGAGTGGTACTGAGGGGTTATTATTCATATATGGCTGTCTGGGCTAACTCTGAATTCTGGATTCCTAGAATGCCAGTTGGAATTCACATACTTCATGTGGTAACCCTGCTTTACCTCATGGATCAGTTGTTCCCATCCACGCGTGCATTCAACAAATACTCACTGAGCATCTACTATGTATTGGGCACTGTTCCAGGCCCAGGGATACAATAATAAAGAAAACAAAGTCCCCGCCACCAGAGAGCTTACATTCTAGTGTGGGGAGGGGGTGCAGACAAAAAACCAAATAAATATACAGTACACAAGATGATGATACGTGCTACGGAGGGTAAGCGGAGTAGGGAAGGCCAGGGTAAGAGCTGCCCTTTTATTAGATTAGGGAAGGCCTCTTAGATAAGGTGGCCTTTGATCAGATACTGAAGGAAAGAGGGCATGGGCCATGCACATACGTGGGAGAAGTGTTTCACACAGAGTATAGCAAGTACAAAGGCTTGGAGGCAAGAGTGGGCTTCCCTTGTTCGAGGAACCACAAGGTGGACGGTACGGCTAAAGTGAAAGGAAGTGATGTAAATGAGGTGAGAGAAGTGACCAGGACAGAGTGTCTAGGGCCTTCTGGACCACTGTAAAGATTCTTTTACTTTAAGTGATACAAGAAGCTACTGAAGGGTTACGAGCAGAGGACAGACATGGACAGAGTAGCAGTGGGGAGAAGAGTGGGAAAGGTGCTAAGAAAACCACTTAGCAGGTGACTGCAGTAATCAGGCCAAAAAATGACAGTGGTTTGAATGAAGTAATCACATCAGATTCTAGATATATTCTCAAGGTAGGGTTGATAGACTTTGCTGGTGGGTAGGGGGTATGAGGGAAGAAAAGGAGTCAAGAATGACTCTAAGATTTTTGGCCTGCTCCACTAGAAAAACAGAGGTGCCATTTACTAAGATGGGATAGACTGCACCATTTACTAAGATGGGGTAGACTACAGGAGGAATAGGTTGGGACATGTCAAGACTGGGAAACCTAGGTGACAGCTGGGTGGAGACATCAAGTAGAAGGTTAATCTGGGCTAGAGATACAAACTTAGGACTCAAAGGCAATCTCGATTACATTGAAAGACTGAGACTAGAGGAGATTCCCTCCCCTGGGGAGCGAACAGCCATCCAGAGTAGGTGAGGTCTGGGCAATGTGCACTAGGGCCCTCCAATGCATAGAGACTGTGGCAAGAAACTGTCCTCAGATTGTTACAAAAGCAAGAAAATTGATCATGACTTCATAAATGCAGCTTTGTACACAAAGACTCTCAAATCTTAGTATTTTCATCTGGTTTTACAGAGGAAGAGACTGAGGCGCAAAGAAGTCATTTGCCTAAGGTCATGTGACTAGTTGTGGAGCCTGGATGTGAATTCACACTCTTCGCAACCAGTGCTGGGGTTTTTTTGTTTGTTTGTTTTTTTGTTGTACGCTGGCCTCTCACTGTTGTGGCCTCTCCCGTTGCGGAGCACAGGCTCCAGACACGCAGGCTCAGCGGCCATGGCCCACGGGCCCAGCCGCTCCACGGCATGTGGGATCTTCCCGGACCGGGGCATGAACCCGTGTCCCCTGCATCGGCAGGCGGACTCTCAACCACTGCGCCACCAGGGAAGCCCAACCAGTGCTGTTTTGCCTCTTACGACACAGGGGTCAAGAACCAGGCTCTGGAATCAGCCTGCCTGCCTAAAGGGGACTAATTACAAGTTTTGGATATTTAGGCAAGTTATTTAATTTCTCCTTGCCTCAGGTTTCTTTATCAGTGATATGGGAATAATAACAATACTGACCTCTTGTGAGTGAGATAATTCACATAAAAACAGCACAGTACTTGGTATATAGTAAAAATTCAGTAAATATTAGTTATTGTTACTAATAAAACATAGGGGGAGTTATTACTAATAAAACACATTCAAATCACAGTCCTTATAAAGGGATCCTTTGTTCTTTAAATATTAGAAACCACAGAATTAAATGATGCTGCCTTTCCCCAAATCAAAACTGTATTACATACTTTAACTGTATTACATACTTAACTGTATTACATACTTAACTGTATTACATACTTTAACTGTATTACATACTTTAACTGTATTACATGCTTTAAGAACCGCATTATTCAAAAGAGGGTCAGTGTGCTTCAGTTTATCTATGAAATAGCAAAATAATAGCAGTTCTCAGTTCCTGGGTTCAAAAGACATAAGGTAAGTTACCCAATACCATATCAGAAGTAATAACAGTAAATTTATCCCAGGACCTCTCTGGAAAGAAGCTGTAGAGGAGAGGGAAATGTGGTGGAAGGGCTTGGTAAAGAACAGACAAAACCACCTAAAACTCTGCAGAGTCTTGTTCTGTGGTTTAGTGCCTTAAGGCGGTGGCTCTCAAACCTTTCGGTCTGCAGACAATTCAAAAGGGCAGGGGACCCCCCAGACTCCGCCTGGTTCTCCAATGATGGATTAATGAATGTGTGAAGCAAATCATTAACTCATGTCCCAAACTCAAGTGCAGATGTACCATTTTATAGACATGAATGGGAAAATAACACCCTTTGAGAGCACCTGGCTGACACTTTGGAAGCCATTCTGAGGCCTCTGGTTCCAAGACATCTCTTCCACCATACCTGACGGAGGGGAGGTGGAGCTGAATCAGGGGCTGAAGCACAGGGAGCCTGGTGAAATTTCTGGCTTCCACCACCTCATCACAAAGACATAGATCTCGACACTGATTTCTTCTCTCTCACTAACAGATTTAGAGAGAAGGCATCTTAACCTTTTATTTTGATATACAAACAACGGTTGCTGTTCTATGGTGCCCAGATCAAAACAAGAGACAAAACACTGCACACCTCTGATCCACTGTGATTTACAAGTGCACTGTATGAATTTCCTTTGTTATCGTGACCTTTCATGTGACTTTTGAGACTGTATTGAGTGCTGAATGTTTTCTCACAGCCATTACTGGGGCAGAAAAAGGGTCTTTCACCTGCAAGAATGACAAGAGGTATTAATTTTACCATAAAATCATTTCACTGGATTAAGACATGTACTTTCCCCTAACAGAGGGAAGTAAATATTCTAATAAGGGTTCAAGTAATAAGTTGGATAAATTACAAGTTAATCATTCCAGTCCTAAAATTTAATGTAGAGCAAAGCACTGAGAATGGCCTGCTCCTGGGAAGTTAAAAGAGAAGATTAGTTTTTTTCCCCCCAGATTCTTTTCTGAGAATCTCTGCATTGGTTTTATTTCTTAAGGTTGGACTCCTGAGTCCAATCTTTAGATCCTTTTTACCTCTGAAAGAAACGCAAACATTATAGGTGAAGGCCAAATGATTAGGCTTGCTCTCTCCACAAAGCTCTACAGGTCTCAATGGAAGTACAGATATTTACTGACTCAGTGAAGGTTAAAAGATAAAAATTAGCCTAAACTCACCAGTATGTGTACGGACGTGAGTTTTAAGGTGGTGGCTCGCTGCAAATGCTTTTCCACAGCCATCATGATCACACCTAAGTAAGTTGTTTAAGCAGAGAGGGTAGCAGTCATTAGCTAATAGGCCTTTATCTTCAGTACCTCTTGTAAATACAAACTTACATTAAAACAACTGCTCAGAGCACTAAGATCAGCTCAATGAAACTGGTTTTACAGATGGGAATGATGACAGGTCCCTGGAAAAGTAAGGTGACAAATCTCGGATCAGAGGGAGAGGTAGGCCCAGGATAAGTATTTCTTGTCCCACAAGTAAGGCACATGTTGAGAGCCCTAACAGTACAAGCCTTCTGATGAATTACACAACAGAATTCTACTGACAATGAGAACACGTATGGAAAATCTACTGCAAATGGAATATAAGGAACATCAGTGGTGGGTACAGAGGCTCTCACATGGGCATGGGGCCTGAAATACAACACTAGAACAAAATCAGTCAGAGCTGTAATGCAATTGTCTATAATCTTCAGAGAGCTTTTCTCCTTTACTTTCTTGATAACCAAAGCTAGAGGTAATATTTCCCTCCTTAGAACTCCTAGGGCATTTATCTATATGCTGCTTTTATGGCACCTGTCATTCCCAATCTTATTTTAGCTCTACGTGTATACATTTGTTATCTGTTCTCCTAGATTATAATTCTTTTGAGGGAAGGGTCCATGTAGTTCTTTACATCTGCTGTAGTCTTGCACATAGCAGGCATTCAGTAACTATTTACATGAAAATGAATGCATTTTCTTATAAGCCAACATATTTTATTTCTTTAAATAGAAAGCTTCTCTAAAGCATTTTACTTTTTAAGTACATAAAATCATTGTGTCTAAAGCCCCATCTAACATTCAAGAAAAATTAGCAGTTTTAATCATGACAAAAATGCGTGTGACTGAATAGAAATCAGAGTCCCCTTGACAGCCCTATGGGGAAAAAAGTAACCCAAGCTTCACAGCAGCTGGAGAGTAACCAACTAGAATCTGAATACTCTTGCTTTTAGAGGGGCCATGACTCAGGAATGCATCTGTAATTTTTGAAACACATTTCCATTTAATTGGTGTTTAAGAGTTGACTGTCCCTGAAGACTTTTCAATTTCTAGGTATCCTAATGAGATGAGTGATTTGAGAACAGAAAGGTAGCATATTTAATGCCATGAACATAAGAGCAATCCCTCCTGTCAAATCAAAGACACTGTTTATGGGCCATTTTCAGTAACATATCTATATTACATTTAGGGGGAAATCCTTACAAACTGATTACCTTGTTAAAACTGTCATATAATCATCCCAAAGTTGTTCTTCAATCCCTGCTGAATGCCCAGAACCACGCTAAATGCTATGGGCAGAGGAGAAAGTAGATGATACAACTCCTTCCTTCAACCTTATATTTATACATGCATCAATTAAATATACATGTGTGCGTCTATATATATATATATATATATATATATAAAAATTGAAATCTACAGATAAAAATGGATGCTCCTATATGTTTGTATGTACACACGACGTATTACAAAGCAACAACCGAACAAGTGATAAAAGAAAAAAATACCTGAACCAGTAGCCTAAGCATCCCTACCCCTCATTTCCCCTCATTTCCCCCTTCCCTCCTCACCTCTTCTTAGGTACGTATCCCTGCCTCTGTGCTCAAAGCTCTTTCAGCATCTCAGTCTCAGATACTGTCTGGTTACTTGTGATTCTTTTCCACCAGACCAAGGTTCTCAAAAGGAGAGCTGGTATCTTAGTATTTCTCTAGCACTGATAAAAGTACCCACCACGTAAGTGAGTTTCAACAAACGTTTCTTGAAAATAAAGGGGTGGGGAGGCTTCCCTGGTGGCACAGTGCTTAAGAATCCACCTGCCGATGCAGGGGACATGGGTTCGAGCCCTGGTCCGGGAAGATCCCACATGCTGCGGAGCAACTAAGCCCATGCGCCCAAACTACTGAGCCTGCGCTCTAGGGCCGGCGAGCCACAACTACTGAGCCTGCGTGCCACAATTATTGAAGTCCACGTGCTCTGCAACAAGAGAAGCCACCACAATGAGAAGCCCGCGCAGTGCAACTAGAGAAAGCCCGTGTGCAGTAACAAAGACCCAATGCAGCCAAAAATAAAAAATAAATAAATAAAATAAATAAATTTATTTTAAAAAAAAAGAAAGAAAAGAAAGGGAAAGAATGAGGCAGAGAGGCCACCACCCACAGAGTAGGTAGGGATGCTCTTGGAATCCATCGCCACTCCTCCAGTCTGCAGTAGTTGGTTACAACTATCCTGGGGAAAGCAAACACTGCCCAAAGAACCAGCGAAGGGAATTTCCTTTCCACTTTGACAAATTTTAGAGTACATCAAAACACTCAGCTGAAACCTCGTCAGTGACAAATAGAAAACAGCAAGACCCACCGAAATGGCTTTTCTCCTGTATGGGTTCGAATGTGCTTCCTCAGATCACTGAGCGTGGTGAAGTACTTGCTGCAGCCTTCAGATTCACAGTTAAACGTCTTCCCTGTGTGAAGCCTCTGATGTGCTTTCAGCCTGCAAGATATCCCAGAGAAATCCCCTTTGTCATAATGTACTACAGAGCCTTCCCACGTCAGCTTAATGTGCGTCAGGGTCAAGTGCATAAGAATTCTATAGCCATAATACATTAGTATCCAACATTTTGTGCTCAAAGAGAAATTCAGAGAAGTATATGGCGTAGTGGTGTGAGTGTGACCCTGGAGCCAGGCTGCCTGGGACTCAAATTCTGTTCTCCTCTACCAGAAGGGGGACCTTGAGCCAGTTACAAAACCTCTCCGTGCTTCCATTTCCTGAGCAGTGGCTGTGAGGGCCAGCACTCAGGACACTTCCGAGCACACAATGGGTGCTTTTTAAGTGTCAGCTAGTATTTATTGTGTGTGCTATTTTATACGCAATGTTGAACACTAATATAAGTCTCTTGACACAAACGGTGGAAAAGGGAAATGGCTGAGTGGACCACTCCCCATTTCTTGGGGGTAGAAAAAAGTTAATCTTTAAGGTGAGGCAGGGAAGGAAGTGAAAGAAACCTTGGTTCCAAGCTCCTGAGCCAACAGGAGATATTATTCTATGCTAAATACTAAAATCCTGAGGCCAGGATGGCATTCCAGGAAATATGAATCTGGACACAAATGGACTCTGATTTTTAACCAACCCAGTATGTCTCCATCTTTAAGTTACAAGTTCCTCTAATGAACTGTCAACAGTTGAGCATTCCTGTCCTCTTTAAAGCCCTGAAAGTGAACGTCTGTACTGTACAGGGAGAGCTCTGCAGTCAGAGCTGGGGTCAGAGGCTGGTGGTGCAGGGAGGGAGGAATGGGCTGACCTGTATAGCGTGTTGAACGCCTTCTCACAGCCCTGCACGTCGCACTCAAACGGCTTCTCCTTCGTGTGCACCCGCACGTGGATCCTGAGGCTGTAGGAGGTGAGGAAGGCCTTGCCGCAGCCCTCCTGATTACAGACAAAGGTGTACTCTCCCCGGTGGGTCTTCTGGTGGGTGCGCAGGTTGCCTGCTGTGCTGTAGGTGCGGGGACAGCCCTCAAAGGTGCACTGGTACCGCTTTACCTGGCAGACAGAAGACACCTTGTCAGTGGGACAAAAGAGCTGCTCAGGGCCTAACTCCCCGCAGGGCTTGGCTCTCAGGAGATGCAGATGAAACACACAGGTTTTTATCATCAACACAGAAAACACCCTCTAACAGAAGTGGGGAAAATCTTCCCGTTGACCAAATTACACCTGGACGACAAATGATGCGAGTAATGCCCAAGAGACAAGCTCATAGGTAGGTAAACACTCTAAAAGAATATAAGAACAGTGTTTTCGGACTAGTAAACGTCTACTCCCATAGGTGGGCACATACTACTACACTTACCCATATTAAAATACAATTTGACTTTAAGGCTTGATTGAACATCCTGCCCTCTGGCACTATATCTTGATTGGAATTGACCAATGTTAAATTGACTTTAAAACACTCTGAAATTTATATACTCAGTCATAGGTATACTAGCACAGTTTTGTACTAGCATAATTTCCACTGCATTATTTTCAGGTCTCCAGAATGAAAAAAAGGTACCATGAATTTCTGGGAGTATTTGGTAGTACAACGTTTCTCAAGCTGCCAGCCTATTGGTCTCCTTCCCACCATCACCCTTCTGGAAAGGGTGCTATCCACAGGTGCCTCCACCTCCCTCAATGCCTGTGGAACCACTTGGCCAGGTGGGCTTCACCGGACAAAACCATTCTCTTGAGCTTCCCGGTGGTAAAACTCTTTCCTCCTTCCCAATTTTCCTTTAGTATTTGAAAAAAAAATCTCATCAACAATGGCTTCTCCTTCTGAAAACTTGTCTTTCACCACACAGTCATTCTCTGGGGCTCTTTATCGTCTTCCCTGAGCCACTCACTCCTTTTCTTTAACCTCTAAATGTAGGTTTAGCCCAAAACTTCTCTCTCATCTCCCAAACCTTCCCCATCTCGCCACTGGTTCAGAGGAAGCATCGTAGCCTTGGCTGGAGAAGACTGAATTCTGGCACTTAGGTTCAGGACTTTGGGTAGGTCTTTTCACGTCTCTGAACTAAAGATTCTTCATTTCTAAAAGGCAAAACTGAATGCCTGCCCTGCCTGTCTGACGGTGCTTCTGAGCAGAACAAAATGAGATAAAGCATCTGTGGAAAGACTTTGTCATTGATCTGATGCTATATGTATCAGGGTGCTAGTTCTGCCTATTCTTCAGCTTTAGCAAACATCTTCATCCTTTAATCCTCATCTTTCTCCAAAGCTTCAGTCCATAGCTCTCACCACACTATTGGTATTCATTCAACAGTTAATGAACTACTATGTCCCAGGCAACAAGCTAGATACCACAGATAAAAAGGCGACCAAGACATAAAGCTCTGTCTTTAAAGAGTCCCATTTTAATGAGGCAGACGCACACAAATTATCATACACTGTGCTGAGTTGGACAACAGATAACACACCCGCGGTGCTTGGGAAGCATGAAGAAGGGAAACCTAACCCCTCTAAGAAAGACTGGAAACAGTGAAGGCTCAGAAGCTGAGGCACTCTCTCTGAACTGAGGGTGTTTTTTGGTTTGCCTATTTGTCCATTTTTTAGGGATTAAACTGAAAAAATGTTCCTCAGACAAACTGGAAGAGATGGGCATTCCAGAAAGAAGTAACACCTTGAGAACTACAGTGGAGAGATAAATGAGTACGCCGGTACAGGGGACCACAAACACACCTGAGTAGGTAAGAGACTGGAAAAAGAATCCAGAAAAATAAGGTGAAGCCTCCTTAGTTAAGCTATGGAGTAGAGGAATAGGACAATGGGAGCCATCAGTAGGTTTTAACCAATATAGCAACACAATCAGATACGGGGTTTAGAAAAGATCATTCTGGAAGCTATGGAAGACAGACTGGAAGGCTAATAGAGAAAGGGGTAGAGATTAAGAGAAGAGAGACAACAGTCCAAGATAGAGATGAGAAGAATCTGAACTAGGGAAGTGACAGTGGACATCATGAGAGATGAATTGCAGAGAAATTAAAAGGGGAGAAATGAGTGGCTGTAGTGGCAACTGGGTGCATGGCAGCGGTCGGGGAGAGGCAAAGTCAAGATCAACTCCCGTGATTGGGGCCTGGATGACCAAAGAGATGGTCACATACCAATTTTGGACTGGATGGGGGTTGGGGAGAGACGATAAGTTGGGTTTGAGGTGCTGCCAGGTAGAAATGTCTAGTAGACAGACATATAGGCTGGAAGCTAAAAAGAAAGTCTACAGCAGGAGCCCCTGGTACACAGATAACAGATGACTTTACTATACACTAAAGCAGGCTGGTTCAAGCCCCAGCTCTGCCACTTACTGTGTAACCTTTGGAAAATTACTTAAGCTGAGTCTCAATTTCCTGTTTATAACAAGGAAACAAAATCGATCTTTTTGGGGTTGTTGTAATAATTAGGAATAATCTGCGTAAAGTATTTCAGTAACAGGGACTGACATATAGTAGATGCTCAGTAAAATCTTGGCTACAAGGACAAAGGACGGGCTCCTGAATGTCACCAGTGTTTAAGGAACTGGTCAAAGAAGAGAAGCCATTGATGGATGAGTGGGAGACAGGGCTGGGGAATTAGGAAGAGAAGCAAAGGAGACGGATGTCACAGAAGCCAGAAGATAAAGAGTCTCAAGGAAAAGAGAATGATCGAAATGTTAAATGTCAGAGAAAACAAGCAAGATAGGACTGGGAAAACTACTGGATCCAGCAGCTAGGAGTTCACCAATGACTCAGCAAGGCTAGTTTTAATGGACTGATGAGGTCAGAAGTCTGGACGAAGGTGAATAAGGAAAGGCGGGGATAGAGACTGGAGATGGAGAGCAGTAGCACAAGTGGACTTTTGAGTTGATAAAGTGTTGTTTGTCTGTTTGAAGTAAGATAGGTCTTGAGCGTATCTGGAAGGAGAAAGGTCCTGGAAAAAAGAAGCTGAGGATCTGGGAGGAACATAAAGACCACAAGGATATTTAAAAGCCTGGGTGGAGGGAAAAGCCTCAGGTAGGGGGAAGGACATTCAGTTTCAGAGAAGGAGGATCTGAGGTGAGGGTGCGTATGATTCAAGGGCCTTGTGGGCCATGCGGTCTTTCTCACAGCCGCTCAACTCTGCTGCTGTATGTGGCAGTAACCATGGACAATATATAAATGGACAAGCAAGGCTGTGCACCAAAAAAACTTTATTTATGGACAATGAAATCTGAATTTCATATCATTTTCATATATCATGAAATAATGTTATTTTGATTTTAAAAATAATTTTAAAATGTGAAAGCCATTCTACAAAAACCGGCGTCTGTATGGACTTGGCCTGTGGACCACAGTTTGCCAAACCCTGAAAACCTGTGGGCGTGAGGAAGGGAGGGGCCCATCTCCCCTCTGGCTCCTTGTCCTTCTCTCAAAAGCCCATCTCCCGGGTGTGGAGAAAAGGGAACCCTCTTGCACGGTTGGTGGGAATGCAAACTGATACAGCCACTATGGAGAACGGTATGGAGGTTCCTTAAAAAACTAAAAATAGAATTACCATACGACCCAGCAATCCCACTACTGGGCATATACCCTGAGAAAACCATAATTCAAAAAGAGTCATGTACCACAATGTCCACTGCAGCTCTATTTACAATAGCCAGGCCATGGAAGCAACCTAAGTGTCCATCGACAGATCCATGGATAAAGAAGATGTGGCACATATATACAATGGAATATTACTCAGCCATAAAAAGAAACGAAATTGAGTTATTTGTAGAGAGGTGGATGGACCTCGAGTCTGTCATACAGAGTGAAGTCAGAAAGAGAAAAACAAACACCGTATGCTAACACATATATATGGAATCTTAAAAAAAAATGGTTATGAAGAACCCAGGGGCAGGAGAGGAATAAAGATGCAGATGTAGAGAATGGACTTGAGGACACGGGAGCGGGAAGGGTAAGCTGGGACGAAGTGAGAGCGTGGCATGGACGTGTATACACTACCAAAGGTAAAATAGATAGCTAGTGGGAAGCAGCCGCATAGCACAGGGAGATCAGCTCGGTGCTTTGTGACCACCTAGAGGGGTGGGATAGGGAGGGTGGGAGGGAGATGCAAGAGGGAGGAGATACGGGGATATACGTATGTGTATAGCTGATTCACTTTGTTATAAAGCAGAAACTAACACACCACTGTAAAGCAATTATACTCCAATAAAGATGTTAAAAAAAAAAAAAAAAAGCCCATCTAGCCTCTGGCTCCTTGTCCTTCTCTCAAAAGCCCAACCACCGATAGGATCTTGCACATGTCTTTAGGTTCCCCAGGCAAGTGCTCTCTCGCTCATCCATCCCCTTCCCTTCCCCATGCCACACAGGACATGCTCCATATACATCTGCTGAACTGAGCTACTGACCAGGCATTCTCATATCTCAGTGCCTAGCTTTGAAGCCAATCACTGCCAGATTTATTCTAAAACAGTGTCCCACATGTACCACCTCTCTGCTCAAATGAGTAAGTCCCAATTCCCTAGCCTTGTACTCAAAGTCCTTCCAGGTCCTCTTCTGTCACCAGGCCAAAAGCAGGCTCTGTCGAGGCCTACAGGGGACGGTAACCCCTTCCCTAACTGCAACACTGAATTCCCACTCGCGTGCCTTTGTTCTCTCTCTTTTCTCTCTACTGGAAATGCCTGGTTCCTTTCTTCTCTGCTTTTCTGTGTCTCTCTCTTCCATTCAAGCCTCACTACCTCCGATGCCCGCCACCATCACTCCATATCTATGTGACAGTGCCCTTCTCTGAATTCTAATAATATTTAACTATGCCACTCAGTGTACATGGTTAATTATCCTCTCACACACATGTCCTGATTTTTCATCAAGACTAAAAACAAACCTCTTTGGTGCTGCAAGATAGAGATTTCAAAATGATCACTGACCAGGAAGGAGAACCAGGACCCCATGAATGCTATAATGAAGAAGTCTGCATGTCTCCGTCGTAGAGCTTACGACGACGGTGAATGACAAGAGCAGAATTTCATTCTTAAGACGCTACAGCAGTTGATAACTTTGTAAGTAACAAGTGCAACTAACTATCCCTCCCTGTCTCCCAGCCCTACCAACCCCTGCTCCCATCTAGGTTTTCTTACTTGGCCAGTTCAAGCTTCCATTAAGTGTTCCTTCCTCAAGGACCTCTTCCCTGACCGATCCCTACCCCCTCCCCAAACTAGAAGAGGTACCCTTATTACAGGTTCTCATAGCATCCTGTATTTCTTTAAAGCACGTAGATAATTTACATGATTATCTATTTGGAATCTAGGCACAGCAGTAGCTGGAAAACAGGAGGCACTAAGTAGATATTTGTGGAGTTAAATGAATAAACGGCTACTCTCCAGCTGGACTGTAGGCTCCATGAGAGCAAGGACCACATCCGTCTTGTTCACTGCCAACAGCCTCAGGAACTAGCCTTGTGGAGAAGTAACTCAGATTTGTTGAGTGAAGGAATGGATGACTAAACGAACAAACAAACCCAAACCAACAGGACTTAGTGTTGAGGAAAGTAGTGGCAAGGACTATAAGTGACAAAGCAACAGAGTTTCAAGGAGGATGGTCAACCAGGTCAAATGTAGCAGAGGTGACTGAGGGAGCATTTCTTGGACTCAGCCAATTCACAAGGTCAGAACTGCCCCAGCAAGACTAGCTTCACTGGAGGGGTAGAAGCAGAAGCCAGGACGTAACAGGCTGAAAAGTCAGGGAAAAGCGAGGAGCTAGAGACAATGAATATAACTACTCTTTCACGGAACGGCTGAGGAGAGAGAGGGGAAAGTTAGGAGAGAGGACAAAGAGTGGGGAAGGTATTTATATTTAACGGGGGGACAGATGACCGTCAAAGCAAGTGCTCCCCAATAGTATGCTGAATAAACGCACAACCTCACCCCATCTGGAGGAAGGCAGTAAATGGAAGTCTCTATACTGTGTCTTTCAGAATCGTTTCTAAACAGCACCACATTTCACAAAAAGGGAAAACTAAACCTCCTCAAACTGGATCAGAGGAGGAAGTTGCAAAAAACACGTTACACAGAGGAGGTGTTGCAACATTTGGTACATTTAAATACAATTTATTTTTTTTTGAATGCGTACATGCATGATAAACCTTATGTTCCAGGGATTATATTCTCCCAGGTGCTAGAGATAGAGAAAAAAATGGCCCCTGCTCTCAAGGAGCTCAAAGTCAAGAGGCAATTCAAACAGACAAGAACAATATGGTATGAGAAGTTGTATGGATACTAGAATATAGAGAAAAACTTAGAAAAAAAAAATACAAAAAACTTAAACTTGGGGATGACTAAGAAAAGCTTCTCGAAGGAGGTGATACCCAAGCTAAATTTAAAGAACTTGAGGGAGAGGTGACACATAATAAATTGGCCTATCGAAATTAACTAAAGTATCTGTAATATGAGCATAATGTCACCAAAGATTCCATTGGAAAACACGTTTCTCCAAAAGAGTTTGAGCACTGCATCACTTAAATGGCTGTCGATTACGAAGTTAAGGAGCTCAGAGACAGCACAGTTTGGGCTCACTGAGGACGGACCAGGTCTAATGCTAGGAATGGGCAGGAGGCATGAGCTTTCAGAGAACTAATGTTGATTCATAAAGTGTTCTGAGTAGTTCTAGAATAGAGAAGTATTTAACAAGGATGACTGCCCTGTTAACAGGATCAGAGGAGGAAAGGTGAATGAGATAGGCAAAAATGAGAAAAACACTGGAACTCTAGGAGACAAAAGCTTAAAAAAATTCAGAAGAGAAAAAAGGCTGGGTTTCTGCTGGAGGAAAAAGAAATGAGTCCGAGAGAACTAGATCCTACACACATTAACAGCGCCATTCTCAATAAGGAAAGGGAGCCTCTGATTGTGAGCACCCAGCATCTGAACATTCTTATAAATAAACGATTGGCTTGGCCGTTACAGCTGTAGGAGCTGCCCTTTCCTTCCCATCACTAGGGACTTCCCATCCCTCTGCCCAGTACCAACTCTGTTTCCACACTGGCAGTGATCTCCTTTCTCCCACTCCATAATGTGCAACCAAAGAGCTCGAAGTAGGAACGGAAGAGCCCTGCAGTGACCTCCACTGCCCATCTCAGAGCTGAATTTACATAGCTGCTCCCACACCTAAATCCTTTACCCTTACAGAACTAATGCCATCCTGTTGCCCCTCATTTCTCAGCCCTTTTCATAGCTAACGGATTTCAGTGCCTGATTCTCCTCTCTGTCTTCACAAAGGTGGTGTGTATGATAGGAAAGCACAAAGTCCTCAGTTCAAATCTCAACTCTACCACTTGCCAGTTGTATGTTTCTAAGCCTCCGTTTTCTCATCTGTAAAATGAGAGCTAACAGTACCTATTTTATAAGATTGTTATGAAAATAGAAAACGATCAGAGTCCCTAACACAGTGCCTAGTACACAGCAGGCACTCAACAGGATGCTAACCATCTAACCCTCTTGCCACTGTCACTGCCAGCATAACAGGAATCCTCATTCTTTAGCTGTTAAGAGTCCTCAGCTTATGAAGTAAGTCAGTCATGGGAATGTAATGTACAGCATGGTAACTATAGTTAATAATACTGTATTGTATATTTGAAAGTTGCTGAGAGAGTAGATCTTCAAAGTTCTCATCACGAGAAAAAAAAGGGCTTCCCTGGTGGTGCAGTGGTTGGGAGTCCGCCTGCCGATGCAGGGGACACGGGTTCGTGCCCCGGTCTGGGAAGATCCCACATGCCGCGGAGCGGCTGGGCCCGTGAGCCATGGCCGCTAAGCCTGCGCGTCCGGAGCCTGTGCTCCGCAACGGGAGAGGCCACAACAGTGAGGGGCCCGCCTACCGCAAAAAAAAAAGATTGTAACTATGCGTGGGGATGGATGATAACTAGACTTACGGTGGTGATCATTTGGCAATATATACAATTACTGAATCATTATGTTATATAATGTTATATGTCAATTTTATCTCAATTGTAAAAAATTAAGAATAATATTTAAAAAGAGCCCCCAGCTTTGCTTCATGCCCCAACTGCCCACCATGGAAGTAACTTTTGGGAGCCTGCTGCTACGGAAGGCCAAGAAGTCCAAGGGAGCAGAGCATGAGCATGGAAGGTTACCTGTGGCAAGGGCTGCACCTAGAACCCCTCCAGCGGGACTACCAACATGTTCCCCTTGTAAAACACGGTTCTAAATGGTGGGTCACATTCCATAGCTGTATTAATATGACAGTTCAGCAAATTAGGGGTCACTGGGTTCCAGGGAACCCAAACACAATTTATAACCCTGTTTTAGGAGAAAATGCTTCCCAAAGGGTTTCTAACAAAGACAATTTTAACCTTTTCTTTAACAGAATACCTCCTTCCATACCTCCTTCAAGAACTATGTGGGCCTACGAGGAAGAGAAAGTAAATGAACATTCACCAAACAACCACCTTGCACCAGACACTATGCTAAATGTTTTATTTATCCCGTTATATATTTATAAATGAATAAATCTCATTTCACCGTCACGAAACGCAACGGGATATTTTCATTTCAATTTTACAAAAGAGGAAACAGAGCAGCTTACCCAAGGCCACACAGTATATGCCAGAACAAAGACGGAACCTAGGTCTAAATTATCCCTGTGCACATCACAGAAGAAACAATTTTAAGAATAAGCTTGATTTAAATAAAAGAAAAACATTAACATTCAGATTCTTTCTCCAATGTCCTACCACAGCAAAATTTTAGCAATACTCAACAGGTACAGCCTATGTAAAATGTAAATCCGAGAACTGTTATTCCTGCAGCATTATGCTGGAAAACTAGAATGAACATAAAACCACCCTTGTCCCTTTTCCAAGCCAGTGGGCCTCAGTGATGGAAATGCTGAATGCTGCACAGAGGTATGTGACACACATGCAGGTATGCAGGGGACAGCGCTCAAATGGCTTCGTCTGCTGGTAAACAGAAAATGCTTCCAGCCCTGGTTTCCTACCAAACCTCGCACATACAGCCTCTAGCGGTCTCCCTTCTAGACTCCCCTAGAGTCCCTCAGGGCAGGGATTATTTCTTTGTTCTTCCTGGTATTTGACAAATGTAGATACTCAATAAGCAAAAGCTTGTGGAAAGAATGAATGGATCCTTAACACTAGCATTTCAAGCAGAAACAGTCTCTGTCCTAGTTCTGAAGGGCAATTCCGTGGGTATTCAGAAGGGAACCTGTAAAGGAATGTAACCGCTGTGTGCAAAGACTAAAAGTGGGTGGGTCCCCTTTGCAGAGTCAGCAACAACCTGGTTTGTCTGAGTGGATCCTTCCACTGCCTGTGGGATTGATAATGAGGAATGAGATTGGAACTGGATCTCCCAAGGTAAAGGGCATGTTGCAAAAAGGCTCTGAAACACTGGAGTCAAATTTTCCCCCTTATTTTTATACTTAAAATTTGTCACACTAAAAAAAACAGACCCCTTGGAATGTCACTGACCAACGTAGCAAGCAGCCTAATTCATAAAGCATCACTGTAACTGTGCTTCTTGGTAGAAAAAGCTATTCTCTCCCAGTCAATACATTGGAATACTCTGATGCACCATGAAGAGCATATTTGGTATGTGATTCCTGGGCTTCTTCATGCTTCTTGGCCAACCATGCAGCAGAAAAGTGCAAGAACAGTTGGGTGGAGCGGTGGGGGGGGGGGGCGGGAATGTTATGTTCACCGATGTGGTTCAGACAGAGGTAGATGAACAGATAACCCAATAGTCCTGAAAAGGTCTCAGGAAGGGCACAGACGCAAGAAAGTTTGGGAAACCATCGACTGCATGAACTGACTAAAGGAAATACAGCTCCTTAGAAATACAGCTGAGTAGAAAGGTTTTAAAAGAGCAACGCTTAAGAATGCTGATCCTGGACTTTCCTGGTGGCACAGTGGTTAAGAATCCTCCTGACAAGGCAGAGGACATGGGTTCGAGCCCTGGTCCGGGAAGATCCCACATGCCACGGAGCAACTAAGACCACAAGCCACAACTACTGAAGCCCGAGTGCCACAACTACTGAAGCCCACACGCCTAGAGCCTGTGCTGCACAACAAGAAGCTACCGCAGTGAGAAGCCCGCGCACTGCAATGAAGAGTAGCCCCTGCTCGCCGCAACTAGGGAAAGCCCACGTGCAGCAACGAAGACCCAACGCAGCCATAAATAAATTTTTTAAAAAAAGAATGCTGATCCTCAGCAAAATGACAATGTTTTGGGTTTTTTTTTTGCAGTACGCGGGCCTCTCACTGTTGTGGCCTCTCCCGCTGCGGAGCACAGGCTCACGGGCCCAGCCGCTCCGCAGCATGTGGGATCTTCCCAGACCGGGGCACGAACCCGTGTCCCCTGCATCGGCAGGCGGACTCTCAACCACTGCGCCACCAGGGAAGCCCAAAATGACAATGTTTTGATCTGAGAGTTTTCAAAGCTACCAAGTCAACAGGCAGACAGTAGTAAAGTAGCAAGTTCGAGAATAAGACATGTGCAATTTGAATGGGAATGACCAGTGGCCCTGCGGAAGGAGAAGACAGCACCTGTAGCAAGGTTCTGGTTGGTTTATTTTTGCACAAGACAAGCACGAGGGAAAAAAAATGAAGTAATAGGTAAGCCAACCACACACTATAGGAAACAATGGAACAATCAAGGGTAAACAGGAAAATCAAGCAAAAATCTGACTCTGAAAATAAGCTGCTTCGGAAGCCAAGAAGACTAACTAGTTATCAAATGATCTGATTTCTCAAGAGTAACACCTGGGTGTAGAGATGGAGAAAAGACCAAGTTTTTTGTTTTTGTTTTTTTTTAAAGGTGGGGGTGGGGGAATGTAAAGAAATCATGAAGAGTGTTATCAAATAGTCATAAACACTGGCCTCTTCAGGGCAATTAAATGGATTTAAATGCCAAAAAATAAAATAAAATAACACCTCTGTTAAAACAAAAGCTACGGTTAAGATGGTGCTTCAGGAAGGCGAGTCTCCTGAATGCCTGGTCATTTAGCAAAATTTTCAAAGGCTGAAAGCCACTGCTGCTTCTCCCTCAATCCCCAACCAACCCTGCAACTAATGATTTCAAAAATAGTTTCTAGAACCTTCCGTGTAGGTCTCATGGATAGAATGGGAAAATGTGGTGAGAGGGAAGTAGAGTGAGCTAAATCCACGGTAGACTGAACAAGGTGCTTACAGTGCCCTTGACCTTGTCCTATTACATGATTATCAAGGATCAGAAGACATGAGTGGTAAACCAGGCTTGCAAGTAAGAGGAAGTGGGAAAAGTGACAGCTCATATCACTGACTGCATAATCATTCCTTCTCTACCCTCTCCTCCTTTTCTGCCTAGATTAGCATTTCCCAAAATGTGTTCCACAAAACACTGACTGTGGAAATAAGGCCCGAAACATGGTTTCCCAAGTTCAAAATATTTGGAGAATTCGGCATGTCCTTCCTTCTTAGTTATTATCAAAAGCTCTTGAGAAATCCCATACTAATAAGCAAATCTCTGTCTTGATTTAACTTTATGTTTCCCAAACATCTGCTCTTGAAACACTCTCACATAGTAATCATTAACTGAGGATGGCCCAAAGTTTAGGCCCTAAGCCATGTTCAAATTTTCTCTGCTAAAAAAATGATCCAGTCCCCTTGACTTACTACCGCCTCATCACTCTTCTTCCTCCAACTACCCTATTAGAAAAAGAAAAGAAAAAGCTGATGCTTCCTGCCTCCTGTTTCCTCCCCGCCCACTCACTGCTCCATAGCTTGACATCTGCCTTCAGCCTCCAGCGCTCTAGCGCAAGTCTTCCCATGAGGTGATCAATTGCACAAGCAGAAGAACTAATGGCTCCTCTTCGGCCCCTCAATCCCTCTGCAGGGTCACTTCTTAAACCTCTCTTCCCTCAGCTTCCACAACACTGCGTTCCACCCATCCCTGGGACCAAGGGAACTCTGGTTCCTCTTTCTCTTTCCAACCCTTAAATTCTCAGAAAAATTCCTACTTCTCCCTTGGGTTATTTGCCCACAGTTTGAACTACTGCTCCTTCATGGATCCGCAATTCTATTCCCCAGCCACTTCCTCAACTTCAGGTCCACATTTCCAAAGGGCTTCTCAACTTGTTCACTTTGCTTTTCTCCAAGGACTATACATTCATTATACTCCAACCATCTCATCGATTTCCCCACCAAACATTCTCCTCTTCCTGTCTTCTTGATTCCTGTTATGGAATCAACATTCATGGAGGGCAAGGGGGACAGCAGAGTCGGCCGCTTTCTCCTCAGCATGCACAGAGCACTCTGAATGAGCCTCAAAGTACCTATCACAGTGGACTCGAACTACTTAACTCACTACTGAGATCTGAAGCTCCATCAGTCACCCAAGTGGCCCCTGTGCTAAGAGACAGAAGAAACTCAACACACTTGGAAAAACGGATGAATCCTTTGAGTCAGACTCAATTTATGGCTCATTCTTCAAACTCCAATAATATGCCAAGTTCTCTTATACTTCAACAAAAGCCCTGGATTCTTTCCACACCATCCTTCATCAGACTCAAAGGAAACCCCAAACCTAAACTGCAACTATCTCCTAAGCAGGCAATCAAGCTGCCACAGCGACCAGAGCAACCTTTCTAAAACACCACTCCAACCACGACACTTCCTGGCTCAGACACCTTCCGTGTATTTCCAGGATACAGTCCAGATCCCTCTGCATGCTATCACTGCCTTCCATGTCTGAATCTCTGCTGTACTTCCATCCTTCTCTGCTACAACTCCCTATGTTCTAGACTAAGGGTAGTCAGGGTAGCCCACTATTGGAATTATTGGAATACAGCTAACTGACATCTGGGGCCAGACAATTATTTATGTGTTGTAGGGAGCTGTCCCGTGCACTGTAGATGTTTACAGACCTTTGGGCTCTACCCACTAGATTCCAGTAGCACTTCCCCAGTGCGACAACCGAAAAACGTCTTCAGATATTGCCAAATGTGTCTCCTGGGGGGCAAAACTACCCCCAGCTAAGAAACACCATTCTAGAGATTTCCAAGTGCCAGCTAACAGTAGGATGTTGTTGCTAATAAAATACAGACCATATCACAATTGTAGTACAGCGTCCAGATGAAGAGATAAAGAGTCGCACAGTATTCAGTACCAGTTGACTCACACTTGTGAGACTGTGCTCAATTACAAATTTTAAGGACTTTGGAAAACCGGAACTTGTGCAATCAAAGGTGACCAGGCTGATGAGAAACTAGAGGAAAATGTCGTAAGAGGAACATTTAAGTAAATGGAGATGTCGAGCCTGCACAGGAAAAGATGTAGAGAAACCCATGATCTTCAATTACTTGAGGGGTTGTCGGGTGGGAGGAAGATCTAGCTTGCTGCTCAGAAAGGAAGCACTGGGAGCTTCCCTGGTGGCACGGTGGTTAAGAATCTGCCTGCTAATGCAGGGGACACGGGTTCGAGCCCTGGTCCGGGAAGATCCCACATGCCATGGAGCAACTAAGCCCGCGTGCCACAACTGCTGAGCCTGCGTGCCACAACTACTGAAGCCCACGCACCTAGAGCCCGTGCTCCGCAAAAAGAGAAGCCACTGCAATGAGAAGCCCACGCGCCACAACGAAGAATAACCCCCGCTCGCCACAACTAGAGAAAACCTGCGCACAACAACGAAGACCCAACACAGTCAAAAATAAAATAAATAATTTTTTTTAAAAAAGAAGAAAGGAAGCACTGGGACCAGCGGGCAGCAGCTGCAGGAAAGCAGATTTTGGCTCCATACGAGCAAAAGCTTTCTAACAATCAGATCTGGCCAACAAACTTTGTATTAGGCTGAACTGTGAAACACTGTGCTCTCGTCATTCTGTAAGTGTTCAAGCAGAGACCAGAGGAATTGGTGTCAGAGATGCTGCAGAGAGATCCCTACGTGAGGTGGGAGGTAAGACAAGATGGTCTCACTAGGGTTCCTTCCAGCTCTGAGGTTCTAAGGCTAGCAAAGGAAAACCAAATGCCACGAAAAAAAAAGATTCTCCAGTTTCAAGACCTGAATTACAGCAAAAGAGAAAAATATCCTGCTAAACAATTTACCCAATGGCTGTTTGGTAACATCTTACATTTAGTCCCTGGCATTGCAACTACCAGGGATCGTTTTTTTTCCTAGTTGACCTGCTATTAGTACCCAGATAATGTATATCACTACCTTTAAACCACATCTTTTACTCTGCTAATTATCACCCCTAGTACAATTTGTACAATGCTTTACAGTTTTCGAAGCATTGTTAATATGTGTTACCTTCCGCACATTAGCTAAATATGAGACGAAAACTTCTTTTAGATAACCTGCTCTCATTTACTGCCTCCTGCCCGAGCTTCTTACAAAAGAAAGCTAGCCTTGGGCTTCCCTGGTAGCGCAGTGGTTAAGAATCCGTCTGCCAATGCAGGGGACACGTTCGAGCCCTGGTCCGGGAAGATCCCACATGCTGCGGAGCAACTAAGCCCGTGAGCCACAACTACTGAGCCTGCGCTCTAGAGCCCGCAAGCCACAACTACTGAGCCTGCGTGCCACAACTACTGAAGCCCGTGTGCCTAGAGCCCGTGCTCCACAAGAGAAGCCACCGCAATGAGAAGCCCGTGCACCGCAACGAAGAGTAGCCCCCGCTCGCCACAACTAGAGAAAGCAGGCGTGCAGCCCACACGCAGCAACAAAGACCCAACTCAGCCAAAAATAAAAATAAATTAATCAATTAAAAAAAAAGAAAGCTAGCCTTTATTATCCATTAAACTTTCACTAATAAAGTATAGTCCAGCAAATATTTATCTCTCCAAAACAAGTCATTTTTACACAACTCAGAGATAAGCCAAATCCAGTTATTTCCACATCAGAGACACGGATTTACCTCAGTGAAATGTCTATTTTATTTATGATCTGGGGAAGATATTTGCAATTTAGTTTTCCCAGATTTCAATGCAGCCATACACACCAAAAGTTCCAGAAAGCAGTCACAACAAAAAACATGAAGCATATACAGTAAGGAAAGCCACTGTAGGTCCTAATTCCAGGGGCTCCTATACTCCCTGGCTCAAACTGCTGATAAGAGTTGTGTAAGGACTTCCCCAAAGCCAAACTGGGCCCTCACCCACTGCTTTACTTACTTCTTTACGTTTCGTTTCTGGACATTCCGACTGCAGTGTGAGGGTTGCACCTTCGATATTTCTTGGCATGGGCGTGGAACCAGGGTTTATTGTTAAATGAATCTGATCTGGTGAGATAATGTGTTGCACATAACCCTGGGACATTGCTTCATGATCTATTAGATGAAAGCCCTCTTCACCCCCTACTAGAAAAGGCAAGTGTTCTCCACACTGTCCATCGTCATCGTCATCTTCCAAAGTGCCAGGGTCCTGCTCGATAAGAACAGTTGTCCTATCATAAACAGTTCCAGATGAGGAAGGCACCAGTCCATTCTTATCCACAAACCTGAGCATCTTGTCATCGGGGGTCAGCTCATCTTCCTCTACCTCAAAGTAGCTGATGCTGTCGTCTGGACTGTGTTCCCCCATGGTTCAGTCGTGCTCAGCCCAATTGTGAGAAATGGAAAGGTAGTGACCTGTCTGCAACAGAACAAAGCCAGAGTCAGAGCCATACCATAGGACCCAGGGACCTCCTCAGCAATCACAGGGCTCTTTTATCCTCTTCTTTCAAGAGCAGGACAAAGTAAATGAAAAACATCTTCCTTGGGACTTTTTTTTTTTTAAGTTTAAAACCATCACGTCATTTTGAAGGAAAAACAATATCTTTTTTAATAAATTGAAGTAATGGGAATTCCCTGGCGGTCCAGTGGTTAGGACTCCACACTTTCACTGTTGAGGGCCCAGGTTCAATCCCTGGTCAGGGAACTAAGATGCCGAAAGCCGCTTAGCGAGGCCAAAAAGATTTTTAATAAAAATGAAAATAAAAAATGGAAGTAATAAGCAGCAGCTTATAAGACCTTCCAAATGTGCCTTACTGCCAAACACTGTGAAGGCTGGTCAAAACACTTAAGGGGAAATAGGGGCAAACTGTTTCAAAGCTGAGTTGCTATAAAACTTAAAGCAAGGGAACTCCACCTAAATATCCCCCAAATCAGACCGTGAGGCAGTAAGTCTATGCTGGAAGGAGTAGGGCTTTGGAGGCAGGGTCACCTACCCACAAATCCCGGCTTTACTACATACTACTTGGGTAGCTTTCTGTGCCTCACTTTTCTCATATGTAAGGTGGAACTGGTAATTCCTGTTCTCAGGAAATTGTTATGCAGAGTAAAAGACACAGTGTATGTTAAAGCACAATGTAAGACAACAGTAGAGAAATCAAGTGTGAATCTGTTCCCTCCTTCCGAGAACAGATGTCTCAGCTTCTGGGTAGTAGGGCTAATCTCGTATCAGGTATATGTAATGAAGATCACTTTATCTATTTATCTCCTAAAACAATCTGGTGTCCACTAGAAGCTATGCTTTATAGTGTGCTCTCTGCAATGAGGAAATGATGAGTCTTATTTTTGTTTCTACTGCCCCTAGCACAGTACACTGACACGAGGAGTTCAGGATATGTCAGTTAAATGAATGAAAGGCCTGCGGATATACTCTCTTGGAAAGATAAACTCTCTTGGGAAAAATACCAAATTTGAAGTTTTCCTGTTCTGGAAGAGTGATTCTTCTTCTACCTGTAAACACACAGGTTCTACAAACGCGGGTTTGGCAGACATAACAGAGAATTTAAAAATAATCACTTTTAGTTTTCAGTCTGGCTTTTCACTTTATCTTTCTCTTCTGCTCCGGATTAGAAAGTGAACCCTTACTCGGTAGGGCGGTTAGACAGAGTGGTAGTTACCAGAGACAGGCCAAGGGATCTGAGCCGGGAGGAACCGGCCCGACCCCTTGCTCTGGCTTACGCAACCCGGTAGATGCACATTTCGCTGCATCTGAGAGGAGAGATAAGAGCACCGGGGGCCCCATTGGGCTGCCCCAGCACCACAGGCGGCAACGCGGAGACCAACTGTCCGGAACAAACAAGACCAGGAGGTTTGAGGGTGGCAAACGAAAAATACAAACAGAGCACCCTTGAGAGGAGGCTGGTAAAAGGAACCTGTCTGGGACAGTCCCCAGTCCAGGGCTACACGGAAAAACCCGAAGTCAGGCTGGGGGGCTCCAAGCCGGGCAAAGAGGGGCAGGGTCCGGATCTCCATGGAAACAGGCGAGGGGGGCTGGATACCCATCCCCATGGAAACGGAGGAGGGGTGGGGTCCCTATGGTGACCAGTCTAGGGTCCCTACTGGAAAATGCTTCAGGAGGGAACCTAAGTCCCGCGCCCCCCGGGAAGTCCCCAGCCCAGGCCGCGTCTGGTTTCGCCTTTTACCTCCGCGGCTCCCGGCAACGGCGGCGGCGGCAGCAGCTTTTCCCCTCCCCAGCGGCACCATGATTGCCCCCACCTTCCCCGAACGTCACTTCCGCTTCCGCTTTCCGGAGGAAGGAGGAGATAGTGGCTCCGCCTCTCCTTCACGCTTCTGGTTGGTTTAGTCGGTGTGGGGGCTGAGCTCGAGCCTCCAATTGGCGAGCGGAAGGGGGGGCGGGGTGGGCACCACGGAGACCTCGCGGGGCCACGAGTTCGTCCCTCGCAGGGCAGCGCCCGCCTCGTCCTCCACCTGGGGGGGGGGGGGGCGGGGGTTGCCTGCGGGGAGTCGGGGCTCGGCTCAAGAGGCACCAGACGCAAGGAAGAGTGATCAGACCCCCGGCCACTAATCCAAAGTAGCCCCAGCCCGGCTTGCGCTCCCCTCACCTTAGCAGCCACAACCGCAGCGGGAAGGACCCCAGTTAGCCGCCGAATTCGTACCCGGACCGCAAGGGGGAAGCCTGGAAGGCTGTGACATTCCGGGTTTCTCCTTGTGGCCCCAGCTTCCCCTTCTCACCTAACAAAGTTAATATGGGGAGGAGGGTCCCAGAAAGGAAGACTGGACCCAAATGGCAGAAATGGGGAGTATTCCAAGCCTGGCCAGAGGACGCCACCACCTCTTCCCCCCTTCACAGCCTCGCTTAAGACGCCCAACTCCCTTCCTCCTCACACCCCTGCCCAGGCCGTCTCTCCCGGCTTTTTCCCCTGCAGAGGACTGTCGGCTTCCATGGAACTCGTGCCCGGGCCAGGCAACGCCACCTACTGGCCATTCTTTCTTTAACCGTTCACATTGTCATCGTACCGGCCGGTATCTAAATCACTTACACTGCCAAGGAGTAGTGGTGATCCAAGAAGCGATTTTGCATGTGCCTTTACTCTGCTCCTGACCTGTAAATATCTAGCTGTCAGAACCTCTTAGCAGCCGCTGCCATTTTCCCCATAAGCTACTTCTCTAGAATATTAAAAGTGGAACCCTCAGAAACTAGATCAGGGGTCAAGGGGTTGGGGCCATGCCTGTACTATCTCTTGCTTGAAAAAGGTAAATAGTGGCTGTTATCACCAGACTGCCAGGCAAATATCTCTCTGGCCCCTGACCAGCTGCCCCAGTGCTTTTTAATTTTATTTTATTTTATTTATTTATTTATTTGGCTGCGTCGGGCCTTAATTGCGGCGCATGGGATCTTTGTTGTGACGAGCAGGCTCTTCATTGCGGTGCGCGGGCTTCTCTCTAGTTGCCGCACGTGGGACTTTAGTTCCTCGACTAGGGATTGAACCCGCATTCCCTGCGTTGGAAGGCGGATTCTTAACCACTGGACCACCAGGGACCACCCTGCCCCAGTGCTTAAGCCACAAATGTCCAGCTGCTGAGAGCTGCCATTTCTTAAAAAATAAAAGCAACCAACCACTGTTAAAAATACATTTATCATTAAAATATATTACACATATAAGAGAGGGGATGCATTATATACAGTTTGGAGGATTTGTTGGCCCAGAAAATTCCACTTGTTTCACCAGAACACCAATTTCTTCAATATTTTCATTTTCAAGCCACTACATTGCCCTCGGAAGCTGAGTGGCCAGCTCCAGAGTTGTTGAGCCATATCTGAGTGGGAAGTGGGGTAGGGTTTGCAATATGTGTACACACATGTCCTCAGAGAACTGGAAGCATCTGGGGTGGCTGTGGGCTCTTTATCCAGCAGCTTCCATTTGCATTCTTGCCGTCCAACTCATCCATCCTTCAGGACTCCAAAGTTTGTTCAAATATCTGATCATGCGGAGCCCTGCCCAAGCTACAGGGAAGGCACTATATGCCCTGGAGGCAGGTTGAGTGAGCACAAGAAGTACAGTCGTTTAAACATTAAAAAAAAAAAAAAAGATCTATCTGTTAAATAACTAAATTTGAACGTTGAATGTCAGTTTTATTGTGGTGGATTTCCCCTCATGTCTTCACAGCTCGCAGCAGCACTGAGTGTGGCCGTCACGGTGGGGAGGGCAGTCTGGGCTCAGGAAACAGGCAGCTGCCACTCTGGCATCCCAGTGGGCTCACGTGCTCTTAGGGCAGCTTTGGAGCTGAAACAGGTGGGGCTGGTAATTGGCTGCCTCAGGCAGAATAGGAGAGGAGATGGACAGGCTCAGGGTGAGTTGCAGAGGAACTGGTGAATAAATTCTTGAGCCTTCTTCTTCTCTGCCACTTCAAGCTTTTGGTGACCAGCTGGGTTTCGAAGCAGTAAGCTACCAAATATGCTAGCTGTATGAAAAACCCAGAAAACATATGATTCAGCATAAGAAGTACTACTTATTCTCGTGTTCTTAGGAGTGGGGAGGGGTGCCCCAAAGCAGTATTTTCTGCTTTAAAATAATGATTCGAGAGTAAACTTGGCCCAGAGCTTGAGATTTTAGTTCTACTGCAGTGGACTTGGGACATTCCTCAACTACATTTCTCTTATTAATGAGTCAGTCTGCAGAGATGCTTTCCACACACACTTGGTGGCTTACCTAGAATATTACCATCCAAATGATTTTTTGCTGAATTTTTCAGCAGTTCTTGCAAAAACGCCATCAAGTAGATGAAGACATTTCTGTGGCATGCGGGAAGGGTAGCAATGACCTGAAAGAGGGAGAACTGGGATTTGTCTTTTCGTTCATTCAATCGTTTCCCAAGTGCCTGCTATACTCCAGGAACTGAGTACATGATCCGGGTACATGAGTAGTAAGACTGTACACTGAAAACCTTGATCACCTGCCACAGGTGCCCAAACAGAAGCATAGATCAAGCGTTACATGAATTTAGGGGTCAAACTTCTAACTGCACGTTCTCAAAAGACTTAAGAGAACCGAAAACATTTTGGTTGCGTCTTGAATATAAGAGAAGATTGCACTTGCAGAGGTAAGGACTAGGGCATTTAGGGCAAAAGAAAGTGTAGAAAAGGCGAGGTAAGGAAAACAGTGAGATAAGAAGAAAGAACACATCGTGAGAAGTCAATTTTGGCAGGAGCACTACTGTTTGAACAGGCCCTGAGCTTGGAAGGGCTGATCAGGCTAGAATTCAATGAGTACTCTGGCTATCTGCATTTCAGAATCGGTTGGGAAGCCTGTACAAAATATATCCCAAAAGAGATTTTGAGGGACCTCCCTGGCAGTCCAGTGGTTAAGACTCCACGCTTCCACTGCAGGGGGCATGGGTTCAATCCCTGGTCAGGGAACTAAGATCTCGCATACCAAGTGGTGAAGCCAAAAAAAAAAAAAGAAGAGAGAGATTTTGATTTTTTGATTTAGTGGAGGTGGGGGGTAAGGCTCTGGATCATGTATTGTTAGCATGTTTTTTAGATTCTTCTTCTATGGCAGGTTACATATGTGAATGACTAGACTAGATCATAAAAAGTCCTGAACATTTGTTTAAGAAAATCCTTAATTGGCAATGGAGAGCGTTTCTGACCAACAGCAACATGACAAGAGCTTTAGAACCCCAAATCTAATGGCAGTACGCAAAACAAATCAGCAGAGGGAAAGCATGAATGCAGGGTCCTGAACCAAGGAAAGTGGAACTATTACGGAAGACAAGTGACAGAGCAAGGGGACTGAGCGTGTGGGAGGTGAGGAGAGGGGGAGTCAGAAATGACTCAGGTTTCTGGGTTGAGTCACTGGAATTAAGGTGATGCCATTAAAAGGAAAAGGGACATGAAGGGAAGAGCGGGTTTGGGAAGGAAAGACTTGGAGTCGAGTTTCTAAGACACTGAATTTGGGGGATGGTGCCCACTTTGTTCCCTCAGGCACAATGAGACCCGGGGCTGCAACATGAACGCGCTGATGCTCCACGCTTCCCCTCACCTGTTTACTTGCTGTGAGGTTGCCAGAACACTCCAAGCAGTTGTGGTAGACGCTGTAACAGATGACGGGCTCTGGCAGGCTCTCCAGGAAAAGCAGCAGGGCTTCGGCTATGGAGTGATTGCTAGCAGCTTTGGGCCCATCGTTAAGGAATAGGGGATGCTGCTGCCAAGGTCATGGTTAGGAAAAGCCCCAGGAGCCAGCATGTGCCAGAGTGCTGCCTGCCCAGCCAGGCTCTCTGCTTGGAGCTAGGATGCCGGGCTGACATCTTGAAGGGGCCAAGCTGCCTGTCAGCTTCGCCGGGCCCTCCTGAATTCCTGCTATATATTGGTTGCTTAAAGTTGTAAAGTCTTCTCTATACAAACTTTAAGTAAGAAAAACATAACAGCTGAGGACACAATATCTGATTTTGAGCCTTAAAATATCATCCTTTCCTTTTGCTCACCTCTCTTTCTCATATTCACACACACATACACGCGTGCGCGCGTGAACGTCTGAAGGATACAGAGGGTATCAATCATTCCAGTATCCAAACAGTCCCTGATATGCTCAAATTCCAACCTCAGGCCTGGCTGCTGAAACAGATCTTCCTGAAAAAGGGAAGAAAGTCACAAAATAATTCTATTTTCAGAAAAGCGGCAATGATTTCCTGACCTAGAAATATAATCAACAGCAGGGTACAAAAGGGGGCAGCATGGTGAGGCCTTTGAATCACCCCACTAGACAATGTGATGTAGGCTGATGTGGCTAATTCATCTTGCAGGCCTTCCCAGCCACGCTCCCACAATAAGTCTTCAGCACAAGACATCTATTAGAAGAGAATTCCCTGGTGGTCCAGTGGTTAGGACGCCGTGTTTCCACTGCAGGGGGTGTGGGTTTGATCTCTGGTGATCCAACCGAAGGGAAAACTTTAAAGTAGCTACGTTTCCTGCAGTGTTACGGAGGTATTGACCAGAAAGAGAAAAAACTGAAGAAAATATATCATTTATAAGATGGAGAAAGTTAACAAGGCACCTCAGTGCTTTGAGAAAACGAGATTATGGCAATAAAGTATTTCTATGAGTCCTAGGATCCCTTATATTTGTTTTATAAAATAACTTAATGTCCTATAACCGTGAACAATAACAATATTATATGTATTGCTCAAAAGTTACACCTGAAAGGAGCTCTGTAGAGAAGGTAGACTAGCATAGTTCTTAAGAATGTGACTTTGGGCTTCCCCAGGTGGCGCGCAATGGTTAAGAATCCGCCTGCCAATGCAGGGGACACGGGTTAGAGCCCTGGTCTGGGAAGATCCCACACGCGGCGGAGCAACTAAGCCTGTGCGCCACAACTACTGAGCCTGCGCTCTAGAGCCCACTAGCCACAATTACTGAAGCCTGCGCACCACAACTACTGAAGCCTATGCACCTAGAGCCCGTGCTTCACAACAAGAGAAGCCACCATCATGAGAAGCCCGCACACCGCAACAAAGAGTAGCCCCTGCTCGCCGCAGCTAGAGAAAGCCCAAGCTCAGCAACGAAGACCCAACGCAGCCAAAAATAAATAAATAAGTAAATAAATGGGAAAAAAAAAAAAATGTGACTTCTATAGACTCTCTGGGTTCAAATCCCAATCCTGCCCATCTGTTAGCTTTGGGACCCTGATCAAGTTACTTAACATTTCTGGGAATCTGTTTCCTCATCTGAGTACTACTGTGAGAACTAAATGAGGTAGTGCTGTAAAACACTTAGAACAGTGTTTGGGACATTGTAACGCACAATAAATCTGAGGGGAAAAGTGGAGAGAGAGTATCCTAAGAATGTATGTTGCTCCGAAGTGGCAGAGCTGTGGTAGATCAGAGTTTCTATTTATCTCCCTGGAACCCAGATAAGTGAGTCAGTGAAACTGACCAATCTGAGCTCAGAAAGCTCTAGAAATCAGGCTTCCTGAGTCATGGCCCCGGGAGTTCCACTGGTCCCCTGCCTGTCTGGCTTGTCAACAAGTTAGCCGCCCCTCCCATTCCTAGAAGCTGGCAAGAGTTTCCACAAAGGAGAGCAGCCGGACATCCTGAGAAGGCTCCAGAGGGCTTTCCACCTGGGGGACCCCAGGGGACCAGGGAGGGAACATGCTGTGCTGGGAAGGCCCTGCTATGTGAGGCTGCCTCCCCTGGGAGGAATCAAGTGCTGTATGTAATAGCTGGGCCTCACAGGGGTGTGGAACGTGAACCTACTGACCTTCACTCCCCAGGGTAAGAACAGCTTTCCACAGGTTCTGCAGGGGAAAAGCTTTTTATGCCCGAAGTTCTCAGGGCTGATGGTTTTTCTTAAGGCAGCATGGCCTCTGCCAGGTGTGCCTGCTTCATCCACCTACCTGCTGGATGGCATTTCGGTACAGGTAATCAACCATCATCAAGAGCTCTTTGGGGATGTCCATGGGTCTTTCCAACTGGCTCCCATCATCTTCAGTCTGAAGTTGCATCAGAGTCTGAGAAGAAATAAAAAGCATGATCAGAAGGGCCACCAATAGACCTTCTGCCAGGCTGGCTTCAGGAGAACGCAGGACATGGAGACAGCAAACCCATGGAAGAACTTGGAAGCGTTTTGACGTCCCTAAGCAAACATTCAGCAGGCAAAAATGAAATCAGGTGACATGATCAAGGTACAAAGGGTGACTTTTGAGAACTGGGAGTGGCTTATGGCAAGCAGTTTCAATCAGGTGAAATATGCATCATCTTAGAAAAACATCCTGCCTATAGCACTTCACTGTCCGAACCAGAGAAATGGTGTGGTCTGGTGAAAAAAGAACACAGACGTGGGAATACAAAAACCCAAAAGCAAGGTCCAGGTCCAGGGTTAACTCGCCAGGGACCCATGACAAATCACTCCCCTCACTGGGCCTCTGTTTTCATCTATATAATGGAGAGGACAGAGTTCAAGAGTCCCTGAATTTAAAAAAATGCAATGGAGGAAAAAGGAAAGCATACCTATTGCCAAAAATCTGCTCCAAACTAGCTCCCTTGTATTAGAATTGTCTCCAGAGGAGCCTTTTATTTATTTATTTTTAAAATTTTATTGGAGTATAGTTGATTTACAATGTTGTGTTAGTTTCTGGTGTAGAGCAAAGTAGTTCAGTTATACATATACACATATCCATTCTTTTTTTTTTTTGGCCACACCATGCAGCCTGTGGGATCTCAGTTCCCCCACCAGGGATCGAACCTGGGCCCTCAGCAGTGAAAGTGCTGAGTCCTAACCACTGGACCACCAGGGAATTCCCAATATGTTCATTCTTTTTCAGATTCTTTTCTCATATAGGTTACCACAGAATATTGAGCAGAGTTCCCTGTGTTATACAGTAGGTCCTTGTTGGTTATCTATCTTATATATAGTAGTGCGTGTATGTTAATCCCAAGCTCCTGATTTATCCCTCCCTGCCACGTTTCCCCTTTGGTAACCATAAGTTTGTGTTCAATATCTGTAAGTCTGCATAGGAGCCTTTTAGATCTCAGAAAATTTAGTTTAGGATGATAAACCAAGTGATGATTAAAACAGAAAAAGGAATAATATCATGGGCCAGGGACATTCCACCATCTTAGTATCTATGGCTGAGTTTCTCTAATATGTTATTATGAAAGACCGAAAAACATGGCAATAACATTTTGCAGCTTTTCCCATCAAGAGGTAGAGTCTTTCCCCATCCGGAATCTGGGCTGACCTCACAACTTGTTCCAACAAATAAAACACGGCAGAAGTGGTACCATGCGAGTTTTGGAGCCTGGGCCACAAGGAGCCTTACACCTTCTGCTCTCAAACTCTTGCTACCACTTAGGGAAGCCCGGGCCAACCTACTGAATGATGAGAGCCCATGTTGAGGGAGAGGCCCAGTGAGCAGCCAACACCAAGAAAGTCAAGGAGGCCTCGTTGAACCCTCTGGCCATCACAGCTGCCGTCTGACTGCAACCCCACAAATGAGCCTGGGCGAGACCAGCAGAAGAGCCACACCGGAAACTCACAGTCATGAGAAGCAATAAGTTGCTGCAGTTTCAAACCACTGAAAATGTCAGGGAGTCTGTTAAACAGCAGTACACAACTCTACAGTAAGCAAACTCTACGGAGGCTGAAGAATCCTCAGGTCCCTGGGAAGGTAGGCACGCGAGTATCCTGTTTGATTGGCTTGGCTGCTACACAGTTCTGGATGTTTCCTTGTGGCAGGTAACTCACCAGCTCTCTAATACTTTCTAGCGGCAGGTCCAAGATTGGCTCCTTCATGTAGCACAACGTGTGAATGGGCGATCCAAAACAGCTGGGCAGGTAGTTCCCAGACACAGACAAAAAGTAATCCTTTCCCCTGTCTAAGTGTAAAACCAGAATGTCCTCGATTTTGTCTTCACCGGAGTTGAGCTTCGTAGCTGTGGTCTTATTTACAAAGAGCTCCAATTCAATCTCAATGGCAGAATCTGAAAAAAAACGTAAACGGTAACGCTGGTTGGCAGAAGGCCAAGAGTAAAGGGGCGAGAAGACGAGCGGGAAGAGGGTGAGGCATACAGGGTTAGGGGAGAAAATAAGAGGCATCAACCAACCAACAAGAATTTACATGCTCAGCACTCAAAAGACACGTGAACAAGGAGTTTACGGTCCAAGCGGGAATATGAAAACAGTAAACAAGAGCATGAATAGGTAGCTGCTATAAAACTCGTGTTCTAAGTAGCACAGCTCAAGCTAGAAATGATTAATACAATAAGAAGGCGTGGCTCAAAGAGCTTGCCCTGAGCCAGCTCATATGAAGACACCCTATCCAGTAGAAAATACAGCACATTATCAGACTGTGAACTGTCCACAAGACAGGCTTAACTCCTCTGCCTCACGGCACTACGGAGAGCGCCAAGGAGAAGTTGGGGGCAAGACACGGGTGGTACATCCTAGGGCCAGACATAATTTTTCTGGATGACCACCCTATTACCTTTGCCCACAAGAGCGGACAGTTGGGAGTTGATTATAGTGAGACAGAGGGTGAAAACGGCTCCTTTAACAGCAACACCTGCTTTACAGCACTCCTGTGCCTTCTCTCCCTGCGAAACTGTGGAACATCCACGCGGCTGAGAATGCTTTTGAAACTGAACTCATGCTCCTTACTATTTTTTTTTTTTTTTTTTTTTTTGCTGTACGCAAGCCTCTCACTGTTGTGGCCTCTCCCACTGTGGAGCACGGGCTCCAGACGCGCAGGCTCAGTGGCCATGGCTCACGGGCCCAGCCGCTCCGCGGCATGTGGGATCCTCCCGGACCGGGGCACAAACCCGTGTCCCCTGCATCGGCAGGCGGACTCTCAACCACTGCGCCACCAGGGAAGCCCCCTCTTCACTACTTTGTATTTTATTTATGGATGGTTCATCCACAGGGCTTTGAAAAATGTTCAAGCAGACAACAAAACACTCAGACACAAAAAGCTTATTCCAGGAGAATGAGCAAAGATAGGGTAGGGTGTTCCCCAAACCAGCAACCAGGAACCTGGGAACGGAGGCCTTACCTGGCAGGAGGAACCCTCGGCTGGGGTTGGCGCTCAGCCACTGCTTACAGTAAGACTCTTCATCAGGCTTGTTGATGAATTCAAACTGACACGGTACTTGTCCATTCCGAATGGTAAAGGACTCTATCTGCAGCTGCATGTACTTCACGTTCTGAAAACAGAACTGGGAACGAGCCCAGACCCAGTCAGACCAGTGCCCTCTCCTTGGCAACCTGCCTAGCCACCCCAAATGGGCAATCCTTGCCCTTTCTGGAAAGAAAACAAAGGACCATCTCTTTCAAATCATGTTTCTGCTTTTAAGTATTTACCTGGGAGGTCACAGCTACCATGAAAGACCAGTTGTCTGTGTTTAACTCAGAAATCCTAAACTCAAAAAACTCATGTTGTTTTATAAATAATTTTCTAACAGAATCCAAGTTTAAATCTTCTATACGCAAAGACCACATCCAAAACACCCTTCACACATTCCACTCCCAAAATCAAGCTCCTCCTTCCAAGTAGCTGGACATCTAGGGCATTAAAAATACCCTCACCGTAAGTCCTCATTTAACTGACTTTTTGGTACAGTGAATTCTGAACGATCTATGCTATGGCACGTCTATGAAACATCTTTAGCCCTAACTGGACTTTTCCCAACGCCCATTACCTTTCCGTACTGCCTTCCTTCCCATCAACTCATACGTACCCAAAATTTTGGACTCAATTTAATCTCAAAGCAAAGCATCAGTAGGAAGACCAACCCAGTGCAAGAATACACACTAGCTATACTAAGATCAAATGAAACACATTTTGGATCCTCTGTGCCTTATTTAACTCATGGATGGCCCACGTATGGGTAAAATATATGAGCCACAAAAGGTTACAGGCTTTTCTGGGTAAGAAGATCAGGAGGTGAACCAACAACCCCTGTCTTGTCAGCTGGCATCATCAGCCTCACTTTATCTAGAAGCAGCCGATCAAGACGACAGTCCCGTAGTCTGACAGGTGTCTCTTGGAATTCTGAGCCCCAGCAGGGGAGATTTACTTTCTGTGAAGAGAAGAGCCTGATGCCTTAGCACGTCCTTCCTACCTCTCGCTTGGAGAGGGACACAGAAGGAATGCTGTCATTTTCCATCTTATCCAGGGAGCGAACAATCTCCTCCAGAGTCTTCCGATAAAGCTCTTCATTTACGACCCTCACCTGGAAGGGAAACAGCAGAGACTGAGTGCTTTGGCTTCTGCCCATGTCCTCTTTTTCAGTTTAGAGGACATTCACGGCCTTGGGAAATAGCAGTTGATAGCAACACGAAAGTGGATACTAAATAGATTTAATTTAACGAACAAAGAACCCAATTAACAATAGATGTAGAAGGGTGCCCCAGAGGCAAAGCTTCTGGTAAAATCAACTGCTTCCTGATTAGCAGAAAACAGATGAGGGAGTGAAAGCTTGGCTGGCAGTTCTGCTGGGTCTTATGCCCGGGGCAGAAAGACGCCCAGTGCCTGGCTCTGCTAGGCTTGCTGCTGCCGACAGGTCTGCAGTGAGGAGCTTCTCCAGGGCTTTGATTTAAAGCAGCATTTCTCAGGCTTTTTTAAACATGTACTCCATCAGCCAAGAAGATTTTGTCAGGCCTTCCCTTCCTTATTTTGAATTACAATTTTTGTCATTTTCCAGTAATAAAACCTTACCTATAACATTCATTAGGCTTTTTGCAAACCACCCCCACCCTCGTAGATTCTGATGTGCCTCTACCCACATCCTTGAGAATTGGTAATATAAAGAAACACATAAGCCACTGAAGAAGAGATACAAATGGAGAATACATAAATAAAAAGATGTTTACTGTAAATCAACTATACTTTGATAAAAAAAAGAAAAAATAGATTACAGAAACAGAAAAAAAAAGATGTTCAGCTTCACTAGTAATTAGGGAAGTGTAATCTAAAATAATGGAGTGTCTTTCTCTTTTGGCTCACTGGGTTGGCAGGATTTAAAAGATTGATAAAACCCAATATTAGCCAGGCTGTGGGAACACTAGCTCATCCAGAGTTGGTAGAAGTGTAAAATGGTAAGGGCTGTCGGGAGGATAATTTAGCAGACTCAAATAAATTTAGAATACACTTTTCTTTGAACCACTAATTTCACCTCTAGGAATTTCACTCTACAGAAATATTCACAATGGTACACAAAGATATATGTGAAGGGTGATCACTATAGCAATGAATACAATAGCAACATTTTGGAAACAACTTAAACGATCAATATATATTGGGGTTGGCCAAAAAGTTCCTTCGGGGTTTTCCATAATATTTTATGAAAACCCCGAAGGAACTTTTTGGCCAACCCCAATATATTACGGTTCATCCATACTATGAAATATTTTGCAGCCCTTAAAAATAATAAGAAGGGAGCTCTCCCTTTACTGACATGGAAAGATCTCTTAAAACATAGCCAGCGGGGAAAAAAGATGTTCTCAGAACAATATGCATGATATATCTCTCTTACAAAAAGGGAAAAACTTCCTCTATGCTATACATAGAATACTGACACACATTTGCATAGAAAAAGATCTAGAAAGACACAGTCCAAAGAGCAAAGGGGAACCTCCACGTATGTAGAAACATATAGTAGAAGTCTACAAAACAATTATGAATTAAATTTAAACAGCTTCCTCACACTCAAGGTAGGAGGAGGAGACCAGAAAGACAAAAGTGGTCTCAGCTGTGCGAACCAATTCCCTAGAGGATGATGACCAGAGGCACCAGCTGCCCACCTACCCCGATGTCAAACACTGAGCTGACGGGCTTGTGGTCGCTGGTCTTCAGGGCCATGTGGCTCTGGTAGCTCAGCTGAGTGATGTTCTTCCCTTTCCAGAGGACCCGGTCACACCAGGCGGGAGCACGACACTTGTCGCTGAAACGCAAAGTCCACACTGGGAGCCCTCCCAGGCACAGCAGCGCCCTCACCTGGTGAGCTCCCTGGCTCAGCTAGGGGTGACGGGGCAGTCTCCCAGTCCATGCAGCCGGAGATCTGAGAGGGCAGGGGCGATTTGGGCCCACTGAGGGGTAATGTGTATCCTGCGGGTATCACCCCAAACAACTGCGAAAGCTCAGAGCCAAAACGCCATTCAGAATGATTCTCTGCACTCTACTGTCCTATGGGGATCAGGCAAGAGTCACAGCCATCTGAGGGTGAAGGACTCTGTGGTCCTCAAAAGATGGTGGTTAAAACAGGTCGTGAATTCCTACTGCCTGGGTTAAAATCCTGCTTCTACGCTTGCCTGCCTGGGAGGCTCTTGAATTTTGGGGGTTTCAGTTCCCCGATCTATAAAATGAGGATAGTAAATCATACCTACTTCAATGGGGTGCAAGTAAAGTGTATTGAACAGTGCGTGGCATCCCACAGGCACTAATAAAAATATGAACTACTAGGTAAAGGCCAAGTACAAGCTCGGTTTGCTGCAATCATCACCCTAAGCGTAGCTGGAAGGTAAACGAGTCTCAAGAATTCTTATGAAGCAAAGGCTAAGGCAGTCAACAAGATGACGTGCAGGAAGGCAGGCTGCTTAATGAACAGATACACAGAGAATGTTTGACCTGAGTACAAAACATGGGGAAGAAGTGACAGGAAACCTATCTTTTTCTTTAGGTCAATGAGGGCAAGTGCTTCCATAACTTTCTGAGTTTCCATCTGCTCAGCCCCCTGAAGCAACCTCTGACCTACCTGGTATCCCAATCGTCAGAGCCAGTGTCATACTTGTAGGTGGGCTGGAACGTGAGCTCACCCTCGTTGAAGCCTTCGAAGACAGCCTTTGCAGCGACCTGAGCTCTCAGCTACATGAAAGTACAGATAGAAAAAAAAAAAATCTCAGGATAACTGCTATTTGATGCATTTTCCCCTCTAACCTGCCTTCCTACGTGATAAAAGTGCATTCCCAGGACTTTGATAACACTAAAAAAAAAAAAAAAAAAAATCTCAGGATAAAAAGGTCAAACCTTGGGCTTCCCTGGTGGCGCAGTGGTTAAGAAACCACATGCCAATGCAGGGGACACGGGTTCGAGCCCTGGTCCGGGAAGATCCCACATGTCGCGGAGCAACTAAGCCCGTGCGCCACAACTACTAAAGCCCGAGCGCCTAGAGCCCGTGTTCCGCAACAAGAGAAGCCACCGCAATGAGAAGCCCATGCGCAGCAACGAAGACCCAATGCAGCAAACAATAAATATAAGTAAAATAAATTTAAAGAAAAAAAAAAAAGGTCAAACCTTGAATTAGCAGAGGAAAGGAAATCAATCTAGAATCCAAACTCTAACCCCAAAGGAAAGGCCCATGAGAAAGCTATTCTGCAAGATCTTGAGTTAATTAACTCCTAGGAAGAGGAGCATGCTAACCATCCGTCCACCTGTTATACAGTTTTTAAGGCTCTTTTATAAAAGTATACCCACATCCGAGGGGCCTGAGTACCACCTTACTGAGATGTCCCTAGGAGGATTAGGTACCAAAGGACATAGAGATTTTTCTCTTCCAGGTATCAACTGTGCTTCATCTGTGTAGCACAGTTGTTCCAAGTATACAGAGGGATAGAACTGCATAGAACAAGGTCTGGAAAGAAACAATCCAAAAAGCAAAGGGGAACTTCCATGTATGTAGAAATATATAGTAGAGGTATACACAAACCATTATGAATTAAGTTTAAATTTAAATAATTTTTAAAGGAGTTTGTCAAATCAGTTATATGAACTGGGGGAAGCTCTATGCTTTGGTTTCCCCATCTGTAAAATTTGGATTTATAATAGAATCTGCCTCACAGGATTGTTGCAGAGATAAGCCGTCAGCTTAGAACACTGCCTGACACGTTACGATAGTAACTAGCACCCTTGTCACTGCAGTGATTCTAAGAGCTCCTTCTCAGCAAGACAGAAACCATAGGTGTTCCTGCCTCCTCCCTGGAGCTCCGAGCTCGGCACTGTGTGGACTGGTGAAGAGCTGTCAGCTCCAATTTTGAGACAGAGTCAGCTATCCAGGGGACAGCAGCTGACAAACCCCAAAACGTGAATTCCTAAAAAAAACTATTAAGAAAAAAACAACAGGAAACTTAAAAAATTTAGGTATTAGTGCAAGATGATTCTTAAATGGGTAAATATAGACCGTAAAACCGTCTAGAAAGCAGAGAAACACACAGACTGGGTACCATTACTTAAGGAAAGACCAGAAAAGAAGGCAAGAGGAGGGACTTCCCTGGTGGTGCCATGGTTAAGAATCTGCCTGCCAATGCAGGGGACACGGGTTCAAGCCCTGGTCCAGGAAGATCCCACATGCCGCGGAGCAACTAAGCCCGTGAGCCACAACTACTGAGCCTGCGCTCTAGAGCCCACAAGCCACAACTACTGAAGCCCGTGTGCCACAACTACTGAAGCCCATGTGCCACAACTACTGAAGCCCATGCGCCTAGAGCCCATGCTCCGCAACAAGAGAAGCCACCACGATGAGAAGTCCACACACTGCAACGAAGAGTAACCCCTGCTCGCCGCAACTAGAGAAAGCCTGCACACAGCAACCAAGACCCAACGCAGCCATAAATAAATTAATTAATTTAAAAAAAAAAAAGGTAAGAGGAGATGGTATTGAACTACCAGGGAAATGAGAATGCCGCAGTCCAGAAAACAGTGGCAAGAAATAGACAGTTACAGAACAGACTGGGTTAAGGCTGAAATGGGAATTAAAGAGAATAGTTTACTAAGGAAAAGAGTGAGAGAGAAAAATGGATCGATAAAGAGATTATTCCATGAAGAAAGACATAACAGACTCGAGATTTTCTTTTTCCCCCTTCAACTGATCTGCACTGGGGGAAAAATAAAGGAAACAGAAAGATTTAGACTAATGACAATACAAAGAAGATTGAAAGGGAGATACAGGCTAAAAAGAAAAAGGGCTGTAACATTCTGAACAACTCTGACCACTTGAACAGTTTCGAAATCTATTGAGAGCAGTAGCCTGAAGAAGGTCAGAGAGAAACAGATTTCTCTTGTCCTGGGAAATGGCCAGTGCTTTGAGAAAGGAACGCTAACCCAAACAATGGTGGAGGAGAGCACGATACAGAACTGCTTCCTGTCGGAAGTGAAGACAGCCATTCCGAAAAAGAGTGGTCATGCACACTGGACAGACCTGGTGAGGGGCAGGGGGAGCGGGAGGCCCATCCAAACCATCAGTAAATCATCTTAAAAATACCAAGTATCTTCATTATGAGACGCTTGGTTCCCTTTGGGCCCCACCTTGAATGACTGAATGAATGGGCACGCCTGCGAGAGAAAGAGAGCAGCTCTTGCCCCGGGGGAGATAAGCCTCAAGGGAACAGCCAGGTGGCAGACAACTGTGGGAGAGGGGAACGCAGATGGAAGGAAGGAAGGAAGGAATGATGGGACACCAGTTCCTCAGGGAAACCTCCCCAGATGAGCAAGAAGAGGCTGGAGTTGGGCAGCCAGGCTTTTCTGTGCCCTCCTGTGGAGGGACGGCTGCCTGAAGAGGGCCTAGGTGGCCATCGGTACCTGGTCATTCGCATACAGGGTTTGAAAGGCCTTCTCTTCGATGAGCTTTTTCACTTTTTCCACATCCAGCTCTTCTATTCTGTAGTTGAGGTCCCCCAGCCACAAGATCACACTGCGAGAACAGAGCACAAAGGTCACAGGGTTTAGGAGGGACTTCACCGGCTCCAGCCGGTGTGCTCCTGACAGAAGGGCCCCGAGGCTCAGCCTCTGGGGAGCTGGGCAGGGAAGGGACTCGGCTACTCAGGGTCTCTTTTCCTCACACCATCCCATTTAACACCATGTCTAGCATGCTGCTTACTCAATCATCTTGGTCCAAGTTCACCGTACACAGTCTTGAGTTCTCCTTGACTATTTTATTCTTGTACGGCTGGAAAGATAGTCTAATAAGATCTAAAAGCAAGACAATAATTTACCTCTCTCCCGGGAAGAGGCAAAAAAGGTCAAGTACTGGGAGTCCTGTCAGTCACTCAGGGACCCCGGACCAGATGATGCCATGATGCCGCCTCTTGCCTCCACCCACCCTCCAGTCCACAAAACACACTCGCAGCCTTTGTTTCTGGAGCTGAGGTCCTCTGAAACAAAGCTCAACCCTTCCAGTGGAGTCTGGCTTTAACCACCACCGTATCATTGGTTGGCTCTTTCTGCAGAGTGTGACAGGTATTTTATCACACCTGCTGCTTTGGGAAAATGATGACTGGATGCTCCCAGGTGACATCGCACGTCCCATGAAGACCAATACCGCTTTATTTGAAGCCAAGAACCAGGTCAGGAGAGAAACCACGCGGCAGCATACACACACCAAAATGAATGCATCCACAAGCTAAAAGCAGACAAACTGACATGCAAGCTGCAACCTCACAAACTAGGACGCTTCAGGGTCAGCGGAACGGGAGACACAGTCCCTGCTGGGTTCCCTGGAGAAGGGAAGCCATCCTGGCAGCTTTCCAGAACACCAATCAAGACAGGTCTACCACCACAGCAGGCGGACGAGAGGCTGGGCTCTGTGTACTCCCTGGAAGACACCACAGCCCCAGTGGCTTCTTCCTTGTCATAAAAGAAGGGGCACATGCTCCAAGTGGCACTGTAAGGTCTGAAATTCCAGTATGCCTTGAATTTAGACAGAGAGCAAGTGTTGGAGATAAAGGAAATACAGAGAACAGACAAAAATCAGCGCCAGATGCTCCAAGCAGCTGCAACCACGGCTCCGTAAAGTTGAATCAAGAGGCAAAAAAGACTAAGTGAAGACAGAGGAACGCAGCCCAATTCTCAATTACACACGCTTCTGGAGAGAACAGGCAGACAGAGTCCTGAAACATACTACCAAACCTGAGCTTGAGGTGCTCACTCTGGGGCGGCTTTCTCATGACACTGCATCCAGGCGGACCCATGCTAAAAATAAATCTTACACATTTTCCAGGAACAGATGGTGTCTGGGAAAGATTCTAGAGGTCTGCCAGATGGCAGGTTGGGAAACGAAAAATTTCCAAGAGAGGTAATCCCTGTGTAACTGAGAGTTGGCTGGAGCTCCCACTCGGGCAGTGGGAAGCCTCCCCCGGCCCCCTGCCTAATGAAACAGAGAGCCCGCAACTTGGCCCGTGGGGCCCGGTGCACGTTGTCGGGGTGGAAGGCCAGACTCACTCGTGCTTGCTGATGGTGAGAGGGGGGAGGCTTGGGTCAACCTGACGAAACTGCATTCGAGAACAAATGTCTTTGTAGTCTTGGTTCCTCCTCTCATACTCCTCCGTGTGGGCTGCCAGGTGGGAATTGACAACGCAGATGCTGGTGTTGTGAAACTGGAACCGGATTGCCACACCTCCTTTGTTACCCTGTGAAAGGAGTCCAAAAAAAGACCAGTAGTTGTTTAAACCCGAGAGGTTGCAAAATGTTTTCTCTTCATTAGTCTGCATCATAATCCTGGGAGGTAAGTAAAGCAGTGTTACAGTCCACATATTACAGGTAGGAAAACACATCCAAGAAGGTAGAACGACTAGCTGGCCAGTGGCAAAGGTGAGTCCACTTTTCAGTAAATCACAGGCAAACCACATGCCTCTCCCTTCCCCACGGGAAGCTAAGCTCTCGCAGTAGAACCTAAAAGGATTTAACAGATTCTAGAAGAAGAGAAAATTGCAAACCTATTATTAGCATTCTTTCTTTCTTTTTCCTTTCTAAGCATTCTTTCTTTTCCTTGGTGACCCAGCATAGTTTCTGCAACATATGTCATGCATTAAATGGGAGGACCCACTGGAGGCTCTGGTGTGCAGTGAACACGAGGATTTGGCTAGTTGGGCAAATCAGCCAGCAAGTCACTAATATACAATTTCTGAATGGTCTGCTCCATCCAGCCCTGCTCGATCACGAGGGTACAGTTCACCTCGTACCGCCAGCACCCTCAAACTGGGACGTGTGCAGTCACAGTATCACGAGAAGTGGGGTCCAAATCTTAGGGACCAAGGCCCTCCATGTGCCAGACGTACCAACCAGGAACTCACCATCCTCCCCATGATTCCTGTCCCCACCGTCTCAGCTTCCACTTCTGAGATGTACGCTGCATGCTCTTGTTTGACATATAACAGCAGCATAATCCCAACCAGTCGGATGAGCTTTACCTGGAAGAGAGACAAGCATTCAAGTCATGGCATTAACTAGGAGTCAAAAGGAAAAGTAGTCCGGAAGCTGGCTGAGAGTATTACGGATCTCCTCCTCCACACCAGGACACAGGGTAATCACCCGAGTGACTCCGTGATAACCTCAACAGCCTACAAGTGCCAAGACCTGCCTCTTTCACACCCAGAGACGCCTCTTCCAGAGGGCCTGGAACTGAAAATCTCAGGATCATTAGGGCTGGCTTTTGATGAAAGTCGCAGAAGAAGTGAAAAGTTATCTTAGCATTTCCCTGCATAGCAACAAAAAACTAGAAGGTCCCCAACTCCTCTCTTACCTTTGCATATTTGGCATCTGGATGAAGACCCTCTGATACAGCTTTAAACCACTCTTCCTCCTTTGGGGTATCATGGAAGAAAAAGGCTTCTTTACTCAAATCAAGCTCCTGGAACCTATTAGGAGAAGCAACCAGAGAGTAGAGAAGGGTAACGTGTGAGATGGCACGTTCGCACGTTGGTTTGGGTGTGTAAGGCCTAGCTTTCTAGCTAAACTGCAGGACCCTCAAGAGGGAAGAAGAATAAACACTTCGCGACAAGGGACTAAGTTCCTCAGCCAAGGAACTTACCAGGTGCTTTCACAAGCAGCAGCCCATTTCCTCTTCATAATGAACCTGAAGTAGTTAGAAGAGTCTCCATTTTATATCCGAGATCGCTAGCTCGCCCAAGCACCAAGTGGCAAATGGGTTCAAACCTAGGTCTACATAAATTCCAAATTCTAGGCCCTTTCCACTCCTGTACAGGCTTCTTTGCTGTCCCCTCCCCACCAATAGTACCAAGTGCAGTGGTGACAAGACAGCAGGTGTGAAAAAAAAAATGACTGATGGATAGGGCCTTTTTTTTCTTTTAAGCTAACCTTCCTTCCCTGGCAAAAGATATTTTTGCTTTGTGACCAACAAAGTGTTGAATGTCTAAGTAATTAAATTCAGTTCAAGGTGTACCGATCTTAACAGAGGGCTACACTCAAAATTAAATATTAGCATTCAAATGCCAAGCACGTCACTTGAATAGTGCCAGAAATTTGTTTACTGTGAGGAAGCACACTAACAGGGGAACAGCTGTTATTAAGCATATGCTCATTTTTCAATCCCTTCACCTGCTGTGAATTCTCAGCTATAGATCCATGCCCCCATCCCTTCAACCGCAGCTACACGTTCTGGAAAATGCAGAGGCAACTAGAAGAAAAGCACTCACCCCACACAGTATACATCTGGGGCCTGGATACCATGGCTGAGCCAGGGCTGGAGGCACTCCTTAGGGGACTGTCCATTCACATTGTATGTTCCCACAAAAAACCTGTTGCCAAAGACAATCAATCAGTCACTTGGGAGGACTATGGACATGACAGGGAAAGCACTGGATGCTGATTCTGCTCGGTGTCAGTCTCTCTGGACTGGAATTTGAAGCCTTAAGAAATGTCACATCTATCCTAGACCAGTGCAAATGGCACCAAGGGGTGACGTGCAGTCTGCCATGATATTTGTTGCTTTTGTGATAACTTCAAACAGTAGAGGCCCACTCCGAACATTCCTACTTAGCTTTAACAGCCATTAGAGAGCCGTAATCCACAAAATGACTGTTTACTGTGTGTACCAGTGAAATGAAAAAAGGAAAGTACCCTGGTAACTACTTTCCGAAAGAAAGCAACACCAGTGTTCAGACAATTCACTGTTTATATTCCTAGAAGCAACGTTACTTTGTGTTATAGTCCCAATGCAATGATTTTAAAAGATCTGACAGTCATAAAAAGGAACAAAATTGGGTCATTTGTAGAGACGTGGATGGATCTAGAGACTGTCATACAGAGTGAAGTAAGTCAGAAAGAGAAAAACAAATATCGTATATTAACGCATATATGTGGAACCTAGAAGAATAGTACAGATGAACCGGTTTGCAGGGCAGAAATAGAGACACAGACGTAGAGAACAAACGTATGGACACCAAGGGGGGAAAGTGGGGGTGGTGGGATGAATTGGGAGAGTGGGATTGACATATATACACTAATATGTATAAAATAGACAACCAATAAGAACCTGCTGTATAAGAAAATAAATAAAATAAAATTCAAAACTAACTAACTAAATAAATAATAAAAAGATCTGACAGAATCCTGCACCCTTTATTCATGTAACTTTTGCTCACCTTGCCTAAGAAGATTACCAAACACTAACTTCCTCTGACTAATTTCAATTCAAATGACTTTCTTCAAAGGCCCCAAAAGGGGCTTCCCTGGTGGCGCAGTGGTTGAGAGTCCGCCTGCCGATGCAGGGGACACAGGTTCATGCCCCGGTCCGGGAAGATCCCACATGCCACAGAGCGGCTGGGCCCATGATGGCCACTGAGCCTGTGTGTCTGGAGCCTGTGCTCCACAACAGGAGAGGCCCGCGTACCGCAAAAAAAAAAAAAAAAAAAAAAAAGGCCCCAAATGACCAAGGGATACACAGAGGGATAAGCAAAAATCAGGATCTCTCTCCTTCTTCTGCACACGTGTATCTCTTTAAATATTTCTGCAACCATTTGCAAGTTGTGCCACTCCCACTACACCACACCTCCCACGGTGCCTGGCCAGGAAAGGCACAGAATAAATGCCTGCTAAGGAAGAGTGAAAGGAATCACTCATTTAGAAAGTGATGGGAGGGACTTCCCTGGTGGCGCAGTGGTTAAGAATCCGCCTGCCAATGCAGGGGACACAGGTTCAATCCCTGGTCTGGGGAGATCCCACATGCCGTGGAGCAACTAAGCCTGTGAGCCACAACTACTGAGCCTGTGCTCTAGAGCACACGAGCCACAACTACCGAGCCTGCGCGCGCTGCAGCTACTGAGCCCACGTGCCGCGACTACCGAAGCCCGCGCGGCTAGAGCCCGTGCTCCGCAACACGAGAAGTCACCACAATGAGAAGCATGCGCACCACAATGAAGAGTAGCCCCCGCTCACCACAACTAGAGAAAGCCTGCGCACAGCAATGAAGACCCAACGCAGCTAAAAAAAGAAAAAGAAAAAAGAAAATGATGGGAGGGACTCTGTACAGGATTTGCTTTCAAATCCAGGGTATGGGGGAATTGCTTAAATTTCAGAGAGGTGAGTGATCATTTTGCTGCGGAAACAGTCTAAGACCCAGTGAGCTACCTGAAGTTCTGGATATAGGTATAATCCTCTTCTTTCTGCATTAGATGTGATTTCACGATTGTATCTCGCAGTCCAAACTTCTGCATGGATAAAATATGAGCCTTGTCTGATACTGTGATAGTGGAGGAGCGAACCATGTCAGTTATTTCAGATTTGGACTTATTCTGTCTAGAAAAACAAAAAAAAAATTTTTATTAAAACAAGTTTTTATCATATTTTGATGAGTCCTCCTTGACAAAGTACATGAATATAAAGCTAGACGTTTCCACACATCAGCATCTGAATTTCAGAAGACTTAAAAAGGCTAAAGTAAAACTTATTTGCTAAAACAACACTATTTCTATGTAGAACAAAGTAAACTTATATGTTGTTGATTGTGTAGTACATTGGTCCAGAGATAATAGGTTTGTAGAATCTCGGACCAGAAGGAGACCTGGAAGATAATCTAATCTGATCCCTTCATTTTTCAAATGAGAAAAACAAGACCAGCATCGTCAATGATTCATGCGGCTGGGTGGTAGCAGAGTGTGAATCAGAACTCGGTTTAAACAGTGCTCTTTCTGGACCCTGGGCCTCACGTAACAAGACTATAGAACTATCTAGATCTTTTGACTTGATAATTCCCCTGGATCTCTAATCCACAGGAATACCTGAAATAAAAAGAAAGGCAATGAAAATTTATATTTTATTATTATTTGTGTAGTTTTCATAGTCATACTAAAAATTATTCAAATGCCAACATTTAAAGTTAAGCAAAATTTGGCATATGTACATAACAGAATCCTAATAAATGCTCAGAAAACTTTTGTTGAAGATTACTTAATGAATTAAGATACATAAAACACTTGAAACAATTTCTGACATTGAATAAATGCCACTAAAGTGCTTAATTTTAGATTGTCATGTACATACTAATTAAAACTATGTAAAATGCATCTATGTATATCAGGAAGGCTCAAAAGTGAATTGAGAATGATAGATTTAGCTACGTTTCAAGTCCAGGGATTGTTCATTACTGTTTAAGTGTGTAATTTAAATACTGACACAAATAAGTTTTTATCTTGACCAGATGATTCCAGCTATGACCAGTAGGGGGCACTGGAGCACACACTAAATACAACCGCATCAGAAAAAAGAAAGGAGTAAATAAAAACGGGGAAAAAGAAGTATCTTCAGAGTCAGGAAACTCCTAAAAGAATGGGAGGGAGAGGGCTTCCCTGGTGGCACAGTGGTTGAGTCCGCCTGCCAATGCAGGGGACACGGGTTTGTGCCCCGGTCCGGGAAGTTCCCACGTGCCGTGGAGCGGCTGGGCCCGTGAGCCATGGCCGCTGAGCCTGCGTGTCCGGAGCCTGTGCTCCGCAACGGGAGAGGCCACAACAGTGAGAGGCCTGCGTACCGCAAAAAAAAAAAAAAAAAAGAATGGGAGGGAGAAATCAAATGTTTCTAATCTACATTTCCACGGTAGGGTTAGACTGCCAGTTTCAAATCCTAGATCTGCCACTTGCTAGCTCTGGATCTTGGGTGAGTTATATAACATCTCTTCTTCACCTGTTTCCTTAGCTGTGAAACAGAAAATAATGGTATCTACCTCTTAGGTTAAAGGAAGATAATCCATGTAAGTGTATGATGCCTGGCACACATAGTAAATGCTCAATAAAAGCCTAACATTTCCTAGGCCAGCGACTGTGGGACAATGGACATCGCGCACAGCAATGGCCTCAGTTCTACAGTCAGGAAAACCTCAGCCCTAAGAGGCATAAGTGAAGGGAGAGCTGCATTACCTTGGGAGCAAGTTTTCTGGTTTATCCTGACCCCAGGAGCTTTGGTCCACAAGCAGACCTTTCCCATCTGGTCTTGACTCATCAAAGGAAGAACCACCTAAGGGGAGGAGGAAGGAATTAAAACATACTTACATATGCTTTACCATACAGACCACAGCTTCTCAAACTGTAGTCTGGGAATGACTGGTGGTTTACATATTGCTTGAAACCATAGGAAAGGCCTAGGCTGATGTCTGGATGAAGCTCCCAGAGAGCAGGATAGAGAGGGGAAAAAAAAGTATTTCATCCAGATGTCTTTACTACTGAAAACATAACTGTCCCAGCTAGCTTGACCCCCTTTTCTTGGAGACGGAGTGCATTATAGAAGGAACAAAAAGCTAAGAAACCTGCAGACCTAAGTTCTATCACCAGCTCTGCTATTTATTAACCTTTTGACTTTGCGCAAACCATCTAGCCTCTCCTGATCTCAGTAACTTGATCTGTCCTGCCTTCCTCTCAGGCTTATTGTAGGGATTGAATAGTTGACACGAGTAAGCACTTTGAAAGCCACGCAACATATTATAAAATATAACGTAGCGATGTTATTACCATTTACTGCAAGTGAGACTTAAATTCCGAGGAGGAAAAAGGCAAGGGTCAGAGAAGTAAAATTGGGAAGGCCCTAAGTGCTTGCCATTGTCAACGCAGCGCCTTGAAAACCAAGGAGCCCAAGGACCTGCAACAAAGAAATATTTGGGGAAAGTTGTTAAATCAAGACAAACTGGAAAAGGAAAATCAATCTGCCAATTTACTGTTTCTTTGCTGCTTAAAAGCCAGATCCCTTGTCAACAGGGAACAGCATGAAGAGGCCACAGAAAGATGCTGCTTCGATCCACAAGGTACAAGGAGCACCAGGGGCATGAAACATCACTAAGGAATTCTGCTCTGAAGACTATTACTAAACATGGATTTGTCAACCATGCATTCACAAGAACGAGAAAAAACAAACAAAACACTGGAGTTGAAAAAGAAAACACAATCATCTGAAACATGAAAATAGCTACATTTCAATGCCTCCAATCAATCAACAAGGGCTTTCAATTTTGCTTCCTAAATTGCCTCTCAAATCAATCAATATACTCCTATCCCCAATATCACTATACTAGCCTAGGGTTACCAACAATTCCCTGGAACTAGTTGAGGGAGACCTCAACTAGTCTCCCTGCTTCCTCTTTCACCCCACCCTCTCTAATCCAATCTCTACACTGTGGCCAGAGAAGTTTTTGAAAAAATGACGACGTGGCTTAAAACCTTTTAAAAGCTCCCCACTGGATAAATCCAAGCCCCTTAATACGGCTGCCAAGCCTCTTCCCAGTCTGGATTCCGCCCACCTCTCCAGACACATCACTCACCACAGCCCCCTACCTCCTTGAATGCCATGCTCCAAGTACACTAAAGTTACCGCAGTTATACAAAGATCCCATCAGGAACCGACTTCCTTCTTCCTCACTCTGCTTTCCATGGCTAACTCCTACCCATCCTGTGGCCAGGAGTCAGCAAACTTTTTCTATAAAGGGCCAGAGGGTAAATGTCCTAAGCTTTGCAGGCCACATAGTCTCTGCGACTACTCAACTCTGCCATTATAGTGTAAAAGCAGCTATAAGCATCAGTGTGCCAATAAAACTGTATGGTCACAGACGTTTACATATTATATAATTTCCACATCACGAAATGTTATTCTCTTTTCATTCTTTTCAAACATTTAAAAAATGCAGAAACTATTCTTAGCTCACGGGCTGTACCAAAGCAGGCAGTAGGCTGGATCTGGCCCAGGGGAAGGTAGTTAGCCAACCCCTGGTATAGGTACATCTTAGAGGCCATTTCTTCTGAGAAGCCTTCTCTGATTCCTCCCAAACTGGTCAGATGCCCTGACACAGATGTTCCCATAGCTCCCTGTACTTCTCCCACAATAGGCTTGATTGCTGTGTGTTGTAACTGTCTCCCCAGTTAGCCAGTAAGCCTACTGAGGACAAGACTGTGCCATAATACTAAACCATCTGATATTAAATCTTATATATATTCATCGGTTTACTGCATGCTATTTCTGCTAAAGTGTAAGCCCCATGAGGTGGGGACTTTGTCATCTTTATGCTATTTCCCAGGGACCTGGAGCAGCACAGGTGCATAGCAGGTACTCAAGGCGTCAAATGCAAGTATCAGGAAACTTAAGTTGAAGTCTAGCTCTACTATCATCTTCCTGTATGACAAGTTACTTCCTTTCTTCGGGTCTTACTTTCTTCATCTATAAAGTAGGTACTTAAAAAATATCTCATAGGGCTTTACAACGTGCAAAGGCAAACTTAGGAATAATGCTTAGGTGTTGTTTCTGCATGTCAGTGCTTTCTGAGGACTCCGTCAGGCCATCTCCTGGGGACAAGTGGTTTGTCCTGTGGACTGGGCTTCCTTCCAGGAGTGGGCAGTGTACTGACTGGAGAAACCACCTTGCTGACCTGCGTCTCGTTGATGCCCCGACCCCATATCTCTCTCTGGACTCCGTCCAGCAAGAACTAGAACATCTTCATTCATGACTTCATGTAAGGAAATGTTAAGGCATGGATGGGGGGATTTCCAGCCACAGGGCAGTCTTCTTGGAATCTCTTCCCTCCTGAATCTGGTACGGAAGCTGGCTGTCAGCAGCTCTTTACCAAGTTTACCATCGCACAGCCCCACAGTCCCCTCTCCGGCCACAGCTTCCTGCCCTTCCTCCTCTTCTGCTTCCCTACTGCCACGCTGCCCTTTTTCCAACCTCAGACCTGCAGTCCCTTGTCACCCAATCGAAGAGGTGACATCAGGGATTTTTTTTCCTTTCTTCCCATGTTCGGTCATCACGTCCTACATATCGTCTCTCCTAAATATTTTTATACCTGAACTTCTCTCCTATCCCTACTGCCATGCCTTAGTTAGGGCCCTTAATATTTCTGGAGAGCACACTCAGTGATTTCCCTGCCACCATTCTCACCCCCTCCAGTGCATACTGACAACCTCTAGAAGGAAACACAAATCTGAGCAGGTCTTTCCTGTGTGTAAAATCCCTTAATAACTTCTAACACGTTTGTAGTAAAACCCAAACCTCTAAGTATTACATACAGGGACCTTTATAATCAGCCCCAGACTACCTCTCCAGGCCCATCTTCCACCCAGCACTCAAACCACTCCTCTCTCGCCCCCAATCCAGTCACATCAAAACCATTTATTTTTTTAAGGGAATTCCCTGGCAGTCCAGTGGTTAGGACTCTGGTTAGGCGCTTTCACTTTCACTGCCAAGGGCACGGTTTCGATCCCTGGTTGGGGAACTAAGATCCCACAAGCCGCGCAGCGACTGCGGCGGGGGGCAACCATTTATCTTTTTAAATGTTGCCTCTTCACCACCACCCCCGCCCCGATGCTGGGCATAGTCTAACCACCCTCAAACCCCCCTGCATGTATCAAACTTCAAACTCACCCTTCAAGACTCAGCTCAGGAGTCATCTCCTTCGAAAAGCCCTCTCTGGCCCTCTCCTTCTACTCTTACCCAGTGCTTACTTCTATCAAGGCATTTATCATAATTGTAACCATGCTTATTTAATTTTATTTGGCCAAGCTGCACAGCATGTGGGATCTTAGTTCCCCAATCAGGGATCAGACCCGCCCCGGCAGTGAGAGCACCGAGTCCTAACCACTGGACCGCCAGGGAATTCCCTGTAACCGTGTTTAACTCTTTTTATCAATCTTTCCTCTTTAGCTAGACCACAGGCTTCTGGGAGCAGGGGCTAATGTTCTTCTTCTGTGGCCCCTGGCTTACGGCAACATGAAATATAGCAGGCAGTCAGTAAACACACACTGAGCAAACAACCTCAGGGCAGCGGTTAAGCTCACAGCCATTTCTGGGTGCTTTCTGATGACCACCTTTCACACCTACAACTGAAACCATTTCTGAGTAAGAGTCTACCTAATAGGGCAACCAGAGCGACAACCGCAACCTTGATCTGGATGTACAGAAGTAGAGAGTGTTCCATTTCTCTTGTGAATTCTGTGCATTGCACTGCACATGTTACAGAACCCAATCCCCTCTCACACGCTGGTTAAATAGATAACACTGACCCTGGAGGCTCTTTCCTTCGCCCAGGCAGCACTATAACCTAATACAGACCCACAATCCCTTATCTGAAACCCTTGAAGCCAAGTGTATTTTGGAATTCAAAATTTGGTACATTTTAGAAAGATAATACATAACCTGTACAGTGTTCTACAGCACCCCAGCAGTCAGAGGCAACATCCAGAAACCAATAACGTTAGGAGTTCCTCAGCGCAACTTATGAGTAGTAACACTTAGTGGGATAAATAAAGCTTATAAATAGTCTCCTGTCAGTTCAAGCAAATCTTACTGCCAAAGTGAGCTTGGGCCAAACTTACAAAAATAATTTATTTTCCACCTTCAGAGCTTTTAGGACTTCAGAAATGCTGACAAGGAATTAAAGGTGGTAGTTAAGAGTGTGGCCTATATGCATCAGAAAGGATTGAAATATGTGTCTATGTACATATAAACCACATGTTTATAAATATATAAATTTAGACAAATACATATACAGATGGGAAAGTCTGGAAACTATACACTGAACGTCAACAGTAGTCATTTCTCGGTGATAGGATTGCTTTTTCTTTTTGCTTATAGGTACTTTCAAAGTTAGCTAAAATAAGATGTATTTGTATATATGTATATATAAATGTACTATAATTATATAAAGATATGTATGTAGTATATATATAAGATATATATATATATATATTATAAAGATATATATATCAATATATACAGGCTTTGGAGTCAGACTTAGATTCCATTTCTGGCCCTACTTACTAGCTGTATGACCCCGAACAAGTTATCTCACTTCTCTAAGCTTCTGCTTCCTGAACTGAACAAAGATAACAGTATCCATCTCCTGTGGCTGCTGTCTTCTTTTCTATGGTTAATCGAGGCCACCCCTCACTGCATGGCTAACAGGTCCTCTAGAAGCCAGACCAGACCTGTTGAAGGCCCAGATCTACAAAACAAAGACAGGAGGCATGGCCTCCATTTCAATGTTTTATAGCCAGGCCTGCCACTGACTTGGGGTCTGGGCTTTTCCAAAAACATGACATCACACAAGGAGAAAAAGCAAATTCACACCAAAATCCAAGTACTCTATTTCTTTTGAGAATTGCCCAAGAGGCAGCAACATTATTTCTTAATTCAATGGCTCCTTCTGTCTCCTCCTCCTGCTCTGCTTCCCCGCTCCAGGTCCCCCAGTTATTTACAGGTACTCCCCGAGATCCAGACCAGTGCTACCCGATCGATGATGGAAATGTTCTACAACTGCACTGCCCAAAACAGTAGCCACTAGCTACACTTGAACAGTTAAAACGTGGCAAGAGTGAATGAGAAACTGAATTTTTTATTTACCTAGAGTAAATTTAAATAGCCACATGTGGCTAGAGGCTACAATACTGGCCAGTGCAGCTCCAGATCTTGTTCTTCTCTAATACAAGAACCATCAGCCATCACAGCCAATTCTAAACAGAGCTATCCAGCTGTGCCTGAGTTCAGGCCCTGCACTGTCCACTGGGTACTTCTACAAGATGCTCTGTGCACGGGTGGCTCCCAGGTAAAGCTGTGCTTTGACTTCTGGGCCTGCCCCTGAGCCCCCCCTGCTGTCACCAGCACCATCATCGCCCTGTCGGCCCGGTTTGCCATCCTGCCCTTCGCTCACCCCTCTCCTTAGGCCCCCAGAGCCAGTCAGCCAACCATCTCTTCGTTCTCAAAGCTGCCTTCCTCCAGGCCATCCTCTCTCCTCACCTGTTACCTCAAGAGCCTCCCAACTAAGAGATCTTCCTGCTTCTCCCTACCCGATTTACCAATTTTGTCTTTGGACTTGGCCAGATTAGACACTGATTTCATCTCTCCCTGCTCTAACACTTTCAGTACTACACCACTACTTGCAGGTGAAGGTCCAAACTGGTTGGACCTTTGCAAACTGGTCCTGCTCTCTCTCACCATCCACCACCCAAAGACAGCCAATTCTAAACAGACAGGTTCCCCATGCACACCGCCCTCACTCTTTCTGGCCCCTCTGCTTCCAAGTCCAGCCTCAATTCCTCCACCCTCCATCACCAAGCCCTCCTCAGCCACACTAAAGCTCAGCGGTCATGTCTCCGAATTCTGGACGCCTTCCTGCCTACATGACTTGTCTGGGACTTTAAGGGAAATTAGAGTGTGTTTGGAAAAGCCCTGTGGCTTTGGAATAAAATGACCTAGATATTTCACTGGCTCCATCCATAACCTCATAGGAAACCTCAAGGAAATTACTTAATTTGTTCAGTCATTTGTAAAATGAGGATAACACCACTGAACTTACACAGAAGCCGAAAGGATAAACAAATGAAATTCTTTTTTTTTTTTTTTTTTTTTGCGTTACGCGGGCCTCTCACTGCTGTGGCCTCTCCCGTTGCGGAGCACAGGCTCTGGACGTGCAGGCTCAGCGGCCATGGCTCATGGGCCCAGCTGCTCCGCGGCATGTGGGATCTTCCCGGACCAGGGCACGAACCCGTATCCCCTGCATCGGCAGGCGGACTCTCAACCACTGCGCCACCAGGGAAGCCCAAATGAAATTCTTAATGGGTCAAGAGCCATGCACAATGCCTGGTACACAGCACCATATGCAGAAACGGTTAGTTCTCTTCCCTCTGCTCTACTTCTCCTCACCCTCACTGCTTTGATAATAATGACTGCCATTTATCAAGTCCCCTCGAATAGCTAGGCTTGTGCTAAGTACTTCACGTGTTATTTCTGATTTCTGGCCCCCTTTTACAAATAAAGCCATTGAGGCCCAGAGCAGGTAGCACACATGCCCAAGGACACAGAGCCAGGCCAGTAAATGGTGCAGCTGGTACTTTCAAAGTTAGCTAAAATAAGATGTATTTGTATATATGTATATATAAATGTACTATAATTATATAAAGATATATATGTAGTATATATATAAGATATATATATATATATTATAAAGATATATATATCAATATATACAGGCTTTGGAGTCAGACTTAGATTCCATTTCTGGCCCTACTTACTAGCTGTATGACCCCGAACAAGTTATCTCACTTCTCTAAGCTTCTGCTTCCTGAACTGAACAAAGATAACAGTATCCATCTCCTGTGGCTGCTGTCTTCTTTTCTATGGTTAATCGAGGCCACCCCTCACTGCATATATGACAAACCCACAGCCAACATCGTCCTCAATGGTGAAAAACTGAAAGCATTTCCGCTAAGATCAGGAACAAGACAAGGTTGTGCACTCTCACCACTCTTATTCAACATAGTTTTGGAAGTTCTAGCCACAGCAATCAGAGAAGAAAAGGAAATAAAAGGAATCCAAATCAGAAAAGAAGAAGTAAAACTGTCACTGTTTGCAGATGACATGATACTATACATAGAGAATCCTAAAGATGCTACCAGAAAACTACTAGAGCTAATCAATGAATTTGGTAAAGTAGCAGGATACAAAATTAATGCACAGAAATCTCTGGCATTCCTATATACTAATGATGAAAAATCTGAAAGTGAAATCAAGAAAACACTCCCATTTACCATTGCAACAAAAAGAATAAAATATCTAGGAATAAACCTACCTAAGGAGACAAAAGACCTGTATGCAGAAAATTATAAGACACTGATGAAAGAAATTAAAGATGATACAAATAGATGGAGAGATATACCACGTTCTTGGATTGGAAGAATCAACATTGTGAAAATGACTCTACTACCCAAAGCAATCTACAGATTCAATGTAATCCCTATCAAACTACCACTGGCATTTTTCACAGAATTAGAACAAAAAATTTCACAATTTGTAGGGAAATACAAAAGACCCCAAATAGCCAAAGTAATCTTGAGAACGAAAAACGGAACTGGAGGAATCAGGCTCCCTGACTTCAGACTATACTACAAAGCTACAGTAATCAAAACAGTATGGTACTGGCACAAAAACAGAAATATAGATCAATGGAACAGGACAGAAAGCCCAGAGATAAACCCACGCACATACAGTCACCTTATCTTTGATAAAGGAGGCAGGAATGTACAGTGGAGAAAGGACAGCCTCTTCAATAAGTGGTGCTGGGAAAACTGGACAGGTACATGTAAAAGTATGAGATTAGATCACTCCCTAACACCATACACAAAAATAAGCTCAAAATGGATTAAAGACCTAAATGTAAGGCCAGAAACTATCAAACTCTTAGAGGAAAACATAGGCAGAACACTCTATGACATAAATCACAGCAAGATCCTTTTTGACCCACTTCCTAGAGAAATGGAAATAAAAACAAAAATAAACAAATGGGACCTAATGAAACTTAATAGCTTTTGCACAGCAAAGGAAACCATAAACAAGACCAAAAGACAACCCTCAGAATGGGAGAAAATATTTGCAAATGAAGCAACTGACAAAGGATTAATCTCCAAACTTTATAAGCAGCTCATGCAGCTCAATAACAAAAAAACAAACGACCCAATCCAAAAATGGGCAGAAGACCTAAATAGACATTTCTCCAAAGAAGATATACAGACTGCCAACAAACACATGAAAGAATGCTCAACATCATTAATCATTAGAGAAATGCAAATCAAAACTACAGTGAGATATCATCTCATACCAGTCAGAATGGCCATCATCAAAAAATCTAGAAACAATAAATGCTGGAGAGGGTGTGGAGAAAAGGGAACCCTCTTGCACTGCTGGTGGGAATGTGAATTGGTACAGCCACTATGGAGAACAGTATGGAGGTTCCTTAAAAATCTACAAAGAGAACTACCATATGACCCAGCAATCCCACTACTGGGCATATACCCTGAGAAAACCATAATTCAAAAAGAGTCATGTACCAAAATGCTCATTGCAGCTCTATTTACAATAGCCTGGAGATGGAAACAACCTAAGTGTCCATCATCAGATGAATGGATAAAGAAGATGTGGCACATGTATACAATGGAATATTACTCAGCCATAAAAAGAAACAAAATTGAGCTATTTGTAATGAGGTGGATAGACCTAGAATCTGTCATACAGAGTGAAGTAAGTCAGAAGGAGAAAGACAAATACCATATGCTAACACATACATATTGAATTTAAGAAAAAAAAATGTCATGAAGAACCTAGGGGTAAGACAGGAATAAAGACACAGACCTACTAGAGAACAGACTTGAGGATATGGGGAGTGGGAAGGGTAAGCTGTGACAAAGCGAGAGAGAGGCATGGACATATATACACTATCAAACGTAAAACAGATAGCTAACGGGAAGCAGCCGCACAGCACAGGGAGATCAGCTAGGTGCTTTGTGACCGCCTGGAGGGGTGGGATAGGGAGGGTGGGAGGGAGGGAGATGCAAAAGGGAAGAGATATGGGAACATATGTATATGTATAACTGATTCACTTTGTTATGAAGCAGAAACTAACACACCATTGTAAAGCAATTATACTCCAATAAAGATGTAAAGAAAAAAAAAAAAAAACACCATGTGAGCAAATTAGCCGGCAGTTCAAATGAGCAGGATTAACGCTTCTCAATGCTGTGTACACACCACCAGGGGGCCGTCCCATGGCCTCTCCAAGACAGGGCAACACATACCAGTAAGAGATTCATTCACTTTACAAGGAGATAAACAGATCCCGATTCAGCTACCCAGAATCCAAGTCAGGCTGCGTTAATGATAACAATGATAGTAATATTACCATGAATAATATTAATAGCAAATACTTAAGGCTTACTGCATGCCGGGCATGGTTTTAACCTCTGTACGTATATTTAATCTTCACAACTCCTCCATGAGGTATGTCGCATTATTATCACCACTTTACAGACTGAGATAAACACAGAGAGGTTAAGTGACCTGCCCAAGAACACACAGCTAATAAATGGTACAGCCAGGATTCAAACCCAGGGAATCTGGGTGAAGAGTCTGTGCTCTTAATCAAAAACTATATTAACTAACAGAAAAATGTGGGGTTCAGAAAGCATTTCTGGCAGAGGAAATAATTTCAGCACAAAGAGACAGCATTATGATGTGCTCAGAAATAAGTAACAAAAAGCAGTATAAATAAGTAGAAATGAAAAGTTTTGTTTGAGGAACATCAGGGGATACAAAAGAAGAGTGCTGGGGTTAGGGCTCAAGCATCAGATTCAAACAGACGACCTGAGTTCTATTCTGTCACTGACCTGGTGAGTGATCACAAGCATGTCACCTCCTCTCACCAAGCCTCATTCTCTCCAACTGAAAAATGGACATCCTCTTACAGAACTTTTGTGCTCAGGTTGAGGCCCACAGACCCACAGTAAGTGCTTAATAAATATTAACTGCTAATGATAATAGTCATAACAGTAACCAATTTTTATTTAAAAATACAATTTTATTTTTTAAATTTATTAGAAATAGATTTTTATTATATGTAAGGCCAAACTGTGAGACTTTGAATGCCACGTGGAGTTTGGATTTGACTCCAAAGGAGAGCTAAGTACATAGCACACATAGGGCAGGGATCTCTTGAGAGAAGCCCATAGCATGGGGCACCCAGCATTAAAAAGAATGGAAAGAGGGCTTCCCTGGTGGCGCAGTGGTTGAGAATCCACCTGCCAATGCAGGGGACACGGGTTCGATCCCTGGTCCGGGAAGATCCCACATGCCGCGGAGCAACTAAGCCCGTGCGCCACAACTGCTGAGCCCGCGTGCCGCAACTACTGAAGCCCGCGCGCCTAGAGCCCGTGCTCCGCAACAAGAGAAGCCACCACAATGAGAAGCCCCCGCTCGCCGCAACTGGAGAAAGCCAGCGCGCAGCAACAAAGACCCAACGCAGCCAAAAATAAATAAATAAATTTATAAAAAAACGAATGGAAACAGCCAATGATTCCTGTTTCAGCCTGGCTACCACCCCAAATAGTTCTGTTACTTTCGTAACTCAAATAACCGGGGGCTTCCCTGGTGGCGCAGTGGTTAAGAATCTGCCTGCCAATGCAGGGGACACAGGTTCAAGCCCTGGTCCGGGAAGATCCCACATGCTGCGGAGCAACTAAGCCTGTGAGCCACAACTACTGAGCCTGTGATCTAGAGCCCGTGAGCCACAACTACTGAGCCCATGCGCCATAACTACTGAAGCCCGTGCACCTAGAGCCTGTGTTTCACAAAAGAGAAGGCACCACAATGAGAAGCCTGCACACCGAAACAAAGAGTAGCCCCCGCTCACCGCAACTAAAAAAGAAAGCCCACGTGCAGCAGCAAAGTCCCAACACAGCCATAAATAAATAAATTTTAAAAATCAAATAACCATGCTTCTTAGTCCCTTCCTTCCTTTCCTCCTTCCCTCCCTCCCTCCCTTTTCTTTCTCTCTTCCTCACTTTCTTTTCATTTTAAACATTTCCCATAATCTCATGGCTTTAAAAAAAAGTACCACAGATTTTAACAATTAACATGGGCAGAGACATCTCTAAAAACACATCCCATGCCCTGCAAACCTGTTAAGCCCTGGACTCAGAATCCAAGTTGTCCCCTGTGCAAATCCAATTTAGGTTAGCAAGGACTAAATATCACTAGTTTAGCTCAAGGAGAAAGACGACGACTGTGCAATTACTTTTCAGCCACAGGCTGCAGTGGTCACAGGCTACTGGAGAGATGACTTTTTCCTCCAGGCTCTCTCTTCACTGGGCCTTCTGTGAACTGTCTGTGGTCTGGTGATAAAGCTGAAAGAGAAGTGGCAAGAGCAAACCAGGAAGGGTTGGGGGTGGAAAGAAGTACAGAGCCCGCTTAAAGAGGAAGGGGGCAGGTGTCCTTCAGGCGACAAAGCACTCGGGCTAGGACATGTATGGGTCTAGAGGGTTCGAAAGACAACAGATTTTTGAGCACCTACTGATGTACGAGGCATTAGGCTGGCATTTGGGGTGGAGAGAGGATGCAAAATACTAAAAGCAGCAAGTTCGAGCCTGTAAAAATGTAGCTGAATGAACAGCCAACAAAGAGATGAAAAAGCAGAGGGTTTTACCCGGAAATAATAAGCAGTCGGGTTTGCAGTAAGAGGAAATGAAGGTGAGCTGGGGAAGATAAGACTCGAGAAGGGGGGCTGAGGCCAGACCACGCAGGACTTGAATGCAGTGCTGAAGAATCTGAACTTTATTCCTCAGGCTACAAGGATTGGCGCAGCATTCAAGTTCACAAAACAAAACAGTAGGGCATGATAAAAGTCGTTCTAAGGCAAGCCCCAAGGGAGGAGGAGACAGGGGAGGAAGACTTGTAAGGACACCCCTGCACTAGTTCAAGTAAGAGGATACCAACGTGAACCATGGGGATTTAATTTTCAAAAAAATTTTTAATTGCAGAAAAAGAATGGACAGAATTTGGTTATTAGACATAGGAGAGGGAAGAGTCAAGGATGACTGAGGTTTTTAGTGATCATATTGACAGAAAAGAAACTGGAGGGAGGGAAGGAGTGAGGAAGAGAATGAACGTAGTAATTTGGAAGAAACCAGCCTAGGAAAGGCCCTGAAGAGGGCAGCCAGTTTCTAAGCTCTTAGAGGTGGGCATTTGCAATTCCTAAATGTGCTTCCCAGAGGAAACCACCCCTAAATTAGCATTCCTTCGGTCCTGTGAGACCTTCTAGAAGGCAAACGTTCACTCCCATTTTACAGACGGAATAGAGGAAAGTCAAGAGACATGTCCAGTATGATACCAAGGTGCAGTAACAAAAATAAATATTAAAGTATCCAGCCACGTAGACATACACTCTGTTCAAATCCTCATCATTCACATTTGGAGCTTTAGTTCACATATGCACCACTTGTAAAATCTACAAGTTTGTTACAGTAGATTTTAAGCCGCAAAGAAAACAAGCGAGCCAGTGAGCTTCTATGTCCCAAAACTGTCTTTCTGCTAATAAATATTGATGTCTCCCTCTTCCTGTACCTTCTGTCCCCGAGGACTTTTCTGTGCAAAGCACCCCTTCTAAGTGAACGTTTGTGGGTCACCTCGCTTGCTCTAGGCTCCCACTGTAGAATTCCACAACAAACTGTTTTCTGAGGGCAAGAAAAGTCTTCAGGGGGTTCTCCTGTTCTAGAAACAAACAAAAGGTTAGATGCGACGAAGAGGGAAACGGAGAAGGGAACAAGAGAAGAAGGAAGAAAAAGGAACACAGTTCTCTTTTGTTTAAAGGAACCAAGTGGGCCAAATTAATTTGCTTAGGAGCCTGCAGAGCTTCCCACAAAGGTGGAGATGACGGGCAAGATTTCCACGTGTAGGATAAACATCTAGGAAAATTCATTTTCTCTGTGCTAAAAGGGTACGTCGGTCACACAGATTTTACTTATTAAGAGACGGGGGAGCAAGGAGACTGACTAACCCAGGGGCTGTTTTTCCGACATTCTCACTGGCTTCTGCCCTGGTAATCTAGGTTACCCTTTATGCTACCCTGAGTTATAAATAGCATTCATTTCCTTTCTCAGGCCAGACAGACTTTAATGCTTTATTTCTTGGGTCCAAGGGAAAAAATACTCATAGCACATCTCATTCTGAATTTGAGTTACTACCAAGCTACCTCGCTTTGAATCAACCATGGAATAAGAAAACCACTTCAAAACATCACAATTTGTTTGTTGTTTCCATGTTGTTAAATTAGCCCAGAAAAGCCCAATGCGACTTCTGAGTAGCTGTTTCCTTTCTAGTACATAGCTCAGAATCCTCCAGAACACAGCTCCAGGTCTTTGCATGTGTCTGGGATGAGGCAGGTGAATATTTTACACAATGACATGGGTGAGTACTGAGCCCGATGAAGGATTCCCCAAGGGATAAGAGCACCTTCAGTTGTTAGAGAGAAACAGGAAGGAATTTCTCCTTATTTCTTTTTAAGGAAAGAAAAAGCTACACCAAGAAGAGCAGTTAAATAAGTGAAGAAGCAGAAAAGCCCCTACTTACAACAGCTACTTGTCTGAGACCCATGCAAGGTCTAGGAGTCTGAAGAGGCCAAGAGAATCAGATAGAACAGCCTGCCACTCGACCAGAAGCTTTACATCTCACTTCAACATAACAACTTAGCTCAAATATCCCGGTTTGAACCTGAAATGACACCAACCCCAATCTAAAACTTCTGCATTTCACTTTTCTGCAATTCCTACCAAGCTTGGCTTGACACTCCTGAATGCAGGAAAGACAAATCAAGGAAAAGAATGGACATTTTTGGAGAGATGCATCCAAGTGAGATCTTTCCTTTCTCTACCAAGACAAAGGCAAGGACTGAAAGCCAGCTTCACTTTGCCCCCCAAATACCTAGGCCTTTGAGGGGCTCTTACCCTTGGCTCACCTCACAAGGTCCCCCCGTCCTGCTGAGCGGACCCCACACTCTCTTACCTCTATGAATCACCAGATCCCTCTCTGTCAGACTGTCAGCTCCTTGCAGAAGCCGTTTCTCCTGACGTGCATCACAAACAGCATTTTAAAGCAGTCTTTGGGTTGGTTCCCTGGGCTATCAGGAAGTGGGAATTTTGATCATATGCATATAGGAAGCATCAAATTCGCTGTTTCCCTTGGGGTTCAGGGACATCCAGAGGAGGCCCAAAGGGTTCCCCCAACCTGTTGTAGAAGATGTGACTCTCCTCTGAGGCCAAAGCAACTCTGGAAACAGAGCTGACCGAAACAGAACTGGGGGCTTGGTGCCATTTCTTACCAATTTTAACATGAGCAACTTAGCATTTAGTAGTGTAACCCCACTTATTGTAGGTATTACGATGGGGACAAATCATTTCAAATTAAAAATGAAACCAAAACCTTGACAGTAACTCCTCACCAGCAAGTGGCTAGTTTAGGATTTTTGAAAGGTCACAGAAGATTCTGAGATCACTTTGCATTTATCACCCAGCAGCAGATAACTGCTTCAGAGCTGCCCCGACTTCTCACAGAAGACCTCCCTCTGCTTAGGAGATGAAGCGCTCCCACAGGCTCTGGCGTGCTGGCTGAGAAAACAGAACCCACCTCTTTCTGCTGCCATCGGGCCTGTCCTCTGCCAACTGTCTGGATGCTGCCCTTTCGAAGGGGCAAGGGGAAGATATGTACTTCATCTTAAGCTCTCTCCTGTCCCAGTACCAGTGGCCAGAATGTCATGGAAACTGATGCAACAGCTCCCTCAAGATCAGCCCTTCAAGTGAGCTAAGCCCACGAGCGATGCAAACTGTCAGCACCATCGTGTGCTGCGACTGCACCTTGCAGAGGCTGCAACGGAAGAAAAGAACGAGCATGGAGGAAGTCCTTTGCTCGCTTAGTTTCCTCCCATTTTACAAACTTGTGCAACGTGCTATTCCCCCAGCCTCTCACAGTTTCCAAGCCTTTTAAGAGCAAGTGGAGCGCCGGCCCACACTTACACGGCTACTTGACAGTTCCCTAGCAAACGGCTGAGAAAAGGGGCACAAGTGGGTACTAGTGGTCATGCCAAAGCTCAGACGTAACAGGAGCTGCATGGGCACACCCAGGAGAAAAAAAATACCAGGGAGCCCCGGGCAGAAAACCTAAGAGCTAGACAGAAAACAGAGGTCTGCAGGTCCTCCCAAAGCACCAGCCTGACCCAAATTTCAGCCCTGGGCCTCTCACTCTCCAGAAGACAACCTCCTGCTCAACAATTGGTCTTTTGTGCTGCACAACGTTATCCACCAAGGGCTGGGTGGAAAAAAAACCTAATCCCCTTCACCTGTAACCTCACTGTGGCCTCCAGGCCCAGGGTGGATACGGCTCTCCTGGACTCCGGGTCTGCGCACAGCCCAATCTCTCACAGGGGCTGAGGACCGACAGGAGAGCCAGGCAGCCCCAGTACACACACCAGTCCTCACCCAAAGGAAGGCTCTGTCATGGGGAGTGCACCTCCACAGACAAACTCGAAGGTCAGGATGGAGAAACTGAGGCTCAGAGAGGGGCAGCCACCCGCCCCAGGTCACACAGCGAAGTCTGGAACGGAGCTTTACTACTACCAAAACCCCGGCCTCGGGATTCCTGAGTACCTCACTGGCCCCCGCCTGCCCTCATCACGCCCGGCTAAGAATAACTAACATCCCCACAGCACCTCAGCCCCAATGTCTCCGCCTCCGTAGGGACAGGACCTTGGTCTTTGCCCCGAGCGTCCGCCAGCCAACCCACAGACCCTGCCCGCCCGAGGGTCTGGCCCGCCACCGCCCCGGAGCCCCAGCCCAGCGTCCCACCGCCCGCCGGACCTGCAGATTCGCGCTCCCGAGAGCCGGCGGCGGCGGACATTTCCCTGCCTGCTTCCTCAAGCTCTTCATCACGCCGCCCGGAGCCCCGCCCCCGTTCCACCCCCAGAGGGGCCCGCCCCCGCGTGCCACCCTCGCCAATCAAAGGCCGGTCTGCTCCATAGCTCCGCCCCCAAAGAGAACGGGCCCGCCCCTGAAGCCTGGCCTCCTCCAATCCCCTTCGCGCCTTCCGAGATCGATACCTGCCTCCGCCAATTCCAGAGCGCCCGGGCCGGGTGCCCTGGGCTGAGTTCCAGCCGCGCGGCGTGGGCGGCTCGGGCTCCGGCTCTTTGCGCCTGTAGCGAGACAGCCACAGAAACTTAGGGTCCAGGGCCGTGGGGTTGAAGCCTGTGAAAGGAAAAAGGAGGGAATACTGAGCCACGGACTTGAAGAGCCGGTTGCACCTCCGCAAGGTTGTCTGTCCGTGAGCAAATCGCTCAGCCTCTCCGGGGAGGCTCCAAGCCTGTTTCCCTGGCGCACAGTGTGGGCCTGAGATTCAAATACAATAATAAACATGAAAACGAAAGTGCTGTACCAAGATAGACAAGCACCACTCCTGCGACCTGGTGGTAACTACGTGCCGAGGTCTATGCTCCTTAATTCTCACAGCTAACTTTAGGAGCAAGGGAACGATTATCCGGTGGCAACTATTATCCCATGGCAACTGAGCTCAGAGAGGTGAAGTCTGAGGTCGCAGAGTGAGTGGCAGAGTGGGAACTCAAATACATGTTAGTACTAGGGAGCGGGTTGGGGGCGTTAACTACCCATAATCTCCATCAGCAACTCGCAAGCCTCCCAAAAATACACACTCTAAGTAAAAGCGGTGTGCCTGCTATGAAACATGCCTTCAAGACCAGTCCTCTGGTTCCCTCTGAACCAGATTGCCACTCCTCCTTCCTAGAAATTCTTGGGTCTTCTCTGCCTCTCACTCAAACCCAGGTCTGCCTGACTCCTAAACACTTGCTGTTTTCTATGCTATCCTGCCTGTTCTCCTTGTAGAACAGCATGAACCTGACCGAACTGAATTGGATTTGCAAGGGCATCATAAATGAAGAGACTTGGGTCGTAGGACTCACTATGGCACTGCCAGACACAGCTTTTAGATTATTTTCAGCAGTTACATGCCATTAATCCATCTGATCCTCACAAAACTCTTGGAGTAGTAAGGCAAGTTCATATTTCCACTGTACAAATAATAAAGCCAAGGCTCATAGAAATAAAATATATTGTTCACATTCACAACTAGGAAGTGGCAGAGCTGGGACCTGAACTGAAATGTCTGGACTCCATGGGCTTTGGAGTTATAACCTGGGGTTCCAAACCTGGTCCTATTAACTTCAATTAATGAATGACCTCGGGTAAGTTACTAAAATGTCAGTTTTCTCTCTTGTCAGTTTACTCATCTGTAAAACAGGATACTCTTTAGTATTGCTCAAAAGACTAAACAGAAAAACATGGTTGTTGTGTGTTGTCTAGCTGTCTAGAAAAATATATGGCACACAGTAGGTACTCAATTAATGTTGGCTAATTCTTTCCTCTAACTGTGATCTTTTGACCAAGTCACTTCCACTCCCTGACCTTTTGTGCTGCACATTACCCACCAAGGACTGGGTGGGGAAAAACTAGTTCCTTTCACCTGTAACCTCATCCTGGACTCTGGTCCTTTTATCTGTAAAATGCAAGGGTTGGGCAGGTGGATTCCCAAGAGTCTGTCAGCTCTGAAAGTCCCCTCTCACCCAGACCCGTCCCGTAGGAAGTCCACATCATGATAGCTGCTCAAAGAAGCTGAGTTAGTGCAGTTTCCCTGCTGGTTACCCCAGGTGTGGACCCCGGAAGGAAGAGCAGGGAAGGGAACCGACAGACAGATACCTAAGCCTAAAAGAGGGGAATCATCCTCAACTACTCCCTCTCTTTCATTCTCACAGCCGGGCACCAAGCTCTGTTCATCCATTCAACAAATATGTGTTAAGTGCCTACTACATGCCAGGCACTGTTGTAACCACAGAGAGTAAAGCTGTGAACACAACCCAAACTCAGTGTTCCCATGGTGCCTTCATTCTCATGGGTTTGATCTCTCCAGTCCATCCTCTCCTCCCCATCCCCATGACTGGGCCCTGGTCCAAGCCTCATTTTTTATGCCTGAACCACTGCAATACATTCCCATTGATCTCCCTGCTCTAGGTTCTCCCCCTCTGCACCAGTTGCCAGAGGAACTTTCCTAAAGTGCAAATCCTGCCTCGTTATTCCTCAGTTTAAAGCTCCATCAGCTCCCCACAAGCTACAGGGCAAAATCCAAGCTCTTTGATGGTTATTTAAAACCCTTCATGCGCTGTCTCTGCTGGCCTGTCCTGGTTCAGCTCATTCCACAGCCTCCTCCCACCCCAATTTCAATCCCACCCAGTGCTCTGCTCTTAACTCCAACTGTCTTTTTTCCCATGTTGGCTGCCTGGGAAAAAACCTCACTCATCCTTCAAGTCTCAGCTTAAACATCACCTCCTACACGAAGTCTTCCCTGAGCAGTGTAGATGGGATGGGTTGGCATGAGCTTAGGATGCATTAGAGCAAAACTCAAGAGCTCAGGCTCCGGAGGAGACTCTCTAATCCTGTCTAATCCTGGCTCTATTATTTACCAGCTGTGTACTCAGGTAAGGCATTTAACCTCCCTGAGCCTCAGTTCCCTCACCTGTAAAATGGACACACTGATAATACCTACCTTGAACGGCTGTGGTAAGAAAAATGAGATAATGTGCTGAAAAGTCCTCAGAACAGTGTCTAACACACAATAAGTCCACAATGAATGTTAGCTAAGGAAATATTTTTCTGAGCTCCTACTATGTGCTGGGCACTTTCACATGTATTACCTCATTTAATTCTCACAATTCCATGAGGAAGATATTCTTTACATATAGAAGTCTACAAACAAGCAAACTCATAGAAAAAGAGATCAGATTTGTGGTTACCAGAGGGAGGGATGAAGTGGGGGAAAAGGGGATTTGGGTGAAGGCAGTCAAAGGTCCAAACTTCCAGTTATAAGATAAATAGGGAGTTCTCTGGTGGCCTAGTGGTTAGGATCCCAGGCTTTCACTGCCGTGGCCTGGGTTCAATCCCTGGTCGGGGAATTGAGATCCCGCAAACCGCATGCTACGCACCCCCCCCCAAAAAAAGAAAAAGAAATAAGTACTAGGGGTGCAACAACATGATACATATATTTAATACTGCTGTGTTATATGAAAGAAGGTTTTTAAGAGTGTAAATCATGAGTTCTCACCACAAGGAAAAAATTTTTTTTTCTATGTCTTTAATTGTATATCCGTATGAGATGATGGATGTTCACTAAACTTATTGTGGAAATCACTTCATGATGTATGTAAGTGAAATCATTATGCTGTACACCTTAAACTTACACAGTGCTGTATGTCAATTAGAGCTCAATAAAACTGGGAGAAAAAAAAAAGCTCTACAAAACCAAGGTTCAGAGAGGTGAGGTGGTTTGCCCAAAGTCACATAGCTAAAGACCAGCAAAGATAGGCTTCAAATGCAAGAGGTTGTATAGCTTCAAAGTCCATTCTCTTTGCTGTTACTACTGTTATTACTTCTCCTACAACTACCAGTAATAATCATAAAACAGGTTATCCTCATTAGTTGAAGGTTTGGAGATAAATTTCCCCTGCTTTATAGAATCAACCCTTTAACTCGGCATTCAAGGCTGTATAATCTTGTTTCCTTTTCCCACATTGCCCAGTTTGCATCAACAGTCAGTACCCTTCCTGCACACCAGGCAAACTAAGTTGGAGCCCCCAGACATTCAGGCTCCATGAGGAGACCACGATAGAAGGGGAGCCCACCCCCGATTCCTGCAGAGCCAGGATGTTAGCTAGAAAGGAAATAAGTGACAGTGTTGGGTAAACAGCTAAGCCCCAGCGCCTGGTGGCTAGAATTTGCATGTTCTCTGGCTGATTCTCTGCTCTGAACAAACTCTCCTTTACCTGCCTGGCTGATCGCCCAGTCTAAACAAATTCTGCCCTAGAGGCCACTAACTTCTCACTGTTAAGTTAAAGCTAGACCATCTTCTCAGCTGTGGTGGGGGACAGAGCAGGGTACAAGGGCAGGAGAGCTCTTATGACAGACTTCCCTTGGTTCTAGCTGTGGTTGTCAGGGAGAGGGAAGGTGGGCCTCTAGAAGCTGCTGACCCTGCTAACTTGTAAAAGATTCTGCATGAGAATCACAACTCACCCCATGCAGCCCTGCCCAGAGCAGGGAGGGCAAAGGGGCCCTGCTGGAGTTAAAACTCAGGTCCAGAAATGGGAAAACAGAAATGCAAACACCATGGCTGGCTGGTGGCCTGGGGGCACGGTGGCCTCGTGCCAGCAGCTTTGAGAGGGCACAGAAACTGTAGAGTGTAAGTCCAAAGGGTGCAAAGTCAACTGGTGGTGGGGAGGTCAGTGCCCAGCCTCCCCTTCCCCCGGGAGCCTGTGGTCTTACCTACCTGGACAGGCCCTGGCGACTTCCTGGAGAAACGTTCTGGTTTGTGAACCAAAGGGGAGCTGGAATACGAGGCTGAGCTCCGCTGTGTCCAGCTGGACGGTGACATCTGAGCCTGCACAGGGGAGGCAGGAAATGAGCCCTTGGCCTCCAGGATGCTTAGGTGCATCTTTAGGCTGGAGCCCCCAGCATGGAACGTCAGCAGCCCAAGCTCCCAAAGCCCCTTTGACCCTTAAGCTGGGGCAGTAAGGGAGCCCTCTGTACCCCCAGCTTCAAATTAACATCACCCTCAGTCTACAAAGGGGGTGGACCTCAGCTCTGAAAATTCAGTAAGCCTCACCGTAGCCTTCTGGACGGAGTCAGAAGAGACCAACTTCTCAACCTGTAGTCTACCCCCGCCCCACCAGTGGAATGAAAAGCACACAGAGGCAGACAGGGGGGCCGTCCGTCAGTCAGTCTCCCTGACTGTGCCAGACACACGCTAGTCACAGGGAACACCACGCTGAAGACATCAGACATGGCCTTGTCTTCAGGGAGCTGGAGTGTGGATGGTGTCTGGCTCATAACGTAACCTCAGCACCCAGCAGGCACATGGCGAGCACCCAAAACATGTGCTGAACTAATGAATGAGTAGGAGCAATGCCGCAGACTGATCAAGAGCGTGGGCTCCAGAGACTGGATTCCGAGTCTGAATCCTTGTCCCACCACTTGCTAAATTACTTAATTTCTCTGGGCTTCCATTACCTCGTCCATAAAATGGGAATGAAAGCAGTGATGACCTCACAGAATTGTGAGGAAAGCACCATGTGATGTGTGTAAAGCTCGTTAGCATAGTGCCTGGCGCGAGGTCATCACTGATTAAATACTCATTTCTATGATTATATTACTACCTCTGCTATTACGACTGCAGCCTAGCAAAGAACACCGACATTAGATAGGCCATTAAAAATAATTAAATCACCGTAGGTGACAGAGAGGTGGTAAGGACGAGACAAAGGAATGTGTATGAGTGAAATACAAACACTTTCGGGATACAAACACTCTCAGGAGTTCAACAAAGGCTTCCCGAGGAAAGTCAGTGTGAACTGAAGCCCTGGAGCATGACTGGCTATGCGAAAAGAGGAGTGAGGGCTTTCGAGAGGAGGAAGTAGCGTGTGCAGGGGCTCCATGGTGAAAACGCGTCACGTTTGAGGTGCTTGGAATGCAGAGGGTTCCAAGTGCAGCAAGCAGGGAAAGGCGTGACTAGAGAGATGACCGGGGCCTGATCCTGCAGGGTCCTGCGTGCCACAGTAGGACGATCAGAAAGTGCTCTTACTTCACACCACTCTTCTCTCTGCAGATTCTGTTCCCCCTGCCCCAACTGGGACTCAGACTGAAAGGACCACTCACCAAGAAAGTAGACTTCACCATCCAGGGACACTGCGGGCAGGGAAACGAAAGGGCCCTTAGTAACTGAGCATCATCCTTCCTCCCAACGCCCCACCCCCAACAAGGGCAGAAATGACCCGGGAGCCCAGAGAAGAGGGATCATCCTGTCCAGCCCCCTGTGGCACCTTCTTCCAGAGCGAAATCCCGAGAGATCGGCACGATCTGGTCCAAGGAGACATCGTCCCCGGTGACGGCCATCCTCCGGTGTGTGTACAGGAAGAGACTGAGGGCAGGAAGCAGAGTGAAGACAGGGGGCCTGTAGTCTAGTCGTCCCTCAGGCCCATCGGGGAAGCCTCGGGGTGCTCGCACTCTCTCCTTGGTTCCTGGGGCTGTGCTCATGCCTCTCTGCTCATGGTGCCCACCAGAGACTGTTGGGTCATCAAAGCTGAACTTGCCTCATTTCTGGGAGCCCCTGCCTTGTTGGTAAAACCCATGTTTGATCTCCCCCTTGTGCGTTCTAGCACTGCAAGTGACAAGAACAGGGCAATCTTAGCCTCCCCACTCCCTCCCTGAACCTCAGCTTTTCCATCTGTAAGGTGAGGGTGGTGGGTTCAAAAATGTCTAAGACTCCTCCTTCCCAGCTCTGAGACCCTGAGGTTCACTTTCTGGCTGTGAGACCGTTGATAAATATTAATTATTCTCTCTCTGCTTCTGTGTAATATGTGGGTATTACTAGCAACATTTATGGAGCCCTTTCTATGTGCTTCACAGCATTTTAAACACTTTACATGTAGTAACTCATTTTAATCTTCAGTCCAGACACATTGAGGTTTGCTCAGGATGACATGGCTCGGAAGTAACAAAGCCTGAATTTGAACCCAAGACAGGCCACAGGGCTCAAGATCTGGAGCAGTATGTTCAACCATCTTCTTGAGAAGTTTTCTCATCAAATTTTGAGGATTATATGAGCTAAGAATACAGAGGGCTTGGCCTATAGTGGTCAAAAACTATTAATTATCAGTATTACAATTATTCTAGAAGCCTCAGACTCTGCCCTAGAGGGCATGAAGTCCAGCTGGAGGGACAGTGGAGAATAATCAAACCCAGGGCCAGAGAGGCAAGGACTGAACCAGTCACTGACGCATGTTCCTGGCCACCACGTTCCGGGCGGTAACGCACGAGTCCCAGGAGGCGGCTCTGCCTGCTCTCTCCCTCACACAGCGCTCCTTGCACCGCCTGCAGCTCAGGGTCAAGGCAAACCAAAAGGGAGCCGGGCCCCAGGCCTCGCCCAACCCAGCCCACCCCACCTGCCCTGCCCTGCCCCGCCCTCACCCACACAGATTCACTCTGTGGTTTCACCTCTCCCACCCTTCCTCATCTGTGAAATGGGGAGAGTAACCCCCAACGTCACAGGGGGTGGGAGGATAACTGAGTATTTAAAGCACCCGGCAGAGAGTCCAGGACTAACTGCTTAGTATGTACAGGTTTCCATCTCCCCCTGAAGGCACAGAGAGAGGGAGGCAAGCAGACAGACACGTAGACACCTGCCATTCCACTTCCCAAGGCCAGGCAGGGCAGGCCCTGGGACTGGGAGCTCGGCACCCGCGGGAAGGATATGATGATGCAGTACTCCCCCTCAGCCAGGGTCTCCTGGATCTCCACAGACTGGTCCATGCTGGCCCCTGCTGAGCAGACACGCCCCGGGGGAGGGCAGATGGGAGCCCCTTAGGTCAACAAGTCACTCAGGAGGTTATGGAGCTGCCTGAGGGAGGGCTGGGGGCAGGGAGGAGGGGCTCTGTGCTGGGAGAAGGCGGAGGAGGCCCCATCCGCTCCCTCCTCCTCCCCCTCCCCCTTCCCCTGAGAATGAGCCTTTTAGTTTCTAGGGATAGGGGCCATCCCCTTGCCCCCGGTGAGAGGTACAATTTGCTGTACCGCCCTTTGTCTTGAAGGGCATCCAGTCGCTTCTAAGTGGGGTCCAGTCTATTTGTTGGACGTGGGGTGCCTTGTCCCATTACTGGAGAGGAGGACAAGTCCTATTGCTCCTGGGATGGGGCTCTGCCTTCCTTTTGGGGGAGCAGTATTAGTCCTGCTGGCACCTCTCTGGGCAGTGTCAGGGGTGTATCTGCACGTATCTCAGGAAGGGAGCTCTCATCCTAAACAAGGACCCCAGTTCTGTCCCTTTTTCCCTGGAGATGGGAAAGTGTCCCGTTACTCCTTGGCCCTCCCCCAGCCCAGCAGGCCCCATTGCGTCAGCCGAAGGCCGAGGGTGTCCGGCTCTGACAGCATCAGGACAGGGGTCCCAGCCCTTAGCTTGCCCAGGCCCTCCTGCCCAGCCCCGCCCTGGTTCCCCTGCTCCGCACCTGCTCCCACACCCCTGCCATCGCCGCCTACCTCCTGAGCTGTCACCGCTGCTGGGTGTGCGGAGCACCGCGGCCCTGGGGCCCAGCCAGAGACTACATTTCCCAGAAGCCCCCACGCCACACGACGGTCAGCCAGTCTGCAAGGCCCAGCCTGCCCACGCCAGTGCGGGGGTGGGGGTCCTCCCTGCCCCCGTTAACTCCTTAGGTCTTGGGCTACCCTGGGCTCCCTATTCCGGAAAGCTTTTCCTGAGTACTTGCCCTCGGCTCACCCTCGGTCCTGGAAGTCGTGGGGCCAGAGCTCCCCTCCCAGGGCCTGGAAGGAAGATGGTCCCTTTAAGGAAAAACAGTTTCATCCTCAACTCCTCTCACTCCAGGCAGGCCAACACTGGCCTCTACTGGAAAGCTTCCTCCCCAGCTAACGACCCCATCCTAGCTTAAAGGAGAACAACGCTGTGAAGAACCACTACACCATTTTCCAGGTGTAGAAACTGAGGCTCAGAGACATTAAGCAATTTGACCAAGGCCTCGCACCTAGCAAAGTGGCAAAATTGGGCCTTAACTGAAAGTGTGACTCCAACTTCTGTGCCATGGACACTGCCACATGCCTCCCTTTCCCCCGCTAAGCCTCAGCGCTGTGTGTGTGAGGTGTGTGTGACAGGAGCACCTGGTCCCGCCTGCCTCATGGGGCTGTTTGGGGGTAAAGGATGAGAATGCACATTGTAGAGGGTGTGATCCTGTTCGTATGCAGTACTGTGCTGAGGCTCTATCCTCTCCCCTTCTCAGGGAGGAAGGAGTTCAGGGGAGGGGGCCACTCAGCTCTCAGGACAGCCTGAGGCTGTACTTTGCTGTTCTCCGGCCCCTTCCCCCAATTCACTGGCCACAGGCACCTGGGCAAGGTCTTCCTCCTTTGGGGCCTCGATTTCCCACCTAAGATAAGCAGGCTGCTCCAGATGGACAAAAAGGGCCAGCTCAGATCAGGGAGTCCAGGGCCCGTCTCTTCCAGCCTATCGGCCATTTCACTAAGCTGTAAGCTCCCTGAGGACAGGCTGTATCTTTTCCTCATCACCCCAGGGTAGTTTCTGGGACACAGTTGACCCTCAGAACATGTTTATTGAATTAGTGAATTATCTTGATGAATACTCTTTCTCTCAAGCTTTGACCCAAACTAAAGGGTAAGTGCAGGGGAAAGAGTGAGCATGTGACTTCTAAGCCATCCTCACTCCTTTTTCCCTAAGCTTGGAGTTGCTGCCTTAGTGACCAGTTCAAGTTTGTATACGCAAACCTCTTCCAGAAACAGACATCACCTTCTTCCCAATCTTCTTTTCCTGGCAATACCCACAGCATAAATGGAGCTCAAGTTCATTTGAATTTGGTTTCAAAGCTGTGTGGGGGATGAGGAGAAAGGGGATTGATTTAGACCCTTAGAGATAAAGGGGGTGGTGGTCATTGCAGGAAAGCAGGGGAACCCCAATTCCAGCCCCCCTCTTTGTGTCAAAGTCTGGGGAGGATCTGGGAAAAGTAGACGGGACCGGGCATTTTTATAGATGAAGAAACTGTCCCTGCAGGACTTTGGGGTCCTCCTACTTGATGGGGGTCAGACAGGAGACTGTTCTGTTTTTCCAGACAAATCCCAGCCTCTCCTTGGGAATGGGGCTAAGGCCCTGCCCCCTTGGAGAGCATCATGTTCAGGCCTAGGCCCTGGGAGCCTCTAGCACAGAGCTGTGGACTTGATAAATCCCTTTCACTAAAGACACAGCTACAAGGACTTCCCTGGTGGCACAACGGTTAAGAATCCGCCTGCCAATGCAGGGGACATGGGTTAGAGCCCTGGTCTGGGAAGATCCCACATGCCGCAGAGCAACTAAGCCCGTGCGCCACAACTAGTGAGCCTGCGCTCTAGAGCCCGCGAGCCACAACTACTGAAGCCCACGTGCCTAGAGCCCGTGCTCCGCAACAAGAGAAGCCACTGCAATGAGAAGCCCGCGCACCGCAACGAAGAGTATCCCCCGCTCGCCACAACTAGAGAAAAGCCCACGCACAGCAACGAAGACCCAATGCAGCCAAAAATAAATAAATTAAAATAAATAAATGTATTTTTTTAAATTAAAAAAAAAAGATGCAGCTACCGGAATCAGAGCTGGGGGTGGGCCTGGGGACTTGCAGGGCCTATGGGACCTTCCTGCCTGCCGCTCCCTGACTGCTGAGCGAAGGAACAGCAGCAGAGCGCCAGCCAGGGTCTAGGGCAGGGGGCTCCTTGTGGCCCCTGGTGCGGCCCCGTTGAAGTGGAGGTTCTCATCCAGCTGGAGGCAGCTGCCTGAGGCCGAGGCTTGGCAGCACTCCTGGTAGCAGGGCTGAGCCACAGCCCTGTGACACCTGGGCGTCCCTGTCACGCAGGCCTGGCTGCGCCCTGCAGTGTAGCCTCAGCTGGACCGTTTCAGCTGCAAGAAGAGATGAGACCGTTCATCCTCCCCTTGCCTTCGTCCCCCATTCACAGAGACAAAAAATGTTAAGTTGGGTTGTGGGCTGAGCTGAACTTCCTTGGACCCCTCTCTCCACCCCCATGAGGCCAGCCAGCCTGTCCCCAGAGAACATACAGGGTGATCAGAAACAAGGGGGCATGTCACAGAGACTTGGAAGATTCCAGCCGCTGCCCTGGATTTCAGCATAATGTGGAGCTCAGAGGGTCGAGCAGCCTGGCCCTCAGCAGGTCTAGCTCCAGCCCGATTCGGCTGCTGACCCATTAGTCGAGCGGGGGAGAAGAGAGGCCTGCAGTTCTGAGGGAGGGCAGCACCCAACCTTGGAGCACTGCAGGGGCCCACCTCACCGAAGTCCAAGCCCTCGGGGCACTCGGCCACAGCTTTCTGCCTTGGCAGGAGATTTTCCCCTTGAAGAGAGAGTGAAGGGAAGGGTAAGGGGTGTGGAGCCCTGTGAGCTCCAGACGGAGGGGGGGCTGGAGCCCCATCCTGCCTGTCCCACTGGCCCCAGCCACAGCCACCCCTCGCTGTCCATTCCTGCTTCCACTTCCCAGAGCAGGCAGATGTGGACAGACACTCACGTTTCTCTTGGGGGCTGGCAGGGTGGTGGTCACCAGTGGTGGAGTGGGAAGTGTCTTTTCCTCTGGGATGGTCAGGTGGCCTAGGCCTGGGAGCAGAGCAGAGCTGTCTGGGGAAGGGCTATGACACGTCTGCTGGGGGACAATTCCTCTGCAAAGCCCCAGGCCGCCCCCCAGGGGAGGGCATCTTGTGTGTGGACTTCACAACCTGAAACTCTCCCATCTCTGCCACCTGGAGACGCACAGGAACTTGCTCTGGCTTCCTTGGAGCTTGTGGGGAGGAGAGCACTGGCCCAGCTGGGCGGGGAAAGGTGGCGAGTCGGAAGGGGAAAAGCCAGAAGGGGTGGGGCACTGAGGAGGAGGGTAGACCTCAAAGCTAAGGGTCAGCCCGACAAGGTTTAGAGGTTGGGGTGTTGATAGAGGCTGGGGAGGTTGGGGAAAACAGCTCCGGTGTTGGGGGCCTGTCAGAGGGTGGGCTCAGAGCTGGGCGCTAGTGGGTGGGCAAGGCTCAGGGCTGGGGACAGGTGGGGCGGGGCTCAGAACTTATGGGGCCAATGGGAGGAAGAGTCAGAGTGGAGGGCAATGGAGGAGGGGCTTGGAGTTGGAGGACCACGGAGGAGGGGTTCAGAGCTGCAGGCTAGGGGGATTGTCTCACCCGAGGCCGACTGGTTGAGCTCCAGGCAGAGTGGGCCGCCACTGCAGCACTGCAGAGAGCCGGGTCCGGGGCTAGAGGCCTGCAGGTAAGGGCTGGGGCTGCTTTCATTTCTCCCCTCACAACTGAGGCCGCACCAGGCCATACAGTGGGAAGCGTTGTGTTGGATCAGCTGGGTAAAGAGAGTGCCTGCGAGTCCCGGGGGATGGGGGGTGGCCAGCCAGTCCTGGGCCATATCTCAACTCTCAGGGCAACCCAAACACCGACTCCTCTCTCTTCCGCTTCAGCACCTCCCTCCCAGCACCTTACTGGAGGTACCTGAATGTCACACCCCTTCCAACCCTGCAGCAGCCCCTCCTGGCAGCACCCTGCCTGGTCCCCCACAGCAGCCCTACCCCTGCACTCGCAGTAGCTCTCCCCTGCGCTGCACTCTGCTCTTTGGTTGAAAGGCTCTGCTTCCCGGTTTGCACACCTCTCCATAGCAGTGGAAGCTATGGAACATCTGTGGGAGGGTTTGAACGCTGTGGCCCTCTTCCCATGGGTGAAGGCATCCAGGAGGCTCTCTCCTCCTTCACAGACTGCTTTGCCGCTTACCTGGACAGGAGCGGGGGTCAGCTGGCTTCTCACCAGGTTCTGGGCTACCAGTAGGACCTGCAGGAGGACTGGTAGGAGGAGAAGGAGAGAGGAGACCACTGCAGGAAGTAACCAGCTCAAGAGTCAAGGTTAAGGAAAGGTCATGCAGTGGTTAAGTAGAAGGGGCCATGACACAGGTGAAAAGAAGGCATAGCCTCAGGGCCCAGGAGCGGTCACAGGTTAGGTTTGGTCACCTGGGCCAGGAAAGGCTGGGGTCCCTGGGCTTAGGACAGCTACCTCTGAGCAAAGCAGCCTGATGGCTACTACCGGTCACAGACATCTTCTGAGAGGTAGGCCAGGAGCCCGAGAGAGTGAGGGACTGGTCCTGGGCAGCCCAGGGGAGGGCTGCAAACAGAGATTCCCATTACTACACTATGCAAAGGAGTAAACTAAGGCTGGGAGCAGGGGGGTCAACTTGTATGGAATAAGGGGTCCCAGGGGCTGGGCTTTTGCTTCCCGCAAGTCATACTTTCAGAGTGACATTGAGGCCGGCACAAAGGGGCCTGCAGCCTGGTAACGGCCCCTTTGAGAGTAAATGTTGTTGTTGGCATGGCAACAGCAGCATCCCAGGCCCGAGGGGAGACAGAGCTGGAGCAGGTGCAGTGACAGGAAATAGACATCCGGTGCCTCTGATGTGGCCTCATTTGCCTCTGACATCAGGAGGTGCTGGGGGCGGGGAGTGGCCGGTGATGGGCTTCCTCAGAACCCAGGGCAGGGAAATGCTGGGTCACAGAGAGGGTCAGAAGTCAGGGCTCCCCTTGTCCAGATTCTTCAGGGTTCAGACCCAACCCTGTTTCTAAATCAGAGGTGAGCTAAGGGCAGGAGGTACCTCTCAGACCCTGGATAGCTGGATGCCAGCTCTGGTTCCCCCAGGACGAAGGGATCAGATCTGTAAGGGTCTGCTAAGCCCAGGTTCAAGTTTTTCCATGCGAGGCAGAAAACTGCGGGAGATGGGAGAGCGGGACCTTATTCCCATCTTTCCGCCCAACCCTGGGAGGCTGAGCACAACCCAGCCCCCAGATTTCCCAGGGCTAACAGGGCATGTTTCCCTGCCATCAAGGGTTGGCCCTCCATCAGCACTTGGATCTCACAGGTGATGGCTGCCAGGGTGATGTGATACAGAGGAGAGCCTGGACCCTGTCTGGGCTGGGCCCCTTCTGGCCATGGTCTTTAATGCATGAGTGGGGCTGTGCTCAGAATCCTGGGTGCAGAGGTGAGGCTGGGTAGGACCCCTTGGCAATAGGGGCCACCTCTCTCTCCACCCTCACCCCTCCTTACTACCAGGAGCCTCAGCCCCTCCACTGCTCCCTCCCCTCCAACGCTACACTCAAGAAGTGCTCTCATCCAGTTAACACCTCTCAAGGGGACTTCAGTCTCCAAAGGCAAATAGGTCAAGAGGGGGGCCAAAGGTTCTCCCCAGCCCCTGTGTCCTTGTGAAAGGAAGGACCCAAGCCTCCCACACAGCCCCTTTCCCGCTTCCTGGCTGGGACAGCTGAGGCTGGAGGGACAGCTCAGGAGTGTGAGGGAAGCAGACAATCAGTCAAATCAGAAAGCCGGGCGAAGCTTAGACGGTTACTTGGTATCTGTGCTAGTTCTGGCTCCTTGCCCATCTACTTTAGTCTGTGCATGTCTCCATAAATAGAACATTCCCAGTATTCCCTGAGCCCCACCCCGTCCCAGCTGTAGACCTACCTGCGCACCCGAAGGTGTGGAGGGCAACCAGCGTGTGTGCCTGAGTCAGGGAGGCTGCAAGCGCAGCCCCTGGAAGCTGGCGGCTGCCCCTCCTCCCCTCCAGTCATCTGTTAGCTCTGGTAGTTCCCTCTGACGCTGCTGCCACCGGGGACACAGGCACAAGAAGGAAGCACAGCTGATGTCCAGACTGAAGCCACAGGGAGAAAATAAAGTCAACTGGCAGATAGAAGGACCCCACTGGAACGTGTCTTATCTGTGTAGATGAGAAACCCAGCAGGTGGAGCAGGCTCTCAGAAGAGAAGAGAGGGATGGGAGGCCAGGGTCCTCCCAGGGCCCACCTGCAACGGGAGAACTCTGTCTGTCTGATAGTGGAAAGGGGAGTGGGTGGGGAGAGGTCACAGGCCCATTCCTCCCAAGAGAACTCAGAGGCGAGGCTGCCAGCAGGGCAGGATGGAAGGATGAAGGGAGAGGTAGTTATCATCCCAAGGATAAAAAAATGTAAAAACAATGCAGAGGGAAGACAAAAACCTCACCTTTGTCTGACGCTCACTTCCCAACACATGGGTTACTTTTAGGGTGCTCCCTTTGTAGAGCCTTCCAGCACAAGCTGACCCAGCGAGGGGAACAGAAGGGAAGTGGAGGAAAGGGATGACAGTTGAGGCTGGACACAGATTTACTGGCTTTCCTCTCAGAGGTAGGGAGAGAGGAGACTCCCGCTTCTGGGAGGTTCATCCCAAGATCAGCCTCTGGGTTCAGCAGGGCCAATCTGGGGTTCAAGCCCAGATTCCTGCCTGGGCTGGGAGGGGCAGGCAGAGTCCTGCAGTTGCTCTGATGGAGCAGCTTTCCTCCTTGAAAAGTGAGCTGAATCATCTGTTCCTGGCAGGCAGTGCCCTGGCAGAGGTTCAGACGCCAGGTCTAAAGGAGAGATTCTCATAAGACTCAGGAACCAAGGATGCACTTCTGGGGATTCATGAGCCCCTGAAATTGTGTGCAAGAATGTATATGCAGGGACTTCCCTGGCAGTCCAGTGGTTAACACTCCCCGCTTCCACCGCAGTGGGTGCAAGTTTGATCCCCGGTGGGGAAACTAAGATCCCGCATGCCATGCAGCACTGCCAAAAAAAAAATATATGCAAGCATACTTTTCTAAGGAGAAAGTCCACAGTTATCTTTGTATTTCCAAAGGAATCTATGATCCTTAAAAAAGATTAAGAACTACTGACCTAAACCCAGGAAGAGCACCACTCCGCTCTCCGTAGCCTAGTCAGGGGGCTCAGCTGTAATCCTGTTCTTCTTATAGCAGACCCCCGAAGGCCAGACTTCAGGGAGCCACCTCTGGGGAGAATCACTGCTTATTTATTTATTTTAAAATATTTATTTATTTATATAAATTATTTTGGCTGTGCCGGGTCTTAGTTGCGGCATGCGGACTTCTTGCGGCATGTGGGATCTAGTTCCTGGACCAGGGATCAAACCCGGGCCCCCTGCCTTGGGAGCGGGGAGTCTTACCCGCTGGACCACCAGGGAAGTGCCGAGAACCACTTCTGACTGATGCAAGTTTGCAGGCACCTCCAGAGTAACTCTGTGCCCCTCAGGGCTGGGTGGAGCTGGCCACACAACTCTTCCAGCTGGCCCAGGTGTTACTGCACCTCCTTACCTCTGGGTCTGCTCCCACCATCTCACATCCACTTAATTCTCAAGATTTGCAAACCTAGCTGTGCCTGGCACGTGGAAGGCACTAAAAAATATTTGGATGAATGTAACAAATGAACAAAAGGAGTCTCCGCCCCCGCAAGGGGCTTGTTTCCTCCCAGGCACCTCTGGCTCAGTTCACAGGATGACTAGTTATCTGGGCAAGGATGATGGCAGGACTCCACAGAACCTGGTCCCACCGCCCCTCCACACTGTAAAGAAAAAAAATGGGCTCTTGGAACGCTCCATTGATTGACCTTGCCGTCCCAGGTACCCACTCCTGAAGAGGGGGCTCAGAGGAATGTGACGGTGGGAAAGCATCAGGTGTGTCCCTGGGGAGGCCTGATGCTGCTACTGCCCCAGCTGGAAGCCTGGAGAGACATCCCCTCCCATGTTTACCATTTCCCAGGCTTTGACTCTCTTCTCAAATGGCAATGTCTCCTTGCACTTTGGGCCTATTTTCAGTTATCAATGTTTTTAGTTGGCTCAATTAGGTTTTATTATCCATTCGCTCTGCTTTAGAAACTCAGGCTCTGGCGAGGTTGTCCAACTGGGATTTTAAGCAACTGGAGGAGCCAAAGTACAAATGAACATGTGAGGAGTCGCCCAAGGGATGGGTTGAACCAGTAAGGAAAATCCCAACCTGGTGGTGAAACCCTACTCATGGAGAGAACTAGGGCAATAGATGAGTGTGAGGGAAAGGCCAGCTCTGGAGCTGGGATCTTTCCAAGCAGACGTATAAGTAGATATATTACAAACAAACTGAAGGTCTGGGTGCTGAGGGGCAAAGGGGCCCTCTGGGGAATCCTGTTCTGGACCCGGCCCTGGCCTTCAGATGACTGTGCCCTGGGCAGATCAGGGCCCCCTGGCTCCCCTAGTTCTTTCCCTTTGGGATCTGAATCCCTCAGATTCAGATCCTGAGGCAGCTGTTCAACTCCACCCAAATCTTGGCTATCTGGGCTTGGAGAACACAAGAATATTAGCCACTTCTCAGTCAAGTAAGGATCCCATGGAAGACAAAGGTAGACCGAAGCCTCTTGTTCTGAAGTAGCAAGCAGGTGAAGTCAGTGCTGGTCTTAGTTTCACTGTGTGCCAGGCTGCTGAGGCTTAGAGAAGGGGCGGGGCAGCAGGCCCATTCCAAGACAGCCCAAGTCCTTCCTTTATGCAAATAAAAAGGCAACCTTGGTGCCACAACTTTGTCCTTAGCAGAGGTCCTGGCTCACCCTCCCCATCTTTCCCTAGTACAGTATGCGCACGAATGGCTGACTCAACTAAGGGCAGGGCTTATCCTGGGGTGATGCTCATTTGGAGAAGTGGCAGCAAATGGGGGTGGGGAATGAGGCTAAGTCAGAATTACCCAGCATAATATATGTAACATAACAGGCGCTCATTAAACTTCAGTTGCTGCTGAAGTTCGTGAGAAAGAGGTAGGGAGGTGTTAAGAACTAGAGGACTGAATTAGTACATAATCCCGGGCTTCAGAACAAGACACGTTCAGAACAAGGGCTGGTTTTATTTTCCAACAGAATCTTTTTTAATATAAAACAAAGATAAAACACACCTCAACCCTGCAATATGCCAGCATGCCTTGCTTCTACAAGATGCATGCTAGTCCGTAAGACTAAGTAGCAAAGAGTCTTTAGGAGCATTTGGCTGGGAGAAATAGAAAAAGCAGATCTTAAGGAAGACTGGGCTAGCCCCACAGCTGAGAAACATCCCTGAACACTAGAGCAGTCCTTGTCTTTTCAGATCCTCGTACGTCTTCTTATTCACAACGTTCCCACTGGAGTCTTCATACTCTTCCTAAAAGGGAAGAGGAACACCATTAGCTACACCTCCTGGGAGAAATGTTTGGAGCCAACCTCTGGATACCTGAGCTCACCCTGGCCTGATTCCATGCCATTCGTCTAAGACAGCCTTTCTCAACTGGGGTTCTGCTCTATTGCTCACAGCACCTATTAGACATCTAGGATGGTACCAATTATGACCGATCCTTGTGGCTATCTGAGAAAATAGTTCATTCAAATCACTGTGTTTAAGATGAGGAACCCTGGTTGAGAAAGGCTCACTTAAGACATGGTTTTCAAATGGTTCCCAAGAATCCTAGGTTTCTGCCTAAGAGACCACTACAGGGGATGAAAGGCCAAGAAGGCTGAGCTTCTCCACATCCAGAGCAGTTCTGCTTTTTTCTATTTTATTTATCGGAGTTCTACATTACTGTCTGAAAAAGGCTTTGCTGCTAAAAAAAAGGGACACTGAAAACCACTGACCTAAAAGAGAAGCAGCAGCTACCGTACCTCACATACACATCATTCCTCATCTCTGAAATCTGTTCAGGATGACTATCTCAAGACCAACAAGGATAGCTCCCCACCACATGAGAAGATCTTATCAGATGCTCTCCTCAAAGGATATCTAACGTACGACATGGAGTCTCAACTTCTTAGCTTATGAATCCTCACGGCAGGACAAGACACAGGGCACTCCTGCTTGCCACTTCAAAACTTCAGTGGGAGAATATAACCTGTCTTAAGACACAGATTTAAAGTCTGACACATTTAATTTAATATCACAGATGAATTAGGCTTACAAGTTAAGAGCCAATTATAGATATTGTCACATTACACTTGCTACTGCAGTGAACCAGGGACCATCTCTTACCTCCCTTCTACATGGTGAGGGAGCTCTATCACTTGATGCTATCCCTGATGCTACGTGAGCACTCACCTCAGTGTCAGGCTGCCACCGTTCCGATGCCTTCTGCAGTTTCAGCTTGGCCCACACTGCAGGACGAGAAATGATCAGCAATCAGATTCCACTGAGTATCTACTGGGTACAAGGTGTTACAACACATTCCTCATTAGGATCCCCCTGAGTGCCTGCCCTTGAGACTTCTACCTGCCCCAAACTGGAATTTTGGTTCTGGATCGCCTGTGGACAAACCCCTTTCATTGCAAAATTTACCATAATGTTTCTTTGCTGTAAAATAAAAGTTGGATCAAATCTAACCCAAGACCTCTTAGAATTGAGAACTGATACTCTCAAAGGAAAAAGATAATGTGGTACAACATATAGGAACTATTGGAAAAAGTGAGCTTACTGTATTAAAGTTCATAGTAGAAGGGATTGAGAACACTAGACTTCGCCAAATATGTCTGTTTAAAGTCTGCTGCATAAGCTCTATTTACAGTAGCCAGGACACGGAAGCAACCTAAGTGCCCATCATCGGATGCATGGATAAAGAAGATGTGGCACATATATACAGTGGAGTATTACTCAGCCATAAAAAGAAACGAAATTGAGCTATTTGTAGTGAGGTGGATGGACCTAGAGTCTGTCATACAGAGTGAAGTAAGTCAGAAAGAGAAAAACAAATACTGTATGATAACACATATATATGGAATTTAAGAAGAAAAAAAAATGTCATGAAGAACCCAGGGGTAAGACAGGAATAAAGACACAGACCTACTGGAGAACGGACTTGAGGATATGGGGAGGGGGAAGGGTGAGCTGTGACAGGGCGAGAGAGAGGCATGGACATATACACACTAACAAACGTAGTAAGGTAGATAGCTAGTGGGAAGCAGCTGCATGGCACCGGGATATGGCTTGGTGCTTTGTAACCGCCTGGAGGGGTGGGATAGGGAGGGTGGGAGGGCGGGAGACGCAAGAGGGAAGAGATATGGGAACATATGTATATGTGTAACTGATTCACTTTGTTATAAAGCAGAAACTAACACACCATTGTAAAGCAATTATACCCCAACAAAGATGTTAAATAAAATAAAATAAAATAAAAATAATAATAAAGTCTGCTGCACATATTTCAAAAACTTCAGAGGAAAAAAAAAAAGTGAAATATCATGGCCAAAGAGTCTGAAAGATAAGATGGTTCAACAAACACTGAAGACATTAAAATGAGAATTCTGACAGTTCAATAACTAATTATTCCAAAGATCACGAAAAGGGGAAGACATCTACAGACACCACCCTAGCTTCAGAGGGAGGGGATCAAACACGTACAAAGACAGGACAGATAACAAAACTAGGGAAAGAACAACTTAAACCTGTAAGAATGGTGTCAGGAAGGTGCACCCTTAGAACAAAGAGCTATGTGGAGCAGATGGACAGGTCTGCTGCTACAGAGATAAGATGATAAAATATTAACAGATTATATCCTTTCACATTTCCCATCAAGTAGAACAATCTCTAAACTTGACCACACTTTAAAAAAAAAATTTTTTTGGCCATACCGCATGGCATGCGGGATCTTAGTTCCCGGGATAGAACCCATACCCTCCGCATTGGAAGGCGGAGTCTTAATGACCAGGATGACTAGGGAATAAACTTGACATGATTAGAAGGTATATCCTATAGAGGAAGCTGAAGTCTAAGATGGGTGAAGAAATAGTAAATGGGACAACATGTAAGAACGTGCTTAGCTCTGTGCCTGGTGTACAGGCGCTCAACTAATCATCTTTTCCTTCCTTGCTAATTGCCTTAAATTAGCTGAAGTCTTCAGGCCCAGAAAATATGCACATTACAAATGAATGGAGAATTTACCAGGTGCCAGGGCAGGGCCTTATCATATTCTTTGTCCAGGCCATTCAGGAATCCAACCCAGAGTGGTTCGAAAATACCAGATATCAGAAAGGCTGTCATGATTTTCTTCTCTTTTCTTTTTTTTTTTTTAAGACAGAGTGTGGGCCATCTCAGAAGGTGGGAGGCCCCGAAATATAGGGTGGTTAGTTTTTTTAAAAAATAAATTTATTTATTTTATTTATTTATTTTTGGCTGTGTTGGGTCTTTATTGCTGTGCGCAGGCTTTCTCTAGTTGAGGCAAGCGGGGGCTACTCTTCGTTGCAGTGCGCGGGCTCCTCATTGCGGTGGCTTCTCTCATTGTGGAGCACGGGCTCTAGGCACGCGGGCTCAGTAGTTGTGGCTCATGGGCTCTAGAGCGCAGGCTCAGTAGTTGTGGCACACGGGTTTAGTTGCTCCGCAGCATGTGGGATCTTCCCGGACCAGGGATCGAACCTGTGTCCCCTGCATTGGCAGGCGGATTCTCAACCACTGTGCCACCAAGGGAAGCCCCTGTCATTATTTTCTCAAAGAAAAAAGTGGATGTAGGAAACTGGAGCAGTGAGGGAGATGTTACTCTTCAGAGGAATCTGAAAACAGAAAAAAATGGAACCACCTCTGGGCGCCAGCGTGGGTTCACTAAGAATAAGTGAGGCAAATTAATTTGAATTTCCTATTTTTGATGGGATAGTGCCGACCTGATAAAAGGTATAGACACAGGATATCATGATTTTAGCAAAGCGATTGCTCTCACAGGCAATGTCCCTAGAGTTCATGAAAACATTGTAACTCTCATGATACTGCCATAAACAAGATGGTGTATTTGAACCTGATGCTATTAGTTTATTAGTTTAGTAGACTTATACCTAGTGAATATTGGTCAATTGTGACCAACCACCTAAATGGGGAATCTCTGGTGGCAATTCCATAGGGCTCTTTCTTAGCTGTCTTTTGTTCACCTTAAAAAAAATCATAAGTCTGGAACGATGGAATGATTAAAATAATAAATTTATAAGTGAAATCCTTCATTTAAGTAAAAAAAACAAAAAACAAAAAACCTACTGTAACTTAAATGACAGTACTGAATCTCTCCCTCCTGGCTAAAAGCGCCAAAAGGAAAACTTCAACAGAATGATCTAAAACAAAGACAAGCAAATCCAGTGTGACAGCTGTGTCAACGGTTACTTCCTTGCCCACTCCCATTAGGGAACACATCTTCCCAAGGTGTTCTGGAAGGAGCAGTCCTGGTCTAACAAGTAGCTATTTTTGCTGCCAGCTACTGAAAAGACAGCTAGCTGACTGGACTACAGATGTCACCTGACCCAGCTGCACCTACCTATTGTCTTTCCCAGATATTAGAAATTGGGACACTGAGAGACTGAGCTGGATGATGGCAGGCTCTGAAAACTGAAAAAGGTCATACAGGGCAAGGGCTAGAGTTGTCTTCACTGTGAGCTAAGGCTTAAAGAGAAGACACAAGGAAGTGGAGAAGGCATACATGTAGAGGGAAGCATAGCTGGATAAGCATATACTTGCTAACATGATGGAGGGCATGGAGTTAGGTTTTAATTGGTTCTCTTCCTCATAACCAAAAATCCTTAAGATGTCTAGTTTTGATGCTTTCAAAAAACCCCAAACCCAAAAACCACACACAAAATCCAGGTTTAATAAAAAATAACTATTCCACCGATAGGAAAAGAAGAAAAATTGCAGAAACTCTACAGAATAGAATTAACTTTGATTTCATAATTGATTGGTGCCTACTATTAGTGAGACACCTGAGATAAAGTCTGTCATGATCTTGTGGGAGTCAAGATATATAAAACCATCTATCTGTTACTGAAAGTCCTAAAGGAAGACAGAGAGTTAATCTAATATACTTAAAGGGAGGAATAATCCCTGGGAAAAGAAAGGGAGGGGGAAGGTGATGATAAATTTGTAATAAACCTATAAATGATCTATTGGGGGGGGATGAAAAGAGAAAGTGATATTGAGGTAGAAGTGAAACTACAAATGCTATGTAGAGAACCTACAAATATTAGAACCTACAAATATTCAAGGGAAGTCATGATGGGTGGAAATGATACAATAAATCAAAGAAGTGGTAATAATAATAATAGGCATATAACAGAAATTGATAAACCTAGACACCTGAATAAGGACATAAATATTGAAAACTATGAATAATGGAAAAATCATGAACCTGCCAATAATATTCTGGAAAAAAAATTAAGTTTTCTAAAAATCTTTGTATGGCTAAAGAGAAAATGCATAAAGTTTTTTCTGGAATACCCCTTAATGATCGTCTCAAAAACATCTACTTGATGAGGATGATTTAAAAGAAGGATAGCACTGTGGAAAGAGAAGAGACTGCTGTAGAACAGACATGGGTTTGCTCCATGGCTTTCTTCCACTTACATGCTATGTGACTTTGAAAAACTTACCTCATTTTCCCCTTCTGGAAAATGTGGGGGACCTCCTACATCACTGGTTGCTCTGAAGATTAAATGAGTGTAAAAATCTCCTGTTTACCTGGCGTACACCAGGCACCTGGTAAATGGTAGCTAGTAACAGTAAGATTAAACTCCAAATGAAAAGATAAAGGTGACTCTGGATCTCACGCCTCAGACTGCAGAGGAGCCCACAGGTGAAGCTGATGATGACGGCAGCTTATGCTTCTTCACTGAATACGTTCTACCCTGTGGTCAGACAGGCTGTAGCACTTGACCTGCACTATCTCATTTAAACTTTGAGACAACTCTCTGAAGTAGATATATCAATATTATTACCACCCACATTTGATGGATAAGGAACTAAAAGACCTAACTTGTCCTGTGTCCCATAGCCAGTAAGTAAGCGGTGGAGCCATGATTTGCACCCTAACCAGTGGCCTCTCCAGGGTCTGCACACTTAACCACCACATGAAACTATATTAGGAATGTGGTTTTGAACCAACTGTACCCTTGAAGCAGAACATATGAAAACATATAAAACTTGACAGAATCCATCAACCAAGTCCTAGGGAAAAAGATCATGACAAGACGTAATGGAAGTAAAACCTACTATGCATAAAATAAATAAGCTACAAGGATATAGCACAGGGAATAGAGCCCATATTCTATAATAACTATAAATGCAGTGTGATATTTAAAAATACTGAATCACTATACTGTACACATGAAACATATAATGTTGTAAATCAACTATACTTCAATTTAAAAAAATCGAAATAAAAGAGATAATGGCAATCTGAAAGCAGAAAAAACACTTTTTGTAAACAAGGTGATAAGGATATTGATAGACATGAGATTAAAGACATAATGTCTCCAGAATCACTATGAGGGTAAGACGTACAGAATTTACACTGCTTCAGGCCATCCAGATATAATCATCTCCTATAAATAACTCAACTAATAATACATATTAATAATAATAGAAATTTGTAGTAGAAAGAAACTATTAGATGAAACATTAAAAGACTTCCCTGGTGGCACAGTGGTTAAGAATCCACCTGCCAATGCAGAGGACACAGGTTCAATCCCTGGTCTGGGAAGATCCCACATGCCGTGGAGCAACCAAGCCCATGCGCCACAACTACTGAAGCCCGCGCACCCTAGAGCCTGTGCACCACAACTACTGAAGCCTGCACACTCTAGGGGCTGTGTGCTGCAACTACTGAGGCCCGCACGCCTAGAGCCCATGCTCCGCAACAAGAGAAGCCACCGCACCGCAACAAAGAGTAGCCCCTGCTCACTGCAACTAGAGAAAGCCCACACGCAGCAATGAAGACCCAACACAGCCAAAAAACAAAGAAACATTAAAGTTAGAAATGTTAGAAAACTACCTGTTAAAGAAATAGCTTCAAGTCTACTATATAATCTATGTAAGTGAGAAATCTAACAAGATAACCTTTCCAGCAAAGGAGTTAAATATAAATAGATCAATTAATACACATTGTAAAGAGCTTAATATCCCTATACAAGGATAAGCACTGATGACTGGGGTAAAAAAGAGCCCACATTTGCTGCCAAAATTTTGATAACTGGGGAAATGGTCTAAGTCTATTACAATAGAACAAACAAGCTATCAGGTAATGGGAATTTCGAAAAGAATATGGGAGTGATCAATAAGGTTACAATACAATACTGAGTTTATGTGGCTCAAATAACACAAATTAAAATATACACAAAACTGGCAGAAATGCAAGAGACAAAGCTTAATTACAACTGGAAATGTAAACATGTCTTTATCAGAATTCAAAAGAAATAGATGTAAGTATGAAATTAAAAACCTGAAAACTGCAGGAAATTTAAACAGCCTACAGGTGGAGAGACATACTTCCTTTCAGGTATACATAAATCTTTAACAAATCACTGACTATATACTTGGACACAAAGATAAAATACATTCTAAAGGCAGAAATTCCGTAACTTACTGCATGGACCAAGAAAAAAAAAAAAGAAACAATGAAAGAATCAGTGCTTTTAAAAATAATTACTGAATTATTCTTTAAAACTCAGAAACAACCTCTTTAATAAACAAAGCTCTAAATATAACATATCAATAATGGATATTTCCAATGGATTCCTAACAGAATGATGACTAGTTCTAAATGCCTGTATTAGAAAGAATAAAGAACAAAAACAAGAAAGTTCTTGACTAACCAAAGCAATTTTGAGAAATAAAAATAGTGCTAGAGGTATCACACTCCCTGACTTCTGACTATACTATAAAGCTACAGTAATCAAAACAGTATGGTAGTGGCACAAAAACAGACACCTAGATCAATGGAACAGAATACAGAGCCCAAAACAAACCCATACACTTATGGTCAATTAACCTATGACAAAGGAGGCAAGAATATACAGTGGGGAAAAGATAGTCCCTTCAATAAGTGGTGCTGGGGGACTTCCCTGGTGGTCCAGTGTCTAAGACTCCATGCTCCCAATGCACGGGGCCTGGGTTCAATCCTTGGTCAGGGAACTAGATCCCACATGCCGCAACTAAGAGTTCGAATTCTGCAACTAAAGATCTCGCATGCCTCAATGAAGACCTCGTGCAGCCAAATAAATAAATAAATATATATCTTTAAAAAAGTGGTGCTGGGCTTCCCTGGTGGTGCAGTAGTTGAGAGTCCACCTGCCGATGCAGGGGACATGGGTTTGTGCCCCAGTCCAGGAGGATCCCACATACCGCGGAGCAGCTAGGCCCGTGAGCCATGGCCGCTAAGCCTGCGTGTCCGGAGCCTGCGCTCCGCAACGGGAGAGGCCGCGGGGGTGAGGCCCGCGTACCGCCAAAAAAAAAAAAAAAAGAAGTGGTGCTAGGAAAACTGGACAGCTACATGTAAAAGAATAAAATGAGAACATTTTCTCACATCACATACAAAAATAAACTCAAAATGGATTAAAGACCTAAATGTAAGACCAGAAACCATAAAACTCATAAAAGAAAACAGACACAGAACACTGTATGACATAAATTGTAGCAATATTTTTTTTGATCTGTCTCCTAAGGCAAAGAAAACAAAAGCAAAATAAATTAAACTTAAAAGCTTTTGCACAGCAAAGGAAATCATTAACAAAATGAAAAGACAACCTACTGAATGGGAGAAAATATTTGCAAATGATATGACTGATAAGGGATTATTCAAAATATGTAAACAGCTCATACAACTCAACAGCAAAAAAACAAACAACCTGGTTAAAAAACGGGCAGAAGATCTGAATAGACATTTTTCCAAAGAAGACATACAGATGGCTAACAGGCACATGAAAAGATACTTAACATCACTAATCATCAGAGAAATGCAAATCAAAACCACAATGAAACATCACACCTGTCAGGATAGCTGTCATCAAAAAGACCAGATAACAAATGTTCACAAGGATATGGAAAAAGGGAACCCTTATACTGTTAGTGGGAATGTAAATTGGTGCAGCCACTATGGAAAACAGTATGGAGGTTCCTCAAAAAACTAAAAACAGGGCTTCCCTGGTGGCGCATTGGTTGAGAGTCCACCTGCCGATGCAGGGGGCACGGGTTCGCGCCCCGGTCCAGAAAGATCCCACATGCCGTGGAGCGGGTAGGCCTATGAGCCATGGCCGCTGAGCCTGCGCGTCCAGAGCCTGTTCTCTGCAACAGGAGAGGCCACAACAGTGAGAGGCCCGCGTACCGCCAAAAAAAAAAAAACAAAAACTAAAAACAGAAGTACCGCATGATCCAGCAATTCCACTCCTAGGTATGTATCAGAAGAAAACAAAAACACTAATTCAAAAAGATACATGCACTCCCAACATTCATAGCAGCATTATTTACAATAGCCAAGATATGGAAGCAACCTAAGTGTCCATCAACAAATGAATGAATAAAGAAGATGTGGTGTATGTATACAATGGAATACTACTCAGCCATAAAAAAGGATGAAATTTTGCCATTTGCAACAACATGGATGGACCTGGAGGGTATTATGCTTAGTGAAATAAGTCAGACAGAGAAAGACAAGCACTGTATGTTATCACTTACATGTGGAATCTAAAAAATAAAACAAAACAAGTGAAGATACTAAAACAAACAGATTCACAGATATTGAGAACTAGTGGTTACCAGTGGGGAAAGGTAAGGGTCGGGGAGGCAATATAAGGATAGGGAATTAGAGGTACAAACTACAATGTATAAAATAAATAAGCTACAAGGACATATTGTACAACACAGAGAATATAGCCAATATTTTATAACTTTTCTTTTTTTGCACAGCTTGTGGGATCTTAGTTCCCCAAAACAGGGACCAAAGCTGGGCCCTCCGCAGTGAAAGCATGGAGCCCTAACCAATGGACCACCAGGGAATTCCCCAATATTTTATAACTTTAAATGGAGCATAATCTATAAAAATTTTGAGTGACTATATTATTCATCTGAAACTAATATCAACTATACCTTGAAAAAAAAGTAAGTTCTTGATTATAGACTTAAAAAAAGCACAAAGAAACAAGATTGAAGAAAATAATAGTAAAAAGGAAATAGTAATGGGGTGGTGGTGGTGGGATGAATTGGGAGATTGGGATTGACATATATACACAGATATGTATAAAGTAGATAACTAATAAGAACCTGCTGTATAAAAAAATAAATAAAATTCAAGTCAAAAAAAAGAGGAAAGAGTAAAACTCAGAATAAAAATATTGAGTTTCCTACTTTAAAAATATTGAGTTTCATAATAAATCAAGGAATTGTATTGGCTATTAACTAAAGAATCTTCTCAGAGTGGTCCCCTTGTATGAAGAAGTAATCTCTATTTAAAGTTTCAAATGACAGAAGAGAATGTAGCATGTAATCCCATTGATTTTATGACAAAAATATGGTTTTGATCACTAAATCTGACAAGTGTCTGAAAGGAAAACAAAAAGCACATCTTTTATTTATGAATGTAAAAACAAAACTTCTAAAAAGAATCCTCACAGGGTAAATAACTGCATTAGGAACTTCCCTGGTGGTCCAGTGGTTAAGAACCCACCTCCCAATGTAGGGGACGTGGGTTTGATCCCTGGTTGGGAAACTAAGATCCCACATGCCACGGGGCAACTAAGCCCACACACTCTAGAGCCCACACACCACAACTACTGAGCCCGTGTGCCGCAACTAAGACCCGATGCATCTAAAGAAAGAAAGAAAGAAAGAAAGAATGGGCACAAGTCTAATACAAATACCTCACTAAAGAAGATGCACAGGGCTTCCCTGGTAGCGCAGTGGTTGAGAATCTGTCTGCCAATGCAGGGGACACGGGTTCGAGCCCTGGTCTGGAAAGAGCCCACATTCCACGGAGCAACTAGGCCCGTGAGCCACAACTACTGAGCCTACGCGTTTGGAGTCTGTGCTCCGCAACAAGAGAGGCCGCAATAGTGAGAGGCCTGCGCACCGTGATGAAGAGTGGCCCCCGCTTGCCGCAACTAGAGAAAGCCCTCGCACAGAAACGAAGACCCAACACAGCCAAAAATAAATAAATAAAGAAAGAAAGAAAGAAGATGCACAGATGGGGATTTCCCTGGCGATCCTGCATGGTGTGCAGTGTGGCCAAAACAAAAACAAAACAAAAAAAACTGCATTAAAAGAATATCTACCACCCAGTATGAAATAATTCAGGAATGCTGTTTTATTCAAGGCCTGATAAAAGAGAAAGTAGTAAAAATGTTGTCATCTTTCTTTTGAGGAATGTGATAATAAAATCATAAGCCAGTTTTAAAATTAGTGTAGCTGCATCACCATGGTCCTTTAAAACAGCATCCAGGGAAGGACGATTTATTGCCTGCTTCTATTTAACATAAGACTTGGGGGCAATGCTTAGGAAAAATAAATACATGGAACAAAATTAATTAAAACATCCCCTTTGTTTTTGTAGTTGGCATGATTGTAAGCCTAAAATAATGTAAATAGTTCAATTACAAGGCATCAGAAGTAATAAATTAACTCAGGCAATTTGCAGGACATAAGGAAATATATACAAGGGACCTCCTTGGTGGTCCAGTGGCTAAGACTCTGCACTCCCAATGCAGGGGGTCCGGGTTTGATTCCTGGTAAGGGAACTAGATCCTGCATGCTGCAACTAAGATCTGGTGCAGCCAAATAAATAAAATAAATATTGAAAAGAAGGGGGGGTGGAGAGGGAGAGGGGGAGAGGGGGAGAGGGGGAGAGGGGGAGAGGGGGAGAGGGGGAGAGGGGGAGAGGGGGAGAGGGGGAGAGGGGGAGAGGGGGAGAGGGAGAGGGACTTCCCTGGCGGTGCAGTGGATAAGAATCCGCCTGCCAATGCAGGGTACACGGGTTGAGCCCTGGTCTGGGAAGATCCCACATGCCACAGAGCAACTAAATCTGTGTGCCACAACTACTGAGCCTGCGTTCTAGAGCCCGCAAGCCACAACTACTGAGCCCGGGTGCTGCAACTACTGAAGCCCGTGCACCTAGAGCCCGTGCTCCACAAGAGAAGCCACCACGAGGAGAAGCCTGCACACCACCACGAAGAGTAGCCCCTGCTCACCGCAACTAGAGAAAGCCTGCACGCAGCAACGAAGACCCAACGCAGCCAAAAATAAATACATTAAAAAAAAAAGAGAGAAAATACACACAAAAATGAACAGTGATCTATTTACTAGTTATATGCAGCTAGAAAATACATCTAAAAATGAGACTGCATTCAAAATGCAGCATTATGGTTCTATGACATTTCATTATTATTTTAATTTCCTCCCAACAGAGTAAAGGGTAAAAAATGAAGAGGCTAACTGGATAATCTGATAACAAGGTACATTTAAATTCTGATTAGAGGAACTGTATATCCCGACTTGTAAATGAATAAAGAGACAAAACAGCAAGGAGGTCTTCCCTGGTGGCTCGGTGGTTAGGAATCCGCCTGCCGATGGAGGGGACATGGGTTCAAGCCCTGGTCTGGGAAGATCTCACACGCCACAGAACAACTAAGCCCGTGCGCCACAACTACTGAGCCTGTGCTCTAGAGCCCGCGAGCCACAGCTACTGAGCCCGCGTGCCACAACTACTGAAGCCCGTGCGCCTACAGCCCGTGCTCCGTAACAAGAGAAGCCACCGCAATGAGAAGCGTGTGCACGGCAACAAAGAGTAGCCCCCACTCACTGCAACTAGAGAAAGCCGCGCACAGCAATGATGACCCAATGCAGCCAAAAATAAATAAATAAAATAAATTTTAAAAAAATTTTAAAATTTTAAATTTTAAAACAAAACAAAAAAAAAACAGCAAGGAGGAGTCTCCAAAGCTGACTCACACAAAATACTCAATGAAAGAGTCCCCAGAGTCCACAGGTTAAATCAGGGATCAGGGAGCTCTTTAGAAGGTCATTTCTACTTGGCTCTGCCATGGAGGATTTGAACAACCCCAGAGCTGGGAGCCAAAGGAGTTAGCTGAACAGGCAGTGGAGTAGTGTGATATGCACACCTGAGAGGGAGTGCCTGAAATTTAACAAAGTGGAGTGGTAAAATTACTTTCTTCACAGTCTAACCCACGAACAGTGAAAACATGACAGAGAAGAGATAAACTAGAAAGAAAATAAGAAGGCTGTGAGAAAGATGGCAAAAGCTACCACTGCCAGGCAAACAGGAAGCCTGACTGAGGTCCCTGGGCGCTTCAACAACACACTCCTGGACACATGCTGCACTTGGCTTTTTCTCCAAGACGTATTTTGCTGCCGTGTTGCTGGGTATCTGCCCTGTCACCTCAGAAATAAGTTTACTGAGACCATTTCTACTTTTTCCTTCATATCTGCAGTTAACATAGTAAAGTCAATTCAAAAAATATACATAAACCCATTCACTCAAAATCTTGCATACAGGGGAGTTCACAGACCCCAGTTAAAAGCCGTTTTAGGGAATTCCCTGGCAGTACAGTGGTTAGGACTCCGAGCTCTCACTGCTGAGGGCCCAGGTTCAATCCCTGGTCGGGGAACTAAAATCCCACAAGCCGCACGGCACGGCTGAGGGGGAAAAAAAGAAAAAGCTGTATTATAGTCAGCACAGAGCTCTTCTCAAGGGAGAAGAATCAGTACTACTGGCTAATTCATCCCCTCAATAATCAGTGAATGTATGTAGGACTGTAGTAGTTTGTACATATCCACAACCTGCTGCCCTTGGGCCTGGACACACCAGGGTTATCAGGACAGTGAACTGTAGGTCTGACCTCAGGAACAATAAAGCTTACTTACAGGAGACGGCGTCTTCAATCTGTGTCACGTTAGCAAAGTGGGCGGTGTTTGGGATGCCCAAACACCTCATGCCATGAGCATGACGCCATTCCTGGGAGAAGCAAGAGGACAATGTGAAACGGGATGACTGAACACTGAGCATTAACTCCATTCTACTCATAAGCCCTACCCTGACCCTTTGCAAAAGGCTCCACCTAAAGGCAGCGATCCTTTTGTGGCTCTTGTTTGTAGACAGCTGGCTGTGACTGACAAGAGGCCGTTACTTCAAAGCAGCACTGCACTGTTTGCCTCACTGGGCTGGTTTATAAAAAACCTAGATCCAGACAAAACCTGTATCAAGACCACAACTCACCAGTCACCTCCCAAGCAAACCCCCCCACCAGCATGAGTAAGCGTTACTGATGGCTCGTCAGCGTCATCTTTGGAAGTAAAGCAGAAGACTGATTATCAGATATAGGCAAGGGTACGAAAGAGACCAGTAAGAGGCGCTGATGCAATGACAGTTCTGGCTCAGGGACAGCAAATGGCATGGGCCCTGGATGCCAATTCTAATTCGTTGGAGGTGGTGTTGAGAAAGATTCAGAGAGTACTCAGGACCTTGGCGGAAAAGACCCCAGGATCAGTTAGATCTGTCTGAGGGACAGAGAGAGGAGTTCATATAAATTCGCCATCCTTGGCTACATCTAGCAAGTCTTCCATTCTGTAAAATTTCCTTCCAAGTACTAAGAATTGAAGGCAGAAACAAAACAAGGGTGAATTCACTTACTGGAGTACCACCCAGATAATGCTTTCTCTCAAGAATAGCTTGATAAATGTCATCCCCTTCGTTTCTTTTTTTCAAGAGGCAAAGGCCCATTTAAGACCCAAAGAGGGAGGCGGTCAGCCCTTTCTTTGGTCCTGAGTACTAGCAACAGGATAGAGAAATGACCAAGGAGTCAGAAAGGCAAAACAAAAAATAAAGAGCAAGCAAGAGAAAACAGAAATGAGGTTCAAACAGCAGAGTGGTGGGCTGCCTCCAGAAACCATCTCAGGTACTACCCAAGGCTGGCACTGGTGCCAGAGGCCAAATGCCACATGCTGGACTTTAGATACACTCCTTCTCTGATTCTCTTAGGCTCTGGGCACTAGTGATCCTCTCAGGCTGCTCCTATCCTCTTCTCTAAAAGACTCATGTTTCATGCTTCAACATCCAGGAGAAATGGCTCTGAATTCCTTACAGCAAAATGCCGCTGGAAGGCCTTGGGACCTCGGTAGGTGTAGTTTCCACAGATCTCACAGTTATAGTTGATATTCAGGCCATGAAGCTTATACAACCAGTAAGGAATGGGCTAAAAGAAATCAGATAAAAAACAGTATTAGACTAGTGTCTGCATCTGCTTCCAAAATGGGATATGAGGGAAAGATGGTAGTGTTGGGACTGACTTTGCCATCCCAGCCAAGGGGCAGGTTTTTTGGGTTGTAAATGATTTCGTTCTCTTCGTCTTCACTTTCGCTCTCGCTGATCTGCTCTTCCTCCTCCTCCTCTCGCTCTTCTCCGGTTCTTGCCTGCTTGCGCTGTACATTTTCATGAGTGAGATGTCGCTGTTCCTAAGTCAAGCCCATAAATGAAAAGGGAAGTCAAAGAATAGTGCAGGACAAGAAGGGAAATTTCCTATTCTGCTATAACCCTTGCTGACCCCTCACTTCCAAGGATTAGGTTTTCTTCCTTGTCGAACAAAGAGAAAGTCTTGTCTTCAAATCAGAATTCCTCATCGGCAGAGGAATAATTCTCCCCTGATCTTAAAGGAAAAAGCCAAAGGGTTTATAAAGCACTTGCCTAAGTTACTCGTCTGAGCCCACGAACTATCACAGAACAACAGAGAACAGTCTCTTCTCTTCTGTCTCTAAAATATCTCCTGAACCGGTCCTTCCTTCTCCTTCCCACTGTTATCGTTCTCACCAAGATGACAACCTTCTAACTTGCCCTGAGTCTCTCCTCATTCCAGTCCAGCTTCCACGTTGTTCCCAGATTTTTCTGCTCAAAAAAACCAATCTAATGCTACACTTTGCTTAAAGAACTTTTATTGGCTTTCTGCTGCTTAAAGGACAAGGTTCCAATTTCCAACATAACTTTTCAAATTTCTCTGACCACTCCCCCTCCCTTACAAGGCACACCCATATACACTGGTTTCCTCATTATTTCCTTTCATCGTATTTTACCTTCTTGCTTGCTGTTTCCTCTACCTGGAACATTTTTATCTCCCTCTTTCTACTTAGAACACTCAATCTCAATGTATTACAGCATGTGTCACATTATACTGCAGTTATTTGTAGCCCTCAGCCACAAAGTGGGCTTTTCGAGGGCAAGAGGCTGTGTCATATTCACTACTGTATCCAAAGATCTAGCATAATGTCTGGAAACCAACAGGTGCCAGTAAGTGGTGAAATAATGGTAAAAATAACATCAGTACATAACAAGAGCAACATCTAGAAACCATTTTTGGCTGGAACTGGCTGGAATTCCAAAGACAAGAGTGCCACCTCCTGGCAGGGAAAGCAAAATGCTCTCAAAGGAGGGAGAAGTAGTGGGCACACCTGTGTCAGGGGCACAAATCTGCCTCTCAGTCTTCTTCAGAGGACTGGCAACACAGACTGCTGCCCACCCTAGCACAGCGCAGGTTTACTGTGGAGAATATAAGCGCCCCCAGTATCCAATGTCTGGCTAGCCTCCTCTTATCAAAAGCAGTTGTAATAGAAGGAAACAAAAAGATGAATCTTAGTTTTATAAGCTATTACATAAGTGGTCCTCAAACAAGGGCAGAATGAAAACGTCCACGGCAACTGACAGAGACACGCAGACCAGCTATCTGAGCCGGAGCCACCTGCTCGCTCAAAGCACCATGTGAGCACTTGTAGAGGCAAAGGCTCAAAGTGGTTGAAAACTACACAAAGCAGACAACCAGAAAGGCCAGTCCTCTGCAGGACTCCCAGAGACACTGACCACCTTCTCTGGATGAGTGGTGCCCTTTCCTCCGCCTTCTCTTCCCTGAAAGAGTCATTTCCTCCCAGTTGTCCCTTCTTTCACTCCGAGATAAGCATCGTGGTCAGGTTAGGCCTTTTTCTACCCACAACCCCCACTTCAGCTTCTTCTTGAAAGAATATTCAGAAAGGAGCAGCTCATAGCCAGCTCTGTACCACTAACCTCCCGGCCCTAAGAAGTTTCACACAATCTTGTGAACACATAAGGAATGCCTTTTCAGAATAAGTCACATCTGAAAAGCTACTCTTATCTGCCTTTTGGGTCACCCCTGGGTATACTCCAGAGCTCAGGCAAAGAATCTGGATACTAAGGGGAGTCTGTTCTCTCTGCCTAGCCTCATGGGATTGGGCAACCTTGGGAATATCACCTAACAACAGACACCTAAGAACAGAACAGCACCTCAATAAAGGGCCAAGTACCCTGGGAGAACCCAATTTTCTGCTGAAGTAGTTTGATATGTATCTTTCCTCTTGCAATCCTAAAAAAAAAAAATCCTACAAATTCATATTTCTCTTACTTCCCCATCTTGTAGCATTTACAGCCCTCAGCAGAGTCAGTTACTCACCCCAAGAATCTCTACATATTCGTAGATCTGGGCTTCTAGGAAAGCAATGTCTTTGTTCCTCTCAGTGTCTCTGAAAATAAGAAAGAAACTGTATCACTCAAGGGTTCTTTTACCCAATGCCCTGTTCCGTATATCTGGGAACATTTATTCCATGGGTGCATTAAAAATTACAAGCATGTGAGAGATACCACACTGTGAAAGCAAATGCTCTGTTCAGCTCAGGACTCGCTGATAGAAGTACTGAGGTTATTTCTTAGAATGCATGGAAGCTTCCCCTTTGACCTCATTCTAGAAGGTGAAAGACATATCCAGGTATTTAAGTTTCCATGATTATAACATACAAAGGAAATGTGGTACAGAAGAGCAAGCTCTGGAACCAGCAGACTTGGGCCCAAATCCTGACCTTGCTCCTTAGTAACTGTGAGATAACAGACACACTCCATAACTTTTCTAAGTCCTTATCTGCAAAAAATCAGGATAACTTTTTGGGATTGTTTTGAGAATTAGGAAAACCACATATAAGAAACACCCTGTACAGGGCTTCCCTCGTGGCGCAGTGGTTAAGAATCCACCTGTCAACACGGGGACACGGGTTCGAGCCCTGGTTCAGGAAGATCCCACATGCTGCGGAGCAACTAAGCCCGTGCGCCACAACTACTGAGCCTGCGCTCTAGAGCCAGCGAGTCACAACTACTTAGCCCGCAGGCCTAGAGCCCGTGCTCCGCAACAAGAGAAGCCACCGCGATGAGAAGCCTGCGCACTGCAACGAAGAGTAGCCACCGCTCACGGCAACTAGAGAAAGCCCGTGCACAGCAACAAAGGCCCAACGCAGCCAAAAATAAATAAAAATAAAATAAATTTATTTTTAAAAAAAAACCTGTACAAACTGTCATTAGTAAAAATGTACTTAGAAAAATAGTTTTGAACCTACTTAGTTTCTATAAGCTACAGAGGTAACAAAAGGTACCCAGGGCACAGTTTCAACTTTACAGACATCACCCACTCTCAGTCAGCTGAGTACAGACTGTCTTTGGTTTATAATAACAATGAGAGCACGCTCTGCCATTAGCAGAGAGAAAGAGCTGATTGGCTCTCGATGGATCAATAGTGGTGATAAAACAGGCTTTAAATTTTCTGTTGTGGTAAGAATTCTGCATGGGAATAAAAACTTTAAAGTGTCAGCAGAGGTGCGGCCCCAGCCACTCACCGCTTGGTGCCCTTTGACTTGGGATTTTTGGCAAACAGAGAGGTGTCGAGTGACTCCAGGGACTTTCCTTTGGTGCTGAATAGCCTCTGGGCTCGCTCTTCTAGGGTCCTAAGGAGACACAAGGGGCAAAGGAATTCAGGACTACTTTATACGCCTGCTTATCTTTGCAGTGGGGGGTGACAGAACAAGGGAATCAGAGCCACTTAGAAGATTGTCAAACACACAGTAAATGAGACAGTTCTGATAGAAAAACCAGCCTCTTACCCGCCACACTTCAGGCCTAAAGCTAAGAGTGCAGATTTCAATCTGTCCAGACCCAGGGAGGCCAACTCCTGTATGAAAGAGACAAGTTACAATTTTATATAAATAGACTTGGAGAAACAACAAATGCTGAAACTTCATCTTTGCAGGCTGGGGTGTGGGTGTTCCTAAAGCTGTGGCAAGACCACACATTCCACAGCCAATCTCCTAGCAGTACGCCCCAACTCTCCAAAGAGGCCTTGGGGGGTTAAGTTCATACATAACCATACTGGTAGTGTTCCATTACCTCCACTACAGCTTAAGATGGTTAGAATTTTTAGTTTATAGTTTTCAAAGAAGTTGGATACACTTTTTATTCTTTTTATCTTTCTACATTCTTTGTAGATGCTTGGACCCAAGAACTGATGTCTTATAAGTTTATCACATTAAAAACAGGAGACTGAGTGATCCCTCTGAGGAGTGAACAGGCAAGACCAGCACAGTGGATAAAGAAAACATACCTCCCAGGAGGAGAATGCAGAGAGGTCAAGATGGGCTCCGGCATGGGTCAGGGCACTGCTTGTCTCTTTCTGGAAAGAACAATATGATGTTTATTAATACCCAGGTTTAGAATGAAGGCAAGGGAGTCATCTAAAGTACAGGCACACCTCAGAGACATTGCAGGTTTAGTTCTAGACCATCACAGTAAAACGAGTATCACAATAAAGCAAGTCACATGACTTTTTTGGCTTCCCAGTGCATATAAAAGCTATGTTTATACTATACTGTAGTCTATTAAGTACACAACAGCATTATGTCTAAAAAAACAACATGCATGCCTTAGTTAAAAAATACTTTACTGTCGGGGCTTCCCTGGTGGCGCAGTGGTTGACAGCCCACCTGCCAATGCAGGGGACGTGGGTTCGAGCCCTGGTCCGGGAAGATCCCACATGCCACGTAGCAGCTAGTTCGTGCACCACAGCTGCTGAGCCTGTGCTCTGGAGCCTGTGAGCCACAGTGCTGAGCCCACATGCCACAACTGTGGAAGCCCGCGTGCCTGGAGCCCGTGCTCCACAACAAGAGAGGCCACCGCAATAAGAAGCCCGTGCACCACAACAAAGAGTAGCCACTGCTTGCTGCAACTAAAGAAAGCCTGCGAGCAGCAATGAAGACCCAGTGCAGCCAAAAATAAAATAAATAAAACAAATAAATTTCTTTAAAAAAAAAAAACTTTATTGCTAAAAAATGCTAACCGCCACCTGAGGCTTCAGTGAGTCTTGGTAGTAACAAAACTCATGGATCACAGACCACCATAACAAAATGAAAAATGGCACTAATAGATTTGCTTGACACAGGGTTGCTGCAAACCCTCCACCTGTAAAAAAATGCACCATCTGAGAAGTGCAAGAAAGCAAAGTGCAGTAAGATGAGGTGTTCGTTATCAGGTGCTGGTTGGCCCCTTATACACATGTATGAATGACAACCAAATGCCTACAAGAGCAGAGCAAAAAAAAAAACCAGATTGAAAAACTCTCCCAGAGATTTCAGGAAAACTCAAGTCTGTCCCCAGGAATGAAAACATAAAGATTTCTAGCATATAATTATATCAGTTTTTGGTCAGTAGGAACCACAGAGCAGTAATGACATGGTTGGTGAAACTCCTGGGCCCAGCCAATGGCAAGTGGGCCCTGACAAATCTCTTTCAAAGTACACAGAGAAAACCCAGCATACTTGGCAGACAACATCTCATGGCCATAACTGATCTCAAGGGATCAGCACCTCATGCCCTAAAGCAGAGGCTCAAGATTACAGTAAAATAATTAGTTTACATCCCTGGCATGTCCTCCACCCACACCCCCACTGGAGCTCACCGGCCATCCAGGAAAAGTACCATTCTCCCACTTCTTCTCAAACTCATTCTGAATTTTCCCAAAAAGTTCATTCTGATCTTGGAGAGGTTTCACTCTATCTGTGTAATCCTGAAGGTACTCAAGCAGCATCTCCAGATATCTACAGAGGAGTAAATAACACAGAGACAGCAAGGTTTCTATTTTTGATATACTGTTATGCCCTGTAAAAGATACTTATAATTCCAGTGAAACTAGTTTTTTCAAGTAAAAATACTACTTTAAAAAATGAGCTTACAATTGGCTTTCTCCTAATATGTCTTTTTTTTTTTTAAACATTTATTTATTTGGTTGCGTCAGGTCTTAGTTGCGGCAGGCAGTCTCCTTAGTTGTGGCTCGCCAGCTCCTTAGTTGCAGCTGGCAGGCTCCTTAGTTGCGGCATGCATGTGGGATCTAGTTCCCGGATCAGGGATCGAACCCGGGCCCCCTGCTTTGGGAGCACGGAGTCTTAACCACTGCACCACCTGGGAAATCCCTCTCCTCATATGTCATCTTGATTCTGACCTTTCCTATCTTCTTTCATCCTCATGATACAATTCCAAATACTAAAGTCTTAACTCACATTAAAAGATTTTAGGTAAAAAGAAAATGAGAAAAAGAGAGGAAGGTAGCATACAGATTACTAACCAGGGGAATAACAACACAAACAAAACTTAAATCTATACATCAGACCCAGGCACTTAACTTCAATCACAATCTGAGAAAGTCTAATTTTTTCCCATTCAACTCCAAAGACACAGAGCCACCTGGATGGGAGACTTCCTTCTACAATGAGACAACATTAAGAACAGTATGGGTCTAAGATCGCGGATGTGCCCATAGACACACATTCTTCCAGAGCCAGAGTATTATGGTTTTGAAACCATGTCATTCAAAATTCCTATCCTCCAATAAACCTGGAAGTCATTCATATATGCCTTTCATGCAACAAAATTCAAAACTGCCCTCAAACCTTCTCATTAAACAATCTTCTAGTTAAATCCAGTAGAGGCCTAGAAACTAGTAATGGCTACCTCTTATACTCTGCATTCTTCCTTTCTTTAGGAATGTCAAACAACTGGTCGAAGATTGACAGGTAAGTGATATAATCCAGCTTCTGGAAAGAGAAAAGGAATGACAAGAGATTCAGTTAGGTGTTTGCACCAAGTTGCAATATAATCTCCAATAAATGAGATTAACAAGGCCCAGCTCACTTTAGTCTTCCCCCCCCCCCAATATTTAATTCCTGCACTGAGTGTTAATTCCACTGGACTGAGCAGAATATGATACACAGTTAACTCTGTGAAATAAAGATCAAGTCAATAAACCATAAGCTAAAGGAAACATCTGTTGAACATTAGCATTGGGTTGGCCAAAAAGTTCATTCAGTTAGTGAATATGTTTTTCAATAAAGTTCTTCGTGAAAATGAAAAATGTCCTTTATATTTACTTAAAACCAAATGAACTTTTTGGCCTACCCAATATATACAGGGCACCTGTTTAAAGACTGACACCCACTACATCCTAAAATAAGGTCCCAGAAGGTGCCATCTGTTCACTCATTCAATCACTTGCTGAATATCTTTGGACCAAGTACATGGATACAGATGAGAACAAGACAGATGCAGGACTGTACTCATGGAGCTTAAAGTTTAGTCACAACTTTTGAGACATGTCCTCACAACCCCAAGAGAAATTTCATCATGTATTTCCTTGTGACCCTGAGACTGTCACATTAAACCTCAGCTCTTATGGTAAGTTATTTTCTAATACCTTTTTAAAGCTATTAAATAGCCCTCCTGGCAGAGATTATGTTTTTGTATCTTTCATGTACCTACTACTCTGTGTGCCTAACACAGAAGCTTGATGTGTACTTGTGAGTTTAAAAATTTTTTTTATTTTTACAAAAGCAAAATAAGCTTGTTGCATTAATAAAACAAAATTTATTGATAAGTAAAATATGCTTATTGTATTGACTGTAGAAACCTGACTTTCACTTTGAAAAGTGTTTCATTCCAAGAAAGCACATCACCTCTTTAATACTAACATAACGGTTCCGAACACAAGGAAGACACTCTAATTGTTTCAGGTCTAGTAGCCCCAGCCCAGTGTCCTGACTCACCCCTAGAATCAGAGCCACTCTCCCCTCTCCTGGGTCTTACCTCAGAGGCCTTCAGGTTAATGTATTTGAGGTAACAGTCATGGAGATCAAGGTAACGACCATATCCCTCTTCATCTGTGAACTCCACCAAATCTGAAGGAATCAGATGTCAAGATTCAGATACTAAAGACCACTTTCTTGGACTTGGCTTTTCAAGTGGACTGCATTGTTTCATAATGCAGCCCTTCACCCAAATATCCTCCCTCTAGTCACAAAGTGAACAGACCTCGCTTTTCCAGGAGAGTGAATTTAAGCTGGGCTAGCACAAAATGACTATTTTGTCCAAGGCCGATTCAGGATGACAATCTAGTCCAGACTTTTCTCTAGTCTAGCAAAGAGGAAATCAGTAAGGGAACCTGGCTATAAATTTCTCTGGGGCCATTTTCCAGGGCTCTGAGGGCAAATCTGAACTCAAATCTGAACTCTGGTCATTAACCTGTACTTCTGCTAGTGCTGGATAGAAACATTAAACGCTACTTACTTTGTGCCTCTTCACTTGGATTCTCTCGAGCCTTCAGGAGCTCCTCAAATTCCACTGACATTGGCACACAGATCTGATGGGAAAAAGAGGAAAAGCTCAGGTGGCTTTTTCAACATAGAAGTTGCAATATCACAGAATGGACTATATAGAAAGTTGGATTTCTAACACTATATTTGGCCTTGATTTTTCATTAGGAGCTTTCTTCTGTTTTCTAATTACCTTGCTTTTTCCTTTTCCTTTTTGCATTGTTTAACTAAAAATTGCTGAAATAACACATGCTTACAAAAACTCAAATAACACAAAAAGACAAAATGAAAAAAAATCAAGGCTCAGGGCTTCCCTGGTGGCGCAGTGGTTAGGAAACCACCTGCCAATGCAAGAGACATGGGTTCGAGCCCTGGTCCAGGAAGATCCCACATGCTGCGGAACAACTAAGCCTGTGCACCACAACTACTGAGCCTGCGCTCTAGAGCCCGTGTGCCACAACTACTGAGCCCATACGCCACAACTAACTGAAGCCTGCACGCCTAGAGCCCAAGCTCCCAACAAGAGAAGCCACCACAATGAGAAGACTGCACACCACAAAGAGTAGCCCCCGCTCGCCGCAACCAGAGTAAAGCCCACGTGCAGCAATGAAGACCCAACGCAGCCAAAAATAAAAATAAAACAAGTAAATTTATATGTATATTAAAAAAAATCAAGGTTCCCTTGGACTTCCCTGGTGGCATAGTGGATAAGACTCCGTGCTCCCAATGCAGGGGGCCTGGGTTCAATCCCTGGTCAGGGAACTAGATCCCACATGTGTGCCGCAACTAAGAGTTCGCATGCCTCAACTAAGGAGTCTGTGTGTCGCAACTAAGGAGCCCACATGACACAACTAAGACACCTGGTGCAACCAAATTAATAAATATTAAAAAAAAAAAGCAAGGTTCCCCTTTAATAATTCTCCTGGGAATAGCTAACCACTGTCAACAGACCTTTTTCATTTTTTAAATTTTTTATAAATTTATTCATTTATTTAATTTTTGGCTGCATTTGGTCTTCGCTGCTGCATGTGGGTTTTCTCTAGCTGCTGAGAGTGGGGGCTACTGTGTTGCGGTGCGCGGGCTTCTCATTGCGGTGGCTTCTCTTGTTGCAGAGCACAGGCTCTAGGCGCACGGGCTTCAGTAATTGTGGCTCACAGGCTTCAGCAGTTGTGGCTCACGGGCTCTAGAGCGCACGCTCAGTAGTTGTGGCGCAGGGGCTTAGCTGCTCCGCGGCATGTGGGATCTCCCCGGACCAGGGCTCGAACCCGTTTCCCCTGCATTGGCAAGTGGTTCTTAACCACTGCGGCACCAGGGAAACCCAACAGACTTTTAAATGTCAGCCATTCCCAAACTCTGCTGCACGTTAGAATCACCTGGGAGAGTGCTAAAAAATCCTAACGCACTTGATACCAAATTTAATCAGAAGTGGTGGGGAGGTATCAGTACTTTTTAAACACTTCCAGATTCAAATGCACAGCAAAATTTGGAAACCACTGCTCTAGGTATTTAAATATATATATTTGTGCAAGTACATACAGGCAAGTGCAAGATTATTATTTTGTTTCTTACATAATTAGACTTACTTTTTTTCCCCTTAGTATATCTTAGGCATTCTTCCAATCATTTATTTAACCATTTATTCCTCATCACCTTTCTATCTGGGCTGGGATAAGGTTAACACACCAGAATGGTACTTGGGCCTTCTCTCTCGGTTACCAAAAGACTTAATACTCTACCTTCCAAAGGGGATGAGGAGACATAGGTAGGTGTGTGAGTCCATTCATGTACCTCCACTTAACTTCAATAAATAGCCTCTCCTGTCTGGTATTTGCAGTCTCTTCATTTTTCCATCTGCTCCTTGAAGTATGTATGCCTTCCCTATTTTCCTTGTGATCCTCCTGCTTCTCCTCTCCTTTTTTCTGCCAGTCTTTCAAATGCATACTAAACACTCCACACTACTGTAACCTCATTATCTATTTGTGCCTCTGTGACCAGATTTCCACTCCCGCTTCTTCAACAGAGTAGCAACCCTGGCAGTTACCAATCAACAACAGTTGAGGGGCTTCCCTGGTGGTGCAGTGGTTAAGAATCCGCCTGCCAATGCAGGGGACACGGGTTCGAGCCCTGGTCCGGGAAGATCCCACATGCCGCGGAGCAGCTAAGCCCGTGCGCCACAACTACTGTCTAGAGCCCACGTGCCACAACTACTGTCTAGAGCCCACGTGCCACAACTACTGGGGCCCGCGCACCTAGAGCCCATGCTCTGCAGCAAGAGAGGCCACCCCAATGAGAGGCCGGCACACCGCAAGGAGTAGCCCCCACTCGCCAGAGCTAGAGAGACCCCACACACAGCAGAGAAGACCCAACACAGCCAAAAATAAATAAATAAAAATAAATTTAAAAGGCCTATGCAGTAAAAAAACAAATAAACAAACAAAACAACAGCTGATCCCAGTAACTTCCTTTGTGAAACTCATTGGCTGAGCTTCAGTAAGATATTACCTGGAGCTGCCATTTGACCTGTGATGGATGGCTTCCCAGGCTCCTTTTCAGTTAAGTACCTTATTAACAGTGTGCCTCAAGGCACACAGAAGCTGACAGTCTCCCTTCACACTGTCTCTCCCTCCCAGAACTCTATGATCCATGGCTTCAACCATCAAGTACATGTGGTAATTCTCAAGCCCCAGTCACCTAATTTCAACTGCTCATGGGACACTTCTACCTACATATAATATCACCTGAATATCTACATACATAAAAATTCATTTCCACTACAAGTGGGTTACCTCTTTCTTCCTTATTTCTATCAAGGGAACAACTTTTTAGTTACACAGGCATAAAAGCTCAGAGTAATCACTGACCTATCTCTCTCCACTTCTCCTACAGCAATGCCTCGCTCCCCCTTCCCCCAGAATTCCTTTGGTCAGCTGTATAAGATGCTTAATGGATTCTTCAATAACTGAGATGGAATCCCTGCTCCTTATCATTTTACAATATAGTGGGGCAGACGTTCATTGTCATAAAATATGACAGAATCATAAAGATAGGAAAGATTAATTGGGGAAGTAAAGTAGACTAGGAAGGAATTTTCATGAAAGAGTAGGCCTCTGGACTGAATCATGAAGGTGTAATGATCACTGGAAGCGAGTAAAGCCTTTTTGTGTTAGTTGGATCCTCTAGGTAGCAGATTTTAAGACAGAGTCAGGAGTGCAAGTGGTTTATTGGGTGGGTATTATCCATTAAAGATAAAAAGGAGAGAGGAGGATTGGGCAGGGAGAGCCCAGACCACGATGAAGATAGGACAAAATCTTGACCAACCTAATGAGGAACTCTGGAGCAAAGATTACTCACTAGAAGAGTCTCACAATGGGCAGAACTAACCAGGCCATGGTACCCACACTGTGCTCAGTCACTGGTTGGGGGCTGCCCAGGAAGAGAATGGCCTTAGCTTAAAGCTGAGGGAGATCCTGAAAGCACTGGAGTTGCAGGATGTCACCTAACTTCGCTGCTTGCAGCTAACTGGCGAGTTCTTTTTTGAAGGGACACCTGAGTGGCAATCTCCACTTTCCTTACACCTTTCCTTTGTATGCTCTTTGGACAGGTTTGGAGAAAATACTTTCTGAAAATACTTTCTGAGGTCATACCTCATTTGGGTGCTTCCGGTGGAATTCCTTTATTTGTTTGAGTCTATTATAGAATTCAGCAAATTCATTGGGTCCTGAAATGGCATTGAGCTCCTCCTTTCGTAACCTGCAATTTCAGAAAAAAAAACAGAGAACACGGAACACAAACTTAGTCCTTTAACCATGGCTCCTCAAAAGCAGTAATTCCTGGATTGGCTGCGACTGTCACTTACCCATCCTTATCATCATACAAATCCCTCAGGTTCCCACTGACTTCCATATACCTCTGAAAAGCAAACACAAACCCATCAGGATGAAGCAATCTGTACAACTTAGGCCCAAGCAACCAACAAAGGCTCTCTTGTCAAAGCCCAGGGAAACCGCGAGAGGTATGGTGTTAAAAGTTCCTGTTCTTTCTGGTACCTTTAACAGACAGCACTGGTTCCTAGTTACTTTTTAAAACAGGTCATTTTGAAGATTAAGTGATGTGATTTGAGGGGTGGCAGAAAATTCCTATATTTAACTTTCCCTAGAAGTGTCATAAAAGAGAGCCGTTGTCACCCTTTGGTAAACAGCAGTTCCCACCGAAGACACTCAAAGATAAAAGGGCGGTCCAGGGTGATTTTCACTACTTCAAAAGGCTTCACTGAGAAGTACACAGACTAAATAAGACATCACACAGTTTCTTTTGGATTCGAACTCAGGATGGTATGAGTACGTAGTCCCTTCTCCAAAACTTTTGGGACCAGATTTGTTTCAGAATTTGGAATTTTTAAGTTCAGGAAGGTACTGCATGCAATATCCCTAGTGGAATCTGGAACACATGTTAATAGTTCTGCAGTGAAACTTACGCATTACTTATTAAATGTGATAAAGACCATAAAAAGCCTCCCATCTGTTCAGATCAAGTCAGATTTTTGCCACTAAACAATTACCAGAACAAACAAATAAAAAACCTTTTGTTTTCAGAGTATTTCAGATTTGGGAATTTAGATAAGGGATTAGGGGCTTGTAATGTTAATTATCTCCCCAAAATTAGAAACTCTGTGATTAGGTCTTTTATTCTTTTCTAAACAGATTTCAAACGTGCAAGAGTAGAGAGCATGGTATAACGAACCTCCATTTACCTACCACTTAGCTTTAACATAAAAACGTATCAGTATTTTGACTTTAATTACTTTTCTAAAAGTAAGAAATTGAACTATTACTAGGAAAATGCAGTGTGGTAGGCAAAAAGTACTTCAAATGCTTCAATACAGTGTTCTGGGAGGAAAACAGTAATACACAGCATTCTCTTTTGGGGAGAAGGGAGAGTACCTTCTAAGCCCGAATGGTTGACTCCTGGTAACTACTCATTGCACATCCATGGGATACAGAATGCTCTAAGGGGCATCTTTCCAAGTAATTAAGAATGAATAAGAGTTCCCCATTCACAGAAGCGAGCAAGGGTGTTTAAGCACCCTTTGGCAGGCATACAAACCCTCGACTGGCCAACCCGGTTACCTTTGTCCAGGGCTCCAGGTGACCCCCCCGCCCCCTTCTTCCAGCCCATCGCGACCCAAAGAGAAGTGGACAGCGGGGCACTCACATCTTGCATGGCCCGTGTGCGGTGGTCAGAATTGATCTGGTCCCGGAGCTGAAGAAAGGCAAACGGTGACACAAAACACCGTTAGTCGGAGTTCTGAAGTTGGAAAGGCCGCCCAAGGGCGGAGCTTATCCGCTCAGGTCTTAGTGGCCCAAGCAGAGAGGCCTCTGGGCGCTGGGCCCGGGGGAAGGTTACCTAGGCCAGAGCTCGGGTAGGGAGCCCCGGGAAGCGGCGGGCGCGGGGCAGGTCTGAGGACCGAAGAAAACTCTCAGAGGTTGAACCCGGGCATGGGGCCCAGCCTCAGGGGTAGCCCCTGCCCAGGCCCCACTCACCGTGGACTTCTTAGTGAGCATCTCTTTAGCCATGACGTCCATGAGCCGTTCCTTCTCCTCGTGGTAGCGCCGCTGCTGCTCCAGAATTGTCTCCATCTTCCTTCCTCCGCCGCCGCCTCAAAGCAAGCTAGGACACCGACACTGCCGGAAACAACTCCTGCCGCCTTGCGCGCCCGCGTCCCTAAGCGGCGCGTCCGGCGTCACCTAAGTTCCGCAGCTGCCGGAAGTTCTTCGGGGACTCGAGGAAAAGTGAGCACCGCAGGAGACCCAGTCAGTGCTATGGAGACGGCTGCAGTGCCCCTGCTGGCCGGGGGTGTGTGGCGCGATGCCGAACGATTTACAGGTGCCTCTAGGGGGCATACAGAAATCCACCAGCCTGGCAGTAAGGAATCTGACCTGGCTTCCTCGGCCGCGTGGCCGGGCGGGTAGCGACCTGGACTGAGTAGTTGAAGAGCATGGATGAGAGCTGGGGAACCGGAACTTGTGTCTCCGGCTCTCAGTGTGACCTGTGACAACGTTTTATCCTTCTCGAGACATCGGTGTCCTTGTCAGTAAAATGGGGATGATAGCGGGTTTCTTTTCTTCTTCCCTCCTTCCCTCCTTCCCTCTCTCTTTTTCTTTTTTGATACATAGAAACAACCTAATTGTCTATCAGCAGGGGACTGGTTAAATAAAATATGGTACATTCAAGCAGTAAAATGCTATACAGCTATAAAAAAAAATGAAGCAAGTCTATATGTCCACTTCTAGGTGGAGAAATGAAAACGTATGTCCGTTTGTTCAGACGTTCATAGCACCATTATTCGTTATCAAGAAAAACAGGGCGTAACCCCCAAAAGCCATTAACTGGTAAATGTACAAACCAAATGTGGTGTATCCATACGATGGAATGTTATTCAGCAATAAAGGAATGTTACAGTATGCATGAACCATGAAAACATCATGCTAAGTGAAAGAAGCCAGACACAAAGAACGACATTAGTGTATGTCGGGATGGCAAATCTATAGAGACAGAAAGTAGATGAGCGGTTGCCTGCTGCTGAAGGTGAGACCGGAAGTAACTGCAAAAGACGCAAGAAATCTTTTGGAGGTGATAGATATGTTCTAAAATTGGATTGTGGTGATAGTGGCACAAATCTATTAAATTTGCTGAAATTAATTGAACCGTACACTCAAATTGGGTGAATTTTATGGTATGTAACTCATACCTCTGCAAAACTGTTTTAAAAATCTGTATGAACTCAGATGGAAATATGGCCACACAGAGTGAAAAAAGCTAGAGGCACAGCAGTGTATATAAAAATAAATACCCACCTTTCCTCTTTGGTGGGTGGACCACCTAAGCACCATTCACCTGATGCCTTCCTTCCCCGAAAACCTTCTCCTTCCCCATTCTTTCAAACCAGTCACCAAGTCCTGTCTTTTCCATTCCTGCTGCCACCTGTCTCATTATCTCACCTGAACCACTGCACTAGCCTCCTAGTCAGTCTGCTCATCTTACCCCTCCAATCCATTATTCACGCTGCAGCGGAGTGATCATCTCACACCCTTGCCTAAACATTTCCACTGGCTGCTTTACCCGCAGGGTGAGGTCTGTTTGACTTGGCATTCGGCGTTTCATGACCTGGCCGCTGCCTGACGTTTTAGTCTCTTGGCACTTCCTCCGAATGAAATTACTTGCTGCTTCCCCAAAGCACACCATATGTTTTTTCAGGCCTCCAGGCCTTTGCACTAGCTGTTTTCTATGCTTGGACTACTCTTCCTCAGCAGGTATTTATTGAACATGTAGTAAGTGCCTGAAGCTGAGAGTGGAGGGGTGAGCAAGGCAGGCGTGAGCCCAATCCTCAGAGGCTGGTGGAAGAAAGAGACAAAAAATGTCGACATACAATCATTAATTATAAGCACACATGGTGGGCATTCGTAAAGGTTTGTAGAAAATGTCAACCACGGCTTCAGAAAGTTTAGGATTCGAATTGGGCCGGGGAGGCAGTGTGGATCTACCTATGTGACTTTGGGGAACTAACGAATGGAGTCTCCACCTCCGTGAAATGGAAAAACGCCCGCCCCATAGGATTTCTGGGAGGATTTCTTTTGAGATACATATAATCACGCGGTTCTGCCGGACCGGAGGGCCCCTCCCCCACAGGGCGCCGAGAGTCCGCCCGCCCCGCGCGCGGGCCCCCACCCGGGAAGGCCGCTGGCGGTACGTGAGCGCCTCAGCCTGCGCCGCAGCCAGTGCGCACGAGTCGGGCTCCGACGGTCTGGACCGCGGAGCCCAGACCGCAGGCCGCCGAGAGAGCAGGGGCAGGGGCGTCGGACGCCGAGAGAGGGGAGCAGCGCTCCGCCCCATCTCCCCATTTTGGGGGATAGCCCCCCTCGCTCATTCCCGCCCCCGCCCTTGAATCACGGGGAGGCGGGGCCATGACCCATTCATGCCGGGAATCGGATCCAGATGTTCCCGTGGCGCGTGCAGCTGCATCCTTGCCTTTTTTGGCAAAAAACGTGCGGCCGCAAGCGGATCCCGGGCCGCCTCCGCTAATCCTCGGGAAGAGGGGGAAGGGGGCTGAGGGTCTGGGCCCAGATTGGGGATCCGCACCCGGTGCTCGGCGGGGTTTGGGGAGGGATGGTAAGGGAGGGGGGCGATTTGTACCCGACGGAGAACCCAACGCCGTCGGCCCGCCCTGCTCCTGTCCGGAACCTCCCCCAAACCCCTCCCTTCCCCACTCGGAGGAAAAAGCCCTTTGCCAGCAGGGGGGAAGCCAGCTAAGCCTGAGAGGGACAGTAGCGGCCGCGGGGATCCCCTTTCTCGGGAGAGATTTCCCACCCCGCCTGGCAGCTTCCTCCTCTGCCCTGCATGGAGGAGGTCGAGGTCGGGAAGAGCCTCCGAGTCCCGTGGTGTGCGGAGGAATCCTCCCTGCCCCTCCACCCCCAGACAAACACACAGAGGCCTTCGCTTCCTCATACTGCTTTATTGCAGAATCTGAAAGGGGGGTGAGCCAAACCCACCCCTCTGCCCATCTCTGGGCAGAATGGAGCTGAAATGAAATGAAACGAGAAAACACTCGACAGCAAGGGCTGGGCAAAACCCTGTACCCTAGGACCCCCTAACCAGTGAACCCCTGATGTGCTGCCCAGGCAGCCCCATCCCTGGGAATAGCGGTGGGATGGGGGTGGGGAGTGTCAAGCCTGAGTACAGTCCACTTCTGAGGACTTCTCAGGCACCCATAGGAGACCTAAAGTCTTCAGGGGAGAAGTCTAGATTGAAGGGGGCTGGGGTCCCAGAGCTCTGAATTAGGGAGAGGGCTTCATCTGGGAAGCTGGACCATAGGGGAGAGGACTGAGTTCTGGCGTTCAGGCTTGGGGAGGGGATTTGAATGATGGAGGCTCCATAAGAGCCCAAGTTTGGGGGCCCTGGGTCAAGAAGTACCAGATTGGGGATGTTGGAGTGGGGAGGCTGAATCCTGGAGCCCAGAGGTAGCCCCAATTTGGGGAGGGGCTGGGTCCCAGAGGTGGTTTGGAAAAGGAGCCTTAGTCCTGGAGCCCTGGTTTGGGAGGGCCTGGGCCCAGGAGCCCTGGCTCAGGGCCCCGCCTGGCTGCAGCCCTGGCACAGCACTTGGTCTCCGTCCGGCACGAAGCCCTGGCCCACCAGGGAGGTGGAGCATCGGGCGCAGGAGAAGCAGCTGTGGTGCCAGTGGCGGTCTTCAAAGGACACATACTTGCCTTCACCGAGTCCTGGAGGGAGGCTGGAGGTTAGCTCTGCGATCTGGAGGGTGGGCGGTCCTGTCCCTCGGCCTCACCCGGTACCAGGTCCCATTCCCTTGCCTACACTCTGCCCACTCTGTCCTTTGACCCCTTGTCCCACCTGTGATGGGGCGCTTGCAGCTGCTGCACTTGGGTGCAAAGAGTTCTCCAAAACAGGCCACACAGTAGGGATCGTCATCTCGGGAGGTGAACTGCTGCCCTGCCAGGGGCGTCTGGCAGCCGGTGCAGACCAGGCATTCCCGATGCCAGGGCTGGTCACGGTATGTCACGCCACCCTGTGTCAGTGTCTGTGGGGCGGCGTCTGTCAGCAGGGGGAGTGGGGATTCCTACCCCACGACAGAGCCTTGCTCACCCCACCCCTGTGTGCAGTGGAGCTCGGCACCCCCGCCCCGCCGGCCCAGCCCCCACCTTGCTGCAGCGGGCGCAGCGAGGAGCAAACTTGTTCTCATAGCAGGGCACGCAGTAGTGAGCACCCTTGTCGGGCACAAAGGAACGGGAGCCCAGCGGCTGCTCACAGCTGCTGCACAGGAAGCAGTGCTCATGCCACGTCTGGCCTCCGTACTCCAGCTTCCGGGATCCTGTGGGGAACACGGGTCCCACTCAGAGGCTGAGTCCCGAGCTCCTGAGTGCCACCCTCTGCCACCCCCCGAGGAGGGTCCCCGCTGCTCCCACAGCCTACAGGGCGGTGTCCATGCATTTGCAGCAGGATCCCCACCGCATCTACTGCACATGCTAACCACCTCCCCCCGACACTGGATATGCTGGCTAAGCACGTGCTAGGCCCCCATGAACCAGACCTGAGGGTTTGGCATAGGTGAAGTCCCCACAGGTACCAGAATATGACGATCTCAGCATACGCCAGGCCTCCAGGTCACAGGCACGGTGACTCAGTGTGTGCTAAGCGCTTATACACCAGGTGTGACAGTGTGAGTGCACACACAAAGACCCCATATACGAGGCAAGCAAGTCCCTGCCCACAGAGTTCTGCCCCGGACGTGATAGATTCAGAACATAATAAGCCCCGGCATATCCTAGTCATGCCAATCTCCACGTGTTCTAAATCCTCACATTCTATCAACCATGCAGGTTGCCATACGCGTTAAGCCCTTTATTTCTATGTCTTTGCACACACCAAGCCCCAATGCAACGAACACTGACAGTCTCAGCACACTCGTAGCTCCTATGGGTGCCAAACACGCTAAGCCCCCAGGTGTGTATCATGCGTTGTCAGTCCCCGTGCGTGCTAAGCTCCCAAGAGCAGATAAGCACGACAGATACTGCACACAGTAAATTTCCAGGAACGTGCTGCGTGTGCTGGTCTTTACCAAGCCTCCATGTTGTATCAGACAGGCATGCCAGTCCCTTACAAGAACCCTACACAGATGCCAGGCATGCCAGTCCCACGCACAACGAGCCCCTGGGAACGTACCGGGCATGACGGTCTCCCCGCAGGCGGAGCACTGTGAGGAGAAGGCACTGCAGTAGCAGTCGTTACAGAGCAGCTCGCTGTCCTGGCAGGTGAAGGGCTCGTCGGCCAGGGAGCGCTGGCAGCGGCAGCAGCGGAAGCAACCCTCGTGGAAGTGGCGGTCTTCGTAGAACAGCTCCTGTGTGGAGCACAGCAGGGGCACTGGCACCTTCGCCCCTTCCTGCCAGCCTCCACCCACTCCCTGCCCTGTGTGGTCCAGTCCTTACCCTCGAGTCGTGCCCGATAAGCTGCTGGCACTCGGCGCACGTGTTGGCGAAGGTGTTGTCATAGCAGGGCACACAGTAGGGTCCGTTGTCTGTCTGGATGTATTTGCGCCCGTACAGGGACTCGCTGCATTTCGCACAGTCAAAGGCCTCGCTCATGGTGGCTGTGAGTCAACCCTGTTAGGGACACAAGGCGGGGCAGGGGTCACCCAGAGGGGCTGTGGCTCAGCCCACTGCATTTAAAAGAGAGCAAGAACTAGGCATAGGAAATGCCAGGTCAGAGCAGGTGGTGATGGGGAATGGGTGTTTCTGAGAACACAAAGAGTCCTGCATGTTTATTTCTGTATTTAACGTTGGGGATGAGAGGGGGTCAGGAAAAAACCAGGAAGCAGAAGTTCTTTTCTTATCTTGGCCCTGGCAGAACTGGGGGGAGGGGGCTTTTCCTGGGTCAATGACTCATTTCCTGCCCCTGCATTTAGCCTGAGTTTAGCCTCCACTGTCCCTACTGTCCCCAAGGGGGTAAGAGCAAGGACATGGAGCCACCCCACCCTGTCCCATACGAACAGCACTCTCACCCTCTCCTGACTCCCAGGAAGGGACCCTAGGGGTATACCCAGAGCTCTGGAGTGGGGAGCTTAGGGATGAGAATGGGGCTGTTTGTACCCCACCCCCCAAACCCCAGCCAGGAAACAGCGGAATGTAAGAAGGATGCTGGGCCAGTGAATGGTGGAGGTGGAGGAGGCTGATGGGAGAAATCACATTGGGCCTCCCCTCCCAGGAGAATCCAGCAACAAGGACTTCAGAGGCTCAGCCTAGGTTTAAGCAGGAAGGAAATCCTGCAAGCTGGACACAGCCAAGCTTCCCCAGCTGGACCCTCTGCCCTCACCCCCTCCACCTCCCGCTGGGTCTCTGGTCACACCAGCCTGCGCAGCCTTGGCCTGCAACACCTGCAGCAGCTGTGGCGGCACAGATGGCCAGATGTCGGGTTTTGCCAGCCAACAGGGGAGGAAAAAAGGGAAATGAGATGCTTGGGGACGGAGAGGGGAACTGGAGGTTATGCAGTGTGCCTCCTGCTGTCTCCTGCCGGTCATCACTCCTGGCAGCGACTGGCAAAGCCCCAGAATCTTTCCATCCCCTGGGTCATTATTTCCCTCTCCCTGCCTCTGGGAGAGACAGCCTCTCCCCAGCTTTTTGAAGGGTTTGGGGCCGGGGAGTGAAGGGTGAGAGAGTGGGAGCCACTGAAGACATTTCCTCTCCAATCAGGCCTCCCTACGGTGGGCAGTCAGGAAAGGGGGAGCCCTGAGTGCTGTTGCTGCAGACACCCAGCCCCCCACCAAACCTCAGACACTTTCCATTTTCTCAGGAACAAAGCATGTTTGTGGGATGAGGTCATCCACACAGCTGCCTCTGCAGCAGGAGCTTGGGGAGTAGGGAGGGTGAGGAAGTGGGGTTCCCAGTCCCTTCTGCTGCCCGATTCCAGTCTCTAGCCCCAAATTCAGAGCTCCCCACTCCCAGTCTCCTCCATCATGAAGCCTGCTCTCTGAGGACTGGGATCCCGGGGTGGGTGGAGAGGAACCACTTGGACCCTAGGAAGGGGATGTTCTCACAGCTGCAGATGGGCCCCAGGAGTACAAAGGAACCCACCAACACACTCCTCCACATTAGACCCCAGTAACTGGCAGTCCCCAGAGCCTGGCCTGGCTCAAGCTGAAGGCGAAGCCCTCCTTTTCTCAGCCACCCCCCCGCAGGAAATTCTAGCCAACAAGCGTGGCTCTGGTTTGGAGTTCAGACTCCAGGCGCCAGCAGACGCCCCAAGCCTAGGGGGCCTGGCTCTTCTGAAGGGGTGGCTCATGAACCCACAGCTGCCCTTCTGTACGATGGGAAGACACTCAGTTCATGCCCCAGGCCAGGGCATGAGGCCGCCAGGAGCCGGGGTCTTCAGAGCCGGGACTTCTGGGCTGGGGGCTATGCTGGAGGGTGGAGGGTATCCCTCCACCTCAGTCCACTCCTCGCCATTCAGGCCTGGGTTTCCTCTGGCCCAACATCTGAGGGTTGCCTGGGCCGTGAGCCACGGGGCAGCGGGGGCCACACAGGTGGAGTGTGGCCATGCATCCATCCACGAGTGACCTGGGCCCTTCCTTCCTTCCTGGCTTGGCCCCCAACAGCTCTGTCATCTTCCCAGGTCCAGACTAGCCCTAGGCCTGCCTACTGGGAGGCAGTCACCACTCTGAGACAGGGGCACCCCAAATAGGGTATGGGTGTGGCTTCTGTTTCTTTCCCAGAATCCCCTAGTCTGTCCAGCTGGGCTCTGGTGAGGACAGAGTGAAGGGCGCTATCAAGGCCCACCTGTCTCTGCCCTTTGTCTGCCCCTCCCCCCTCCCCCTTTCCCTGGCAGGACTGAGGGACTAAAGGGAGCCAGTCCTGTATTCCTTCACGGCCGGTAGGGGGGTCGTGGGGAGAGCGCTCAGTCTGCCAGATGGCTCTCAGCCGCTGCCCCCAACACACACACCCGCCTACACCTGACCCACACACACATCTGACCCCTCCCCGTGAACCTCCTGCAGCTCAAAATGGCTGGATAATGGCCGTGGCATGTGCTGTGTAGAGGCTTGAGCTGTGAAATATAAACCTGGGTGATCTTGGGCAAGTCACTTAAGCTCCCTGAGCCTGCTTCCCCATCTAATACTACCTCCTACCTCCTAGGGTTGTTGCCAGGCTTAAATGTGATGATACTTGGAAAGCACCTGGGAGATACTAAGTAGTCAGTAAATGGTAGCTCTTAGTGTTTTATTATCAGCCCCTCACTCATACGGGGGTCAGTCAACAGTTTCTCAGCCAGGCCTGGGTCAGGGGGCTGGCCTGGGACTTGACCTTGACATTCTCAGCGGGGGCCCAGGGAGAGAACAAAAAGGGAACTCCCTAGTTCTGCTGGGGGAGCTGAAGAGGCCCAGGCCGTGGGGCTCACTGAGACCAGTGGGGCCAGTCTGACTCCAGTGAGCATAACTCTGAAACCCCCAACACAGGTACACAGGTGTACACACCTGCATGCTGCTTTGCCTCTCACAAAGCGCTTTCCCACCCACCCACCATCTATCAGATTGCACAAAGGGCAGGCGGGATAGGGTATCATCCTCATTTTACAGCTGAGCACAGAGGCCAGGGACAGGGCAGGGGCATGCCCAAAGTCACTCAGGTATCAGAGAGCTCAGGTCCCTTGCCTCCCAGCCTGGAGCCCTTTCCTGTTTCCCTAGAAATGGTGGTGGACGGGGTGGTCAGCGTTTAAGAGCAGCGGGACAGGAGATGCTGGATGATATCACTAGTACAAGAGCCTGGCTCTTCTCCCCAGCTGCCAGCCCTGTGACTGGAAGACACCCAGAAGTCTTTCCAAGTACCCATGCCAACCGCTCAACCCTTCGCCCCCCTCCACCCCCCACTGTCCAGGAGGACCCTGGCCAGGTCCCACAGCTGTGACTCAGGATCAGAACAGACCCCTCCCCCAGCTTCCAGGAGTTGACAGGGGACTTGAGGGGAGAAATCAAACTCCCCCCACCCTCACCCCTGCTACTAGGCATCCACCCCAAACTCTCCACTCTCTTCCCCGCCCCCGCCATGGGGCCTGGGAGTCAGAGCGGTTTGGGAGAAGGGGGTGGGAAGCAGGATCCAGCAGCTGCTCTGGGGACAGAAGAGGAACAGTTCATTCACCCCGGGTCCCCCAGGGCTGAAGCAGCGCGTCCAAGATTTGAGTTTAAAAATAAGCTGGGGCTGTCTCGGAGAGTGCATAGGGCTCCTTCGAGTCTTACTGTCTCATGTCTCAGGTCCTCTGCCTCACGGAGGCTCAGTTGGCTCAGTGTTTCTGTTTCCCCACATCCTCCCTTCCCAATCTTTCAGGCCTGAGTCCCGCAGGGTCTTGAAAACTGTCACTGCCCCTCCATGACATCTGTCTCTTGGCGTCTAGCTCTGCTCCACTCAGCACGTCTGTGTCTGTAAACTTCAGCAGCTGTCTGTATGTTTCCGTGTCTCTGTGTCTCTGACTGGCTATCTCCCCACGGCAGCCTCTGTGGATTTCTACCACTGTATGCCCAAGTCTTGGCATCTCAAGGGTCTCTAAAGGGTGGAATGTCTTGGTCCCTACCCACCGCCCTTCTCTATCTCTTAGCATCTCTGTATGCCTGAGTGTGTCTGTCTCCAGTCTCTGGATGTCTTTCTAGGCCTCTCAGAGGCTGGTTTACCACAAGGTTAATGAAGCTTAAGCTTCGGGGCCCCTCATTTGCCCAGAACCCTCCAAGGCCCTGGAGAGGGCTGACAGCACGTCTGGGGTCACTGCATGCTTCTTCCTAAAATGCTCCGCTCCACAAAACCTGGGTCGGACCCTATGCCTCGGGTTTGCCTCCCGGTGACTCTACGCCCAAGTCTCTGTCTCTGTTTCGGGTATCTCCGCAGCCTCCTTGTCTAAGCTCGCCGCTCCTGTCTTGTCTCGGTCTCTTGCTCCACCGGGCGTTCTGGAAGCCGGTTTCTCGAACCCTAAAGGTCTCTCTCGACTCTCGCTTTTCCATTTCAAACTTGGCCCCCTGCCCCACCTAACTGGCGTTGCAGCGCCCGGAGCGGTACGGTTCCGGGGGCGCCCCCCGGGGCTCGGCGCCCGCGCGCCACCGGCTCCTAGCATGTTCCCTACGCCCGCGACCGGACCCAGGCGGGGACAGGGGGCGGGGGCCGCGGCTGCCCTTAACCCCCGGCTGGCCGCTTCTCCTTTCCCGCCAGAGGGCGGGGGCCGGGAGCCGGGATGGGGAGCCGGGCTCGGCGGGGAGCTCACCTCGAGGCGGGCGGCGAGAGCGGGGCGCGGCGCTCGCGCGGGGCGGGGGTGGGGTGGGGGGTGGCGGGCAGCCGGGGCCGCGTCCCTCGGCGCCTCCTACCTGTGGGCCGGGCCGAGCAGGACCGAGCTAGCTGCCGGCGAGAATGCCGGCGGCGCACGGACTGTGTGGGCGAGCGGGAGCGCGGCCCCAAGCCCTCCCCGAGGAAGTGAGCGCGGGGGCCCGCCCCGCCCGGACCCCGCCCCCGGCCTCCCCTGCCCGCGGGGTGCGGATCCCGCCCCCGGCCCTCGTCCTGGAGGCTGGGGGCCAGACCCCGCCCCCACCTCCTTTTTAGGCTGGAGCCTGCCCCAGCCCCCTGGGCCCGCCGGGCCTAACCTGGCTCTACCAACCTTCGTGGGCGGCCAGGACCCCGCCCCTGTCCCCTCCCTGCAGCTTTTGCTGTCCTCCTTCTCTTTCCCCACTCTCCTTACCTCCCCCCACCCCAGTCCCCAGCGGCTAGCTGTATTCGGTCTCAGGCAAGGGATACAGGAGGCAGCCGACCAAGGTCCATTTGGGGACCCAGAGGGTCCTCATGCCCTTTTCGTGTCCGCTCCCCCTCGCAGTTTACCCCCAGGGATCACACTCAGCCCTAATTTGTAAAAGAGGACTTATTCCAGCCTGTTGGTGGGGGTGGTTTTGACCCTGCTGTTGCGGCCCTGTCAGTGGGAGCGAAGGTGTGCTCTGAAAACAAGGAGTGAAGTCTAAGGACCCCTTCTATAGGGCCTTGACCTTCAAAGGGCTTCATTCCACAACCCTGAGTGGTGAAAACAGAAGTAACCACCTCCTCACCTCCAGCTGCATCGTGGGACAGAGAAATCCTCCCTTGGTCTCCACAGTGCCCAGGAACAGTTTTGACCTTTGAGGCCTAGGGGAGACCCTAATCCTTGGCCCCATGATTTTTGAGCTTCTCAGGAAGGGGTGTGAGGAGTGTGCAAGGATGGGGCACTGCAGGGACGGTGGAGGGAAGTCCTCCCCGACCTCTACAGTTTCCAACCTTCTGGCTTCCTCCCTGTGCCCTGCCCCGGGCGGGAGGATTGGCGTCTGCCAGGGACACAAGGCCCCTCCAGGTCCTTGAGGCCACCGCCCCTGGGATCCTCAGGCTTGTCACTAGGAATAAATAGCCTCGATCTGGAAGGGGGGAGGGAGGAGGAGGCTCTGCTGTGCTGTTAGCAAAACAAGAGACAGCAAACCAACCCTGGAAATAACCTCCTCAGAGTCTAGAGTAGAGATTCAGGTGCCCACAGAGGCTCTCCCATCCCACAGGCTGGGTCCAGCCAAGCTCTCAGAGCAGAGACTCATTCCCTCCCAGGTTGGGGCTGCTGAGTACCCTCCTCTCCCACTTCTGAATCACACGCCTACCTTTCTGGGTCCCAAGTCACACTTGAGGTCAGGTTTCCTTTCAAAATTAACGAATTCCTTATTATTGTTGTTCCTGATGCCTAAACGGTAAGTGCCATGAGGGCAGGGACTGCGTACTTCTGGTTCACCACTGCATTCTCAGTACCTACTCCAATGTCTGGCACGTAATAAATATCTGATGAATGAATGAATGATGGACACTGCTTCCATTTGGACTCCACACCCCAGATTGGACCACAGGCACATGCTATCTGGAGCCCAGGGAGGGCGCAGCCAGCCCACGGGTGGGCCTTGCTCTGGAATTTGCCTTGCAGGCGTAGGAGACTCCTAGCCCAGGGGAGTGCAGGGAAGACTGCCTGGCTGGAGGAGATGGCAAGAAGGGGTTTGCTCTGGGGTGAGGGGAGGGCAAAGGTGAGCATCCTTCAGAAAGGGAGGAGTTATGAGTGAGTAAGGAAGGTGCTGGATCAAAGGTAGGGTTGGGTGGGTGGGTGGGTGGGTGGGGTCTCTTTTTTTTTTAACTGAAGTACAGTTGATTTACAATGTTGTGTTAATTCTGCTGTACAGCAAAGTGATTTGGGGTCTCTGGTTTTACTCACGGCTTGAATCTCCGATGAGCTGCCTGAATAAGAGCCAATATTTCCTGAGTTCTTACTTTGCACCAGTCCCTGCCTAAGCACTTTACATATATTAATGCACTTGATTTCCAACAACTTTGTGAGATATGTATTTTTATCCTTGATTTAAGGATGAGAACATGGAGGCACAGAGAGAGTAGGTAACCTGCCAAGGGTGACACAGCTAACAATAGAAAAGCCTGGATTCAAATCCAGGCAGTCAAATGTCAAAGCTCCTTATGCCAAAAAAAGAGCTTAATCATTAGGCTCTATCGCCTCTGTAGTCATTTAACCTCTTGAAGCCTCAGTCTGTCATCTGTTCAGAGTGGGGGACTCCCTGTGTCACAGCATTCTTGCGAGGATTGGATGAAAGTACACAGTAGGTATTCAACATGTGGGACACTCCCTCCACTCCAACACTCTCTTTCCTGGTCAAGTGTTAAGATTCTGCTTCTTGGACTTGGAGTCTGGAGGCCCAGAAAAGTTAGGAGACTTTTGACTTGGCCCAGCCTGAGAGAGGGAGACTGGTGTAGGGCAGGGGCTGTATTCTTTCCCCTCCCCATTTCCAGCTCCCCAGTAGGCTCGCATTTCCCTGCGTGCTCTAATTTCCGTTGACCCACGTGGACGTGCCCCAGGCAGGTCTAGGGATCAGCCTCATGGACTCCCTGTTCCTGTTTCCCATCAGTCCTCCCCCCCTCTCAGGGAACAGGTGTGTCTGACCGGGGCTGGAAGCAGAGCCTGAGTGCTGGCTGATTGGCCTTGGGTGAGTGGGATCTGGTTGTCCCTTCCCTCACCCTGGAGGCCCCCCCCCCCACCTTCCTTATCTTGTTCAGGGTCTCCCAAGCTGTTCCCTCACCTTGGAATTGTTTACAAAAGGAGGCCCTGGGTGACTGACGAGTGGCAAGACTCTCATGGTTTCCTCTGGGTGCTGAATCACGCTCTGATGCTTGTAACCACAAGCTCTCCTCCCCACAGTGAGAAAACTCCCTTCCTTCTCTGGCGTATTGCTCACTCTTACCCATTGGGCTGCCTACAGCCCGTGCAGGCCTCCTAGCTGAGCAGACACCTGCTTTCAGATTGCCCAGAAACACTTGCCTAGTGACCCCAAGCCTGGCAATGGGTCTGTGGGTGCAGAGGGTAAAATGAGTGACTGCTACAGAGCGTGGGGGAGGAAGAGTAGAGGGAGAACTAACCTATGCTTAAATGCCAACTACACGCAGGGCACCGCGCTAAGTGGCAGTCGTTACTTCCTTCAGTTCTTACAAAAGCCACGTGAGGTGGTTATTATTACTATCACCATTCTACTGGGTAGTACACAGGGCTCAGAGAGTTTGACAAGGTGGCCCTAAATCACAAGCTGATAGGTGGTGGATGTGCAATTCAAATCTGGGGCCGACTTGAAGGCCCACCCCCCACTTCCAATGTGCAGAGCTGCTTTCTCCTGGGTATCCCTGCCACTCAATGCCTTCTTCAGGGGAAGTGACAGGAGCTACTAAGGCTGCCGCCTAGTCTGATGGCTGGGCTTCTTAATTGAGATGAGGCTGGAAATGTGGGCATGGGCCAGATCATGAAGGGCCTTGTCTTTCAATGGTTAAGTAACAAATAAGATGGAATTCTGCTAATGCATGTGGCCTTAGTTGGGCAAGGCTCAGACTCAGGGGCAGGAAAAAACTTTTCACATAGCAGATCTCAGCTACTTTCGGCTTTTACACGCCCACTGGCCTCCTGGATTCACACCTCTAGGGACTGAGGAGAGGATTTCTCCAGAGGTCCTCAGCTGGAGAGATGAGCACTGTCATGAGAAATGGGTGCAGTTACAGAACTTGCTGAAGTTTAGCTTCACGTGGTGGAAAAGAAGCCAAATGCCTCTGGAATGTTCTGCTGTGCTCAACGCTTTCTCAATCCTTACAGGTAGGTTTAGTAATACTAATAATAACAATAATAGCTCTAATTGATAGTGAACTTGCAGATGTGTGAACACAGTATTAAGGACTTTAAACATATTATTTCATTTAATCCTCACAACAATCCTGTAGGTATAGTATTATTACCTCCATTTTACACATGGGAGACTAAGGTTCTGTGAAGCTAACTTTGTCTTGGCGGGTAACAGTTAGGATCAAACACACCTCCATGGTTTATGGTCCTAATCATTACATTGTACTGCCTCTGACACTCATTTTGTCAGCCACATCTTGAGGGTGTGAGGGACTTAGAACTTTACAACTAATGCCATGATATAACTCCTCTGTTCAACTATGAGCCCCTTGACGGCCCTATGAGGAGAGCAGTGCGTGCTGTTATTATCCTTGTTTTATGGATGAGAGAAATGATGCTCATTAAAGCCAAGTAACTGCGTGCATGTGCGATTGGGGCAAATTCTGGACCAAAAGATACAAAAAGACCAAAAAAACCCCAACTGCCACTTCTGAAGAGTCAGGAGCAAAAAAACGGGTGTTGGAAGCAAAAGCAGGGTACTGCGCATGCCCCCTGCACTCAACACCACAGAGGTGTGGGCAGAACACACCTAAGCCACCCCTCTGGCCTGACCCCTGGACACACCCCAACCCTCACCCCATATAAGGGACGAGCTTGCCACGCCCACAGTTCCGGGAGCAAGCAAGGGAACCTGTTACCTGTTTTTGCTCCCTCCTGCACCTGCAGGGGCCCCAATAAAGCCTTGCCTGAATTTCTTACCTGGCCTCTAGTCAATTTCTATTGGTTGGGGAAGGCCAGGAACACTGGTCGGTATCAAAGCGACCTGTCAAAAGTCACACAGCCAGTACATGGCAGAGCCAGACATGGTTTTAAGGATGCTTGTCTCTCTATAGAGTGCTCTTTCCGGTACACCAGAAAATTCACAGGGCCCCTAGCTTTTGCATGGCACAGGGATATCAGCTCGGTGCTTTGTGACCGCCTGGAGGGGTGGGATAGGGAGGGTGGGAGGGAGGGAGACGGAAGAGGGAAGAGATGGGAACATATGTATATGTGTAACTGATTCACTTTGTTATAAAGCAGAAACTAACACACCATTGTAAAGCAATTATATTTTTTAATTATTATTATTTTTACTTGGAGTACAGTTGCTTTACAATTTTGTGTTAGTTTCTGCTATACAGCAAGGTGAATTAGCTATACATATACATATATCCCTTCTTTTTTGAATTTCCTTCCCATTTAGGTCACCACAGAGCATTGAGTAGAGTTTCCTGTGCTATACAGTCAGTTCAAAGTAGTTACCTATCTTACACCTAGCAGTGTATACAAATACACCGCATAAACACGGCAAACGGAGCAGAGCTGTAGTCGACTGCACATGCGCACACTCCAGGCCCAGCTCACCCCAAGGACAGTGCCAGCCACGATGCTCCCAGGTGCCAACGGAGCGGATCACGAAGGCGAACTCACCGTACACGTGGACAGGCTCTGGCGAATAAGAACTGGCTGTTGTAGAGTCACGAGGCTAGACCTAGAGAACTACACTTCCCAGAAGCAGCCTGGGGCGGACGCCTTTTGCTAGATGACGTATTTCCGGTAAAACGGGCGCTGGATAGGCTGCAGAAAGGAAGGGGGCGGTTCTAAACCTCTGGCGGCTTGGCCTATATCCGGTAGGGTCAGTGGACGAGGCGGTGCAGACCCGGCGTTGTCTACTGAGCTTTTCCAGGACTGAGCAGACATGGCGGCGGCTTTTCGGAAAGCGGCTAAGTCGCGGCAGCGGGAACACAGAGAGCGAAGCCAGGTAGGACCGCACGGGCCCCACGAACGCTGGCCGGTGGCCCCATGTGCTATTCTTGCCCCGGGCCTACCCCCCACGTACCCAGCTGCGGGTCCTGGCCTTTTCTGTGCGGAGATGTTGCTTGTAAATACATGCAAATATATGCTGACGACGCAGGCGTGGCTGGGGCGGACCCTCGCGGTTCGGGGAGGAGGGGGTGGTCGTTCTAGCTAGGAGAGCACAGCTGTCCCTATTCCTGGGAGATAATCAAAGCTATCTTGCAAGGTTTCATTGAAGTAGTTAAATGAGATACTGTGTGTAAAGTGCTTGATCTTCTCTGGGGAAGTTGAGGTCAAAGTTCACACAGCCAATTAGTGTCCCCGCTGGAACTGGAATCCACATCTAAAGATACTCAGCCCTGTCCGCTGTGTATGCAGGCTGATCCCGAAGAGATTGGAGTTAATTAATGTGCTATCATCATCATGCCTGGGGTTTGAGATCCATGGAGATCTGCCACGTACGCTTTTTGTTTATGTCTCACCATGTAATGTTGGTGTTTTCCAACCCCATTATACAGATGAGGAAACTGAGGTCCAAAGAACAGAATTGACTTGCCCAGTCACAAACACCAAATTCAGACCGAATAAACAATTGCAGGACTTCTGTGGAGGGTGTGTCTGTGTGGAGAGATTGAGTGGAAATTCATTTAATATATGCAGAATCAATTTATTCTTCTGTTCTCAGGAATCACACAATATCTGATCCAGAAAGGCCCTTAGGGATGTCTGGTGCAATTTCATTTTACAGATGGGGAAGAGAAAGAGAAGGATGTGTCTAAAGCTGTGTCACTGATGGATGGGATGGAACTAAGGCCTCCCAACCACAGTTCAGTCTTCCTGCTTAATAGCATTTATCAGACATTTATTGTGCACTTGCTGTATGCTCAGTGGTGTGCTGGGAGCAGTGTATCGATAATCTGCCACCTTGTTTGGACCACTGTGTGGATCTATCTAAAAATAATAACAGCTAGAAGTGCTTGCTGTGTGCCAGAGCCAGACAAAGTGCAAAATGCTTTACCCTTATTATCTCATTTATCTCTCAAGAGTGTGTGGAAGTAGGTACTATTATTTTCCTACATTTGCAGATGGGGAAGCTGAGGCTCAGATAGGTTAAGTAATTTGCCCAAAGACATACAGCTGTAGGTGGCAATCAGCAAAGCCAGGGATCAGACCAAGTGTTTTGAATCCAGAGGCTACTAAAAGTTGAATAAAGAAGCAACTTTATAAGAGATGCATAAAAAATGCCCAATGAGAGGGGGGAAAAAAAAAGAAAGGGGGAAAAAAAACCCAAATTAAAAAACAAACAAAAATGCTCAATAAGGAACATGAGTGGGAAGAGGAGAGATGATGAGAGAAAGCATCACAGTGAAACTTGTTGGACTTGGAAGTCAACTTTAAAAAAAAAATTTATTTTATTTATTTATTTTTGGCTGTGTTGGGTCTTCGTTGCTGAGTGTGGGCTTTGTCTAGTTGCGGTGAGCGGGGGCGACTCTTCATTGTGTTGCGCGGGCTTCTCTTTATGGCGGTGTCTCTTGTTTCGGAGCACAGGCTCTAGGCGCACGGGCTTCAGTAGTTTTGGCTCGCTGGCTCTAGAGCGCAGGCTCAGTAGTTGTGGCACACGGGCTTAGTTGCTCCGCGGCACGTGGGATCTTCCCGGACCAGGGCTCGAACCCATGTCCCTTGCATTGGCAGGTGGATTCTTAACCACTGTGCCACGAGGCAAGTCCCATAACTGTCACTTTTTGAGCACTGACTGTATGCTAGGCACAGCCCAACATGCTGTACAAGGATTATCTTGTATAATCCTACAGCATTCGTGTGAGGCAGGTGTTATCCTCATTTGTATCAATACAAACGAGGAACCTGATGCTTAAAGAGGTTGAATAGCGTGTCCAAAGGCACAGTTGTGGGTAGTTGATTTGGATTCGTAGACAAGACAGAGGCAAAGAGCGTGACATGGCCATGTCTGAGTGGGAATAGAGGGTCTTTGTGGGAGAGGTGAGGAGGAGGCCATGCTGGAAAGGTTGGTAAACACATTGACGAGAACCAGGGAAGCCCATTTTGTTGCTCTTTTGACCCTTGAGTTTTCTTTCTCTATTCTCTGTCAACTTCTCTTTGTCTGCTATAATTAAAATAATAATGATCAAGAGAGGGCTTGGGTATTATTTTAAATATTGAGTTATTTCTTGCATCACTTCAAGGTAGAGGATGAGAGAGGAGACTGTTAAAAATCCCACCCAAGGACTTCCCTGGTGGTGCAGTGGTTAAGAATCTGCCTGCCAAGGCAGGGGACATGGGTTCGAGCCCTGGTCCAGGAAGATCCCACATGCCATGGAGTAACTAAGCCCGTGCGCCACAACTACTGAAGCCTGCACTCTAGAGCCCACGAGCCACAACTGCTGAGCCTGCATGCCACAACTACTGAAGCCCACGCACCTAGAGCCCATGCTCCACAACAAGAGAAGCCACTGCAGTGAGAAGCCCACGCGCCACAACGAAGAGTAGCCCCCGCTCGCCGCAGCTAGAGAAAGTCTACGTGTAGCGATGAAGACCCAATGCATCCAACAAGTAAATAAAGAAATAAATTTAAAAAATTCCACTCAAGTTATTATACAAATTTAAACAGTAGAGAAGTTTATGTACTGCCTCAAACATCGAGAATATTCAAAGTGGAAGAGGATGCAGTGTAGGAGGGTGGGGAAGATCAGACTGTGGCCCCAGATAGAATAGGTCTCGTTCTAGCTTTGCCACTTACTAGTTCTGTCTATGTTCTTGGGCAAGTTGTTCTCTAAACCTCATTCCCTTTTTGGAAAATTGGGGTAACAGTAGTGCCTGCTTTATCCACTTTCCATGATTGTTTGGGGATAAATGACATTGTGTGTAAGGAGCATAGCAGATTGCTTTGTAACAGTATTTCATTTTTTTTTTCACCTTGATAAAAATTTTATTTACTCATGTTACATACTCATCCTAACAAGAGAACAGGAATTTTTTTTTACCTTCTGGGAATGTCAAAACTCCTAGATTTTACAAAGCAAAGTAAAAGTACATACAAATTCTTTTAATTTAAAAAAAATTTTGGAAGTGTAGGGTCTTCATTGCTGGGCGCAGGCTTTCTCTAGTTGCAGTGAGTGAGGGCTACTCTTCGTTGCGATGTGGGGGCTTCTTATTGTGGTGGATTCTCTTGTTGCGGAGCACGGGCTCTAGTCACAAGGGCTCAGTAGTCGTGGCTCGCGGGCTCTAGAGCGCAGGCTCCGTAGTTGTGGCGCATGGGCTTAGTTGCTCTGCGGCACGTGGGATCTTCCAGACCAGGGATCGAACCTGTGTCCCCTGCATTGGCAGGTGGATTCTTTTTTTTTTTTGCGGTACGCGGGCCTCTCACTGTTGCGGCCTCTCCCGTTGCGGAGCACAGGCTCCAGACACGCAGGCTCAGTGGCCATGGCTCACGGGCCCAGCCGCTCCGCGGCATGTGGGATCTTCCCAGACCAGGGCACGAACCCGTGTCCCCTGCATCGGCACGCGGACTCTCAACCACTGCGCCACCAGGGAAGCCCAGCAGGCAGATTCTTAACCGCTATGCAACCAGGAAGTCCCCATACAAATTCTTTATAGCGATTTTCTTTTCTTTCAATTTTATATTTTCACATTTTCCTAAAATGTAATGGTAATTCTTAATAAATGTGGCCTATTATGATGATGTAGGCAAAAGCATCTAGCACTGACCTTGCCGTAGGTTAAGTGCTCAAGTAGTGATAGCTTGTAGAAAGATAATACCAAGATTTAATCCTTGTACCTTCATGCTATCCAAGTTCTGTATCAGAGAAAGTATTTTCTGTCATACTTGGTTTTCTCTCATGCTTAGTACCGAAATTAGAATAATAACAGTACACATATGCTGGACACCAGCTATGTGCCAGGCTGTGTGCGGGCAGCTACCACTTACAGAGACTCATTAAATCCTCAGGATAGTCGTGAGAAGTAGATCTTATTGTTCTTATTTTATAGCTAGGAAACAGGAGCTCAGAGACGTTAAGTGAAGTGCCCAGAGTCACAGATTGTTAAGAGGTAACGCTTGGATTTGAACCCAGCTCTTCAGACTCTAAATTTAGCTCTCTTAACCACAGTTGCTTCCCTGTTACTATGTTTTCCCTTCGTAGTATTTTATAAACCCTTGGATTAAGTCTGTAGTAATTTTAGTACAACTGGCAACTGCTTTCTTAGTGCCGAGTCATTGTTGCCTTTCTCTGTCCTTAATAGGCCAAGAAACCTACTACGGCAGTACTTGTGACCTCTCTGGCGCCTGCATTGGCCTCTCATCCTTGGGCAGTGCCCATTTGGGGGAGGGGAGGGAACAGGACAGCACATTGGCTGCCAGGACATGGATTTACTGAACGCTCCAGAGATTCTTGTTCCTGTCAGGTGTCCTGTTGATTCGGGTATGTTTGCTGAGGAAACTAAGCACTTCTTTTTCCCTTTTGTCTTCTAGCCCAGCTTTCGAAAACATCTGGGCCTGCTGGAGAAAAAGAAAGATTACAGACTTCGTGCAGAGTGAGCACGGTCTTTCTGGGAGCGGTGCTGCCAGAAAAGCTTACAGCCTCCCTGTACTACAGCCGAATTGCCTGAGTGTCCAGCAGGGGACATTTCCTGCCATTGATAAAATGGCCAAAGCTCTGGCAGCCTGTCACATACTTTTCTGCGACCCTCAACTTCTCTCTTTGTTTAGGCAGAGCGTTATTTATTTAACTGTAGTTGCATTGAGAATTTTTTTTTATTATGTTGCTCCAGATCGTTTTCTCAGAGTGGCTTTGGTTTGCTTCTGCCTTGGTGTTTGAGCTAAAAGCTGAATCTTTTTTCTCTCCCTTTTCTTGAAGTTCAAGATAGAATCTAACATTCCAGCTGTTGAGTCTCTTACATCACCATGTGTGGTGTGGAATGAAGACATGTGAAAGATGGATTCATGGGACTGAGTGTGGGTGATAATGAACTTCGAAAACATTTTATAAAACAATTATCCCTATTCTTCTTCTTTAGCACTTTATTTACAAAACATTTTATAATTATTTGTTAGCCATGCATGTCAGCTGAGGTCCTTTTTATGCCCCCGGAGCAGCTGGTGATGGATTCAGTGGATTGCTCTGGGTTCCAGAGTTTTTCAGGCAAATAATAATAACTGAGTGCTGTCATTAGGCCAGGCAGTGTTCTAAGAGAGTTACCATTTTTACATGCATTTATTCCAGCAGTCTTTGGGGATACTATTATTATCGCACGCATTTCACAGATTAAGTTGGGATACAGAATGGTTAACTAATTTATCCAAGATTACTCAGCCGGAAGCGGTGGAGCCAAGATTTGAACCCAGACAGTCTGGCTCCAGAGTCCACGATTCTAGTCACTATGCTATACTACAACGTGTAGTTTCTGAATCTTATTTGATCACTCGGTGCCCAAGCTTGCATCAGAACCCCGTCTGAGGAGTTGTAATCTGTGCTTTGTTGGGTCTCTCCCTGTAACGATGTAGATGGCAGTAAAACTTATGTGAAATGGGGACTGTTAATTCCAGGTAGAACAGGGATAGGAGAGGACCCACAAAGAGGTGAGCTCAACATCTGACACTGGAGTGTGACATTGGAGTGTGGGTCGAATGTAGTCACTCCTTTGGCTTTTTTGAGTTTCATTTTGTATGTATCATTAGATGCTTGTAAAGTTTGCTTGTTGTGTTTTTTTTTTTTCTTTTTTGCCATGGACGTTGTTTAACCTGCTTTTCAGTGACTACCGGAAAAAGCAAAAATACCTTAGAGCTCTCCGGAAGAAGGCTCTTGAAAAAAATCCAGATGAATTCTACTATAAAATGACTCGGGTTAAACTCCAGGTGGGTGCCTAATGGATCAGTTGGTTTTTTTTTTTTTCCCCTGCAGTGCCGTATGGCATGTGGGATCTTAGTACCCTAACCAGGGATTGAACCAATGCCCCCTGCAGTGGAAGCACAGAGTCTTAACCACTGGACTGCCAGGGCAGTCCCTCAGTTGGTGTTTTGAGCTCCAACTCAACAAGGAAAATAAGGATGAGGGAGGAGATGGATAGCTAGGACCCTGGGCTTTTATTTAGCTCTTCTCCAGTTGGTCAGGTGCTCCTGGTCATTATGCAAAAGGCAAAGCTGCCCCTTCCTGAGCAACATGCGTTTGCAGTTGTCTGATGCCTGGAGCTATTCTGAGAGGGTGATTGGAGGTGCTGAATGTGTGTCTTGGGGGCCTGGTGCATTGTGTTGCTGTTGTATGTTGCCTTTGGTTGTCTTTGTTCCAGCCACGAACTATGCCAACAACTTATTAATGATTTTAATCTAATAGGAAACGTATCTTTCAAATTTGGATTTTAGGATGGAGTTCATGTTATTAAGGAGACTAAGGAAGAAGTAACTCCAGAACAGCTGAAACTGATGAGAACTCAGGATGTCAAATATATAGAAATGAAAAGGGTTGCAGAAGCTAAGGTAACAACTAAAACTCTTTATTCTGATATGTTTTTGTTGGTTAAGAAGAGAAATAGAAATCCATTGATCTCGAGTTGTAAGTTGATTTCTTCTGGCATTTCCAATCTTAAAGTACACTTAATTATGATAATGGTTTAAAAGTATAGTCAGCATGGTGGAGTGGAAAGAGGTCAAGTTTGAGACAGACTTAGGTTTAAACTCTGGCTCTGCCATTCATTAGCCCCATGATTATGGGCAAATTAACTTCCCTGGGGCTGTTTCCACATTTCTATCTCATAGGATTGTTGTAAGGATTAAATGAGTTTTGTGTAGTGCCTAGCTAGCCCCCTACCTGACATGTGGTTGGTGCTTGATAAATGTTAGTGGTCCTTTCTTTTAAAAGAATGAAGCAGATTCTTTGCTGGCTGGTGATAATGATGTGGAATGGTCTAAACTTGTGCAAATTCATTTCTGATACCCTAGAAGAACCCAATATAAAATGAGACCATATTCTGTACCCTAGAAAATTGAAAGACTAAAATCAGAGCTCCATCTGCTGGATTTCCAGGGGAAGCAACAGAAGAAGCATGTGTTTTTTTTTGACACCAAAAAGGAAGGTATGAAATGTTTGAAAGTTTCTGGGACAGTCTAGCATATTGGTCTATGTTGTTTGGTGTCAGAGACAGCGCCTTAAGGATTGTCTTGACTTTTAGTCGAACAGTTTGATATTGCAACTCACCTGCGAACAGCCCCAGAACTAGTCGACAGAGTCTTTAACAGACCTACGATAGAGACCTTGCAGAAGGAGAAAGTGAAAGGAGTTAACAATCAGACTCGACTTAAGGTAATTTTCTCCATTTTTCTTCAGGTCTGAGTTTATGGGAATCCAGGTTCTTTTTTTTTTCCTCCCTATTGCATTTAAGATGATTATTTTTGGAGAACTTACTAAGCTCTCTTAGAGAAGTGGAAGGAGGATTTGGTGATGGGAACGGAAGTGGAGAAGGGTTCCTCAGTTTCTAAGATTAGAGGACGTGTAGCATAGTGGTCAGGAGCTTACTTTCTGGCCTTTAGGTCTGCATTTGTTTTGGGTTTTTTTTTTGGCCATGCTGCGAGGCTTGCGGGATCTTAGTTTCCTGACCACGGATTGAACCCGGGCCCCGGCAAAGCACCGAGTCCTAACCATTGGACCACCGGGGAATTCCCTAGGTCTGCATTTGAATCCTACCTCTGACCCTGGGCTTTGTGCTTTCAGTGCTTGTAACAGGTGCCAACAGTTTTAAAAGGCAGAGAAAGGAGGGGACACTGAAGATGAAGGGATTTGGTATACTTTGATATTAAACCTTTAACAGTGAATATGCATATCAAAAGGTCTTTCATGTTCTGCATTTGTACCCCAACTTTTGTATTGACTTGTCCTTACGGTGCTTTCCATCACTGTAACTGGGTTTGTGAGAAGACATGCTTTTTCTCCAAGTCTTCTGGAGTTGAACTCTCACTTCTGACTGATTCATTTAAAAAAATGCTGTCAATGTGTTTCAAGCAGACAGCTGTTCTGTTTGGATTTGAATCATTTACACTGCATCAGCTTTGTTTAATTTCACAGCAGCTTCTCTAGCTCAGAGGCAGCTAAACTTGCTTTAGTAATATAAATACCCCTAATTAGTTTGATTATATTGGGTAATCCCATAAATCAACAGTCTGTGCAATAAAGTGAAAACAAAAGCTGTCTGAAACCACTGCTGTGAGACTACGCTAGAATTGGTGAATTGTTTAAATCCAAGGCCCAGTAATATTCCCCTCTGTGTAGATAACACTTCCAGCCGAGGAGCCGGCTGACTGGTGTTCTAGTGATAACCCTCTTTGTCATGTAGTTGTATTTTCAATTAGCTGTGTCGCCGACACTTCTCAAGTATTGCAGTAGTCCCTAAGGAGATTGGTGTTCCAAAGTCCTATGTAGAATAGTTCACCATCTTACCTTTTGAGAAGTTGGGAAGGTTTGGATTGCCCTTTTTGTCTAGTGGTGTTGTTTCTTTTGACTGTCTTGTTTAAAGCAAAATTATTTTTATTAAGAGACTGCTGGTGGGTGGCTTGCAAGGGAATTTTTAGTCTGTAACTTGGAGGGGGTGAGCAATCCATGAATGGGCTTTAGGAAGTCTATGAACACGTTCTTCCCACCTTGAAATTTTGTGTGACTGGGTATATACGTTTGTATGAATTTGTACGAATACATATATACATTTATGTCAAGAAAGAATCCAAAGCTTTCATCAGTTTCTTAGAGGTCTGTGATCCCCCCACATTGAAGGACCATTGGTCTTTGAGGGGTCATCAGCAGTGAGAATTTTCAGGTCAGCTTCCACTGACAGAGTCCTTCTGCTCTCTGAGTTCCGCGGTTCTGACACCAGCACACTGCCCGGTGGCCCTTCTCTGCTTCTCTACTCATTGTGTAGGGTTTCCAGCACTGGTTCATTCCTGCACGTTAGGTAACCGGGACGCTCAGACAGCTCAGTGTAGTAGTGGAAAGATTCCTGGGATCTGTGAGACTCGAGGCGCAGTCCTGATTCTGCTCCAGGTGAGCCTTGTGTCCATGGGCAAGTCTCCAAGTTTCCATGGAGCTCTGGAATGTGGTGTTCCTAAAATGGCCAACTTCAGAGTCTCTTGTTACGTTGATTCTGGGGTAAGGAGGGAATTGATGAAACCATTTATGAGTTTGGGCCCAAGTGGATTAAGAAACAGTTTCTTACTCATTTTTACCCTGTTAATTGTTTTACTGAAAATGTGTGTTTCTTCTGCAGCAAATAGCGAAAGAGAGGCAAAAGCAGTATAACTGCCTGACACAGCGGATTGAGCGCGAGAAGAAATTGTTTGTTATTGCACAGAAAATTCAGACTCGCAAAGATCTTCTGGTGAGGAGAGAGAGCCTTAGGCCTTCATTTTATTTTATTTTATTTTTTTCCTTGTAAAGTTCTAAACTGAGACTGGATTTCAGCTGTGTGTAAACCAACCCCAGTGAAAATGTCTGCTCCTCAGGGGCAGTGGTTTGAGCCAGTGTCTGTTACTCTGACAGTGTTGAAATGTTCCTTGATTAAGAAGGTAATAAGGGGCTTGCTTATTAGTCAGTGCTTTGGAACAGCAAAGGGTAGGATCGGGTGGCATATGAACTTTATAGCTTATGAGCAGCTATCTGTAACATTTAAACAGGTTAATAAAACAGTGCGTGTCACTCACTGGTGTTTAAAAATAGACAACATTGTGTAGTTAAATAGCAGAGCTAAGGAATATAAGATGCCCCTTTCATATTATCATTCCTCTAAATGTCAAGATTTTCAGCTTTGCAGATCATTTTGGTCTGCCTTTCTCAACTTGGGTTCCGTAAGAGAAGAAGCCCTACAAGATAATGATTTAAGTACCTTTCTTCTCAATTTTCACAAGAACTTCTGCACAGCCAGCCTCATTATAGATGCCCAGGGGAGAACTTGACTCATCGAGTCGGGGATGCCTTAGGACAAAGGGCTTTGTCTCTCTTGAACATTGAGACGGGCTGAATTAGGGGCTTTCTAATAGGTAGTTTATTAAACTTGCTGTTTTACACAGACCTCTCCTACTATTTACTGGTAACTTTTTACTCTTTTGTAGGATAAAACTCAGAAGGTGAAGGTGAAGAAAGAAACAGTCAACTCCCCAGCTATTTACAAATTTGAGAGTCGTCGAAAACGTTGAAGTGTTAAAGATAAGCCTGTCATTCCACGTGGAAGAGTTTGTGTTTTTTTTCCAGTAACTTCAGATTCCACTCTTCTAAGTGACTTGGTTTTCCTGTTTATAACAATAATTTATTATAGATCTGACATTTGATGTGAACAGTGTTAAAGCCCCTTCCCCCGTCTAAATTGTTTGTGGGTTGTTGAATTGTTGAAATCAGTCTTTTTTTTTGGCCGCTGCGCGAAGCCTGCAGGATCCCAGGTCCCCAACCAGGGATCAAACCCAGGCCCAAGGCAGTGAAAGCGCCAGGTCCCAGTCACTGGACCACCAAGGAATTCCCTGAAATCAGTCTTATTTTTATATACTTTCATGTTTTTTCATTATAAAAGTTACATAATCTTTTATATAGCAAATTTGGAAATCACGTGAGTTCATCTCTAATCCCAATACTTATTCAAGAACGACAGATAGCTGTTGCATACTTAACTATGCTAGGAGGTTAGGGAAATGGAGGTGAACGACTATCAAGAGCATTCTGGTTGAGTTCCTCCATTTTGTAGAGGTTGGCACTGGTTTTTGTGTTTTGTAGTTGTAATTAAACACCTTTATGGCCTACTTTTTTCACTTACTATTAAATCATTAGCTCTTTTCCATTTTGTTACATCATTAAATTTTTAAAAGTAATATATGCTCATAGTAAAAATTAAAGTAAATATTTCTAATGTTTGCATAATGTTTTAACCAGTGGATAGCCTGATTTTACCCCTATTCATTCTTAATTTATTGGATATTCAGGTGGCTGCATAAGTTAGCCAGGAAGGACTTTTTTTCTTTTACACTTTACAGCTGCAGATAGAAACCCTTGGAATTAAGAACTCACAGGGGCACCTCTTCTTTATTGATGAAGCTCAGATCAGAACAGACCTGGCTCTCTGTTCCTGCCCTCCTGGCCAGCTCTTGATTCCAAGGCTATAAATGGCTTGGTACAGGCCTTCACCCTAGAAATAGATATCCCAGCGTGTGTGCGGCAGACACATAGACCTCCCAGAGTCTCACCCTTCCCTTACCTGCCCACACAGGGATGGTAGGCCGAGGCCAGTCAGGACAGGGCTGAGCGTGCTTAGAGCAGATGTGTGAGGAGCAGGATTCTGGGAGGCTCGCTTATACCTCACCCCCTGGAGGGGGAAGAGCACCCTTCTGCGGGTATTTAAAAAGAAAAGTTACTAAAGCTTAATAAATTCCTGTGACTATTATGTTCTTATACAAAGCCTGAAATGAAAGCCTGTTCCCTAAGGGTGTACTCAGTGGGATTCAGATCTGGGAGCCCTGGAAAGCCGGAAGAAGGGCCAGGGGACTAGAAGCCAGCAGCTTTTGCCTTCAGGAAGGCAGTGCTTCCCAGTCTGGGAAGGTGCTGTGCTAAGTAAACGTTGATGGTCTTATGACAGAGGCGTCTGGAGACTTGAGACCTGAGTCAGGAAAGGGACTCATCCCATGGGCGTTGGACAGAGGAGCAAACAGATCCAGCAGCAGTCTGTTCCTGGGACAGAACAGCTTGCTTGCTGCTGCTGCTGTGGCTTCCTTGCCCCCGCCGGGGAGAAAGGTGGGAGGAGGGTGGAGGTATACCTAAAGGCCTTCTGGTGAAGCGCACGCCCACACAAAGGTGCACACACTTTCTAGGCTCTCAGGGGAGTAGATGCACAAGGCTTCATAAACACAGGTGTGTGCACGAACACACCACTGGGGTTTCATGTACGCAGATTACACACCCACAAGTCCTCAGATGCTGTGTAGGTGTACAGGCCAAATGGAGCAGGAAGGTCCATCTTCTCTGAGTACAGAGTTCCAGGGTAGAAGTGATCAGAGCACTCACTGTAAGGGAATAAAGCGGGGTCCTGAGCTGCTCTTAAACCGCAGGCTGTCTCCGAGGCCCGAGGATTCTAAGGGAAGAGATTGGCTGCCCCTGTGTTTAACCTAAGAGGCTCCAGCCTCATGGGTCCTGAAAATAGGCCAAGGGCTTTGACGTTTTAGTGCCCATTGGAACCTCAGATTTCTGGCTCCTTGCTTGAGAAAGAGACTGTTGTTTCCTTTGGATCCACCCCTCCAGGGCCAGGGGTGCTTTGGACTCTTGGTGGCACCCTGCTGTGGCTGTGCCAGGGGGAATGTGGTGGCTTGCAGAGGTGGAGAACATTTTTCTTGGCAGGACACGTGTCGTTCAGGTTTGTACAATCCAAGTCTCCAAGGCAGCAGCTCCACGGGTGACATGGAAGCCCCAGGTCTCTCCAGCAGAGACCCAACCAGCCTGGCTCAGGCCACTGCCACCTGTTAGGGCCCTTCTGATTGAAGCAGGAGAGTGTTAGGACTTACTGTATATATATATTTTTAATCAATTTTATTTGTTTATTTTTGGCTGCGTTGGGTCTTTGTTGCTGAGCATGGGCTTTCTCTAGTTGCAGTGAGCGGGGGCTACTCTTCGTTGTGGTGCGCGGGCTTCTCATTGCGGTGGTTTGTCTTGTTGCGGAGCACGGGCTGTAGGCGTGTGGGTTCAGTAGCTGTGGCTCGCTGGCTCTAGGGCGCAGGCTCAGTAGTTGGCGGCGCGCGGGCTTAGCTGCTCCGCGGCATGTGGGATCTTCCCGGACCAGGGCTTGAACCTGTGTCCCCTGCATTGGCGGGCAGATTCTTAGCCACTGTGCCACCAGGGAAGCCCTTATTTTTGAATAAACTCTTTTACTGAACTGATTCCTGGCGACAGGGTGGGAAAGGGCCCAGTAGGTGGCGCTGCTGCCCCTTCGCTGGGGTTAGCTCTTGGGGTGCTGCTGTTGAACGTGGCCAGTACTCCACAGGTGCTTAGTATGCATTTGTTCATTGCATTTAATGCCACATGGTAGAACTCTTGTGAAGAAAGATTTTCTCCATCGCTGCTCCCCTAGCATGAGATAAGTGTGGTCCCCAAAGGACTGGGCAGGAAAGGGCTTTCCCTTCACGTTTCTAGTGAGGACCATGGAGGAAGCCTGTGTTGGAGTCCCAAGTCGTCCAGAGGGTGGTTCCACTGAGACATGGTGGGGTCTCCCCACGCGCAGTTCTGAGTGTCTGTTTACGGCTTGCTGTCTCCCCATGCTGCTGTCTGTGGGGCAGTGAACAATTAAGAGCTGCACGGCCTCCAGCAGGGGAGGCAGCCAGCAGATGCAGACTCGCCCTACCTACCTGTGGAGGCCGGTGAGGCTGGGGCCTGTTGGGACTTGAGACAGGCGAGTGGGTGAATGGTGCCGGCCTCCCTTCCTCCTCAAGTTCTCCCAGCGTCGGTTCACAGAGCCGCCTCGTGCACGGCGTGTTGGGGAAGGGTGGGCCGAAGCCCCAGGTGAGCAGAGGAGATGGGGGACCTGAGATACCATCTTGGGGCTGTGTCAGCAGGTTTCTTGTGCAGCTACTTCCTGGGGTCGGAGGGTGCGCTCTCTTTTGCCAGCCAGGTCATGGGGCCTCCCTGCTGGCAGGGCTCCCGCCCAGCTCCCTTGGGTCTGTCTCAGCAGAAAGTGTAGGGAAGGAGCCCAGAGCAGCTACGCAACGCTGAGAGGCAGAGCCTCCTTTCCCAAGTCCAGCGAGTAGAGTTAGGAGGTTCAGGAGGCTGCCCAGTTCATGCTTCTGCTTGCCCTCCTTTCCTAACTTCTCCAGTCAAGGGGAAAAAAATCTCTCCTGCTTCTTCAGACTCCCTGTAAGGAATCTCCCTGTTCCTTATTCCTGAATCCATCATTACTTTGGGGAAGTGCTGTCTAATCTGTATCTCTCCTAACTGGAGTTGGTTTCTAGTTCTCCCTACCCAGTCTTGGCTGCATCCCTCGATGGCCCTGGTAATGGCCACGGCCGTTTCCTTTCTTGTGCGAGGGGAGCAGACTGGCTGGTGTCGGGGCAGTGGTGCTGCGAGGGTGGTAGTAGAGGCTGGTGCAAGTCAGAGCCAAGGACCTAGCTGTTTCTCGGCAAGAGGAGTTTATCTGGGGACTGCTGTGTTTGGGGTTGAGGGTGGGAAGGAAGTCCTTTTCTCTCCTCCTGTCATGTGTCACCTGACGGTCAAGCCCAGACCATAAGTGTTAATGAAACTCTGGTGCCCCGGAGGCAGCTGGGCAGCCCCCCCCTGCCCTGAATCAGCCTGACTCATTTACAGCTCTCTCCTAGTTCCCCCAAAGTCTTCTCTCTGCGGTGGCAAATGTCGGGGGGTTGGTTTCAGGTTTCATGTTTTCACATTACTGGGTGGAAAAAAAAAACCTTTCCAAGCCAAAAAACCAGCTTCTGCAGCAGAAACAGCATGTCCCGAGAGCACTGAAAATTTCCCCATCTTCTCTCCTCAGCTGCTCAGCGACACTGAGGCCAGTGACAGAGGGGTTGAGAGGAGGGGGTTGGAGCCAGGCTGAGCAGAGCGTTGGGGACAGTCCCTTTGGAGGTGGCAGCACTTCCCTTCCTGCGTAAAGACGGGAGGAGCTTTGCAGGGCCCTCTCTAGCTCTGGAGCCTGTGGCCCCCTGTGGCCAGCTGTGGATTGCCAGGGGACTGGGACAGCGACAGGCAGGGGCTAGGGAATGAGGGACCGTCTTGCATCTCTAGCTAATTTGATCCCAGGGGGTCAGAGGGCAAGTGTCCCTCCCTCAGAGAGGGCTCTTGAGGTGGAGTGGTAGGTGGGGAGATGCAGGGTCCATCTGGCACGTGGAGACTGAGGGGTGCCACCACCTCCTGCTACTGCCTGGTAGCATTATAGACCACGCCCACCCCGACAGGGGCAGATGGCCTCTATGGCAGATGGAGACTAGACCAGCAGTGGCTGGATGAGCCTTGTAGTCTCAGTCTGGCTGTGTGTGTGTGTGTGTGTGTAGGGGATGGGGTCCTGGCCTGGTCGGGCCATGCTGCGGGAGAGGGAAAGTGGAAACCCCAGATGGAGCCAGTGAACCTTGGGGGCACACCTAAGTTTGCCGTGTAAGGGTGGCAGGTGCTCAGAGCCCCGACCCTGCCCACCTGTCTGGGCTCCAGAAGCTGCCCCGGTTAGTTCTATAGTGAAGGCGAAGGTCACCCGGGGCGGGAGTCTCTGCTGCAGCTGGAGCCTGGTGGGCTGGAGGCAGACCCCGCTCCCTGCCAGGTCGCCAGAGCTCAGGGCCTGGGCAGCAGCTCCTCCCACAGGGTGCGCCTGTTTAGTATGCGCTCGGGCTCCCTCGCCACGCAGGCAGGCAGCGGCCTTCATTAGCAGAGGAGCTGGGGTCTGTTTTGGCTGCCTCGTCAGCATCAGTGAACTGCGTCCCTGCGAGATTTGATACAATTTAATTAACCTAATTAAAAGCTCTGATTGCAGAGATGATTGGGGTAGCGCCAGCAGCGACTGCATATTTATAATGAGCTGCAAGGTGTGGGACCGCAGCCAAACGCCACGCATCCTAATGAGTGGGAGCCGGGAGCCAGGGAGCGGGAGAGCGAACGTTTATTTTTGGCAACAATGCCCAGTTCCTCCCTGCCAGGGAGTCAGAGACCTAGGGAGCAGAGACGGACCTGCCCGCCAGAGCTCTTCAGCACAAGGTGGGAGCAGGAACTGTGCCCCACGTGTCCTGGTGCCTTCGGACGCCCACACGAGCGCACAGTGACTCTGTTTTCTGCTGCAGAGTGGGGGGATGGGACCCCAGCAATGCACTTTTCCTGCCTCTCTCCATCTGTGGACCGCGAGCCCTGGTATGAGGAAACGGCCCAGCAGAACCACCTTGATGTCAAGACTTCTGAATCCCTGGGTTATTCTCTTCCAACTTGTTGAGGAAGATCAGAGGCTGAAAACCTGGGTGGGGATCCGAAAAGGGGTCTGAATGTCCAAGAGACCCAGGTGAGGATCCGGGGCCTGGAACAAACAGGAGAAACAGGAGAGATGACCCTCCAGCTCATCCCGGACCCCCATCTCCTCACGTTCTTCCGAGAACGCTGCCTCAAGAGGGCCACCTCCCCTGGACTCTCCTCTCCCACTGCCTCTGCCTGGGGAGTCTTGGTTTGTCTGACTCAGCGTTTCCGCTGTAAATCACGTCTAATAATAACGAGAGTGAGAGCTGTGGCAGAGATGCCGTGGGTGAAGGGGGCACCTATGAGAAGGGATGCGCTGCCTAAGTACAGGGCGGGTGTGGAGTGGGGGCCGAGCTCCGGGCCGGCAGGAGTGAGGGCTGGGCTCTGGAAGTCACCATCAGAGGCCTGGGGGTGGGGGAAGAAGGTGGGAGCAGCCCTCCCCCGCCCCAACCCCTGCTGGGTGAGCATGTGTAGGTCACGAGCTCAGCCAGGCTGGCCCAGCCCCCGAGAGTGCCGCCAGGACAAGATGAGATTTGTCCCCAGCCCACCTTGCAGAGCTGCAGCTGTTTAGCTCTCTTATCAATCTTCTCTGTGGGTTTAATCATCTCTCTGTCATCCTGCTGGGGCAGCCCTCCCCTTACAGGAGCCCAGCTTTCCTCTGATCCCCCTCCTGCAGACACAACCATCCTTCTCCACCTGACTTCCCTTATAGGAGACAGAGGGTGGGCCAGGGTGGATTTGCCCTAGGTTTAGTCTCAGTGTTGGGGCAGAGGTCCCTGTTTTTGCAAGGAGTCAGCAGGGATTAGGGGTGGGTAGAGGAGGCACTGGGGATCTTTGACTCCACTCCGGACTGGGTAGGGCAGGGCCTAGGGGTTGGCCATGAGGGCCAATAGCCTGGATCGAGGAGATTCTGGGTAGGTGCAGTGTCCATCCCTGTCGTCTCCCTCTCTCCTGCCAGCCCCTTGGCAGCTGCCTCCACCCACACCATCCAGCCAGCCAGCTCTGGCCTCTTTTCCTGGGTGAGTCCTGTGGGGCTAGGCCCCATTGAGCCTTGTGGGACTCAGGGGCCCGTGGGCCGGAACCACGAGCCCACAGCTTTGCGTGCATCTTGGGAAAGAGGGTGCCCAGGAGTCAATGGAGCCTGTGTTGTGGTCCAGGCTAGGAGCCAGGGCGCAAGGGGCTCTGGGGCCCATCCCTGTGCTGACGTGCAAGATGACCTTCAGGGCAACTCTTGGGCCCTCTCTGCTTTACTCTCTCTCCCCTCCACAGTATGTGGGGAATGGGCGGGGAGGGGGGTGGCATGGGGTGGTATATGCACCCCTCGGAGGGCATATGAGAAAGAGGGCCTTTCCTCCCCCTGCTCACTCACTACTCCCACCCCAGGCACTCTCAGTGCAAGTGGAAAGCTGATTCCTTCCCATTTCTCAGAAGGGGACGGAAGTCCCCAAAGAGGATAGCATTAGCCTGAGCATCAGGCAGCTGTCCTTAAGGTGGGGGCTGAGAGGGTCCCCTCAGGAGGGGTCCACAGGTTCTGGAGGGGCACTGACTGCTCTTGGGCTGGAGGGGGCTTGCTCCCTCCAGCACAAGGCTGGGCTCTGGAGGACAATGGCGTGTTGATGAGGCTTTGGTCCTGGTCTCACATGACCCGATGTGGGTGGGTGGACCGCACGTGGCTGAGCCGCCTGGGCTGACCTTTGGTCGCTGGCTGGGGAAGAGAGGAAGCCACGAAGCTTCCCTCCCACTCAGTGCACCCCAGGCACCCTGCCACCCCCATCCCAGGAGCTGCCCTCTGGGCACATGCACTGTCTTCACCTACCTTCTTCTTTTGGCCTTTCTCTTCCCTTCCTCTACGCACTGCTCTGTGTGTGCGTATATGGCGTGTGAGCATGTATGTCTATGTGAGTGTGAGCAAGGAGGCTCCCAGAGGACGAAGGACAGTGAGACAAGAAACCCCCTTCATGGGTTCTTTCTAATAATGGATGAAGTTTCTTCCATTGCAGGGATAACACCAGGGTAGGGCCAAAGTGTATGCGTGTGTGTGTGTGTGTGTGTGTGTGTGTGTGTGTATTTACCCACATGTGTTCATGGGCACAGGTGGTGCATGAGTGTGCACACAGAAGGCAACGCCTCCTACCCTGCCTCGTCTTATGACATGTGCCCTCCTCTGGTGGGAGCTGGGGATGTCGAGGTCAGCACCTTCCAGTTGGGGCTGGAGACACCCGCGGCCCCCCCCCCCGCCCCCGCTCCCCGGCACAGGGCCAGAGCGTTACTTTCCAAAGGAAAAAGGAAGAATTTGGGGGGCGTTGTGTAATTATTGTAATCGATTGAATTAACTAAAAAATACCGTTCAGTGAGGAGGCACATACAAAATGAGAGTAATACGCAGTCATGTGAACACAGATGGAAAGTCAAGATACAGAGAGATGGGGGATAGGGTTATACTCGCACTTATGACTGGTTTTTTTTGTTTTTGTTTTTGTTTTTTTTGAGAAGCTAGGAAAGGTCCTAAAGCATTTTCTTTTCTAAAAAAATTTCAAATTTTATTTTGGAGTATAGTTGATTTACAATGTTGTGTTAGTTTCAGGTGTGCGACAAAGTGATTTAGTTATACATATATTCATATATCTATTCTTTTTCAGATTCTTTTCCCATATAGGTTATTACAGATTATTGAGTAGAGTTCCCTGTGCTACACAGTAGGTCCTTGTTGATTATCTATTTTATGTACAGTAGTGTGTATATGTTAATCCCAACCTCCTAATTTATCCCTCCCTCGCTCCTGTGATTCTTGGAGGCGGTTATCTGTCCTGCCTCTTCTCATCAAGGTGGATATAGCCAAGGAGGTTATTTCAAGAGAATCTTTTCCCGAAGTCCCCAGAGGGTTGAGCATGGGGGGGGTGCTCTGAGATGGGGCAAGCAGTACAAATAACTTGATATAACACTTTGAAAGGGATCTCATGGTCTGACTTTGTCACACAATATTACAAATATCACATGAAAATATTTTAGCATGGTCTCCTTTGTTGGGAGCCTCATCCAAGTTTCACTCTAGGGCTAGTCCACCCTAATACCCCAGCGGTGGCCCTGGGAGTATATATAGAAGGAAGTTAAATTCCCAGATCTGGGATAAAGTGGGGGTGGGGTGCCCCAATGCTGCCTTGGGGAGGCCTGTGGGTGAGAAGGGGACAGCATGGGTGCCCTCAGCCTTTTTCTCCAGGCTTCTCTCAAATTAACACTTTTGATGGTTTGGTTGATGGGTATTTCTGGGCGCTCCTCCCTCCCTCCCTCTTTCTTTGCCCCGCCCCCACCCTCATATAGTCCTACTGACCCCACTGGGTGCTGGGGAGCTAGTATGGGAATGGTCCTTAGCACTGAAGCAGAAAGGAGAGAGCCTGGAGGGCCTGGGATGGAGGCTGGGGCTGAGGTTGGCGTGGGGCACAGAGGCTGAGACAGAGGCTGAGGCAGAGGCTGGAGTTGGGATGAGTTGAAGCTGAGTTGAGCCTGGACCCCAGTGGGGTTGTTGGAGATTGGATTGGCAGGGCATCTCTCTCAGTCTTGACAGGATTCTGAGAAACCTATTTCTGGAGTCCAAGGCAGATGTTCTCCCCCAATGAAGAGCACGTTTGGTGTCTGCTTTCCCCTAGGAGGGGCGGGAATGTCCCCTCCCCCTGCTCCCCTCAGCTGAGCAGAGTCATACATCACCAAGGGGCCGGGCTCCCTAGATGTATTGCCCTAATACGTCGCTATAGCAACCCCACTCTAATCCTGCATTATTCTAATGTGGTCCCCCTCCCCACTGTGATGTATAGCTTGGGTCTTGGAGCTGTGAGGCCCCTTCTCTGAGTCTGCTCCAAGCACCCTAGGGATGGGTGGGTCCGAGGACGGCTTGGCTTCCTTGGGTCCTGTCTCCCTTCTCCTCACCCTGTGCATGGGATCCTTTGTGAGCTGGGGTGTGGAGGTGGGCTCTGGCCCGGCGGCCCACCCGCTCGCCTGCCCAAAGAGGGGAAGCAGCACACGAGTGCCTGATGCACCGACCCACGCCAGCCTGCCCGGCCTGGGGACCTGAGGCCTTGGGGTTGGGGGCCAGGGCAGGACAATGGCTGCATTCCGGCTGCCAGCCACAGGCCTCCATTGTTCCTGTGGACACTGCCTGCTTGAGGGCCGCAATTCTGGCCCTCACCCCGCATGGGGCGTAGGATGCTCCCTGGACCACTCCCCCGGGGACCATAGAGGGGTGATTCATGGGGTGACCAGGGCATAGCAAGCCCCAGCTATGCCCAGATTCTGGGGGGTGGGAGGGGGAGGTGACTGAGGGTTGTTTGTGTCAGGAGAGGGCGGGGTTGAACAGCCAGAGGACTCAGGGCTGTGGACACCAGCCACGTCATCTTGTACTCCTCCTCATGTGTGGGCTGGTCAGAGAGGCCCCATTGTCAGAGGGGCAGGCCCACCCAGGCTGGAAGGGAAGTGAGGATGGAGAGGGACCACCTCAGAGCTGGGAGGACCCGTAGACCACCCCCCATACTGCACTGGTCAGGAAATTGGGGTCCAGAGAATAGCAGGGACTTACCCAAGGTCACACAGCTAGGTGGGGACAGGCCTGGGTCCAGAACATTTCCCCATATCTTTCTGATGCTGAGATACTGCTGCCATTTCTGGTAGAAAAACTGAGCTCCAGTGGTGATCTTCAGCCTTGGCAGAAGTTATATCCACAAGCGCCTTTCTCTCCCTCACTTGCTTTGAAATTTCTCTAGTTTAGGTCAATACCTGGCATCCCTGGAATGAGAATTTAGAGCTAAGGGGAGTCCTTGGGCCATGCAGAGGCTATACTGACTACATCTTCTGTAGGGCCCTGAAGAAAGGAGTGGGGCATGGAGATTCCCAGTGCTCTGACACAAAAGATTCATAGATGTAACAGTGGATTTCATTGTTTCCTCCCAAACAATGATCTCCCTTGGGCTCTCACATGCCTACTCTACATGACTGAGAGGTAGGAAAGGGAAGAGGCTAACCCAGGAGCGTTTTAAAGACAGGGGGACTGGTCTGTTCCTGCTTCTCAACATAGGGCCTGTTGAATTGTATGATTGGATGAGTGGATGGATTGTGAGTGGTTGGGTAATTGCATGGGTGGGTGGTTGAAGAGGTACATGGATGAATGGATGAGAGGATGGGTGGGTAGACGGGTGAATGGATGGTTGCATGGGTGCATGGGTGGTTGGTGAATGGACGAATGGATGGACGTAGGATGGATGTAGGTAAACGAGGGAATGCCCATTTCATATATTGAGGTCCAGAGATGGCAAATGACCCAACTTGGGTCATACTAAAGATAAACAGTAGAGTGAGGCCTGGAGCCAGGTACCTGGCCCCTGCCTTTTAGGCTGGGATGCCCTGTGGCATGGCTTGGTGGTCAGCCTCTGGGCAGGGTTGCAGTATAAGCAGGAGTTGGAACGTGAAGGAATCTATAGTTAGATTAGTGTCATGGTGGGTGGCTTCACGGGGTCTAGGGGCCTTGACCCTGAGTTGAATCTTCTGTGTTGGGATCAAAGGAGGTGTGTGGAAGTGTCCTGAGCAGGGCAGGAAGAGGCATGAAGGCTCAGGAAGGGGGAACTAGTGGGGTCTGAGGGCATTGGGGCTGAGTGGTTTTATCTCCCTGGGATCAGGCCCTGAGCTAGGAGGCCCAGAGGCAACCCCTCACGCATTCTTCATGACCTAGCTTAATGGTACCATTGTCTGTGGGGCCTTCCCTGACCCTCTGGGTGCTGTCTGCCCAGAACCCAGCACAGAGCCTTAGTACTTAGAAGAGGCTCAGAGCACATTACTGGGGGCATGGGGTTGCCACAAAGAGTCAGATGTGGGGAACAGGCTAGGAGATTGCACCTGCCTAATTTTCTGTGTCATTTTGGGCAAGTCCCTCAAAATCCTTGGGCCTCCGTTTCCTCATCTGTGGACTGGGAATGGAGAGCTTGAACTTTTCTTCCCAGAATGGTTTTGAGAATGAAGAAAAATAATTCTGGGGGTAGAAAAAGCACTAGGCATTATTTTTCTGCACTGCTTCAGCCCCAGCAATTATACAATAATATATATTGTACATATAAAGTTGATTTTATAGCTAATAGTTAATGCACACTTACAGTATGCCAGGCTCTCTTCTAAGTGTTTATGTACATCATCTCTCATCTAATCCTCACAGCAATCCTACCGGGCAGGTACTGTCATTGTCTTCTTTTGACAGATGAGGAAACTGAGGTATGGAAAGCATAAGTAGCTTGCCCAAGGTCCCATGGGTAGGAGGTGGTGAGGCCAGGATGGAAGCCTGGGCAGATGCCAGGGTCCGCATTCTTAGCCACTATATGTAGCTTCTCAGTGCACAGTGCTCTGAATCGACACATCAGGAAGGCTTCCTGACCTTGGTGATTCATCCAACTTCCCTGAGCCTCATGGGATTTACCTGATTTCACGGTGGTGGAGAAGGGGGCAGATCTAATTAGCTCTAATACCCTTGGTCCCTACTTCTCTCCCTGGCCCAGTCCTGAGTTCTAGAACCCCCTCCGCTTTGGGCACATGCCCCAAGCACTGGACACTGCTGTTCGCCCCAGCAGGGAGTATAAAAATAACATGGACCTGTGTGTCAGATAAAATGGGTTTTATTCCAGGCTTTATAATTAACTAGTGTTGCTGCCTTAGTTAGGTCATTCAAACTCTCTGGGCAGCAGCTTCCTCGTCTGCAAAATAGGAATAGTTAATGTGAAAATACAAAGAAAATACAAAGTCAGTGCACAGATAAGTATTGTGTCAGAGTGCCCTGGGCGGAGTGGGATCCGTGTAAAAGTTCATTACATTTTGGTTTTCTTCCCTGTTCCCTTGCTTTTGTACAATGCCCTACCCAGGCCCCACAGTAAAACAGCTTTCATTCATCCATCACCTACTTATGCTGAGCACTCTGTGTACCTCATGTCCCTTAATCCTCAAAATAGCTCTATGATGTAGGGACTGCCATTGTCACCGTATCAGAAAACTGAGGCACAGAAAGGGTAAGGAGCTGGCCTAAAGTCACACAGCTGATAAGAGGTGGAGTCAGGATTTGTACCCAGATCTATCTGGTCCCACAGCCCCTCTGCTTCACTATTCTGCTCTCTGCCTCTCCTGAGACATGGAGAGCATCCCCAGGGATTTTGATGACAATGGGAAAAGGCAGGTAACCCACAGTGGCAGGAAGGGGCTTTGGCAGAGGGCCAGGTCTGTCCATGAGCTGCTGAGGTCAACTCTAGCAGCTTCTGCATGGAGGGAGCACTTCCTCCTCTCCAGGCTGGCCAGCCCTGGGGAAAGGCAAGGATGGTGACAATTTCCAACCGTAAGCAGGGAGGGCCATAGCAGTGCAGGGTCACAGTCTGCTCCTGCTAAGAGCTGAATAATCTGGAGCCTTTGAAGAAGGATTTCTGAAAAGCCATCAGGAGTGAATCATTGACTTAGGGAGGCAATGAATCAAAGGGGAGTTCATAAAACGGCAAATGAATCGGGTGTGCGGACGGCAAGCCACTGCTATTCCCCGGAACCCTCCGGGGACAAGAGAGCCAAGAGAAAAGAAATAAAAATAACATGGGGCCTCACGCCTGCTCCAAACCCAAGTCAGCCCCTCCTTCCATGTGGAAAGACAGAGGGGACAGAGGGATGAGACCCACTTGTGGGGCCAGAGGGAGGCTCCCAGGGCACATTTGGCTCCCTGGTCCAGGCTGCGGGTGCAATTAGCAAACGCCCTTTCCCCTTCCTTTCAGGAGCCCTCACAAGAAAGAACACTGATTTTGACGAACACCCAAAATAATGTGAGATGAGGCACCATGCATTATGCATGAGGTCTGATTTAACATGAACATTATTTCTTGTGTACGAGACCATATGCCTCCGCGCTGTCTCTGCAGCCTAATAATACCCAGACCCACCCTGGTCAGGCTCAGCCAGAGACATGTCCACTGCGGGTGTGCGCGTGGGGGGCCGTTGAGGCAGAATCCTCCTGGTTCTTGGTTCTGAGGGGAGCCCATTCAGGTGCCCTGGAGGTGGGTGGGAGGTAGGTCATGCCCCTGGAGAAACACCAGGGAGGGAGCTGGGGGTGGGTGTGTGAAAGTGTGTGTGTCTGTGTGTGTGTGTGAGAGAGAGAGAGAGAGAGAGAGAGAGAGAGAGAGAGAGAGAGAGAGAGAGAGAGGGAGAGATCAGGAGCCCGTGACTACATGATGCTGGGTTCATGGTGTGGTGATGTGGGGACATGTTTTTAGCACAGGAGGGACGATGGCAGGAATGGATAGTTCTAATTGCTGTGTGTGTTTGTATATATACACGCATATGTATGTGTGGGGGTGTGTGTTTAAAAAATAAGATCACACATACATACAAACACACAGCCTAACTTTAATTATCTGAAGGGAGCAGGCGAGATCTGGGAGGAGCTGGGAACAATGATGGGCAGGGATGTGTTTGGAAAGTGGGGTGAGTGCTTGAAAATCCTGAGAGGAGGGGACCCCGCCAAGGGATGGAAAGGATGCTGCGTGTGGCAAATCAAATAGCACAGGTGCAGGTACCCAGAGACTCTGGAGAGCTCGGTGTCAAAGGCCGCGAAGCTGGCCAGACGGTGGCACGGGTGTGCCCAAGAGTGTCAGCACATGTGAGTGAGCAAGCTGGCAGAGTGTGCATCAGGGTTTTAGCTGGTTGAGAGGAGGAGTGGTAGCGATAGGTGTGAGTGGGGCAGAGACAGAGGAGGTAGCTGTGATGGAGAATTTCCGAGAATGGCTGTGGAAGCAGGCGGGGTAGTAGATGGGGAAGGAAGGGTCACGGGCAAGCCTGTGCGTGTGAAACAGGACCGCTTCCATTGGAGGTGAAAGTTGCCTCTGCTCTACCCAGCACCCTCTGTAGAGTAGCCAGCTTGATGCTGATTTGGGGGTATGCTCAGCTGTGAGGTGGCCCTGGTGACTGCCGCCATGTCCCAGCTCAGGGACCAATAGAGGGCAGTCCTCCCACACGGAGGCCTCCCAAGCGGCAAGGGGAGCCCAGAATGGAGGGCCAAACACTAACTCCAAGGCCTTCACATATGCGGAGCAGGGACAGGATTGACGGCTCCTCTGGCTTCGGGTCACTAAGCCAGAGGCTCCAGGTGAATCCCCTTCCCTAAGCTTGGGGGCAGCCGCCAGACCAAGTAACCAGCCTCCTCTCGTTCCTCCCCCTGCTCAGGTGGGTCTCTTTTCAGGAGCTCCAGCTCTGCTGGGGAAAGCCTGGGCCTGGGTGTGTCACTAGAGGCTTGACCTTCCCCTTTGTCGGCCCAGAGCCTCTCCAGAGGAGGCTCAATTCTAAAGAGCCCTAAGTGGGCAGTTGTGGTGGGGGTCAGCTAGTCCTGTGGACACCCAGTTGAGTCTTGGGGTCAAGGGATGATTGCACAGGTCCTAAGCTATGCAACATTGATGCCAGTGCAACTTCCTGGGGCACGTGGTGGTGGGGAATACAGGCGTCCTTGAAGTTCAGGGCCGGGCACCATCCAGGTGCGCCTTGATGATCACAGGCGACCACAGTGGCCACCTTCCTTCTTCCCATTTTAGCCACCCCCCACCCTGCAAATATTGTCCCAGCTCAAAGCATCAGCAATGTAGCATGGACTTTCTTTCACCCCTCCTATGTCTGGGAGCAGCTATGGATTTGCAGGCACAGTGGCACATGCACACGTTTGTGCACCAACACAGAGAGGCTCACATGGGGAGAGGGATGCTCTCTCTAGCTACCAGAATCTGTGGTTGCGTGATCTTAGAAAATAATTTTGTTCCAGTGAGAAGGGGAGGGAGATGGGATGAGAAAATCCCAAATCTGTTAGGGAAAGCTTGGGCTTCGTGGGAGGTCAATGCTGGGGACAGCTGGCTCTCTTGAACGAAAGGAAGTTTCAAGCTCTCAGGAGTGAGCAGGTAGATCCACATACACATGGGAGGGAAAAAGCCGCGGTCAAGCTCACAGCCGACTGCCTTTCCTAAACTCTTATTTTATCCAGGGAGTAAGACTCCAGGGAAAGATATTTCTCCATATTTCCTATGGTTTCTTTCTTATACAGTAAGATGTGTTGTGGTTCCTACCATCATCCCAGGCTGGCGACTAGGGGAAGGAGCCCCCAGGGGCCTTCTGTGACCAAGGGTTGGGTTACCGGGTAGCTGTCCCAGGCTGGTGTCTCATTAGGCAAAATACTCGCCAAGTGGAATATTTTCTTCCGTCCCCTTTCCCACTTTTTTTTCATCGTTTGTTCTACTCCTCAGCTGCTGCTAGATCTTGGGGGCCACATTGTTTTGCTGTTTTTGAGTTGACTTGCTTAAATAATAAATCCACCCTCTTAGACGGGGTTAAGCAGACAATTAGGAAATCAATCAATCAATGGGTGTCAGCTGCAGGCAGAGGCCGGGGAAGGGCCCCGTCTTCCTGGCCGCCCTTTCCAACCTCCAATCCTGCTGCAGCTCAGGCGGCAGGGAGCTCTGAGCTACATTCGCTTCCATTTCAGGGCCCCGAGGCTGGGACAAATCTAGGAAGGACGAAACAAGGAGGGAGTGTGGGGAAGTGTGGGACTACTTCGAAGTTCCGTAGTTAGTGGAGCAGGAAATGAGAGGCCTAGGTGGGGTGACCAGCGACTCCCAGTCGGTCGTGGTGTCACCCAACTGGCAGGTAAAGTTTCCAGCATCCTTTGTAAGAAGCCTGGGGAGGCTCCGTGGCCTGCCGGTTTGGGGAACGGAATGGCTGGGACACGGGTGCCAACTGCAGGGCTAATCACTAATTAGGCTGGACTTAAGGAGGGAGAAAAAAAAGGAGCTGCGAGAGGCTGAGCCTTTGAAAACCATGGTGGCCTCTGGTTGGTGGCCTCTGCAGAGACAACTCTCTCCTGAGATTGAGGGGCAGAGCCCAGGGTGTCACCTGGAACCCTCAGCATCGAACAAGTCATCCTGAGGCCCCAGCCCGCCTGAGACAGCCAACTTGGGGGTCTGGGAGCACCTCTCTGGGCGCCCAAGATATTGTCGGCTGGAGCCAAGGCCTCTCACAGGCCTGGGCTTGGACAACTTCCCTGGTGGGAGGGGGCCACACACATACCCTCACTAGGGACACAACTTTCTCCCCAGCTTGTGCCTTCAAGCTTTGTCTCCACGAAGAGTGACAGAAACCTCATGTGGTTTCTCCTGAGAAGGGAAAAGAACTGCATCTACGGAGCAAAGAGGAAGAGCCGCTTGATTAGTATTTTTAAGAGGAGTTGCTCTAAAGGAGAAGGAGCTTGACTGGGACACAGATAGTCTGTGGCTTTGGCCCTGAAACCCGGAGCTGCCTCCACCATCCTGACTCTGGGGAGGGGGGCAGGCTGTGTTTAAGGCTTGACAGGGGGATGTCTGAGAAGGTCTGCTTCCCTCCCCAGGTCATGACTACACAGCCCGGGAGTCCTCCGATAGGCAGGAGCATCACTCCCTGGGGAGCGGGGGTTCCCTTGGGGACCCATCCCTGGAGAGGCGATGCCAGGGCTTTCTGGTGGCACAGCTCTTCTTGCCCCCACTCCTCCCCAAGAGAAGTTGGGGCAGGTCATTTGTTTGCATAGAAGTAGGACCAGCTTTGCCCACGCAAACTGGCGGGGGTCCCTGCCCAGGCCATTCAACTCCCCCAGGACCCCTGTCTAAGCTGTTAGAACTCCCAGTGGATCCAGGCAGGTTTGGGTACTGTTTGTTTGCAGGTGGAAAGCCAGCTGGGGTGGGCTGGTGGGGCCTGACTCGGCTTCCAACTGCCCCAAGACCCAGAATGATGAAGTTGGCCTGGATCCCACCTGGGGAGTGCAAAGATGCCCGGCTGGTGGTCCAGGTCGAGAGAGGCAGGCTTCTTCCTTGGCCCAGAAGAGGAGCTAAGTTGTGACTGAGGAATGGCCGATCCAAATTCGGTGTGGTGTCTGCAGTGTCTTAGGCCCTGGTCTGGTCCCGGGATAGTCTGTTTATGGGGTGGGGTGGGGGACATGAGGTAGCTTCATCTTCCCTAACCTCACTCATCTGAGGCAGGGGCTCAACCATTGCCCAAGTAACAAGCAGCACCGATACTGGCCTGGAAGAAGGTCTGTGTGGTCACCTTCCTCCAAGAGAGTGAGGCCAGAACTTTGGGGGAGGTGAGTCGGGGTATCCCATTCCATCACCCACAAACCAACCCAGCCCTAGTAGTAAAGAGGACAGGACACAGCCCTGGGGTACATGTTTATGTGAGTAATAAAATATTTACTATAACATAAATATAAAGGGAACTTCCCAGTCTACATTATTATTATTTTTTTGCAATAAAGATACAAAGAGAATGCACCAAAACATTGTTCCAAAAAATAATAAAAATAAAATAACAAAATTTAAATTCAAACGGTAACAAACAGAACAAGAAATGGAGAAGGGGGAAGCTCCAAACACATCCAGAAAATAAATAGAGATGGATCAGAAATCTGGAAATCATATTAAAATATCTTCTTCGGATTAGTGGGTGTACAAAATCCTTTAGTATGGGGAGGGAGGGCAACCCGGAAAACCAAAAATAAAAACCAAGCACAAAATGTTTCTTTCTCCCCGCCAGTGTGTACATATCTCACATATTTACATGGTTCCCACCTCACCCCAAATTTGGGGAATTTCTCTGCAGGCCTCCTCCAGCATCCCGCATCCCAGGGGGCTGAAAGGGAGCGGACGGAAGCTGCAGGGACTCAGGCAGAAGGTTCTCAGGGAACGGCTTATTTCTACAGCTGGTTAAAAAATATCTCCAACTTTTCCAAGTTTCGTTTGTTTGTGGCCGGGAGGTCAGGGCCCCGCGGGGAGTGGGGGCCCTGCTGTGCGGTGGTCGGTCTACAGCCGGGCAGAAGCCCCTTCCCATCTGCGTGTGCGTGGGAGCGCAGACCCCTCCAGCGTGGCCGGGAACCGAGCCGGAGCTCGGATAAAACGAAACGAAAAATGAACACTCGAATTTTTTTTTGTTGTTAGTTTTTCTTTTTTGTTTGTTTTTTGTTTTATTTTGCTTTTTTGGGGTAGGGTAGGGGAAGGTAAGGGGAAAAAATAAATTAGGCTAGATTAAAGCTTTGGCTATTTCCTGCTTTTATACACAGACGCGGCTCTCGCGGCCTCCCCTCCGGGGCCCCGATAAATACAGTATACAGCGATTTAAATTAAGGGCGCGGGCGGAGTTAGAAGGACCCCAGGAGCCGAGAGGCTCCGTGAATAAATAAAAACTGTAAAAAACCAAGCCCGGAGGAAAGGTAAGGGGGATGGGGCGCATCCTTATGAGAGAGAAGAGGCGTGGAGCGAATAAAGTGACAGTCCCCCACCCTCGACACTCAGGCTCGGGAATCCGCGCCGGGGAGAGGGATGGGGAACTCTCCTCTCCGTCCTCTCTCCCGGGTAATCCCTAACCCCGTACCGCGTTACCTGTCGCTGTGGGGAGGCCGCTGCCGGGATCCGGCCCCGAACAGCCCGGGGGGGCAGGGGCGGGGGTCGTCGAGGGGTTGGGGGCAGGGAGCAGGCGGCGGGCAGGATGCCCGGGGTGAGTTGGCGCGTTCCGGATCTTCGCTCCTCTCTCTCGGGGCTCGGGCGACGCAGCCTATCGGCCGTCTTCGCCGCTCGCAGGAGAGGGTCGTCCGGGTGTTTGGTTTTATTCGAAAGTTTCTGGGCTTTTTGTAAAATCCAAAGCAACCGAACAAAAAGAGTTCAGGCCGCGCGGCGCCTCGCCGCGCACCGGCGGGGGGCCCGGCCCGCGGGGTCACTGCACGGAGCCGGGCAGTGTGTGGTGGTGGTGGTGCAGCGCGGCCGGCGGGGGCGCCGAGGGCGGCGACGCACCGCCCCCGCCCGGCCCCAGCTCGCCGGGCGCGTACACGTCGTCCATGGGCGGGTGGCCGGCGCCGGCCGCCGGGGTCATGCGCTTCTCCTTCTGCCGCCGGTTGCAGAACCAGACACGCACCACCTCCTTCTCCAGCTGCAGGCTGTCGGCCAAGCCTGTGATCTCATGCGCCGAGGGCTTGGGGCACTTGAGAAAGTGGCTCTCGAGCGCGCCTTTGACCCCCACCTCGATGGACGTGCGCTTCTTGCGCTTGCGGCCCTGCGCCGCGATCTTGTCCATGTTGGTGGGGCTGCCGCTGGACGAGTCGGTCTCCTCCAGCCACTTGTTGAGCAGCGGCTTGAGCTTGCACATGTTCTTGAAGCTCAGCTGCAGGGCCTCGAAGCGGCAGATGGTGGTCTGCGAGAACACGTTACCGTACAGCGTGCCCAGCGCCAGCCCCACGTCGGCCTGCGTGAAGCCCAGCTTGATGCGCCGCTGCTTGAACTGCTTGGCGAACTGCTCCAGGTCGTCCGAGCTGGGCGCGTCCTCGTCCGAGTGCTCGCCCACCGACGAGCCACCGCCGCCCGCGCCCGGGTGCAGGTGCGCCGCTGCCGCGTGCAGGCCGCTAGCGTGTGCATGTCCGTGTGCGTGTCCGTGGGCGCCCAGGTGCGGCGGAGGCGACGGCTCCAGCTGAGCCTCGTGGCCGTCCTCGTGCAGCGCGTGGTGCAGGCCCGGCCCCGCGCCGCCGCCGCCCGCCGCCAGCATTCCGGCCAGGCCGCTGCCGCCGCCCCCCGGGTAGGCCGCCTGCGCGTACAGCCCGAGCGGTTGGGGCTGGTGGCCCCCGCCAGCCCCCGGCGACGGCGACATGGCCGGGCCCAAGTGGTGTGCCGTGCCGCCCTGCGCCCATGCCGCGCCCGCGTGGGCCGCCCCCTGGTGCACCAGGCGCGCGTGGAAACCGCCGCCGCCGCCACCGTCGTCGGCTCGGCCAGCGCTGCCGCCGCCCGCCTTGCCGTGTTCCAGGTGCGGGCCGCCTGCCCAGTCGCCGCCGCCGCCTCCTCCCGTGGGTAGCCACTGCGGGTGCGCTAGGCCCACGGGGTGGCCCGCGCCCGCGCCCAGCCACTCGTGGTGCATCAGCTTCTGCACTTCGCGGTACGCGGCCCCCGCGTGCAGCCGCTCGGCTGCCGCCGCCGCTGCCGCTGCCGCCGCGGCATCCGGATGCATAAGCGGTCCCGTGCCCCCGGCTCCGCCGCCGGGGCCCCGCGGCAAGTACTGCGCGGTGGTGGCCATGCCGCCCCGCGCCCCGCGCCGCGCCGCCGCCGCCGCTCCGCTCCGTCTGCGGGCCCCGCCGCCGCGCTCCGCCGGCTTAAAGCCCGACCAGCTCAGCGCTCCGGAGCCCCACCCCACCCTCCGTCCATTGGCTGCCAGCGGAGCCGCCTCCCGCCCCCCGGTCCCGGCCCCCGCCCCCCCTGCCCGCCTGCCTCTCGGCCCGGCCGCCCAGAGCTCGCCATTGGGCCTCACTCCTGGGGTCCCGCGCGCCGACCATGCTGATTGGCCGCTGGGGCTTCATTCACAGCCCCCCTACCTTCCGCGTATACGCTCACGCCCCGGGGGCGCGGCCGCCACGTGGGGAGTGGCGCGGGGGTGGCACTGGGACCGCACCCCCTCTCGTCCTGGCTGCGTGGGCCCCACTTTCCCCCGGCGCTGGAGACTCCGAGCCCGGCGGGTCCCACGCTCCAAGCTAGCAGAATTCTCGCCGGTCACCCGCCCGTGTGGCCAGAGGCTGTGGCGGGGATGGCGGGCTCCGGGAGGCGCTCGGGTTCCGAGAAGCAGCTCAGCCCCGCGCTCCTCCTTCCGCCGTGCCGCTGCCGGCGGGCCGGGATTCCCGCGGGTCTCGGCGGCTGCGAGCGGCAGGCGGCGCGGGTCCCCGGCTCGGTTGCGGCGCGGCTGCTCACCTCGCCCGCCTCGCCTCCCGCGACTTCCAGCGGGCACGGAGCTCTCCTCTGCGCTCCTCC